>NC_138207.1:38886870-39536870 GCF_964194415.1 Vipera berus
CAGATTATTGTTGCATGCTTCAAGCATATGTTTGCCTACACTTTCACTGGCACCTATGGCATAATGAAAACCATATTAAGTTTCAACAAATGCTTTAAAATAAAGAGAAAAATGTATTAATTCAATAAAGTGAATATAATGTATTTTTACAATAACTATCTTTTATATTTAAAAAAAATCAACACAATCCAATCATGTAAGTACTTTATTATGTTTTGTTGTCTTTGTATCAATCATGATTCCTAATGATTTATAGAGAGGTCGTACAATTTTCTTGGCAATAATACTGAGGTGGTTTGCCTATCTTTTTCTGGGAAGTTTTTCAACTAGGGCTGAGACAGTGACTCACCTAAGATGCCTTATTAGTTTCTAGCCACTCTAGAACATGGGCCTCCTCAATCATATTACCTTTCCTTTTCTGCATGAAGAAGTGTCTCTGTGTGTATAAATTTTACCAATAATATAAACCATTTCAATATAATTTCCTTTGTCAGATTCTAGTATTCTCTGTTACTATCTCCACTCACACATCCTTTGTTAATTACAGACAACTCAATGGAGTATTCCTATGAAATTTAATGCAAGGAGAACAATCTAATCCTTTCATCCCGGAAGCACTTCCGCACTCCCAACATGACTGCAGGACTACTTACAGACCTTTTACTGAAATCTGTAGCACGCATGGAGGACTATGGAGTATATGCATGTGTCATATTATTTGAACTCTGAAGCAACGAGAAACACACAAGAAGTTTGAGGAGTTTACATCTGCTTCAAAGTTTGACAGCTTTGAAGCGCCATGCCATATTCTTAAAGAATGAAAAAAGAGGAGTATAATTAATCTCAGTAATAACTATAGGCAATAGTTTGGAGAAAAAAGTATTAAAAGCATTTACCAAAAAGAAGGCTAAATTATATGGTACTCTTCAGTTGGTGAGCTACACCTCTCATAATCACTTGCCATGAACCGTGCTGACTTTGATTGATGGGAACTGTAGTCTAAAACATTGGGAAAACTTCATGTTGTTCTTTCTGTCAGTCAGTAACATGGAATGGACAAACATTTGGTTTTCTTTCTTTCTCAACAAAATATCAACAGAACAATTAGAAATTATTGGAAGAGAAAATTTTGTACAAGTAGTCCTCGACTTACAATAGTTCATTTAGTGACCATTCAAAGTTACAATGGCACTGAAATAGGACAAACTCACTTAAATATCTCACTTAACAATAGAAACTTGGGCTCAATTGTGGTCATGTCAAGGACTACCTATAAATAGTCAAATAGTAGCCTGAACAAATTCGTATCTACAATAAAAATTTATTTATATTTCTAGAAGAGAAGAACCTCTACATCTATATTAAATTATATCTGAGATATTATTTAACTTAATATTTCCTTTCCCACAAACTACTGCAGTTAAACTTAATGCAGTACATTTTTTTCAGAAATAACAGGATAATAGTGATACATAGAAACAGACTACCTCAAACTTAACTATAGTCCTTGGGATTACAGACACCACCTGAAATAGATGTAACAGTGTCTTTCGTGTTGATTTTGAAAATTTGTGGATGTTAAAACTTCTATTACATTTAACTACATTAATCTAAGATTAGACTGCATAATGAAGTGTTGAACTCTTCTTTCCCAGAGGGCTTCAAACAGAGGCAACAGGTAAACAGTAATTAACCAAGTAATTGAATTGAATTTCTGGACTAAGTATATACTACAAGATATACTATTCCTTTATTTTTTAGCAAATGAGAACTACCCAATCACTTGCTACTTCTAATTGAATCTGGCTTTCCCCACTTGTTGGAAGCCAAATGGGAAGTTTAAAAATTGTGATCACATGACCCCTAGACAGTGCAACTGTCATACAGTTGCCAAGGGCTCAAATTTTGATCACATGACTATGAAGCTACTGCAACAGTCTTAAGTTTGAAAACTGGTCATAAATCACTTTTTTCAGTACCCTGAATTTCAAATGGTCTCTAAACGAATGGTTCTAAAGTCAAGGTCTACCTACAGTGTTACGAAGATGTATGCATTTACAAGATATTTGAAATGATTTGGCAGAATACAGTAAGAACTTTTTAAAAATCTTGGTAATAATGAAATCCATAAAAGGTTGGGAGCTGAAGTTCAAGTTGCTATATCAAAAACTTTCAAAAGGATAAATTCAGCTAGTGAAAGAAATTAAGATAATACATTTTTGAATGGATTGTTTAATATTACCATGGCTGTCTAAAAGGTTTCATATCCCCTTTCAAGGCAATATAAGTTGTCTGAGGTATACCTGCTTCATTTTAAGGATTCAAGAGCACAGTTCAATTAAAAAGATTTGTATGTTTAATATTGTGCAATAGACTGTAAAACAAAACAATGTCATCTCTCAGTTGCTCTACATTTAGCTTCTGCCTTTTATATGAAAGGAAATAAGATATGAGACAGAACTGAGTTGAATGCAACAGAAGTAAAATAAATAAAAGCTTTGAAATCAAAACATTTTTTCTGGTAATATATTTTACAGTACTAATAAAACTGTCTATATTCAGGTAGTCAACTTACAACAGTTCATTTAGTGACTGTTATGTTACACAGCACTGAAAAAAGTGAGTTATGACAGTTTTTCACACTTACAACCATTGCATGTCATGTGATCAAAAGTTATAGGCTTGGCAACTAATATTTATGACAGTTACAGTGTCCTGAGGTAATATGATCAACTTTTACAACCTTCCAATAAATAAACTTAATGGAGAATCCAGATTCACTTAACTGTGTTACTAGCTTAACTGCAGTCACTCACTTACCAACTGTGGCAAGATAGGGGCAAAATTCATTTTACAAATAACTAAAGGCAGCAGACACCCAAAATACTCCCTTCTTCCTCCTATTTTCCCAGGTCAACACCGACTACTAGTTCACCAGCATTTCGCCAAATAATATTTTCTATTATGGGACTGTATCTAGAAATTCTGAATGCTCTCCAATCCTAAACCAAGCTCCTTTCTGAAAACTCCTGACTGAAGCATTTAAACATTACTTACAATCAAGAATTCAGTCAAGAAAATATGTTTCTGGCATGTGTCATGCTGCATTTTTAATGAACCGAATAGGCTTTAAAAAATATTAGGTATCTTAGGCATTTGCCCATGGAGGGCTTGTAATCCTTACTGGATGAAGCCTTTTTTCAGAGGCACCACCTTTTGATTAAAAAGCAAACAAAAAAGGATAATCTGTTTATTTATTTATTTTATTTAATTAAATTTTTATACCGCCCTATTCCCGAAGGACTCAGGGCGGTTTACAGGGCAGCATAAAATATAATATAAAAATAGTATAAATTAAAATAGATTAAATTACATAAGCCCAACAATTAAAACAATATTAAAAGCTAAAACCCCTTCAGTCCAGGCCTGATAGATCAAAAAACCAGGTTTTCAGATCATATTCTGCTTTTAATTCTAGAATGGATTAGAGTAGACATTTGGCATGGATTGGTTACTGTTCCAAACAAAATACTAGGTATTATGGATCCTCCTTCATCCCTCAAGACAACTGTTTCTCCCTACTCCAACCTCTGTCTTTTAAGTATACTCATGCTTTGGGACCTTCATATAGTCAGAACGGACCTTTAATATAAACGCAAAAATACCTCGGGAATATTTTATTTTTACAATACTAACGCCCACGGTTAGAACGTTCACACCAGCCCTTTAAAATGGAATTTAGCTCGACTGCTGATAACTATTTTTTCCGACTTCAAATTTATATTACAGATAAGGCGGATGACGATCCTTTTTTGTCTCACGCAGTTTGGGACTGAAATAGGTTGGGATTTCGAGGGACGGAACTACAACCTTATTTACTCGTCTCTTATAAATACAGTAACCAAACCACAAATCTAGTTCTTCCTGGAAAATGTCACACTGCGGTCCCTGAAACGAATGAGAGCACATCTTATTTCTCTCTCACCACCACAAAAGAATTTCCCTGTAATTCCCCCTAAGCATTACCTCCTCAAACTTCTTTTTCGGTTCGCTCCGTTATATTTCTTTATCGGTGCCACCTTACCTTCTTCTCCCCTATCCCTGCGTCGGCCTACCGGGGCCCCTTCCCCTTTATCTCCCGCCAAACTCCCTTTAAGAGACTGTTTCCGAGCCCGCGCCACCTACCCCTTCCCCCATTTTGCTGCACCGGACTGAAGCCACTTAAATCTATTCCGTGTTTTCGCGCGCCTCACCCGTGATGGCGGTAAATTGCTGAATTAACCCTTTCAACGCTGAGGCGGCAGCAGAGCCCCCGGGCGCCGCCATCTTGCCGCCTCGATCACCGAACAACACTCACCACCTGCTCGTCCTACTGCGCAGGCGCGGCTTTACCGCGCCCCAATTCTCTTGCGCGCTTTCAATTTTAATATCTAGCGTAATGAAGAGCATGACGTAAAGAAGGAAAAGCCCTTCTCGAAATGGTATCGGAGACCTCAATTGCTGTCCTCTAGTGGTCGGAGGATTTTTCTAGCGCTTGACTTCTTTCAAGGCAGCTCTCAAAAATTTTGCGAACTTCTTCCCTTTGTCCCAAAGGGAATTCCGCCCTATATTACGGGGCAGTCGCTACAAATGTAATAACCCTAAGCCTAAGTAGGCGTCTGGATTCTCCCAACTACATGAATTTGATGGCGAGAAGTGAAGAACTCTGAGCGCAAATACGAGAACTTACTCAAGCGAAGCTACATGGAATTCTACTAATGTGGAAAACAGAACTTTCAAAGGGGAGAATACCATCAGGGCTGTCTGTCCTGAGCAACACAGGAAAATGATAACTGTATTTGAAACAACTGGACCAAGAACTGCTACAAAAGCAGGAGGAAATAAGAACTTCTACTATTAGTGTAAGTTTCTGGCCAGTGAATGAGCTGCCTGAGAGCATTTAACTCCTCCTATTTATGGGAGAGAACCAAAACACTCAACCACTTCACATTAAGTAGTTGACCTATACTCCATTGATTACATCTTCTAGACCAGAGATACCCAACCTTTTTGGCACCAGGGACCCATTCTGTGGAGAAAGGTTTTTCCATGGACTGGAGTGTGCATGGTTTTGTGTGCTGCCTACATTCCACAATGGGGCTTTGCTTGTTTGTGCAGACTGGTTGTTGGCATGCTATGGCTCAGTACTGGTCCATAGACCGGGGGTTGGGAACCCGTTGTAGATTAAGATTCATGTAGCCAAGAAATTAAAAGACGCTTGCTCCTCGGGAGGAAAGACATGACAAATCTAGACAGCACACTAAAAAGCAGAGACATCACCCTGTCAACAAAAGTGCATATAGTCAAGGCTATGGTCTTCCCAGTTGCAATGTATGGCAGTGAAAGTTGGACCATAAGAAAGGCTGAGCGCCAAAAATTGTGGCCTTTGAACTCTGGTGCTGGAGAAGACTCCTGCGAGTCCCTTGGACTGCAAGGCGATCAAACCAGTCAGTCCTACAGATCAACCCTGACTGCTCTTTAGAAGGCCAGATCCTGAAGGTAAAATTCAAATACTTTGGCCACCTAATGAGAAGGAAGGAATCACTGGAGAAGAGCCTAATGCTGGGAAAGATTGAGGGGCAAGAGAAGAAGGGGACGACAGAGAATGAGGTGGCTGGATGGAGTCACTGAAGCAGTAGGCGTGAGCTTAAATGGATTCCAGAAGATGATAGAGGACAGGAAGGCCTGGAGGAACGTTGTCCATAGGGTCGCGATGGGTCAGACACGACTTATGAATTTTGACTTATGAATTTCCATACTGTAAGAATCTCTAGAAGCTCCTTTTGCCTTGTAAAATGATTGTCTCCACATCCTGAAATTATCATTTGATAACAATTGTGACTTTTCAAAAATATCAGTTCCTTCCGAGTAAAAATGTCATTTCATGCTGAAAGCATTACAGATAAACTCAGTGTCTGGCTTTTATCCATAACTATATTCATTCTAAGAATTAAAAATACACAGGCACAAGCCATGATGCAAGTGTTTCAAATATGATTTTAGTTTTAAAATGATAACCCAGAAATTTCAGACAAATTGATCATTTGCTTGAAAATCAACCCAAGCACCTAATGACAATCCATTTTTTCTTCAGAATGCAATAATGGCAATAGAGAAAAATTGAAAAAATGAAAACCCAAAAGGATAGGTAAGAACACTAAATGTAGTATTTGAAAAATAATTACTTTATTTACTTATTGTACTGTCACTTTTACGTAAATCCTTCAGATTATATATCATTGTCTGAATGAGTTGTTGAACCCAGCTACAACTAAAATTACCATTTTTATAAAGCTGAACAAAAAACAAATGGGATGCAGATTTCTAAAGGAAGGCACAGTTGATTGTAACAGTAAACATCAGTACTTCAGCCTGCATCTTTTTTTGCTATTACCCTTTCTAAATGTTCTAAATGTTGAGATATCAAAGTTTTCAAGAACGTGGAAAGCAATTCCTGCCTTATCAGAAAGGAACCTCTGTTGTATATTGTAGAACTATTGTAGAACTATGTTTAGGAGATAATTATGAGTTACAACATCTTAAATAATTGTAATGAAATAGTAATTGTGTAATTTTAATGACATATATAAACTATGTGTTAGAAATTACTTACAAATGAAAAGTGTGATTTACCTATTGACTGTCTTTGGTGCCTCTTATAAGATACTTTTACAATTATCAAATTTAAAATTCCAAAATGAATCCACTGAAAATTAATTTGGTTTTCTGGTGAAATCTGTAAGCCACATCACTAGCAAAGCAAAAATACAATTGCAGCAAACAGAAAAATGAGAGTGTATCTTAGGCTATGCCTGTCTTAAAGATGGCATTTACCACTGCCTTGTAAGTTCACAGACAACAAGTGGCATGGTTATGACAATTCAGCAAGCATTATCATTCAGTTCAACTTGAAATAGTTTTTATTTTTAATTTACTTATTTCAGGGAGAGGCAATCAGGAGGAAAATGGTGGCTGTTCTGATGACATACTGTTAATAGTGAGAAACAATATTATCTGATAGTTTTAAAACTTCTCTCTTAACATTGAAGTTAATTGATACCATCTATGTATTAAAGGATACAAGAATTCAAAGGAAAAGGTACAGAACGGGTGTTACTGTTTCTGAAACAAGTAACACATTAATTCTGGGAACAGCCAATACCAGAAGAGATAAACATTTGCAGGTTTTTCAAAAATTTCTATTAATCTATAATGGTTTGGGTGAATATTTCAATTTGTTGCAGATTTCTTGAACATCTGGATAATTGTCCTTTGCTTGATTGGCAGCAATTCTACATCCTTTAAATCAGAGTTGAGGACACAATTCAGAACATTCCCATTTTTTACAGATGTTTTTGTCTGGTGTTTGATAGAGGGCCTCTCATTCTCACTGTGGAAATGTCTGTGTAATTTGGGTTGATTTATTTCTGGCTGGCTGTTTGAAGCCTTTAAGATTTTGCAGTGTTTCCTAACAGCTGGGGATTTTCCAACTGTCTTAGATGTTGTAGGGCGCAAATGATACTCATCAGCAGAGCCTTTTTTGCGATTTGGTGTTTTCTGTTCTCTGTCCATTTCCTTCTGAATTTTCAAAGCCAGACACCTATCTTCTTCTTCCTGTTTATATCGTTCATAAAGCTGCTGCTGCTCCAGATATATTTGCTTTTGCATATCATTCATCTCTTTCTCTTCAGTTTGTACAGAAGTTCTTCTTCTTTTGTCATTCAAAGATGAATCCACTGTCCATTCAGTGGGAGATTGAGATTTTCTCTTTGGAATCTCTTTAGTGATCAATGAGCAACTCTGATTTTTATTTTCAATTGAATAGTTTCCCATCATCTTCGTTTCCTCACAGGTTATATCTTTGCTGTCCTGTTGGTTGCTAGATGTCAAAGAAATAAGGATTTCTTCAGTGCTGTCATTTTTCTGATGTTTCAGCAAACATGTACTTTCTGTAAAAAATTTATTTCCAAAGTCATTGTTATTGGAACCACTACTCATTGAGAAAAAATCAGTTTCATGGTCTTCTCTATTGGTAACATGTTCCTCTATTGATTCATTTAAGTGACTCCTAGAAAAAGATGACAATTCAGGGCCATGACTGTTAAACTCAGATGTAGTACATATATTTAAATGAGAACCCGTTGATTCTAAAGGGGAATCTTTAATCATCATTCCTTCTCCAGTTGTCTCTGAAGATAGTATGGTTATATCTTTTCTTATTTCTTCATTTTCCAACATAAAGCGAGTTTTAGCTTTAATGCTTTCCTGGAAAAAAACAAAGGTCAGAATATCCGTATTTTGTGTGTGTGTGTGTGTGTGTGTGTGTAGTGTAGTGTAGTGTAGTGTAGTGTAGTGCAGTGCAGTGTAGTGGTGTAGTATAGTATAGTATAGTATAGTATAGTATAGTGTAGTATAGTGTAGTATAGTATAGTATAGTATAGTATAGTATAGTATAGTATAGTATAGTATAGTATAGTATAGTATAGTATAGCATAGCATAGCATAGTATAGTATAGTATAGTATAGAAATGTTAATACGTATACCTACCTCAGAAAGAGAGTCAATTTTTTCTTCTTTTAATTTTCCAAATAGCAACTTTGGAGAAAAGAAACCACAAGACTTTGGAGATAAATACCTTAAAAACAGCACAAAAGAAAAAGATAATGCAAGCTTTTACAGCTTGTAAAGAACATGTTATATATTATATTTATCTTTAAATATACTGTAACTTACTTGCTTAATTTCTCAGAAGAGTGGATATAATAAAATGTAACCCTAAGACTCTACTTTTCATTGGATTAGTGCTGAATTTCTGTACATACATTTTGGAACTGTGACTTGTTCCTACTCTGCTCCCAAAAACATTATTCAGATACAATTTAGACTTATTTATATTATTTTATTTCTATTATTGTTCAAACATGATTTTTATTTTTTTTATTGTTAGCTAAGGATCATTCTTGAATGGAAGGATAGAATAGAAATTGAATAAATATGACAAAAGGAATAAAAATGTTTCCAAAGTAAGTTGCTGATATCTAAAGCCCTAGAGAGCATATTATGGATTGGAGCAGGGCTACATCTCTTAAGTAAATAAGACCTTGTTGTCCTAAGGTTATTCTAAACCAGGGGTGTCAAACTGCCGGCCCGCAGGCCGGAGCGTCACGGAGAAACCGCGCCCATCCCATTGCCGGCAAAGGGAAAAAGTTCCGATACGTCGCACGACGTCACATGACGTCGCGAGTTTGACATGTCTGTTCTAAACATTCTGCTTCTCATCCTTCAGTCGCCCTAATTCAGACCTTATCAAGCAAAGCATATAGTTGCAATGTTTATAAACAGATTCTAGCACAATACTGTTTCACAGGGCATAAAAGCTCAACTTTAATTATTATTCATTTAATTTATATCTTGTTTTGCTCCTATGGCAGCTAAGAAAAAAAAGGAACAAACTCTGATAAAAACATCTGAAATTAATTATCTAATTCAGATAGAGCTGCCAAAGAGGAAATGCTTGACCCCTTTCTTATTAGCAGATAGTGATGGCTTAGTGCAAGTTGCTAAGAAGTACATTTCACTACCATGTGAACAATGATACACTTCTAAGTGTTTTAGATCAGGGGCCCCCAACCTATGGGCTGTGGCTCACTACCGGGCCATGGCTCTTGGCTAGCAGGCAACAGAAATGGCTGGCCAGTGCACACACGCATGCGTGCACAGTCCTCCCCCTCACGCTAGTGCCCGCGGCTCCATTTGTGCATGGGCGCAAACAGGCCGCTAGCCCCAGGCTGATGTGTGCAGCCTATTTGCGCATGCAAATTTGGAAGCTGCTCTTCTTCCCTCCGGGCCGCAAGGCCGGAAAGGTTGGAGACCTCTGTTTTAGATGTTATGGCATTTATTTCTAGAGATATATATGGCTGCCCATCTCAAAAAGTTAGCATCTCTGGGTAGCTAACAACTAATATCAATAAAATGGCTAATTTAATAGTGAAACACACATTTGATCTAGTGGAAATGGGGAGGCCTATTAATTCTGTCTTAGGCTCAGAACCTAGGTGAGTAACTTTGGGCCAGTCACTCTCTATCAGGTCTAGAAAGATTGCAATGGCAAACCTCGAGAAATGTTGCCAAGAAAATTGCATGGATTTGATTTTAATAGTGGGTAGATGTATGGTATAAATACCTTTAGCTCAATTCCTGAGTTGCCTTCAAATATCATTATCATAAGTATTGTAAAAATGATGAAATATACTGCTCAAAAAAATAAAGGAAACACAAGATAAGACATCCTACTATTAAATACAGTACATTGTGTTGTTTAAGTGTTCCCTTTATTTTTTTGAGAAGTATATAACAGGTATCAATGACTGCAGTCCTAAACTATGATTTAATATTATGCAAACAAGCTTGTCAGCAATTCTTTCCCATTCTCTTCCAGAAAAACTGCAATAAAACCAACACTTCTGGTTTTTGTAATCACAGTGTAATGTTATAACTAAACCTGAACTGTAATAACGTAAACTATGATAATTGAATAGTCCTTTACTTTATGAACACGATTAGCCTAGTAAATTAGGTTCTACATCCCAAATGAAGTTTTATTTGAACTTAATTATACAGATATCCAAAATGCCTATAGAAATTCTCAGTCATCCAAGTCATGGGTGTCCCAAAGATGCTTTTTCAAAAGGCAAACAAAGTTCCGTTTCAGTTATGACAATTTTCTCTCCTATTTATACTATACAAATCTGCATGTATTGTACTAATCTATCTTTGACTATGTAACCAGATTTTACTTACTTCTTAATGTCTCCAGAATTGCTTGATTTGTTTTTTGATGTTTTGCAGTAATCAGAAGGGGATGGGCCAGGTAGCGGACTGTTTTTAACAGACTCTTCAGCAGATCTGTTCTTTAGTGCAAAAAAAACAACAACAGATAAAAAGCATGCCTACTGCTATTTATTATTATTTTCCTGCCCTTTTAATATTTAATTCAAGGCAGTAAACATACCTGATACTCCTATCAATTTTCACCACAAGCCTATGAAGTTGGGTGGGCTGAGAATAGCACTGGCCCAAAGTCAGCAGCTGATTTTAATTATTATGCTGATTTATCACACAAAAATTACGCTGATTTATCACAAAAAAATTGTTGCAGTGCTGATGTGCACAATTCATCCTACATTTTTAGAGATTGATGCATTAATAATGCTCAACACAAAAAGTTTCTTGTTCGTATCAACACTGCTTTCATGTCTACTGTACCAGAATACTATCATAGTGGCATCACCACCAATTTATGTGATAGATTGTCAATTGGAAATTATATTGTTTTATCTAATCTAGGTTTAAAGGAGGAGGATATTTGTTGTACAGAAAACTATTTATGTGCTTTTGTCTGAGTATTCACATTTCTCTTTTATATTATATATTACTTTTGGATGGGGTGTTCTCAACTTCTAATAAATAAATAATTTCTTAGTTGGAAACAGCAAGCATAATGACAAATAAGCATAATCATTTATACCTCAAATAGACATATATTAATTTAATATATCCAGACTAGATCAACTAGGGTTACATGTTAGTTAAGTAGTTAAATATTTAAGGTACACCCCCCCACACACACACAGTGTACCAAAAGTCAGACTCCATAGGTCAAGACATGAAATTACACTGAATGAATCTTCCTGTTAGAATTTGCAAATATCAGAGAAAATAGTCATGTGTCAAATGAGTAAGGAAATGTTTAGAAGAAAATTGCAAGCAATTCAAACATTCAGTGTAATTTTATATAATAAATTGTCTAAGGGGCCTGATTTTTGATACAGCCTCTTCTCAGGTATTGGATTGGCACCAGGGAGACTCAGGTTCTAATCCACTTTGGTATAGATCCTCAGTGGATAAATCTGGACCACTCACTCTAAGCTCCCAAAATTGCTGGTGTGGGAAAAAATAGGTGGGAACACTTTACAGCTCAATGTACACTCCTACATGAAAGGCAGGATAGAAATCTAATCAATCAATAAATCTGCTACTGATAGTAACAAAGTATATCATTTAACAATCTGGTAGCATTTTTTACATTTATCTTGATTACAGAAGAAAAGTGAGAAAGCCTCTGATTAAGTATATTAAGTACTCTTCCAATGCTTACATCAAAATGCCATTTAAGAAACTATGAAGATTTAACTAAGCCTATTTAGCTGTCATTTTGGTCAAACTTACCAAATTGAAACTCAGTTCTCGTGCCAGCACTTCATCTGATAGTAACTGGACTGCTATCTTTTTTTCCCTTTCTTCTGTTAACCTTTGCTCTTCTTCCTCTTCTGCTAGTAGTCTTTGAATATACTCTTCACTTGCTTTGCTCTCTTCTTGCTCAAGAGCACGGCGTTCTGCTTCCACCTAACCGCAAAATGTATCATTATTTTTAACAAGTTCTTTATTTTATAGATTTAGAATTTTCATTTTTTATTTCAATACTTCTTAATAAAGAGCCTTTATAATTTGGCTTGGCTTAATGCATAGGCATTTAGTACCTACAAACAATCTCAATCCAGGTCTTACTCAGGATTTTATGATGCTTAGCAAAACTGCCTATTAGTGAGTATCATTCAACTTTCTACTTTACCTTAGTGATCTCAGCTTCATATTCTTTCCTTAATTCTCCAGGCTTACTTAAGCAATGTATTGGTTGAGGGATATACACTAGTCCAGAAAACAAAGCAGAGATGAAACAAAATATGATTATTATGATCTAATTATTTTAAGGATGCAAATTGCAATTTAATATGAATATATATGAAACCATGCACTTAAATACAATCTTTTCTATCAACATGGGTTCTTTGCAATTTAGTACACCTAATATATCAAAAAGTAAAAATAAAAAATAAGGCCTCACTGGATATTTATCCAGGAAAAACAAGATTTGACCTTTAACAATGGTGATTTTTATTTCTATTATTACAGTTTAATAATTTTAACTGAATTATTACAGTTTAACAAATAATTCAACAAATCTAACAACCTATATTGCACTTGTCTATTTCCCGTACTCCATAAAGAAGAGTAATTTCTGACCTTAGAAATGTGTCACTCTCTTATCAGTTAAATATATTTTTAGTTAAGAGACTATATCTCCGGTAGGAGATATAGGAATATAGCCAGCCGTACCAACAGGCTGAAAAATAGCTTTTATCCGTGGGCTGTTAGGCTTTTAAATGGGACATAATCTTATGCAGAATTGACTTGGGAGGCCGGTGTGTGGTGTAGTTGGTTCACATGGTGTGGTAGGATGGAGGGTTTGTTATCACTGTGTGTTGGGGGGAGAGAGCACGGGGAGGAGGCTCAGCTAATCTCAATGTACACATGTTGTACTTTGACAATAAAGGTTTATTATTATTACTACTAAGTGAATTGCTAAATGTCAATTTTTCCTTGCTTTTTTTCTTTCAAAATTTTATATTAAACTTCTGAACACCAAAGGCAGATGTATATGTAAACCAAGCTAGTGCAATGCTTTACTTACAATAATTTTCTAGGTCCTGTCCATTAATTTTGCGTTGGCACTCTTCTGGAAAATGTTTCTTAATTTTTTCCCATAACTCCAAGTTAATAAGAGTGTTCTTGCGAGAGTTATATCGTGCCCAAGATGAGACACGCCGGCGACAAAAAGGGCAACACAAACTTGCTTTTTCCACAGTAAGTTGGAAACAAGCATTACAAAGAGTATGGTGGCATGGTAGTGTGACTGGTTCCACAAAAATATCCATGCATATGTTACAATGACAGTCAGACAAGGAGAGTGGGGGCTCTGATTCTTTTGGCATGTTCAGTCCAGGAAGGGAAAACGATTTTCTTAATACATCATCAGCATCTACAAAAATACAGTAGCACATTATCTGTTTCAGATCAATAAAAAGACAACATTAAAACTGTGTTTGTTAGATCATTTTTGACACGATGTATGAATGTTACCTGCTATGTAAGCTTTATCACTAAGAGTATAGTACAATACTGTTCTACAGTAAAAACATAAAAACAAATGTATGAATTATGAGTAAGGAATGTCCTCACAGATTACATTAATATTTGGCAGTCCTAAAGTAGGCCAATACATTGTTTCCCAATGCAAATATACTTTTTATTCTCCTGAGATATTTCTGGAGATACTTAAAATTACAGATATAAGATATTGCTTCACAATTATGTAATATAGAAATTCAATTGCATCAACTACTTTTTAGAAAAAGTGTTACCCAATTATTTTCATATAGCTTATTTAAAAGCAGTTTTCCATTGCAGAGAATACCGTATCCTAAACTGAACTAAAGTCATGTGATGCTAACTGAAAATATTGTTTTCAGAATAGGAACTGTTATTTGGGTGGAGCTAAATTTCTAGACAGAAATTGTGATTCATGACCATCCCACCAGGCTCAAGGTTGACTCAGCCTTCCATCCTTCCGAGGTAGGTAAAATGACGACCCAGATTATTGGGGGCAATAAGCTGACTTTGTAATAATGTAATAATTTAATAATATTTCTATACCGCCCTTCTCCCGAGGGACTCAGGGCGGTGAACAGGGCAAGAATAAAAATACAAGATTAGAAAAGTTAAAACAAGATTAAATAAATGCCCATATACTAAAATACATCTTAAAAACCCAATAAAATAACAATAACCACCCCCCCCAATCCCCTCATCAGGCCAGGCCAGCTTGTTCAAAAAAATATGTTTTTAGCTCGCGGCGAAAGGAGCGAAGATCGGGCGCCGTCCGGAGCTCAACCGGTAGCTGATTCCATAGCTCCGGGGCGCCCACAGAGAAGGATCTCCCCCTGGGGGCCACCAGTCGACATTCTCTGACCGGTGGCACCCTGAGGAGGCCCTCTCTGTGGGAACGCACAGGGCGGAGGGAAGTCGATGCCGGCAGCAGGTGTTCCCTAAGGTATAATGCCGCTTGGGGGGGGCGAAAGCCCTAATAAGCAGGCATATACATAGAATGAAGGCTTTTGCTAAGCACATTTGATTTGTGCTTATATTGTAAGCCGCCCTGAGTCTTCGGAGAAGGGCGGGATATAAATGGGATTAAAATAAAATAAAAAATAAAAATAAAAATAATTCTCATACATTCTGTTTGCCTCTAACTTGAAGCTCATGTTGTAGGCTGACAGCTGATTTCCCAGTTTGGCACTTCCTTAAGAGGTACAAGGGCAGATAAACATGGTGGCATGCAGAAGAACACATTTAGACTAAAAGCCTCATTGTGGAATGGCAGAAACAAGAGTAGACTTAGTGCTTCGTATCCTGTTTCCTTCTTTCTTCTCAGAGCAAAAAACTGGGAAAGCTCTCTAGCTGGCCCATCCCCAACTGAAGACTCACTTCAGAGGCACCATGTTGTGCACCACTGTTACTTGTGCCTATCTTGTTACTGGAACATTAAGCATGGATTGCAACCACCACTACTGACAAGGTCAATATGAGAGGATTATTGAAAAATATTTATTGCATAGTTTTGAACTGAGCTTCAAATTAAGAAGCCAGATCAGGTGGAAAGATCGGCCTAAGTTGATCTCAATTTCAAATGCATCAACAACTATTTCCACATACTAGCAAGAGTTTTGTAAGCACAGATGGAAAGCTCTATAGATTCCCACAATGGATGAATGGATGGCAAAGTTAATGGACTTGGTTGAGATGGCAAAAATAACTACTTTGATCAGAGACTTTAACTAGTTTTCTTTCTACATAGACTTTTTGCTTGAAACTGAAAGACCTGACATTTATTTTTGGGATTTTTGATCGGAATTGTTTATAATTATAGAAATACTATGTACCATTGAATTTTAGAGCAATAGCTATTTTTAAAAAAGCAACATTGTAGCTGTAGTGAAAGTTGGAAGATACAATATACTTTTTTTAAATAGTGAAAATGTTACTGGGGGATAACCCCAATGTTGACCCCAACCCTGTCCTAATCCCAACCCCGATCCCAACCCTGCCTAAACCCCAACCCTATCTTATTCCTAACCCTATAAATCCAATAAAATTCCTTTTTTAAAAAAGAAATTCAATAAAATATCCTCCTGCCGCTTCCATTACCTCGAGAGCTATGGAGGTCGTGCTAGGGATGCAAAGCACACAGCTCCATCTCTGAACTACATGCTCTGTCCTGGAAGTGGGTGCCATTTGCAGAGTGGCCATTATTCATTGTGCCATTTTGAAAATGCACCCACTTCCGGGATGGAGCCATGTGGCCAAGACATCCATGGGCCTAGTACCATATCCTCCTTCCTTCATACGTGCTCTGGAGATCTTCTAAATATAAAGTGTGATCGGTGATGGGTGGGGAGGATGTACGACCTAGTGGCATGGGAAAAAGGTCCAAGGATTAGAGTTAGGGTAGTGTAACGGAATCTGCTCATAAGTCAAGGATTACTTGTATATAAAAAAGGCAGTTACCAAATACCATTCAAAAACAGCCCTGTTATATTTTGGACAATGACATCTAATGTCAATTCTTACAACTTACAACTTTCTAGCAAAGGTATGTGACATCATTCAAAATTTGTCAGAGATATTACTAGTTACAGCATGTATCTTTTACTTCCAGGAAGACATCTAAACTGTTCCTTCAGATGTAATATAACCTCATTACAATCAATCTCTGAGAATCTAAGCATAGCCCAAAGCCATTTCAATAATTTCAGACAAATAGGGCTGCAAGATTGGCCCTTTGTAGACACATTCCTAATTTCTCAGTCATCTACCTACCAAGTATGCACACTTGAAAGTAATATTGCTGTTCCACGTACAATAAAGGTGAATATTTGGCAGCATGCTACATCAGATAGAAACTCACTAGATTTGCGCCACAAAATATTATATGTCATATATGTAATATCTTAGATTCACACAACTAGGTCTTTGGTATCAATGACTAAATAAATAAAATTCATCTGCTATTCAAGGATTAGACATATTTCACACGGGAAACAACAAATGAAGTATCTGCTACTGCAGCCCACCCCCTCTGCTGAAATAACTAATGGAAGGATTTTAAAAGATGTTGTACACAAAATGAAAATGTTCTAGCACTTACATTGTGCTTTCTAGTGTTCACTTCACAAACATTATCTACATAATCTGTTGCACAGCTTTGTAAAACAGGCCAATATTGCTTCCCCCAATTATAAATAAACTGAGAAGTTTTGTCATACTGACTGCCATGTTTGCCAGTGAGTCCTGGAAATCTAAAATTATTCCTAAAATCAACGTCTTCTAACAACATAATCTCAGAAAGATTCTTGAGACAATACTTGTAAAATGTTAAAATTAGTTCTTAAATTCAACCAGTCTATATTCACTTGAATATATACATAAACTAGCAGTAATTCCAAATGCCTGTTTCTCAAGGAGCAGTAAGCAATTGTTAGGAATTCCAGTGGCATCAGCCTCATTTCTGCAGTTCTCAAGTAAAATAATTTTTCAATGCTTCTATGGGTGCGATAGCTCAGCGGTTAAAGACACTAAACTTGTCAGCTGGAAAGCTGAAAGTCCAGGTTTAAGAACCAAGAAACAGGAGAAGCTGCTGTTATTTGGCCCAACTCCTGCCAACCTAGCAGTTTGAAAGCATGCAAGGAAAGGTACCACTTCAGTGGGAAGATAACAGGCTGTATTGCAGGCTAACTCTGCCCACAGCCTGGAGTTTGATCCTGACTGGCTCAAGGTTGACTTAGCTTTCCATCTTTCCAAGGTTGGTAAAATGAAGAGCCAGAATGCTGATACTGTAAACTGCTCAGAGTGCTGTAAAGCTCTATGGGTGGTATATCAGTCTAAGTGCTGTTGTTATTCGGAAAACACTGGCTCCCTTAGCTATGAAACAGAGATGAGCGCTGGCCTCTAGAGTTGGACATGACTGGAAAGGAGAAACTTTTTCCTTTATCTTTAGACTGGATGTGAGAGCCATTTGTTTATAACAGTATATGCAGGTACTATGCAGTTGCATATTGTTTAATAGCGTAAATGAGGAAAACTTCTATAGAAATCAAATAATGCAAAAAAATTAGTTAAGATACAAATTCCAGATAGAAGTGCAAATACTGGGCAAATGGAATATTGGAATGTTACTATACAAACTGTGGGAAGTCAGCGCCCCAGAGAAGGAAATATTAAAAGGGCGAAAAATATATTTCCTAAAAAGATATTGAAGAACCAGAAAAGCATGCCCAGTTTTCTTAACAGACCCAGGTCTCCTTCCTCCAAGCAGAAACCAGTTCTGTAGAAATGCAGATGTAAACCATCAGGAAGGTTGGAGCTAGAAGCTTAGGAAGAAAAAGACACCTAAAATCTACATACCCCAGCCCCAGGAAAGCAGGATATGATCTTAGGACATAATAGGATTAACCCACCACCACCAAGAATACCAGAAATACACACTCAGACTCAGGAAATACAAAGCCTGAAACAGGAAATAACTCCAAACAAAAAGGCCCCAGAGGGTATAAAATCCCACTCCCTACATGTGCTCAGTCCTTTTTTTCTGCTAGAACCATCTTTCTGTCCGGCTCTCCTATGCAATAAACTGTAACCTTCTTCCTAAAGCAGTCGCCATGTTGTTTATTCCTTGCTTGGACTGAACCATGATAAAGACTTTTCCTTCAACAAAACTACAGATGAACAATCAACTGCAATGAGATTGAAGGTCTTTCAACACTGGCATTTGTGAAAGGGGAAGAGTACATAAAATTATGTCAAACACAAATTAGCAGGAAAAAAGGAAATTTATACAGAATACAATTCCATATCATTAAGTTTTTGATTTGTACTCCACTAGCAATTCCATGGTAGAGGACAGACAGGAAGGCCTGGAGGAACGTTGTCCATGGGGTCACAGCTAACAACAAAGCAATTCCATAAAAATAGTCTTGTTTTAATAATTTATTTAATATTATATGCCTTGATTTGAAGCCTTCCACTCAAAAAAGCCTCAATACAATTTGTTTCCTGTAAGACTCTGTGAAACTGAAGCAAAATATACCATCCCCTTATTTGAGGATAGTGAGAAACTACCCAACCACTTCTGTGCAATTCAAACTGTTAGCGATTTTCCCCATTCACTTTGCTTATTGGAAGCCACTTTCCGTATAATTCCTTCTAAGCATTACCTCCTCGAATTTATTTTTTTTTGGTTCGCTCCGTTGTATTTCTTTTTCGGTGCCACCTTGGCTTGTTCTCCCACATCCGCGCCAACCTTACCGGAGCCCCTTCACCTATATTTCCCGCCAAGGCACTATTTCGGAGCTCGCGCCACCTGCCCATTCCCCCATTTTAGCTGCACCGGACTGAAGCCATTTAAAACCTATTCTGTATTTTCGCGCGCCTCACCAGTTCAATATTTCAATACTGAGGCGGCAGCAGAGTCCCCGGGCGCCGCCATCTTGCCGCTTCTATCATAGCACCGAACAACATTCACCACCTGCTGATCCCACTGCGCAAGCGCAGATTTACCACGCCCCAATTCTCTTGCGCGCTTTCAATTTCAATATCTAGCGTAATGAAGAGCATGACGTAAAGAAGAAAAAGGAGTGTCGTCCTTCTCGAAATGGTATCGGAGACCTCAATTGCTGTCCTCTAGTGGCCGGAGGATTTCTTTTCTAGTGCTTGACTTCTCTCAAGATAGCTCTCAAAAATTTTGCAAAGTTCTTCCCTTTGTCCCAAAGGGAATTCCGCCTTATATTATGGGGCAGTCGCTACAAATGTAATAACTCTAAACAGAAGAAACCTAGGGTGGTGTCTGGGTCCTTCCAATTGCGTCATTCCTTTTGACGGCAAGACGTGAAGAACTCAAAAAACTCATACGAGAAGCTGCAGGGAATTCTACTGTGAAAACAGAACTTTAAAATGGGCTGCCTATCCTGAGCCACACAGGAAACGAATAACTGGACCAAGAACTGCTACAAAAGCAGGAGGAAATAAGAACTTCTACTATTAGCGTAAAAGTTTCTGGCCAATGAATGGCCAGAGAGCATTTAACTCCTCCAATCTATGGGAGAAAACCAAAGCACTTAACCACTTCAGATTAAATACTTGATATATACTTCATCGATTACATCTTCTAGACTGTTTAAGATTCGTGTATTTTGATTTATGAATTTCCATACTGTAAGAATCTCTGGAAGCATCTTTTGCCTTGTAAAATGATCATCTCCACATCCTGAAATTATCATTGGTAGTACTTTTTGATAACAATTGTGACTTCAGGTTTTCCAAAAATATCACTTCCTTCTGTGTAAAAATGTGATTTCATGCTGAAAGCATTACAGATAAACTCAAGAGTCTGGCTTTTATCCATAACTATATTCATTCTAAGAATTAAAAATACACAGGCACAAGCCATGATGTATGCAAGTGTTTCAAATAATGATTTTAGTTTTAAAATGATGACCCAGAAATTTCAGACAAATTGACCAAAACCCAGAACTATACCCAAATATTAGCTTGAAAATCAACCCAAGCACCTAATGACAATCCATTTTTCTAACCATCTGGATACTCCTCCTTTGTTTGTCAGCAATTCTACATTGTTTAAATTAGAGTTCATACAGTTCAGAACATTCCCATCTTTTACAAATGGTTTTGTCTGGTGTTTGCTAGAGGGTCTCTCATTCTCACTGGGAATGCCTATGGGTTGACTTCTTTCTGGCTCTTGGAAGCCTTTAAAAGTTTGCAGCTGGGGATTTTCCTACTGCCTTAGATGTTGTAGGTAGGGCACAAATGATACTCATCAGAGGAGACACTTTTGCGATTTAGTCTTTTCTGTTCTCTGTCCAGTGCCTTCTGAAAGTACAAAGCCTATCTTCTTCCTGTTTATATCCTTCATAAAGCTGCTCCTCCAAATATATTTGCTTTTGTATATCATTCATCTCTTCCTCTTCTGTTTATACAAAAATTCTTTTTTGTCATTTCAATATGAATCTACTGTCAATGCAGTGAGAGATTCTTGAGATTTTCTCTTTGGAATCTCTTTAGTAATCAGAGAGCAATTATATTTTGTTATTTCCAATTGGATAGTTTCCTATCACCTTTGGGACACACTCCTATTTTCTCAGTCATCTGCCTACCATGTGTGGACATTTGCAAGTGATATTGCTGTTGTATGTACAATGAAGGTGAATATTTGGCAGCACACTACATCAAAGTCATAGATTTGTGACAGAAAATGTTATATTGAAGGGTTCTGTAACTGCAACAAAAAGAAATTATTTAGCCTGACTATTGCTATCTCGCTTCTGTAATCAGCATTTGCGTCAGGGACAAATTTCATGCAAGTTTGGGAAACATGCATATGGATGGGATGTACTGAAGAAGAGAATAATAGAGTATACAGGAATGATTGATGTCTTCCTTATGATGTAATGGCCCTGTTGTCTGATTTTCATTGGCTAACAAAGTTTATAAAGCAATGCTACTAACTTTCTAAGATGTGGCACTTCTGGATGTAACTCTGCCAGCGTTCCAGATTGTTTGCCACCCAGCTGTTTTATTTGATCAATTAAAGCACTGTTTCCTCAAGAAGCCTCCATTTGAGTTGCCTGATTAGGTATCTAATGGTATCTCAAATTTAAGTTAAGGGCCAGGGACTTTACAATAATATATATACAATAAAGGTGAATATTTGGCAGCATGCCAAATAGATTTGCACCACAAAATATTATATGTCACATATGTAATATCCTAGATCCACACAACTAGGTCTTTGGTATCAATGACTAAATAAATAAATTCCATCTGCTATTCAAGGATTAGACATATTTCACATTGGAAACAACAAAATGAAATACCTGATAACTGCAGCCCACCTCCTCTGCTGAAATAACTAATGGAAGGATTTTAAAAGATGTTACACACAAAATGGAAATGTTCTAGCACTTACATTATGCTTTCTAGTGTTCACTTTACAAACATTATCTATGTAATCTGTTCCACAGCTTTGTAAAGCAGGCCAATATTGCTTCCCCCAATTATACATAAACTGAGAAGTCTTGCATCTTTCAATCAATTTGAATTAAATATTTTCCTTTATTGGAGAACGTGTCATATATTTCTGGAGGAAAAGTATTGTTTCAGAATATATTTGTGGTTTACATATATCTTGAAACTTTCTTGTTTTCCACTATATTAATAGCACATAATAGGCTATGGTGAAGGACTTGATTATTCACCACTTTGTTTACAATAGATTGGATGTCTTGGGTATAATGTTGCCTTAGTTTATCAGGGAAATAGTTTGCATCCTGGCTATAGGTAATGAAAAATGTACAGAAAGCTTTAACATCTTCTTCCTGGAGTCCCAATATCTCCAGTGCCGATTCCCATGCTGATTTAATTCTTTTGTTTTTATCTTTCCTCCTCAGAACAGATGATAATGTAGGCAATACTCTGGCAAGATCAGGTATGCTTTCTACCACATGAGAATGTAGACACTGAATAGTTTCACAGATATAGCTATAGAAGAGATTTATCTCCACAGAATTAAACCTGCAAAAAGATGTTTAAGAAAAACAATTTACCTTTGCGGTTTATATCAACAGGCCCACAAATTATTTCCATTTGAGAAGTAGCCATGTTGCAAAATTCTATTTGTCTCCATTTTAAAGTAAATACCATTAGTTTAGATGAAAATTATTTCCAGGTGTATCCTTAGGTTTGCAGGCTAAAGCTGTAATATTTATATTTATTAACTGCATGGTCCATCAAAGTGGAATTCAACCACACATCTACAGTTCTATTAATTCAATACAATTTGCAACATTTTATTTCAATGTCCAAATAAAATTTAAAGCAATGTTTATTTAGAAATGCATGTAAAATTAAATTTTCTTTTCAAGATTTGGGTAATGCTCCATAACTGAACTGTTTGGAATAAACATTTCATAATGGAAACAAAGTCTGATGTTTTTAAGCCATTCTGTTAAAGCTAGTATTACTCGCACCCTTATGTATTCTAGATGTTTTACATTACAACTCTGAAGTCCCAGATGCTGACTATGCTTCCAAGAGACTTTGAAGTTATAGTCCAGCATACTGAAAGGGAACAAAGTTGGGAAAAGCTATTAAAATTTTATTAACCCAAAAGAACATTTGTGATCCCATTGCCAGACAGCCATTATATTACTCCCAAAATTTTTATAACCTATATTTTTATTTTTCTTACCTGTCTTCTAGCAGTGATGTCCACATCACATCTTGGTCTAGAACCGTATTCCAAAAGTCAAACTTCTCTGATAATTTCTGAATGCCAGAATCTAATACAATATATTGTGACTTCATAGTTTGCAGCTTGTTCTCAATTCTAGTAAGATTAAAAAGCCAAAGGAAATTAGAATCAAGACCCACCCATTCTAAAGAATGTTTTCCAGTTTGACTAAAGAGCTCTTATATAATAGATGATGTATACTTGAAAGACTGGTATATCAGTTTGGAACTTGGATTCTTTAGCTTCTATCCATATAGTCTACATGATATTGTCATAATGCTGTAGTTTACTTGCAATCTTTTCCCCATGTAGAACAGTTTATTCTACTTCACTGTATATTTTGAAAATGTTATTTTTAAAAAATATACAAATAATGAAGAGAATTTTTTGAAAATTGCAGCAATGCTTTGGCAAGGTCAATTTCTTTTCAGCTTTGTGTAGTAAAATGATCTCTTGGTACATTTATTTTTCTCAAATTTAGTAAATAAAATTTAATCTATATTGATTGACCAGCTGTATAAACATAGTTTATAACTAAATCATAAGTAAGTCAATTCTTTTTCTCCAGTGTTCATTATAGAAATACTTATCTTTATGGAATTGCCCTTCTTCATGGATTACTGCCTTGTTGTGGCGAAGGGGCTTGCGTAATTCAATGAAGCTATGAGCTATGCTGTGCAGGGCCACCCAAGACAGACAGGTAATAGCAGAGAGTTCTGACAAAATGTGATCCATTGGAGAAGGAAATGGCAACCCACTCCAGTATCTTTGCCATGAAAACCCCATAGACAGTACCAAAAGGAAAAAAGATATGACGCTGGAAGATGAGCCCCTCAGGTCGGAAGGCGTCCAATCTGCTACTGGGGAAGAGCAGAGGGCTAGTACTAGTAGTGCCAGAAAGAATGAAGCGACTGGGCCAAAGCCGAAAGGATACTCAGCTGTGGATGTATCTGGTGGTGAAAGGAAAGTCCCATGCTGTAAAGATTTTTTCTCCATAGGAACCTGGAATGTAAGAGCCATGAATCAAGGAAAGCTGGACATGGTCAAACAAGAGATGACAAGACTGAACATCGACATCTTAGGAATCAGTGAACTAAAATGGACAGGAATGGGTGAATTTAATTCAGATGACCATCAGGTATATTACTGCGGGCAAGAATCCCTCAGACGAAATGGAGTAGCCTTCATAGTCAATAAAAGAGTAGGAAAAGCAATACTGGGATACAATCCCCAAAATAACAGAATGATCTCAATTCAAATCCAAGGCAAACCATTCAATATCACAGTAGTCTACGCCCCAACCACCGGTGCTGAAGAGGATGAAATTGACTGGTTCTATGAAGCACCTTATAGAACTAACACCAAAAAATGATGTCCTTATCATCATGGGGGATTGGAATGCTCAAGTAGGAAGCCAAAAGATAACCAGAATAACAGGCAAGTTTGTCCTTGGAGTACAAAATGAAGCAGGGCACAGGCTGACAGAATTTTGTCAAGAGAATACGATAGTCATAGCAAACACTCTTTTTCAACAACCCAAGAGACGGCTATACACATGGACATCACCAGATGGTCAACACAAAAATCAGATGGACTATGTGCTCTGCAGCCAAAGATGGAGAAACTCTATACAGTCAATAAAAACAAGACCAGGAGCTGACTGTGGCTCAGACCATCAGCTTCTTATTGCAAAATTTAGGCTTAAACTAAAGAAAGTAGGGAAAAGCACTAGGCCACTCAGGTATGAACTAAATCATATCCCTGATGAATATACATTAGAGGTGATAAATAGATTTAAGGAATTAGATCTGATAGACAGAGTGCCTGAAGAACTATGGTCGGAGGTTCGCAACATTGTACAAAAGGTAACAACTAAAACTATCCCAAAGAAAAAGAAATGCAAGAAAGCAAAATGGCTGTCTGAGGAAGCTTTGCAAATAGCTGAGGAAAGGAGGGAAGCAAAAGGCAAGGGAGAAAAAGATAGATACGCCCAATTGAATGCAGAATTCCAGATTTATTTATTTAGTGTATGGCTGGTCACACACAGAATTAAAAGCACTTCATATTTACAAGTTAGAACAGTTAAAACAATTTTTTTTAAAAAGAAGCAATTGTAAAACCTAAGAGGAAAACAGAAATAACATTTCAGAGTTTAATGTCGAGTTTGGAGATCCAGTCAGTAGCTGCCGTTGTTATGCAGAGGAAGTCCTTAAAATCTCCTGGGTATCTTCTATTAGTGCATTCCCTCACTATATGTTGGATAGTCTGTCAGGGAGCCCCGCAATCACATTGTGCTGAAGGTGTCTTTCCCCATTTATACAGAGAATCGGCACACACCCCATGAGTCATTCTAATTCTATTGTATGTCACCCATATGTGTCAGGGTAGATTAAATCCTGGAGGTATACTATTAGGATAAATATGCTCAGAAATATCTTGGGAGGTATAGCTACTCCATGCTTCCATCCACTTTTGTATAGTGCTCTGATGTTCGCCCAGCAGCTTAAGCGCTGTGAGGAGTGGTGGACTTCTTGACTTTAATCGACATCTTAAGAGATCAGAGGTATAGGCATGAATGGGTAGAGAGGGGTTTAGCAGGATCTTACTATACTCCCGAATGAGAGCTTCTTGTCATCGTAAGTGTGGGGGAAGTATGTGGCTAAGAACTGGTAGCCAGTGAATAGGTGTAGATTTTATGCACCCAGTAATTAATCTCATCATATGGCTGAGTTGAACATCAACAAGTCTTGTATGTGAGCTGTTTATCCATACAGGTGCGAAGTATTCTGCTACAGAGTAGCAAAGCCCAAGGGCTGCGCATCGAAGACTTGGAGCTGAAGCTCCCCAAGTTGTTCCACATAGTTTTTGCAGAATGTTGTTTCTGCTGTTAACCTTGGCAGCCATATTCTGAATATGTTTTTTAAAAGACAGGGTCCTATCTAAGGTGACCCCCAGATATTTTGGAGTTGCCTCATATGGGAGCAATTTGTTATTTAGGTATACATTGAGTTCTCTTTTTGCCAGTTTATTATTAAGGTGGAAACATGATGTGACTGTCTTACTTACGCTTGGGATTAACCTCCATTGGTGGAAGTATGTGCTCAGAGTTGTAAGGTTGGCTGTAAGTACACCATCTGTAACTTCGATGTCCTTGTGGCTATATGCTAATGCCAAGTCATCAACGTAAGAGAACTTTGTTGATAGCGTGGGTGGTATATCGGAAATATATAAATTGAATAAGGATGGGGCCAATACAGAGCCCTGAGGGAGTCCATTATTCCAGAGAATAGCTAGAAGAGATAAGAATGTCTTCTTAAATGAACAGTGCAAAGAAATAGAAGAAAACAATAGAATAGGAAGGACCAGAGATCTCTTCAAGAAAATTGGAGAGATGAAGGGAATGCTTCATGCAAAAATGGGCATGATAAAAGACCAATGGCAGGGACCTAACAGAGGCAGAAGAGATTAAGAAGAGGTGGCAAAATTACACAGAACAACTATACAAGAACGAGCTTAACATCCCTGATAACCTTGATGAGGTGGTCACTGATCTCGAGCCAGACATCTTAGAATGTGAAGTGAAGTGGGTCTTAGGAAACCTAAGCAACAACAAAGCTAGTGCAGGTGACAGTATTCCAGCTGAGCTATTCAAAATCTTAAAAGATGATGCAGTAAAACTGCTACACTAAATTTGCCGGCAAATTTGGAAAACTCAACAGTGGCCACAGGATTGGAAAAAGATCAGTTTACATTCCAATTCCAAAGAAAGACAGTGCCAAAGAATGTTCAAACTATCGCACCATTGCACTCATTTCACATGCTAGTAAAGTTATGCTTAAAATTCTACAAGCTAGACTCCAGCAGTATGTGGATCGAGAAGTACCAGAAGTGCAGGCAAGATTTCGAAGGGGCAGGGGAACTAGAGATCAAATTGCCAACATATGCTGGATCATGGAGAAAGCTAGGGAGTTCCAGAAAAACATCTACTTCTGCTTCATTGACTATGCTAAAGCCTTTGATTGTGCGGATCATAAACTGTGGCAAGATTGAGGGCAAGAGAAGAAGGGGATGACAGAGAATGAGGTGGCTGGATGGAGTCACTGAAGCAGAAGGAGTGAGCTTAAATGGACTCCAGAAGATGTTAGAGGACAGGAAGGCCTGGAAGAATGTTGTCCATGGGGTCGCGATGGGTCGGACACAACTTCGCAACTAACAACAAATGGAATTGTCACAATGTACCAACAGATTACACAATCACAAATGCATAATCATTTCAGTTATTTATAATGTTCCATGTTTAACATTGCAGTTCCAAAATGCTAAATTACTGAGCAGCTGGCTATTTTTAAAAATCCTCCTCCAGAGTTAAGATGAAACAAGTGAAATGCTGCCAATTCTGTAGCTAACTAGTTTATATTTTTAATTATTTTGGTATTTCTGAAAAAATAAAACAATGCATAATTATAGAAAGATTAAATTTCTATTTTAAAGTAGGCATTTTCCATTATCCATCCTGGTCTTTGATGCTTTCTAAGTCACCACTTCTTTAATAAGAATGATTTCAAGTACAGCATTATTACATTTCTTTTATCTGAGATATTATGTAGATTTACAAAGCAAAACAGGTCAGGAAAAAATATTCAAAAGAAACATTTAACATATGAAATATGCCATTCCAAGACCCTTCCCAAAACAAACCTTCCCAGCAAAAGTCAACTTGTGACCTGTTTAATGTCTTGTTCAGGACACACAGAGATAAATGCTCTTTGGCCATCTTCAGGAATAAGAGATGTATGTTTCAAATGTCTCTTGACTTCTGTTCCATAACAGACAGCAGAGATATACCTAGTAATCCAACTGGTGCTGAAGGTCAGTTTTCTCTTAAAGCTTTTTATAGCTAGGAAATCCAAATATAGAATATTAACACATACTGTACTCGCAAGCACATTGTTTATTAAACTACAGCATGGTAATCACAGTATAGTTTCTCTTCTTAGTTTCATGCAAACATACATTAAGTCTACAAACATCATATGGATCCATAAAAGGAAATCATAATTTAATACTATGAACTGTACAGGTCACACGCAGGATTGTTGTAATTAACCATTAATTTTAGACTCATATGAATCTATAATATAGTAACTTTATGTGTTAAATTTCTTTGAAACTTTTGGCAGTGCAGAAGTTACTGAATTCCAAACCCCAGCAATATTCACTTAGTGTCATGCTGGCTGGGATCTCTGGGGAATAGTTCAGCAATAATTGGAGTCCAGGGTTCTTATTCTAACCAAAATCTTTTGTCTTTTTGTATTAAGATGTTCTCAGTGGTGCTAAATATAAGCTCTTCTCATTAGGCTATTTTGTGATATTGTATTCAGATCTAATGTTTACAGTGGTGCTTAAAAGTTTTTGTACCCTTTAAATTTTTCAATATTTCTCAATAAATATCACATAAAAATGATCTGTTTTCCACACAAGCGCTAAAACTTGTGTGAGAATCCAGTTAAACAAATAAGTCATTTGTCTCATCCAATATATATAGTGTAAGTCAATAAATGCCCACTTCCACATTCCAACGTGCCTGCACAAAATCCAGCACTTCAAACATTGCTGCACTCAATTTCCAACATAAGCTAATAGTAAGGGATGCTGAAAGATGTAGCTCAGCAACACTTAAAGGTCACTCTATATCAGCGGTCTTCAAACTTGGCCCTTTTATGACTTGTGGACTTCAACTCCCAGAATTCCTCAGCCAGGCACGCTGCTGCTCTATATCCATGCAAAACATGTTTTAGTAGGAGGTGGAAAAACAGCACACTACAAAAATAATAATTATAAATGGAGGCATCTTTGATATTTGGTATTCTACATTTTATTTCTAATCTTGTATTGACTGATTTCATCAGTTGCCTACTTCAAATAATACAAATGTTTTTCTTGTTGATAGAGGAATCAGAAACCAAACTAGGTTCCCACAACAGAATCCTATCCCTACATTGCATTACAACTTGCTAAGGTTTCCATTATAATAGATTTTCAAAAGTTATTTTCATTATGTATTTTTCCTTTTTTTATTATTTGTTCACTTATTTTCAGTTTGCATAGATGACTTTAATTCTCAGCATTGTATATGTTCTAAGCATTTATGGGCAGGGGAAACATCCATTCCTTAGAGGTTGGAAATGTCTAAAATAAAACAACTAAAGTCTTTCTCATAATTATTATGTGAAGGTTAATATTTATTTTCATATAACTATTTAAAGGACATGCTAGTTTTCAGGGCCATGTCCTTCCAAAATAATTTACAAAAGGTTAATTTCACATGTATGCATGTGTGTATACACTCAGCAAGATATTCAGGCTGGATTTGGCATTTTTATCCATTCATCCCACACTCAGCAAGATATTCAGACTGGATTTACCATTTTATTCCACCTATTGAGTCCTTCCCAAGGACCTGGGATAGGCAAATGTGGATGTTTTATGCTGTTAGAGGTATCGTCACAGAATGTAAGCTGTTCAAAGTAAAGCTGCTTTTTGCAATTGACTGGTGGTGAACTTGTCAATACCAATGGTGTTCAAGTGGTGCTCTAGTTGTTTTGGGATTGCACTAAAGGCATCTATTACTATTTGTGTAATTGAATTCTTTTAACTGAAATATAGTTTTCTATTTTATAAATTGTTTAAGAAAAAACACTTCATTTGCATTGTTTTTCTTCAAACAATAACAATTTCCCATATATACCAGATATATAAAGTTGAGCATTAATTATCTTGAATAGACCTGATGTCAGCCATTAGTAAAGCAAAGCAAATGTCAGATCCCATATGCTGGGCTTTTTGATAAAACAACTTGTCAACATTTAAAAGAGCTTTATTAGAAGCTTTATTCTGAACTGAACAATCCATGATTGTCTGAATTTGCTGCTGATCCTCCAAGACACTAATAGGAGATATTTGCAGAACTTGTTCAGGTTCTTCAAGCCATTTATCAACTCAGTTTTACTTCTTAACCATAAGAAGAGCAGAGAAGAGCAAAAAGATTATTAGGAACCTGGAGGGTAAAACATATGAAAAAGGTTGCAGGTATTGGTTATAGCTCGTCTAGTGAAAAGGACTAGGGATGACATGATAGCAGTGTTCTAATATTTGAGAGGCTACCACAAAGAAGAGGGAGTAAAACCTATTTTCCAAAGCACCAGAAGGCAAAACAAGGAACAATGGATGGAAACTAATCAAGGAGAGAAGCATAAGGAGAAATTTCCTAAAAGTAAGAACAATTAATCAGTGAGATGGTTTTCCTTCAGAAGTTGTGGGTGTTTCATCACAGGAGGCTTTTAAGAAGAGACTGGATAGCCACTTGTTTGAAATGGTATAGGGTTTTCTGCTTGAGCAGGGATTGGACTACAAGACCTCCAGGGCAGTGGTGGGATCCAGCCAGTTCGCACCATTTCGGCAGAACCGGTAACTACATTTTTGTTGCCCAGGCCCAGAATGGACTTCCGGAAGTGGCATCCACACAGAGAACCGGTTGTTCACATATTTGAATCCCACCACTGCTCCAAGGTCCCTTCCAAGTCTGTTATTCTGTTATTTTAAAAATCTATTTCTGTCAGTAGAATTTATAAGAACATATATTAAAAAAGACAAGTCTCTATTTTTCTTTTGTTTTAAAACCCAGTTCTTTATTCACATATACATTTTTATTGCAAGCTTACCAGTAAGATCACACCAATTAGTTATTCCAAAAGTAGTACTATATATGAACTAGCAAAATAACTTTTAGTAGTACACAGAATTGGCTTATTTATGGGAGGTAGTAGGAATAATGCACCAGAAAATTAGTAGATCCAAAATACTGTACCAGACATTGATTGCCTACCTAAAGATATGAAGAGTTCAAGAAATAGGATACATGGATATATCACTACTTTGGTCAGCAACCAATATTTTCTTAGAACCGTTAATTGACACATATGAAATCCAGTTCACTTTTTCTCCATGTTCAATGGTCAATTTGGGCGAAATGGATAGGCATTCATTTGTGTGCTCTGGGTTCATTTTGTCGACTTTCTTGGTGGCATTTTTCTTTTTGTGAATTGCCTTGTTTGGACTTTTCAATTTTCCAATTTCATTGCTAACATCCCACAACAATATTCTACCATCATTTCCCCCTGTAATAAAGCAATACATTTCCGGCAGAAAGAAAATCTGTGACACTCCTAATGAGTGACCTTTAAACGCTACTTCCTGTTCAAACTTGGCACCTGTTACTCGAAAGATTCTGATTTTACCATCTTCAGCTCCACAGCCAAAGACATTGCCACAAGTAGAAACAGACAGTGAATGAATCAATGGTGGGTTAAAGAGTTGGCCAATCCCTTGCTCAGCTGCTGCTTCTTCTTCTTGCAAGTTCATAATCCACTGTGGACGAGTTTTTTGCAAGTTCCACATTATAATCTGTAAACAAAGCAAAACAAAAAGATTTCTTAATTTAGAAGTCATGTAAATGTAAACTTTCATTGTCACGTTCCCCAGAATGACACAGTGATACAACTCACATAAATTATGCTTTAGTTTACAGATAAAAAGCATCTGTTGACTTAAATTATATCTAATATAGAATTACTCTTATTTCATTATTTTTGAAATTTATAAACTGCTTCAATTTCAGGGACTCTTAAATTTAAAAAAAATATCTTTTTACTTTTATTTACTACACGTATTATATCTATCTACCAAATTGGTCAAGCTATATTATGCGGAAATTATAGATTTCCAGCACAGTGGTTAAACAAGAAAATGTTTAAAGCCCATGGGACAGAGACTTGTAGATACGTGCTGCTTTTCAGTGACACCATATATGTTATAGAATAGACCCTACCAGAAATTAGGTTGGCCTAATTTATTTTAGAGGCCTTAAGAGTAATTGGATGATTTCTTGGTAGCATTATTTTCGGTTGTATGGTTGTATAGCAGGGGTCTTCAAACTTGACCCTTTTATGACTTCTGGACTTCAACTCCCAGACTTCCTCAGCCAGCATGTCTGGCTGAGGAATTCTGGGAGTTGAAGTCCACAAGTCATAAAAGGGCCAGGTTTGAAGACCCCTGTTGTATAGTCTGCTCTTAATTGTAATCACCAAAAGCCTCTTCAATTGAGAAGTGTGCAATTATGATAGATTAAACTGTTATTCTGTAGAACACAGTCCTGTATAGTATATTATTTAGAAAGCCAAATACTGAGTTGATTTTTAAAGCCTCTTCAATTGAGAAGTGTGCAATTATGATAAATAAAGATTAAACTGCTATTCTGTAGAACTCAGTCCTGTATAGTATATTATTTAGAAAGCCAAATACTGAGTTGATTTTTATTCATTCTTTTGGAGTTTTTCATTCTCTGCATTCTGCAGAAACCTGTATCTGTTCCAAAGGATAAAGCAAAAAGTAATCTCATCTGGCAACAATGTGTGTTTTGTTGGCAGTAAAGTATCATTGTGTATAAATCCTTTTCTTTCCTTATCTCCTATCCTTAATCAATTTTCTATCTTCTGCATCAATCAAAGTAATGTTTCAGTTGGGAAACAATGCTGATATCTCACTTACTACTTCAGCCTTAGCTTTAATTTTGCAGCTGATGTTGAGATTCTGAGCAAGTTAACTTTCAGAAAGCATTTTTTAAATCTGGTTCAGCTGACCTATTCTATACTTCTATAGAAAAACAATCCGTTTTTGAACAATTATAGCAATTGACAAGATGGCAAAAGTATTTCTAGAACCAAGGGAACAGATGTTTTGATATAAAAATTACAATGGTAGGAAGAATAATAGTAATCAACTTCTGTTGTGACCCTTCCCCATTTGCTTTATAGTGCATAAAATACTTCCCCTGATGGAATATAATAACAAAAATTCCACATATCTAGTCACCATTATCAAAACAACTAAAGAAACAGCATTAATTGGCATAACATAAAACTCTACTGTGATTGTTTACAGTTACACCTATCAAACAAGTGATATTTAGTAAGCTTTCATCTACTGCTGATCACCTTCATATCCAGGCCACATGAAAGAAGGCTTTGTGGCCTCTGGGGTCGAAATGCAGTAGATGCACAAATATTTGAATGTCGTTGCAGGCAGCGAGTCAACTTCTTGCTTTGTAAGTCAATTATCTTTATGGCTCCAGAATCATCTGCAGCAGCTAAGAAACTGTCTGCTTCATTTACTGAAAGACAATTGATCTCTTCCTCATTTACATGGAAACATTCAACTGGCTCCTTGAGACACCTGGTATCCAGCATGCTAATAATTTCCCCATGAGAAGCATAGAGTCTTCTAGAACAAGTGGGAGAAAATATAACGCTAGTGACATCATCTGCTTTTTGAAGCTGTACACATTCCAATGGATTTCCTTCAGCATTCCAAATTGTGAGCTCCCCTCCTTCTGCTCCTGAAGCCAATAGACCGTCTTTGCTCACATTTAAGCTTAGTATTGAAGAAGAATGTCCATTGGTCCACTTCTTTGCCATCATATCTCAAGGCAGACTGGAAAAAAAATTGATCAGAGTGATATTTTGTTTTGATATATATTGAAGAATCAAAAAGTGATTGTATTGTGTTATTTTTAGATTAACTTATTCAAATAAAGCACCTACTTATTTAAAAACTTACACATCTAAATTCCAGTATACTGACTCTCAAATATAATGACCTTACAATCGCAATCAATCGATTTGGGACACTAATATTTTCCAATGTAAACTTAATCCTTAGGCACAATGAATACAGTAGTGTGTATAAACACAATGCGTTTAAGATAGGCCGTTGAATAAATACATGCGGTATAAGGTTCAAATAAATGTATAACAAATCAGGCACCTTAACCCAGCCGCCACTTTCCTACTTCACTCGATTCTTGCATTACCTCAAAGGAAAGAATCAATTTCTCCCGATACCAAACTCTCTTCCGGCAAAGAAAATCTGCTGGGTCTGTTTAGTATTCCCCCTTGACAGGTGAAGTTTTTGCGCATGCGTTTAGGACGGCATCCTTTTTCTCATGCTCAGCAATGCCCTCAACCAAAATGGCCGGCTCACGTTCAAGGCCCTGCTCCATACCGCATGACATTAAAATAGAATAAATAAAAGATGTGTTGTCCAAGAAACCAGCTTCAACACAGGTCCTAGATTGTTCTTGCCTCTGCGGTACTCGAAAATGTAAGATCAGGAGCGGCACTTCCCGACGCCTCCATATAACAAGACCTCTCAAACAAACGCGTTCATTTCCGCCTCTCCTTGCCGGCAACAGGCGAGGAGTTCGTTGGCAAGGTAGCACCTCCTCCTTTTGCAGCCGACGGCGCGCGCCTGATTGGCTCTCTGGTTAGCGGGTAGGCTCGCGGTTTCTCGCCGCCTTCGCCTGGGCCGGGCCGGTCGGTTTGGAAGGCGTGCGCGCGCAGAACGCGAAGGCCGGTGGTCAATCGCCTGAGGCTATGGCGGCAGCGGCTGCCGGCAGCGGCGGAGCGCCGAACTCAGCCGCTGCTGCGGGCGGTTGGCGGCTCCCCGGTAGGGTACTCGAGTTCGTCTTCTCCTACTTGGACCTCCGGGAACTACGGAGCTGCGCGTTGGTGTGTAAGCTGTGGTACCGCGTTTTGCACGGCGACGAGAACAGCGAGGTGTGGCGCAGCCTGGCGGCTCGCAACCTCGTCGAGGAAGCGCTACGCACCGATATCCTCTGCAACGTGCCCACCTACAAGGGCAAGGTCAGGCGAGCCTGTAGGGCGACGCTTCAGCTCTTGTGTTCATGCGCAGGCACACTGAAGGTGGGGAAAAGGGGAGGGGTGACGACGAAGAGGCGGCTTACCGATCCGCTCTCTGTCGAGTCCGGTGCAGCTTCCCGGCTCCATTTCTAGCCTTTCAGATGCCGAGCGTGGGGTCAGCCTCGGAGACACGCCTCGCAGTTGCCTCAGTTGTTTATGGGCGAGCTAAGCTCATGGGACTATTGGGAAGGCAAGGAGAGGAGATTCCCACACTTGCTCAGAGATCCTCCGATGGGTAGCTGTCTTCAACCCTGATAGTGGTCGAGGATTCTAGAGGTGTCATACTTTCACCCGCTTTCATCTCTTGCTGGGCAATTGCGTCGCAGTGGTGGGGTAATATTCCTTGCCCACATGTTATGCAGATGTGGCCTAGATATCTTTTATATTAGACATTGTGGCGCTGCCTTAAGCTTAGGCAGCGAATTCCATCATGCCGAAGCAGAAGGAGTTTGTGGAAGAACTGGAACTTTGAGCCCTTTCCCCTCTGTGCTCCCCCAGCTTTGTAAGAATTTGTCATTTTAAACCCGTTGTAGGTTTGCATCTTATTTTCTTTCATAAGTCATCTATACATTTATAACTTTACGTATGCCTTAAGACATGGCATGGGTCCGGACTACCTACGGGAGCACCTTCTGCCAATGTCAGCACCCCACCGTCCTGTGCGCTCCCACAGAGAGGGCCTCCTCCGGGTGCCACCGCTCAAGGAATGTCGGCTGGTGGCCCCCAGGGGGAGGGCCTTCTCTGTGGGTGCGCCAGCCCTCTGGAACAGCTTACCAACCGAAATCCGGATGGCCCCCGACCTCCGCACCTTCCGGCGCGAATTAAAAACTTATCTGTTCCAGCAGTCCGGCCTGGCCTGAATAGATATTTATAGCTCTAATCTGGGGTCCCAGTTTGTATTTTACTATTGTTTGTTTTCACTATTGTTCATTCTGTATGCCTACCTTATTCTGTACACCGCCCCGAGTCCCTCGGGAGAAGGGCGGTTTATAAAAACAAATAAATAAAATAAATAAATAAATAAATAAATATTTTTGTAGGTCATATACCTGCAAAAAAGATACTGCCTCATTTTAATGATATTATATAAAACACTCTGGCAATCTCTTCCTAAAGAACCAAGTAAGAATGTTGCAAATTATTCAAATGAATGTACTGTAGTAAAGAATTAAGGAAAATGAGCCAGATACTGCCTCATATGGAAAAGTCCTCCACTAGCAGAACTGGAAAGGAGAGGCACTGTAAAATGATTCCTATTCTCTCCTTTCTCTGCTTACTGTTTCTGAAAGGCTGAGTCAGGCTCCTGCTCCTCTTCATCCAATTAGACTGAGGATGTGGAACTGTGACATGTACTGAATTTACTTTATTATTTTTTACAGAGTAGTTGTAGAGTAAAACACATTTTAAGTTTTCCATACCTCACTGAGAAATAGTGGATGAGCAAGTTTTCTGGTGCTGATGAATTTTCAGCTACTCTCCTCTCAGAGTGACACTGCAAACTTACAAGTGGCTCATTACAATGTGATATTTACATTTTATTTCTAATTCAGTCTGCATTGATTAGACTATTTGTGCCAATGCTGCCAGGGTGGATTTGATTTAAATCAAGTAAAAAGGCTTGATTTAAATCAACTCGATTTAAATCATAATTTTTAAAGAGCAACTGGCATCTCTGTCCCCCAGCGGCTCCTCTGACCCGCTGTTGGCTCACCGACAGTCCCATTCACTTTAATGGGACAGCTGGTGATGTGGCAGCGACACAACAAGGTGAGGGACGTGGCAGGCAGCAGGTGAGTGGATGCCCACTAACAGGCGCTGCCATGATGGATCTGAAATGACAGGTGCTCTTTAAATGTAAGGACTCATTCTTTCTGGTAGTTAGAATCTTTAATATTATTTGCAAACAAAATGAAAGTTTCCTATTTAGAATAATAAGCTGTCAGGTTAGTAAAACAGCGATATCAGAACCGATTTTAGGTTAATAGGTTAATTACACATACTGTGTTTCCCCCCAAAATTAGACCTACCCTGAAAATAAGACCTACCCTGATTTTGGGGGGTTGGCCTAATATAAGCCCTATCCCCAAAATAAGCCCTAGTTAGGACCCTGCCCACTCCGTTTCACCTCGCTGCTGCAATGGGGCAGGAGAATGACTGTCGCGCCATTGCCGCCACAACAAGGCAAGGCTGGTGGGGGAAGGGATGGAGCTGTCCCACATACCAACCACCCGTTTATTTCAGGTGCCCCCCAGCCAGGCCATTCCTTGCTCGGCTACCTTCCCTTTCACTCCCCTCCTGAGCCAGACTACCATGCTACAGAGGATGGGTGGGATAGGCCCGGTCCCCCTTCGCCGTTTTAGAGCCAAAGGGGAGTGATGGCGAAAGGCTCCACTGCTGCTGTTTGTTGCTGGAGGGGCTTTCTTCGCGCTTCGCCCTTCAGATCAACTGCCTGGCAGTAGTTGTCACCTCCTATTCCACCAACTCTCCTGTGGTTTGTGCTGTGAGCAGGCAGCGCAAGCCTCCCCTGCCGCCTCCCTCTGCCAGCCCTCCGTCGCTGCTACTGGAGAGAATGGAGAACGAGGAGGGGAGCAGCTCTGCGCAGCGATGCAAAGCAGAGAAGAGCATTTGCTTGCCGCCCTGCATCACCCTCTGTCTCCCTTCTCTGTTCTGGAAATGGCAGCCCCGTTTCCTGCCGCTTTTCCTCCTGGCACTGCTGTAGAGTTTGGTGCACCACCACCCAGCTCCTCTGTTCCCAATAGCATTTCTTCACTAACTTGCTTTCCAGCTCTGGCCCGTTTCTTTCCTGCTGCAGGGAAACAGAGTTTGTGGAACTAAAAAAACTTCAGTCAGACCTTCCAACTTCTCACACACATACACACACAAAGATCACGCAAGAAGTTGGAAGGTCTGACTGATTTTTTTTTACTTTTGGGGAAAGATGATAGTTGGAAAACTACTCAAATTCTTTTATTTAATTAAAACAGAGCCTGGTACAGATGCATTTTTCTTCAAACAATCATACAGTTTGTAATGTACATAGATTTGCAAAACAATGGGGTAAAAGAATATTCCTGAATTTTGTTTTTACGATTTATCTCATGGTTACTGTGAAATTGTGTGAATGCATCGATGCAATGCATGTTATCTCAGCTTGCAAAGTTTGGATTCATTGAATGAGTTTACTAAAAATGTAAATATTGCAGAATATACAGCCTCATGCTACATAACGAAACAGTCTTATTTAGTTTGAAAGACCTTCTCAACTTCCCTTTATTTTGTAAAACTTTTTTTTTAGGTACGTGCCTTTCAGCATGCTTTCAGCACTAATGATTGTTCCAGAAATGTCTATATTAAGAAGAATGGATTTACTTTGCACCGGAATCCCATTGCTCAGAGTACTGATGGAGCAAGGACCAAGATTGGCTTTAGTGAAGGCCGTCATGCTTGGGAAGTCTGGTGGGAAGGTCCTCTTGGTACAGTGGCAGTAATTGGAATTGCTACAAAAAGAGCTCCCATGCAGTGTCAAGGTTATGTAGCCCTCCTAGGCAGTGATGACCAGAGCTGGGGCTGGAATTTAGTGGACAATAATTTATTACATAATGGAGAAGTCAATGGCAGTTTTCCACAGTGCAACAATGCCCCAAAATATCAAGTAAGTGAAATCCGATGTTTTTTTGAAAGGGCTACATCAGTGTTATGACAGATTACTTCTTCCGCAGTTAACTTAATGTTTCCTATTCTGTCATGCTTAATTCCTTATTTTCTCATGCTTCATTCCCTTCCATGCTGAAGATCTGCTTTAGGGTATACCTTAACTTTGGAAAATCTTCAGAGGGTCTATGTAGACATGGAAAGGGGCAAAAAAGAATCCTGATAAGCTTTGTTTGCCCAACTGAAATACAATGTGGGATGCAAATTAGAAGCCACCCAGAGTTGGTTAGTAGATAAAAATAAAAATAAATCATAATAAACCAAAAGCTTTGTTAAAATTTTGATGAGTGAAGCCTTTGGGAATTCTTAGGCAATGTTTTGAATAAATTTTAAGTAAACTTCTGTGTGTGTGTGTGTGTGTGTGGGCAGTTCGGAAATAAGCCTCCATTTGAGCATGTGTGAGAAATATGCGGGGGATAGCGATGCCTATCTTATGGCGTCATATTCAGTAGTTCAGTAGCCAGTGAAGAGTGAAAGGAGAAGTTTGTGTTGCAGTTGACTTGTCCGCTAGGTCAATTGAAAATGAACCCTGCCATAGAAAATCCCGCCAAATGTGAAGTCTGTGCAGTAATATGATTCCTGTGTGCAAAAAAATTGTTGGCAGCTGTGATTCATCGCAAACTATGTAATGTTTACGGACCAAATGTGATGAGTGAAGGTGGACATCAATGATTTAAAGATGGACAAACTGAAGTGCACGATGAGGCAACAAGTGGCCGCCCATCTGTAATCAGCAATGAACTCATGCAGGAAATTGACAAAAAGGTCCATGAAGTTCGTCGGTTCACAATATCTTTTTAGATTTTCCCCAAATTTCTCGGACTGTTTTGTACGAGGTAGTGACAGAAAATACGACAATTTCTGTGCTCGTTGGGTACCGAAACTCCTTTCTGAGGAGCATAAAACACACTGGATGGGTTCTGCTTTGGACTTTTTCACACATTATGACAAAGAAGGAGAATAATGTCTTAACAAAATTGTGACTGCTGATGAGACCTGGTTGTCATACGTGAACCCCAAAAGCAAACGGCAATCAATAGTGTGGTGTCATACCAAAGACCCCCAAAAGGTCAGCAAATATTGTCTGCTAGAAAGGTTATGGCAACAGTATCGTGGGATGCCAAAGGAGTACTGCTGGTGAAGTTCATGGAGCATGGATTGACCATCAGTTCAGAAGTCTACTGTGAAAGGTTACAAAAACTCAGACGAGCCATCCATAACAAGCATCAGGGCATGCTGATTTCCGATGTGTTGGTTCACGATAATGCTTGCCCACACACCACTAGACGCACCCAAGAACTTTTGAAGCAGTTCCGTTGGGATGTTTTTGATCACCCCGCTCCCCACCCCCTAGCCTAGATTTGGCACCGAGCAACTACCACCTCTTCAGGCACATGAAACAGTGGCTTGCGTCGCACCACTTCGACGATCACAATGCGCTTCACGATGGTGTTCAGGGTGGCTTCATTTCATTCCCAGGCAGGAGATTGTTTTGCAGAAGGAATTTCAAACCTTGCAAGACATTATGACAATGAATGGCAATTATTTTGAAAAGTAAAGATGTAGTTTTCTAATGTGTATAATAAAAGTTCTGTATCTGCGAGTGTTGATAACCAAACCGAAGTTTATTTCTGAATTGCCCTCATGTATGTATGTATGTGTATATATATATTTCAATCCCACTTGTTCAGTGAAATTTATTCCCAAAATTTATCTGTAGATAAGCCAGTGTAATCATTTGGAGCACCATCTACTACATAAAAATGGCTGTATCTTAGTTTACTATTAACGTTTAAAATGTATTTTCAAAGTACCTACTTGTATTTATTTATGTTGTTTTTTTCTCTAGATATTTGCCATCTCTTTCAATCTTTCCTCTTTTTATTTACAGATAGGTGAGAGAATTCGTGTTATCCTGGATATGGAAGACAAAACCTTGGCTTTTGAGAGAGGCTATGAGTTCTTAGGAGTTGCATTTCGAGGACTGCCAAAGACATGTCTGTATCCAGCAGTGTCTGCTGTATATGGCAACACTGAGGTGACGTTAGTTTATCTAGGAAAACCTTTAGATGGATGATAGTTTTGTGTTGGTTTTACTTTGTTTTTGTTTTTTTAGCAAGAACATGAAAATCAAGTTGACAATGTGGAGAAACCTGCATATTGGTTAACAGAACAGCATGAGGAAAATACATGAATGTGTGCTCAAGAAACCAAAACTTGTGATTAAAAAGACCAAATGTTTTTTACAGAGTACACTGACATTTCCTTTTTCTGCCGGACCAGAAAAATTCCTCGGGGGTGACAGTTAAACAGGCAGTTAACCACAAGCATGTTGCATCGGATTTTCTACTAAGAGTGGCAATATGGAATCCTGTATATACATGAGGAATTGTTTAATAGAAGTGATTGAGGAAGTTATCTAATATGTGAGAGTAACATGTTCTGTGGAAAAGGTTTCCATTTTGAAAGTGATTTTTTTCCAACCTTTAATCCAGTGTGTTTTACCAAAGGTAATAAACTTATTGGATTTTATTTAATATATTTTGGTTGTGCTGGGAAGCACTGATTCTGGAGATCAGTTTTCCAGAGCTATATTGTGCAGCTATACTGGAGTGTATTTTAAAAATTGTTTGTATAGAAACTAAAAATTGAATGAAAGACAGGTTTGCTAACCAGTATGTAATTTCTTAAATGGAAAAACCACTACATGTCAAATGTCAATCTTTGTTTAGGAATTGGACAAAATATATACAAGTGTATTTCTGTTTTGTTGTGCCACATCTCTTTTGGCAAAAGGAGCAATGTATGCTTATTAAATAATGGTTGAGATTGATAAATAGAATAGTATATATGTGGAAGGGTAAAATTTATTTCTAATGTATTTTGAAAAATTAGGTTTCCAAAGTATTTCCAAATAGCGGTCATTTCAATATACTCAACTCCTTAAATTAAATCAACTGAAATTTAAGCAGGAATTCCATCCCTGATACACAAATTTCAGTATGGGTGGGTTTAATTTTGTTAAAATTTATTATAGAGGCTGAAAAGAATTTGTAAAAAGTTAATGAATTTTATGTGGTGGAAGTACTTCTGGATGATATAATGATTGTCCTTTCTCACAATAGATTTTCCCAGATTTTCCTAGATCTTTGCCATTCCCTGGTATTCATTGCCTGCACAATTTATCTTTTAACTTTGTAATTCCACAGGCCAGCTGTTGGTACTAAATGTTATTTTGTTTATAAATCTATTTATTTAAAGGTATTGATAAAACACTTTCGTTGCAATCCTGTGCATATTTCTTTCAAAAGCATATCACATGATATTCAAGAGTTTTTTCCACATATGCATAGAATTGCATCATTTGGGAGGAAATAAATATTGTTTACATTATTTTCTACATAATCTGAAATATGTGGTCTTGCAGACATCAGATAATTCCTTAAATATGTAAAAGAAAAACATTAAAGATATTTTTTTATTTTTGTTCAAGCCGGGAAAAGCTGATCGAGTTCTATGAGTGCTGCTAAATACAAGTTTTATATATATTTTTAAAAGGCTTCTAACCTACGGCTGGAAAGTATACTTACTCCACAAAAAGTTCGGAATGGTAGCATTTAAGTCAGCATCTGATCCCCAATACTTGGCAGTAGCTATAGACGTGTTTGTCTTTTTCAGTTCTGTTGTTTTTCTTGGCTAGGTTACTATTTGCTATCTGTCCTTCACCTTGGCAAATAAAGCTCTGTGACAAAAGGAAGTAATACTTCGTTAATTGTTGGAATATGTCTCATTTTATCAGCCCCTTTTTTTTTAGTAAAGGCACAAGACAGCTATGGTGATAGTATTAGGCTAATTAAGAAGAGACTCCCCATCCTCATAAGCTACTGACAATTTAGGAAAAACCAGAAAAGGAAATTTTAAAAGGAGAAAGACTTTATTAAGAGAATTCAGTGTTTGCATGTTCTGAACTATTTGAGTTTGGCTCCCTTCTGGATTTATCCATTCATGCTTAGATACCACTAAGCTGTTTTTGAAAGCAGCACGCGTGGATTAATGTTCTTAAAATGTTTGTTCTATATATGTAGTATGTCACTGAATAGAACAAGTTCATTCCTGGCATGTTTCTACAGCAAAGTCAGAACAAGGCTATGAAATGCCTTTTAACATTTGGTACTAAGACATCATGAATAAAGTGGGAATAATATGAGATTTCCAGAAACAGTTTATTTATACAGTGCTGTAAAATGCATCACTACGGTAAGTAAAACTCTGGCATGGGCTGGCATAAAAATAAAACTTCCATTAAGTTAACAGTCTCAGTGCAGTCTTGGATAGATTTTTCTCTGTTCTTATGTACAAAGAATAATCTATCCTGTATAAAAAAACTGGTCCTAAGAACAGTAGTAAGGGATTTTCTAAGGTTTCAGGGATGTGCAAAAATGGACGTGGTAAAGTTCTCCGAAACTCTATTCCAAATCTGAGTTTTGCACATTCTTAGAAGAAACCTCTTCCCTATTAATATAGGTCTTTCCTACTTTCTGATACATGTTGCATAATACTTTTGCAAATTGTTCCCATCTGTCTCAAGGAATTATTAACCTATGTATATAGAATTCTTATAACTTATTACCTGAAGACCAATTTCAAGCTGTACAAAATATTGAAATAAATTGTTAAAATATGAAAATATTAGTTTTGTGTATTGTGTTTTTTAGCTGAGTACATGAATAGAGCAAGTCCATGATGTTTGGTATATTATGTATTTATCCAATTTTTATCCTGCCATTTTTACTTTAAAAGTAACTCAAGGCAGTGCGTACCTAACAGCAATAGCTGTTAGACTTATGTACCGCTTCACAGTGCTTTACAGCCCTCTTTAAGCGGTTTATAGAGTCAGCATATTACCCCCAACAATCTGGATCCTCATTTTACCGATTTCTGAAGGATGGAAGGCTGAGTTTACATTAGTTAAGTTCATCACTGTCTTGCAAAATTTAGCTTAATATTGACCAATCAAAGCAAAGCTTAGGATTAAATTCAAAACCATAATTATTCTAGTGCTGTGTCCCCCCCCCTTGCTCCCTGACAGTTGTAAATATGAGGAATGGTGGATTGCCACTTAACTGAATGGTCACTAAGCAAATGGTTGTAAGTTATGGACTATCTGCATCTGTTTTGCTTCAGAGATTAGCTAGACCAGGGGTGTCAAACTGCCGGCCCATGGGCCGGATGTGTCACGCAGAAGCTGCGCCCACCCCAGCTCTGGCAAGGGGAAAAAAGTCACAAAATGTCATGTGACGCAGTGAGTTTGACACCCCCGAGACGCTTGCTAAAGTTGTATAAGCAGATGCATTCATGAATTCTTAGTTATTACTGACACTGATTTCATAGGTTGTCCTGCCCACTTATGCTTTTGATCTGTTTCATAAGACCCACAAAACTGGCTACCCTAAAAATTGTTCATGCATGATTTGATAAAGGTATAGTTAATCTTTTCAGTCTGGAAACTACAACATCCTCCTTTGTGCCAACCCTTAGAGGAATGGGAGTTGACACTGCTATCAATGAAATAGGTGGTATTGAAAATTTCAGACTTTTTTTTATGATGAGGTTGGGTTTGTTTTTTGGGGGGAAGGGTATTTTAAAGAATTTTATGATAGCTTTAAGTCTGCATTGCTTAAGGCACTTATTTTGTCTGAAACTCATGGCCATTTTCTGGAGATACAGCCTGTGCTGGGAGGCATGGATTGCCCAATCTGATATCAAATAATATTGTTTCATTAGTGAAAATAAATGACAGTAAATGTAATTCACTTGGGAACTGTTCTGTTTTCAGAATACCTGCAAATATTCCAAATATAATAAAACATATTTAATGTTACAAAAGTAACATTCTTCTGTTGATGGTACAAGTTAGAAAAATACTTTAAAAAGTAAGCGCAGAATTCTAGTTGGCAGAGTTAGTGGTGGACATATCAGCTTACTGGAATGCCTGCTTACTCTATGCTAAGCTTGTTGGAAAATAAATTTAGCAATGATCTTTCAAAGAAAACTGAATAGGCTATTTCTGAAGCTTTTGAATCAGAGAAAGTAGCAATAAAAAGATAAAAACTAGCAATTGAACAAGATTTTGGATGGGGAGAAACAGGCTTCGTCTCAATCCTGCCAAAACTGAGTGGCTGTGCATACCGGCATCTCGGGTTAACCAGGTTGTTCCATCACTAATGATGGGGGGTGAGGTGTTACCCCCCCCCGTCGATAGGGCTCGCAACTTGGGCATCCTCTTGGATTCACAGCTCAATTTCGAAGACCATATAGGAGCCGTGACCAGGGGGGCTTTTGCCCAGCTTTGTCTGGTGCGCCAGTTGCGGCCCTATCTGGACCGAGATGCCCTACGCACAGTCACTCATGCGCTCGTGACCTCCCGGCTAGTAGTCTACTACTGCAACGCTCTCTACATGGGGCTGCCCTTGAGGACCACGCGGAGGCTTCAACTGGTGCAGAATGCAGCCGCGCGAGTTGTTATGGGAGTTTCCCGATACTCCCGTGTAACACCTCTTCGTGAGCTGCATTGGCTTCCAGTTGCCCTCCGGGTGAGATTCAAGGTGCTGGTAATGACCTATAAAGCTCTAAATGGCTTGGGTCCGGATTATCTAAGGGAACACCTGCTGCCGGCATCAACTTCCCATCGTCCTGTGCGCTCCCACAGGGAGGGCCTTCTCAGGGTGCCGGCGGTTAAGGAGTGCCGGCGGGTGATCCCCAGGGGGAGGGCATTCTCTGTGGGCGCGCCTGCCCTTTGGAATGATTTACCGGTGGAACTTCGGACCGCCCCCGATCTGCGTTCATTTCGCCGGGACCTGAAAACCTGGTTTTTTTATCTATCAGGCCTGGACTGAAGGGGTTTTAGCTTTTAATATTGTTTTAATTGTTGGGCTTAAGTAATTTAATCTATTTTAATTTATACTATTTTTATATTGTATTTTATGCTGCCCTGTAAACCGCCCTGAGTCCTTCGAGAATAGGGCGGTATAAAAATTTAATTAAATAAATAAATAAATAAAATTGTGATCGTTTGTATGTTGCTAGGAGAATAATTGTTTTTAACATCTCTTTACACTCAAATTGCTTTTTTTCTGTTCTGAATTCTGTGAAGAAGTCCTCTTAAATTTCTAACAGCAGGGGACAGCAGTATATCACACTAAAGCCAGCATAAGTCACAAATATAGAACAATATATTGTAAGTACAGTAAGCAAACGCTTTCAGATATGTGGGAAGTGGCATCTTTTAGCAATTTTTAATGGAGAAATAGTTAAAACTAAGCTTATGCCAAATGTACTTGATTATTATCAATTTTGAAATATAATGGCTAAGGTTCTGCACTCTTCCAAAATGATTCAGAAGTGCTTCAGACTTTACAGAAAAAAAAGCATGGCACCTTTTCAGTAGTATATATGTAGTTTAGGATTAAACTATGGAATCCTTGATGCTCTCTGAACTTGGTTGCTTGCTTTCAGACATTTCATTATCCAACTAGATAATATCAGTGCTAGAAAGGTGGGATTTGCTCTCTGTATACATGCAGGAGCTTACTGTATGCAGTATATATAGTCTCATATAGTATACAGTATATACATAGCTTACAATAGCAGTCAAGTCACAATGAAAACTTAATCTTACAACTCATGGACAGACTCAACCGTAGACCAAACTCAATCCCCCAAAGCTATGGAATTCTTGGAAACTTGGCATTCAGATAAATAACCTATCAATATGCAGAGATTAAACCATGCTTATACACCATTCAAAACAGACAATAAAAAAGCTAAGAACAAAACAAAAAGACCACAAAAAATTCTCTCCAGCAGCCAGCAATTGGAGGCCAGTTGGGAAGGTAGCAGAAGGTGATAATGTGACCCCGGGAGATTGCAACCATCAAAAATATATGCTGGTTGCCAAGCACTCATATTTTGAATATGTCACTCTAGGGATGCTACAAGAGTTCTAAGTACGAGAATGTCATAAGTTTTTTTACTTTTTTTAAAAAAAAATACAATATCAGACCAAAATAAATGTCATTAAATAAAATATTCCATTAATACTTTAATTAACAAATATAATCTGCTTCCAGAAGGACTTAACCAGTACCTAAAGGTCCTCTGGAAAAATACAGTCTTCACAATCCTCCAGAAGGCAATCACCACCGGAGCCACCCTAGCTTCTAAAGGGAGAGTGTTCCTAAGTAAAGTAGCCATGATTGAAAAATAAGCCTTTTCTGGCTCCCATCTCCCATCATGGGAAATAACTTGGTTTTTGGGGGGAGGATGAATAACAAACAGCTTCTCCCAAAAGAATGTAGCACATTATTTAATGTTTCAGTGAGAAAGGCAAAGGGAAGAGAAAGTGAAGGGAAAATGGGGGAACTTTTTAATAAGTGATCCAGTGTTCAGCTATAGAAGTAGGCAGAAACTTAAAGACTCTTGCCCCACAAAGAAAAACTTGGGGACTTACTGCCACAGGAAAGAGGGAAAATATACTAGGTGGAGAATCTATATCATACACGCCATTCAAACACATTTACACTAAGGAGCATTGCACAATTTCCACCTTATTTGGGAATGAAGGATAACCATTCTGAACTGAAGAGAGAAGGGTGCTGGGAGGGAATCAGCTACTCTCTGCAGCTTATGCATAGAGTTCTTGTCCTCGAAGATCAGTGTTGGATCCTTCACCATTTAGAAGAAACAGAAGATTCCTACCTACAGTATAACTGTTTTTTCAGTGCTGTTTGTACTGAGCATCACTACCAAATAAAAATCAAATTTGTTGTGTATCATATCAACAAATTGCATGCCTCCTTCCTAGAAATACCACACTGAGAAAGGATTGTAGAAGATTGAAAGGTAAAATGTATGTTAGGGATTATATATTTCAGTAGGTATATTTAAGTATTCTTTCAAATTTCTGATTAATCTATGCCCACATCTGCCCAATTTCATTTTTTAAATTTGCTTTGACGGTATTTAGAAAATACAGTAATATGAAAATATTAGTATGTAAATGTGGAGGCCACTGAAACTTCACTATTGTAACATTTGGGAAAGATAGTTATCAGTTCTCAGAGTAATTCATTAATACTTAGATACATATCTAGAAATTTATATGCTCTGACTACTGCCTACATTTTGAAAACCAGAGAATGACAGTTACAAATATTGGGGTTCTGATGGTGTAAGAGATTACCAGGCTGAGCCCGAGGGAAGGGTCAAACATATTATCAGTTTTGAGGCCCTTTGCACCCACAAGAGATTTAAGTTCAGCCCGCCTTAAATTCCATTGATTTTTATCACAGTCAATTTGCTTTGACCATTAGTAATTCAGATTCTTGTAAAGAGCTTAAGCCTGCAATAAACCTTCATACAGGTAGTGTTCGACTTACAACCGTTCATTTAGTGAACGTTCAAAATTACAATGGCACTGAAAAAGTGACCTATGACTGTTTTTCACATTTACGACCATTGCAGCATCCCCATGGTCACATGATCAAAATTCAGATGCTTGACAAACGGTTTATATTTATGATGGTTTGTCCTGGGGTCATGTGATCAGGTTTTGTGACCTTCTGACAAACTAAGTCAATGGGGAATTTAGATTCACTTAACAACCGTGTTACTAATTTAGCAAATGCAATGATTCACTTAACAACCGTGGCAAGAAAAGTTGTAAAACAGGGCAAAACTCACTTAACAAATGTTTCACTTAGCAACATAAATTTGGGGCTCAATTGTAGCTGTAACTTGACGACTACCTGTATTCATTTGAACTGCTTGGACTTCCTGATTTCCTGCCCTTGACAGAAGGATTTTAAGAGAGGAAATCTTTTATCTTTCCCCTTTTTCTGAAGGGAGAAAAGGAGGGAAATCATACTGCAAAATTTAATAGGGTGCAAATGGGATGAATGTAATCCATGGGCTGCCCTTTCGCGTTTTCCTGAACTGTAATTTAATATTGTGATCAGAATTTAAATTTAAACAGCCCTAAATAAGCAGTTCTGGACCTTTTTATGATTAATGTAATACATATAATGGAAAACTCCATATTTCCTCAAGTTTCTCTATTTTTGTTTTAAACTTCCTGTTTTAATTGTTTTTGAAACAATTTTCAACTGCTCTTTTCACTAGAAAATTTAAGAGGAACAAAACTGTTGCAGCAAATGTCAGTAATCGTCTTTACATTAAGGTTAATTTAAAATTGTTATCTCAGATCAGTGTTTTCTCCAGGATATACTTATTTGATTAGAAATCTCATTAACAATAAAAAGTTAGGTAATTGATGGAAATTAAACCAAAATTTGTGGTAATTAGGCGAATGTGTTAAGGAGAATGTGGCTGGCTGGAATCTGAAGAACAGTATTCTTTGACCCCTCTTTCAAAGAGGCCATCTATGTCAAAATTGAACAGCCCCCTGTCAACAGAGGGGGAGGGATCCGACATCATCTATCATCATCTATTCTCTAGCTCCAGTTTGCAACACAGTCAGTTCAACAGTTCCAGGAAGGCTCCACACCCATTTGCACTACTCAGGTGACCCTTAAGACAAAGATAAGCCTCCAGGTAGCTTTAATGACTTGCTAAAAGAATGCAAATGAATAGTTGTCTGCAGGCATATAAAGCTTTCCGTTTCCCACCATCCAGCCAGAACTGAGGAAGCTTTTTGAATGAGAAGCAAAACATCTTAAAAAAAATAAAATCCAGTTGCTTCGTGAAAAAGCATCTTTGGGATAACTTTGATCTGGATGATTGAGAATCTCCATAGACATACTAGTTCTCTTTAAACGTACCACATGAATTTCAAGACTTGCAGTGCTTAGGTGAGTGATATTCAGGAAATTATGTTGCATAATAATCTTGGGCTTCTAATTGCCAAATTTCCAATAGCATGAACTGGTAGGAGTTTAATGAAGTTGGTAGTCAAACACTTTTGAAAGGTAATATCTGGCTGATGTTGACTGAGAAGTATTAGGGTTCACCCAGTGGTTAACAATTAAAAACTGTTGTAATTGGAAAAACCAGCAGATGCAGCACTTTAAAATATATTTTTGGTGGGAAAATATTTAAAAATCTGTTTGTATGATTCTCAACAGAAATTCTAAACTTCACTTGGTCCAAAATGTACGATAGTGGCACACTCAGTTTTGCACACACTGAGGCTTGCCCAGGTTACACCACTTTTGCATGAGTTGCACTGGTTTCCAATATGCTTATGAGTGCAATCAAGGTGCTGTTATAACTTCTGAAGCCTTGCATGCCATAGGGCCAGCTTACTTGTTGGACCACTATCTCCAAGGTTCTCTGCCAATCTCACCCAATCTGACAGAGCAAATTTGTTTGATAACTATGTAATCTTGTGGGACTGAAGAATCACAATGCTTGTTCTATGGAACAACATAAACATACACACACACCTCTGCAAAATTCTGAAGCCTCCTGATCTTCTGCAAAGCTGTGAAGACCTGGTTTGTCTCCCCCACTTTCCGAGGGTGGGCCCAGGATGGTAGTTGAGCTTAATATTGATGTGGTTTGTTATATGGTGCCTTGGTTAATGTATTTTTAAAATTTTGGCTGTCTGTTTGGTTTATAGAGGTTTTATTATATTGGATCATTGTCAGCTGTCCAGAGTTTGTATGCAAGAGAGCTGTGTGGGGAAGCATATTAATTTTTTAAATAAAATAAAATCAATAAAATCAGTGTGACTCAGGAAATAATATTTTGATAAAATTAGTTTTCATAAAAACAATAATTTTTATAGTTCTGGCATTATAAAAAAAATCAATATCTTAATTCATTTTATTTGGTTTTAATTACTATATTATGCTATCCAGTTATTTTGGTGTCTAAATCACAATTTATGGTTTAATATGATTGTGTAGCTAATTGAGCAAATTGTAGCTTAATTCAGCATGCAAATGTAGCCATTGAAAAATAAGGAATGATTTATGGGCTGGCTTAGAGAAAGAGACAAACAGATACATATAGCTATTACATTGCTGGATGGCATTATAATTATAAGTAGTTCATTTTGTGCTAAAGTATCACAATCTCCAGAAAATATCATCTAATAGGTTTCTTGGAACTGTAGCAAAATTTTGCCCTCATATTTTCCAGAAATTGATTCCGAACCAAATAGAAATAGCAGTGCCTTACGGTCAATTATAAAATGTACTAGATGTTATTTCCCATCAGTTAATTATCACAGATGTATTATTCATATGAGCCTTCTACTAAGACTAGAGTATTCTGGCCTTCTTGAACTTGACTGCCTTTTTTGCGTTCTCCAGAATTTTGTGCTAATCATTCCCAGCCAGCATAGTTATCTCAGCTGGAAGATGACAAGTACCTTAATCCAATTTATCTGACAAGTAATTGATGCATCTGTAGGCTGATATATCTAATGGGAATTGTAGTTGACATACTTGAAGTACATATTTGTAATCTAACATAGCTTTAGTTTGCAGAAAGTGATAGCAATCCTATAGTGCGAAACTAGAAATAGTCAATAACATTACTTCTTAATATTAATTTATTAATCTTTAGGTCGTACCAGGAATCTTCATTGCTGTTGAGATTTGAAAAACCCTGAGCTCTGATGTGACTAGAATCAGTGAAAATTCAAGTAATAGCTTTAAAGTTACCCCTTACAATTTCCTTCCTTTCATTTCCCTTCTTCTTAGTTCCTTCTCATTTTCAAGTGACTTGCATACGCACAAACTTTTCATGTGCAACTGCTGAGCTTGGGTGGGGGAGGTTGAGTGAAGCAAATTGCAACTTGCTTTGGGATCCATGTGACTGTAGTTTCCGTTAGTTCCTTCCGCAAAATCTATATTAATCTGATCTTAAGTGACTGCAAACAGCTAATTGTATTATCATTATCTTTTTCAGAAATACTGTGAGGTAACAAGACAAGTGTTGGTACAGAATGAACCTCCCAGAGTTGAATACGTTGCTCCAAACGGTGAGTTAATCCTGCATAATTTATCTTAACTTTTCACTTTACACAGGGCTTTCCAATAACAACTAAAAACAATGTGCTACATTATGATACATTCTAAAGTATTGATCTATACTATCATTTGCAGTCAGAAAAAAATTCCATGATTGTGATAATTTAACACATTTCCCTAGAGTTCCCTAATTCATTCCTAATATCTACCCTACAAATTGTGTATTCTATTTCATGATAAGTTTGCATTTACTAAGAATAATATATGGATCCCTGAATTGTTCTTGAGAATTGAGAAAGTCAGATTTATTCTAAAGTGGGATCTTCACTGAGTAATTTACAAGAATCAAATGTAGAAGAATTAATTGAGGAAGACAAGACACATGGCAGTTAAAGTCTAAAGTAAAAACCTTGGGCCAGTCACTTACTTTCAGCCCAACCTATCTCATGATGTCATTGGGTGGAAAAACAGAAAGAGGAAGCACAACGACATTACATTGAACCCCTAAATGAAGGATGAGAATATATATAATTCAAACAAACAAATACAATGGCCAAGAATAAAAGCATCAAACAGTCAGGATGGGAGTTTACTTAGCTGGCCATTAACAGAAAGGAAAAACCCACCAGCCTAGAAAAACCACATATGGAGGCTGGTTCAGTTGGTAGCATCTTGTGAAGAGGCAGGTGTCATGCTAATAAATTGATGATCTATAATTGATCATGCACTTTGCAGAAGTTATTTTGTGAATGGAAAGGGCTTTTAAGGAGTCTTTTTATGAAAGAACCACCACATGTTCTCAACATTTCAGTGTTCTGTAGCTGAAAAAGATAGGAGATCCTCAGCTTATTGCAAACCAGGCCATCATGTCACGTCCAACAAATCGTGGTTGTGAAAACCTTAATTTAATATCAAGTATGATTGCAGTGAGTTCCTTCACCCCATTTGAATAGTCCCATAAATAACTTGATTCAAATGTTCAATGTGACCTGATTGTTCTCTTATCATTTTCCCTCTTTATGACTAAAAAAAGAAATAGGGGACTTTTAAGAAATGACAGAGGAAAAATTGTTAATTTCCCCCCGGGCCTCCTCCAGGAAACAAAGCTCTGTCTCTACAGACATATTTCAGTGAAAGGAACAAATTTAATCTTATTATAAATCTCACCGATATTTTGGCTAAAAATGTCATGCAGAGGTAGATTTTTTCAGTTATTACTCTAAGTGTATTCCCCACATTTACTGTCAGCAAAAAGATTTTACAAATCTGTTTCATCAGAAGTGACAATAACATAAAATAAGCAAGTCCAGATAGTCCTCATCTTACAACAGCAATTGAGCCCAAAATTTCGCAGTTGTTAAGTGAGTTTTGCCCCATTTTACAACCTTTTTTGCCACAATTGTTAAGTGAATCACTGCAGTTGTTAAGTTAGTAACGCAGCTGTTAAGTGAATCTGGCTTCCCCATTGACATCTCTTGTCAGAAGATATCAAAAGGTGATCACATGATCCTGGGACACTGCAGCCATCATAAATACATGCCAACTGCCAAGCGTCTGAATTTTAATCACGTGACCATGGGGATGCTACAATGGTTGTAAGTGTGAAAAATGGTCATAAGCCACTTTTTTCAGTGCCATTGTAACTTCTAACAGCCACTGAATGAATGGTTGTAAGTTGAGAACTGCCTGTATGTAGACCAGCCATCCAAATATATATAAACTTCAACACCCAGGAACATGAGCAATGGTGACAGTGGCTACAGAGTTGTGGATGTTAAAGTACACCCATAAGGACATTGCCTATATTAGGGGAGGCTTATGTAGATCAATACTGAAAAGGAGAGTCTTTTTCAAACCTCCCTTAATTCTTAAAACCCATAAGAGAGCTAGTCTGATGTAGTGGTTAAGGTGCTGGATTAGAAACCAGGAGACTGCAAATTCTAAGGCACAGAAATTACTGTGGTTGAGTGATTTGGGGCAGCCACTGTGTCTTAGTCCAGACTACCTCACTGGGTTGCTTTTGTGGGGAAAATAGGAGGAGGGAGCATCATGTATGCCACCTTCAGTTCTACAAAAAAGATGGGTTATAAATCAAATAAATGAATAGGTCCTCACATTTTATATTAAATATCTTACATGTGTACCCCAAATGTGAATTCAATCCAAAGCAGAATTTTAGGGGTGTCTATGGGAGCTGGCATGTATTTTGCAAAGAAAAAAATATTCACAATGAAAACCTAGGAAATATTTGTAAGGAAACAGGTATGAACATGAATACTCCTTTTGCTTGAATAACAAAATTTGGAAATGATGCTTTCTAGTGGGCAACCTAATTCTATAAATAAGAAAAGACAATCCAAATCTCCTAATTTTATTTTATTATTTTAATTTTTCTCTCTTTGCAGGAGTCCTGTTGAAATGGCATTAATTGCTGTGATTATCTCCATATGCATAGCTTTTCTGGATACAGGATGGGCAACAAAACCCACAAGCTATCATAGTATTTGCAAACTGGTGAGTCTTCTGAAAACGTGAAATAACTTTGGGATTTCTTGAAAAAAAAATGGGAAGAGGAGAAATCATTTATTTAAATGGTAGTGGCTGCAGCAGCATATTAGTTCCAAGAGTTTGATTTAAATGCCAACAAGAATCCAAAAATTACCCTAACATCAACTGTTTTATTTATCTTTTCATTTTGTAGATGTTCTTTAAAAGTACAATTAGTTTCTTTATGAATTTGAATTTTATATTTTAGGGTAGGGCACAGAAAGGGGAAAGATGATTTAAGGTAGGGATAGAGAGTCTGTCACGCTCTGGCTGTTGTTTATTTCAACAAAATCTGAAAGGCATCTGATTCCCTATTTCTTTTAGATACATAGATCCATCATTATCTATGGAGATTCTCAGTCATCCCCGTCATGCTTGTCCCAAAGGTGGTTTTTCAAAAGACAACTGGACTTTGTTTGTTTTTTCTTGAAGACATTTCACTTCTCATCCAAGAAGCTTCTCCAGTTCTGACTGAATGGTAGAGAATGGAAGGATTTTTGTAACTGATTTATACAACTTAAGAGGCTTCTTGGATGAGAGGCGAAATGTCTTTGAGGAAAAACGAAGTCCAGTTGCCTTTTGAAAAAACACCTTTGGGAAAGTATTGTATTTTCCTCCACATCCTAGTCCAATATAGAAGCAGCTGCTCCTCCTGCTTTCTTATAATGGAATGTGTTTCCAAAACTATATTTTAATCTGACATTTCTTTAAAAAATGTAATGTATGTGTTCATATTATAATGCAGGGGTAGGTTAATATAACGTACTACTTGGGTCCCTGATCCACCCCAGTTTAGCCAACTCTCATAAGTAGAGACTCATCAGTTAATGTGGATGGGGCCAATCAGTCAATGCCCACATTCTTTTTCCTGTTCCTATAACTTACCTATTACTGGTGGGATGGTTACATGTACTATAAAGAGTCCCAATATGCTCAACTAAGGTTTGGATGGCAAAGGATGAAAATATAATACCACTGTATGCACAAAAGGAGAATCTACGACTGAATAGTTTCCAGTCACTTTCCCATGATAATTATGCTACTGGAAAATGGAATTAAACAATGTCTGCAAAGTCATTGATTTCTATCGTAGAAGAGTCCCAGGTGGGAAAAGTTTGAAAAACACCAAAGTAAAATGAATTCTGGTCACATTTATTAGCAGTTTTCCTTGAGTTACTGTGCTATAGACGTTGATATGTGAAAAAAATCACAAATCATGATTACTTGCATAAGCATGCAGTGTCAAGATTTTATAGTTAAGGCATAGAAGATACATGCACAACACATGCATACATACAAACACACAAACACACGCACACTATCATTCTTATCAAATCAGCCATGCTCTATATTGAACATTATCTCCCCAAATCAACATTTGATTTCATTTGCTATAGTAGTATCACACAGAGCATTTTCATATGGTTATTTGATGATTCCTGGGGCTACTTATGATATGTAATAACAAATGCATATTTACAACTATTATATTTATCCTCTAAATAAAACCACCACAGTTCCTCTTGGACATGCACACATATACAGAGGCACAACTGAAAGCTCATATATACAAGGATTCAGTTCCAGATGAATCCAGGCAGAAAACACAAAATGTGTAGCACCTCATTATATACAATTATTTGAAGTTACAGTGTTGCCATGCAGCAAAATTTGTTCCATCTTAGTACTTTTCTTATACTTCCTGTTACTTTTCCTCTTGACCACTATCACCTCATCCAGCTCATATATAAACTATATTTGTCCTGAAAGAATCATAGAATTATGGAACTGGAAAAGATCACAAAATTTATCTAGTCCAACAATAGGCAATGTTCTGGAAAATCAATCAAACCATGCCTTGAAGGTGCATGTGGACACACTTTTCTATAGTGGAATCAGTACAAAAATGTCACATGGAACATAATACTAATAAAAATAAGGTTATTCAGATAGTTCTTGTTTAGCAATCATAACTGGGACCAACAACTCAATTGTTAGGTGAAGCAGTCTCTAAGTGAAACTGACTGTGCTTATAATTTTATTTCAGCTTTCCTTTACTTTTCAGACTTGTAAAGATTGTAAATGAGAGGACTGGTTTCAAAGTGATTTTTTCATCACCACTGTAACCAAGAATGATCATTGTAGAAGGCAGACTGACTATAGTAGCAAAAGGCCAGGAAGGCAAATATATATAATATTTTATGAAAGTAACTCAAGATGGGCAAACATAGTTAATACACCCTTTTCTTTTCCCAACAATAAGTAACTTGTGAGATAGGTTGGGCTAAGACCCATGGCTAAGTCACCCATTTGGTTTTCATATTTAAGGCTGTACTAGAACTCAGTCTCCTGGTTTCCATTTGAGTGCCTTAACCCTAGACCAAACTGGCTCTCTAATATAATAATAATAATAATATCAATAATAATAATAAAGTAATGTCTCCACATTGTTCAAGGTTGCTTGGCTTTTAAAATATAGTTTACAGTTTACAATAAGTTATAATATGGCAGGCTTTTTTCAGCATGATACCCAGATACCCTGCAACTGCCAGATTTCCCAGCCTTTACCTTCAAAATTCTGAAAGTTGTGTTCTCAACATATGTAGATGATACCATGTTCAATAAGATTTTTCCATGGTACTTTATCATAGATATAAAAATGCTTTATTTTTTTAGAATCTTAAGCTCAATTTATGCTTAGTTATGTTTGACATACATGATAATTATAGTGAGGTTGCATTATTAGTATTATATTTAATTAATTGAATAAGTCTAACTATTACTATAAGAATCATAAGTCACATTACATAGGTTCATTACATTAAGTTACTTATAAATAGTAATAAAGGCAGGATAAAAATCTAATAAATAATTAAGGATTATTTGCTCTATGTAGGGACTCAACAGATGAAATCAAATTAAATATATTTTCCTCTAAATTTAATTCTACTTAAATATGTTTATGGCATTGTAGTATGATATAATATAACATATCTTTAGTATCTGACCTCAACATTTCCTATATGTTTCTTGCTACAGAAAAAGAGAAGTGCAGATTGCAATGGGAGGAGGCTGAGTTCTGTCCTAGAAGACTTGCCTGCTGGGATAGAGGAACTCTTCCTGGATGCCAATGTTATACAAACTCTTTCAAATGGATCTTTCACACAGTATCATGTCCTACAGAACCTCAGTCTGCGTGCAAATGGGTTGGAACTCATTGAACCAGGGGCATTTCTTGGCATTAGGAATCTTAGTCTGCTAACTGTGTCAAACAATTTTCTCTCTCTCAGTTATTCTGTAACAGCATCTGCTTTATGGACTTTGACTTATTTGAAGAAACTGGACCTCTCTGGAAACCAGCTTACTGAGCTTATGATGGGTAGACTGATCCAGCATTTGTCTTCTCTAGAATTCTTGTCTTTAGCAAGGAATGCCATCATGAGGTTAGATGATTCTCACTTCAGAAATTTGCCCAATCTGCAATATCTGGATGTACAGCAGAACTATATCTTTGAAATTGAGACGGAGGCATTTGAAAACATGCCAGCTCTGCAACAGCTTAACCTGGCCTACAACAACATACCTTGCATTGTGCAGTTCGATCTGGTCCAACTTCGGGTGTTAAATGTTAGCAACAATCACATTGAATGGTTCTTGTCTGCAGAGAATAATGCTTCTTTTGAACTGGAAACACTAGATCTTTCCTACAACCAGCTTCTGTTCTTCCCACTGCTGCCCAAGTTAAATAAATTGCAAACTTTGCTGCTGACACACAACCAAATGAATTTCTATGACAATTTTTTCAATAATTCAAACAGCTCAGTTCAGTTACTATTCCTAGATGGCAATATCATTAACATCACCAACCAAGAACTTTGGAAAGAAAACAATCATGGCAATCTCTCTTCCTTAACATTTCTGGATATGAGCTGGAATGAGTTCTCTTATTTTCCAGACCACTTTTTTGAGGGGTTAATTTCTCTTCTTTATCTGAACCTCAGTCACAACTGCTTAAAGACGCTGAACATAGAGGACAGAAAAATGCTAAATACTCTCATTGACTTGGATCTCAGCCACAACCTGCTTTCAAAGCTACAGATGAATTTGGATTCTGAAGGCAGCTTAACCAACCTCAGAGAGTTTAATCTTAGCACCAACAATTTACATGGCTTGCCACATCAATTCTTTATCTATGTAACAAAAATCACTACAATTGACATCAGTAAAAACCCAATCCAAATGTGTTATCCATATAGTGCTACGAGCCCTGATTGTGTAGCTTTTACTTATGCTAATTCCTTAAGGAACCTTGTATTGTCTAGCTGTAACCTAAGCATGTTGCCCTGCCATTTCTTTAAGGGGACTTCCCTCACATCTTTAGATCTTTCTAATAATCCTAGGTTGCTTATTAGTGGCTTGGGAACTCTGAAAGATATCACTCCATCCATTCAGATACTCTGTCTTAGGAATACTGGCCTCTCTGCTGCAGGCACAAAGATGGACTTTTCTGCATTTCAGAAACTGATAAATTTGGATCTGTCTGGAAACAGTTTGGCATATTTTCCAGAATCCTTAATAAACCTTAAACTTTATACTCTAGATCTCAGGATGAATTTCTTCCATACCCTACCTCAATACTTCATGGAAAAGCAACTTGGAAAGAGTTTGCGTGTGATCTACCTCAGTGAGAATCCTTATGATTGCTGCAAAATGGGTTGGTGGGATACTCTGCAAAGCCATGAAACCATACGTATTGGAGACATTACTGATGTCACTTGTAATTACTCATCCAGGTTCATCAGTGCAACAGATATACCTGAATCAATTCATCATGATTGTAGGTGGATAACAGCTAACATGGCTTTGTTGTATTTGGTGCTTATTCTTCCTACCTGTTTGACCCTGCTGTTTACTTTTATCATCATCTTCTTAATTTTCAGGGAAAAAATTCTTCAGTTACTAAAGAGGAGGCATGAGAAACCCAGCCCATACTGAAATTTGGTGGCAGAAAGAAGCAATCTAATCTGAGAGCACCCAATAATGGGTTTAGAAGGTTACATTTGCAGTCACAGATTTAATTCTAACAAGCCATAACTTATAGTAATGATTTGCATGTCTAAATATGACCAAATTTTATATCCAAACACGTAAGTGGCAGACAGCAAAAACTATACTTGTAGTATGGGTTAAATTAATAATAGGAAGAAAAGTCTTTATGGTTAAAAGAAATGTTTATAAGAGATTCATATTGCGAATAAGCCATGACATTTGAATAAATCCAACTCTACAGCTTCTTGGGCAAATTTGGAACTTTGTCTATAAAATACTCTAATCTTCTTCAGATGTTGTGGTCAAGTTTTATTCTTTGGTTGTTTATAAATTTATAAATAAATTTTTGAAAAATTATCGCTATCTTCAGTGTTTTGATTAGACAATATTTTTTTTCCTGAGAACGAGAAGATACTGTAGTTAAATGATTTTCCATCTCAAATTTAATCCCAATTCAAGAAATAAGTGTACAATCCTATTGTTGAATGATATATTAAGAAGATGTATCTGATAGCATAGCTCCTGAAGACATGTTGATGATACTCAGTTTTCTATCTCCATCCTAGATTGTCTGAATGATGCATGGAGGTTCTGTCTCAGTGCAAGGTGGATGTGGGGTGCCATAGACTTCTGTTATACCCAAGCAAGACTGTGTGGCTCAGGGGTTTTGCATCTCCTGATTACAGGGACCTTCCATTTGTGGTTCTGTGTTGCTCCAGACAGACCCAGTGCACAATCTGTGAATCCTGAATTCACAGCTCTTTATTGAAGAACAGGTGGCAGCTGTGGATAGCAGGGCCTTTGCCTTCAGGGTGTGAGTCAGATGTGCCTATTTTTGGATTGGAGAGCCCTGCTCATGGTCATTCATGCCCTCATGCCCTCAACCTATAACCATAACTGAGCCCAAAATTTCTGTTGCTAAGCTAAACAGTTGTTAAGTGAGTTCTGCCCTCTTTTATGATCTTTCCCACCACAGTTATTAAGTGAATCACTGCAATTGTTAAGTTAGTATCACGGTTGTTAATTGAATCCAGACTGAATTTGCTTGTTAGAAGGTCGCAAAAGATGTTCATGTGACCTCAGGACACTGCAACTGTCATAAATACATGCCAAAGGCCAAGTGTCCAAATTTTAATTATGTAACCGTGGGAATGCTACAATGGTCATAAGAGTGAAAAACAGTCACAAGTCACTTATTTCAGTGCCATTGTAACTTCAAACAATCACTAAGCGAATGGTTGTAAGTGAATGACTATCTATATGGCAATGTGCTCTAGCTGGAGTTGCCCTTGAAGATCATTAGGAAGCTTCAGCTGATGCAAAAAGTGGCAGTGTAGATAGTTAATGATGTCATTTATTCAGTGTGTGACATCACTACTCAGTGAGATCCATTGGCTCCTAAGTGTGATCCCAGGTGCATTTCAAGATACTATTAATCTTCTTTACATCCTTTCACGATTTAGTACCAGGCAACTTGTGGGACTGTCCCATCCCAATTGCTTCTACCCATTCCACCTGGTATGGCACAAGGAGCATGCTTTGGGTGCCTCAGCTAAGGAGTGTCAGCTGGGAGTGTTCAGAAAGAGAACATTTTCTATCCTGGCAAACATGTTTTGGAAAATACTGTAATTCCCTTTGAGATTAGGTTAGCCCCAACCCTGACTTTTACGAAGCTCTGAAACCTTGGTTTTGGGCCTTGATCTAGGACCCTGGGTTTACAACAGAGGCTGTCTCTTGACTTTGTTGATCATCATTTTGTGATGCTTGGCTGCTATGTGTTATGCATTTTATCTGTTTTATTGTCAGCTGCCTAGATTCATGTACGTGATTTAGAGGGCTATATAAATCAAATAAATATGACTGCAGCAACTGAACTGTAAAGTAGACAAGAAAAATATAACAGAACTGCTTATTTAATAAGGTTTGTTCCAGCTGAAAAATACAATAATCTATTTAGCCAAATGGATTCAGAATTCAGAACTTGAATTCTGACTGACAAAATAGCAATTTTCAAAGAAGTGTAAAGCCTGCCTTAAGAAGATTATCAAATTAAGAACAGATAGGTTTACAGTATACATACATGTTTTCCGTGAGACTTTTCCTATTGTGCCATAATGGCAGAGTTGGTATTGTGGCAAAGAATTAAACTGCCATTGTTTGAGGAAAGCAAATAAGCAGTTATTCAGTAAATATGGATCTATGTTTCCTTTTTGAGGCCTTCCTGTGGTAGAGGGTTGTTTGCCGGAAAACCACATGCTGAGTAAACCTCAACTCTTATTCTGATGAATACACATCCTGAAGATGCGTAGATGCATCTTAGTTTATCTTTTATTTCTGAAATAGAGAATCATGCTTCCCATTACTAAGATATAAGTCCTAGTACAAGGAAAAGAGAAAAATTTATGACGTTTTTTTCTTGACTTTACCCATTTCTTAGTAACTGTGAAATAATGCAACTGAAAAGTAATGATTTTTCTTCAGAAGAATAACCATACTTTGAACTACTTTTTTTTCTTGTAAAACAGATGTGCAAATTTTTTTTTACCACATACAAGATCTAGAAAGATTAACTGGCTGTCTTTGGTTTGAGTAAACTTCAGTTCTGAGTATTGAATCTGGCATTGCCTAACAAAAATCAGAAGGATGTCAGGGGAAAAAAGGGAATAAACTTTATCTTTTATCTAATCAAATATACCACTGAAAACCATATAATCTATAAGGCAAGTGATAAGAAATGATTTGTGAAGGAAGCTGCTGAATCATTTAGATGGAACCACTGCAGATAATTCTTTGCTTGCCCCTTGCTCTAACTTTATAGCTTATTGTGCTCTTAGTTATCAAGACTAATCTCCGCCTGAGATCTAATGGTTGCAGCTTCTTGGGATTTGGCTTGGAGATTATCTAAATGGTTAAAAACACTTTTGGTCCCTTCAACAAGATTCATTGTAGAGAAATGAAATTGTGCATTTGCTGGTATTAGTGGTACGGTTCTGCTTAGAATTAGCCTTGCATTTAATTCCTCATCTGAATTTCTCATTTTTTGCTTCCTTTTGCTGTACATTATGCATGTATGTTTGTAAGAGGGGTAAAATTTTGGAAACAAGTTATAGTTCTTTATGCTTGTCCACTGGAATGAGCTTTAACTGAGAGGAATGCACTGGAAGATTCACACCTACAGGCACTTTGGAAGGCCTTCAAGTCCTGGTTCTTCTTTTGACTAGAGTGACTGCAGCCTCTGAGTATGTGTTATGCTTTTTGTACCATCTTGTGCACCTTTGTCCTTATTGTTATATTTTTTCACCTGTATTTTTAATTCCTGTGTGAATTGCCCAGAATAGCTGGGAGATGGGTGGTGTTCAGATATAATAAATGAATGAATGTCAAAAGCCAGCACTATGGAGAAGATTATTACATAGCTAATGGTGTGATATGGCAATTGAGGAGTGGGATATTACAGAAATTATAAAGACATTTACCTAATGAGAATATCATAAAATCAAGAGTGGTGTGCAAAGAAGGACAAGTAGTATTACTATTATAATTAGTATTATACTTTTGCTAACCCAGTTAGCTTTTAAAGTCTTAGATTACTATTAATGGAAATTACTTATAGAAGCATGCTATGGTACAATTAATTCAATTAAATATATTCCATGAAATCTGTATAGCCTATTTTCAGCAGTGAGCAGAGGATATTTTACAAGAAACAATAGCTGTATTTAATGGAAGAGAACACAACTTAGATTTCAAATTCTTCATAATGCTGTACAAAAAACATAACGTTCACCACAATCATAATGACTTTGTGCACATTCACATATTTCGTACCCAGACCATTTGTGGTGAAAATGAGAATGAAGGCTTCTTATTGTACAAATGGGATGGGTTAATTTGCATTATCGCATTCAAATGAGTCTTGTGCATTAATGCCTAACACTATTAACACTTTATGTCCCTTACCTTTTGACACAGATCTTTAGTTTCAGGAACAGACTGTACTGCTACACAACTGTTCAAGTGTGATAACATTCACAAAATTAAACTTTTCCTTTTTGCATTTGGCTAACCTCAAAGGGCTGCTTCCAGTTTCCAGACCTCAACAGTTTTTTGTCTTCAGTGGCTTTTGTCTTCACTATTTAATGCTGTAGCTGCTTTTTACCACACTGTTACTTATGTTTCATGTACTGCATTTCTAGAATATCTGAGAATCCAGTAGTAAAGAAGAGAAACAAATAATAAATATTGTGGCTGGGCTTACACTCTGCATTACATCATAAATTGATTTGTTTGGATGCTGGCTTATTTTACCCAATCACTGTAGTTTGCAAATCATGTGCAGAGCATTCATTTGTGGCTTATTCAATCAAACATAATTAAACAAAGTATAACTTTACATGATTACATATAGACATTTTGAATGTTTCAGAGATGGTCGTGTTATAACATTAAACTTTTAAACACTTAAAAACACAACCAAATTGGCATAATTCCCATTAGGTTTAGCCTGAATAAAGTTGTAGTTTTCTTCAAACAACTTAAACAAATATTTCCAGTAATTTATGTCTTTTAATTACTGCTGTATTCCAAGACTGTTTACAATAAACCATCAGAATCAATGATACATGTACCTAGCACAAATATGATTGATTAAATCATAAATTGAAATACCCATGGTCCAGCAACAGCCTTTACAATGAATTAAAAGCTCTGCAAAAAAGTGCTCTTAACTACTTTAATGAACACTGTCAGAGGGCACCATCCAGAGAGGGTACTGTATGGAGTTATATATTCCTATCATCACCATATTATCTAGTAACTTACTTGGAACCAATGTACGTATAATCTATCCCAGTGTTTTGATAATAATAATAAAAAAGGATAGAGTTAAACCTTGCTTTATTCCAAATGGAGAAAATTCAGTCAAATCTGCAGAAAAATAAATTTAAGTTAAATTTAAGTTGAAGGTTAAAGCTATGCTTTACAGGTGATCCATTTTGTAAAAGATGCTTGATTATTCAGTTTCTTGCATTAAACAGGGGCTGATCACCTAAATTATATTTTGTAATATCAGGAATTGCTGATATTCCTTAGAAAAAATCTTTTGTCAGACCAAGAAAATAACAATAACAATAACAATAATAATAATAATAATAATAATAATAATAATAATAATAATAATAAGTTGGAAGGGACCTTGGAGGTCATCTAGTCCAACCCCCTGCTCAGGCAGGAAACCTTATACCATTTCAGGCAAATGGCTGTCCAGTCTCTTCTTAAAAACCTCCAGTGTTGGAGCATTCACCACCTCTGGAGGCAGGTTGTTCCACTGGTTAATTGTTCTAACTGTCAGGAAGTTTCTCAGTTCTAGGTTGCCTCTCTCCTTGACTAGTTTCCATCCGTTGCTTCTTGTTCTGCTTTCAGGTGCTTTGGAGAATAGCTTGACTCCCTCTTCTTTGTGGCAGCCCCTTAGATATTGGAACACTGCTATCATGTCACCCCTCACCCTTCTCTTCATTAAACTACACATACCCAATGTCACTAAAATGTATTTATTGCTATTTGTTAGACATCAGAATATACAATTCTTAAATACAATAATACAACCTATTCCCAAGTTACTTTATATTTAGATTTAGATTTTAGATTTTATTAGATTTATATACCGCCCTTTCCCGAAGGACTCAGGGCGGTTTACAGGGCATTTTAAAATCACATCAATATAAAATACAAAGTTAAAAGAGAATTAAAAGAGAATATCCCAAACTATGTTTTGATTAATAACATAGAAATTCTTTTTAAATGCAAAAATTTGCCCCAGATTTTTAAATGAGAAAATACTGCCCTCTGGAGAACAAATGCTGGAATATTTTTTAAAAAATGTATCTTGAATACATATTGTTACAGACAGGACATTTGCTAAATACCTACATTAATAACCTACAAAGATATATTTATATACATATGGCCAAAATACTTAAGCCCCAATTCTTCTCTTAAAAAGGATCCATTCAGTTATTATAAGCCATTTTTTAAAAAAGTTAACATGTAAGATGGCTGAGAATTTTATGGGTCAAATTTTTGGTACTTAAAATTAGTTTCTCCCATATAAGTACAGTATTTTTAATTCCAATATAAATTATTTGTGGACAAAAAGCCACCACAAAATTGTGCATGTATACTGTAGTTTCCTTGTGTCATTATGAGTATCTCTGACCAGCTAGCCTCAAGGTATTCACATGACAGAAGGAAGTTGGTGGATGTGCTCACTTCGTTTCTGCCAACATAGAGAACTGCTAGGTCAAACAATTAAGAATGTTCTTTCCTTCCAGCTGACATGAGTATAATGTTAGAATGGAAATCACTTCTAAAATACCAAAAGTTGCTATTGAGGTCCAATGATGTTTAATGGGGTCTCCTTCCTATAAGTGAAAATTCTAACTCAAAAATCATATTATGTCCTGAAATGGGTTGCTCCTTCTTCACTTAAGGTGTGGATGAGGGATTTGAATCTGCCCAAAACTTATTCAATATCGATGTCAGAAATGGAAGTTCAACTCCTGAAAGACTTAATCCCTGAAGCAAACGTTTATGGCAAAGGTGGAAGAATTGCGTTTAAGAATGAACTATTTTTTAAAATTGGTTTTAGTTCTTCCTTTATTTAGAAAATTCCTGGATGAGGAAGCCTTTTTAAATCTGCAGTTCTCACAATAGATCTTGCCAAATAAGTTCTACCCCATTGATACACTTCAACGGCTTCTGCAAACATGTCTATGAATATGAATGTTTGCAGGAGATGTGCTTTCATATACAGTTGGTTCTCTAGTGACACATCTCCTTTTGTTTTCAGCAGTTTTGCTTAGTTTCTGGATTAAGCAAGGTTGCATTTCAGGAATATTGTGTTGGATCATGCACTTTGCCTGTTCACAAACATAATAGGTGCCATTTTGTGCTCGAGAAATAGACATAATGGTAGCTGCTATTCCAGTGCCTGTCTGCATAAAGTTTATTTAAGTCAACGTTTACTTAATGGATATTTCCCATACCAATACAAAAACCAGTACAGATTTTCTACTCAAGACATTCATGCTCTGTACACACATTTTTGCATATTATTTTAATATGAATATTTCAGAATATTTTTAAATGATAAGCAAAGAAAACATGTCAATTATTTTGACAGGACACAATGCTACTTTTCATTGATACTTTAGTCAAATATTGTTACTAAAACAAAGTATATGTAATTTATAAACAGTCCCTAGAAGTCCCTAAGCTTAGTTTTGCATTAAAATTCATCCTCTGTTTCTGTATCCCACTCACAAGCTTCAAGCTCCTTATCTTGTGGAAATTCCACCTCTACATTGTAAATAAAATCTGGGTCCTCTTTTCTTTTTCTGTTCTTTTCAAACAATTCATCCATGGTTCTTTTCCTTTGGGCTAGCTCTTCATCATTCAGTTTATTTAGATCCTCTTCTGGATCAATGGTTTCATTCTGCTCAACTTTTTTCAAACTCTGACTCAAAGTTTGTCCTTGAAGGTGGCATCTCAACAAATTGTGTAACTTTTTTAGCTGCTCCAATGATACCCCTTCTAAATATGTCTTGTGCCGAGGATTATTCTTCAGCTGCTCTGCCGCTCTGCTGCAGTCTGTATGAAAGGTCAAAATAATGATTATACTTTTAAAAATCTCTAAAGTAATTTTGGAAATGTGTATTAGAAAGGCTTTAAAGAAAACAAACTTAAAACATATTTTCTTTTAACCATTTGTGTTTATAACACATGGCCATAGCAGCATACTTTAAGATCTACATTGATACAACATAAATTTGGCAGAATTCTTGAATTATTTCAATGTTTTGTAAATATTCAATGTTTTGTAAAGCAAAGATGTCAAAATTAGTATTACTGATAAAGTGAACATGCCTATGGGAAGTCCTTACAGCAACAGACCTGTGGCTTTGAAAAGATATGACATGGCAAAATCTTTAACAACAATTTCAGACAGTTGTTCCAAGTGGTTCCCAAACTTTTAGAATTAATGGCCTGGATGTATTGAGAACAAGTTAGGTCAATCCCAAAGCTCTACAAATTTAAAAAACTATTTTTTTTTAGAAATAGGATCGTGCTATGTACATTCACAGTGTCTTAATATATCTGTCTCTTATAAATATAGATAATACAATCAAATTTATAAAATGAAGTGAGCAAAGTATGGGAACTCAATGAAACAAATTCCATTCCCAAATAAATGCAGAAAAACGGGCACTGAACACGATATATGTATGAGAAAATACCAGCGATAAAGTTTGAAATTTATTGAAATAGTAGTAACTGTGAAAGGGATCTCGGAGTCCTAGTAGACAATCACTTCAATATGAGCCAGCAGTGTGCTGTAGCTGCCAAAAAAGCCAACACAGTGCTAGGCTGCATTAACAGAGGGACAGAATCAAGATCAAGTGAAGTACTAATACCACTCTACAATGCCTTGGTAAGGCCACACTTGGAATACTGCATCCAGTTTTGGTCACCACGATGTAAAAAAGATGTCGAGACTCTAGAAAGGGTACAGAGAAGAGCAACAAAGATGATTAGGGGGCTGGAGGCCAAAACATATAGGGAACGGTTGCTGGAATTGGGTATGTGTAGTTTAACGAAGAGAAGAGTGAGGGGTGACATGATAGCAGTGTTCCAATATCTAAGGGGCTGCCACAAAGAAGAGGGAGTCAAGCTATTCTCCAAAGCACCTGAAAGCAGAACAAGAAGCAACGGATGGAAACTAGTCAAGGAGAGAGGCAACCTAGAACTAAGGAGAAACTTCCTGACAGTTAGAACAATTAACCAGTGGAACAACCTGCCTCCAGAGGTGGTGAATGCTCCAACACTGGAGGTTTTTAAGAAGAGACTGGACAGCCATTTGCCTGAAATGGTATAAGGTTTCCTGCCTGAGCAGGGGGTTGGACTAGATGACCTCCAAGGTCCCTTCCAACATTATTATTATTATTATTATTATTATTATTATTATTATTATTATTATTATTATTATTATTATTATTATTATTATTATTATTATTATTACATTGTACCTGAGAATTTGGTAAAATTCCGGATAGGCATGATGCGCTTGCGCAGATTCTTCTTAAACGGGTCTTCATAGATCAAAACGATAGATGGGGGCTGTAACTGGATGCCACACTTTTTGGCAACATAAGACATCCCAACTTCTGTTGTAATGCTCAGCGAGGAGAGAGCCCAGCCATTTCGTTTTCTTCTGGGAGAGCTATTCTCGAGATGAAGCAGCGCCGCACTTAAAAGGAGCACCGCGCGAGTTTCGGCGGTTTACTGGAGCGTTCCGCGTGGCGTCATCCGTCGGGAAGTTAAAGAGGCCAGGCCCGCAAGCTGAAGGCTTCCCACAGGGGTCTCGTGGAGCACTGCTCGAAGTGGCAATTTTCCGTCCTATTGTCGGGCTATTAATCAAAACTCCGGCCTGCTCTTCTTCCGTAAAGACGAGGAAGGGCAAGCGCGCGGCCCAGGGGCGCAAGAGAGAGTAGGATAGGATGCCTCGTAGCCAAGAGGAGGAGGAGGAGGAGGAGGAGAGGGCGCTGTCAAGCCAGCCAGCTCCGCGGTGGGCACAGGGTGGTTGCCTGCTCGAAAGAAGGCGCTCTTCAAGGCGGATGGAAGCAGCGCATTCCACTCTTTGACTTGGTTGACTCGCCGATCCGGCCGTAGCTCAGCCCCGCTTCCGCTACGGCCGCCCCCGTGGATTGAAATCTTTCGCTCTGCTTTTTGAAATCGTTTTCGGGATACGGGGCTCCCTGTGAAGATACGCCGAGCCTGGAGCGGCCCCCCCGCCGCCTCCCCGCGCCGAGAATCGCCGCTGGGAGGAGCAAATGACCATTTGATCGCGGCAGGAATTCGTTTGCAGGTGCTTGAAGACACGCAGCGTTCTTTTTCTTTTCTTGCGTAGGCCAGTTCCGCGTTCAGCTGTTGTTGGAGACGCGAACCTTTAGGACAGGGGTGTTCAAACTCGGCCCTTTTATGACTTGTGGACTTCAACTCCCAGAATTCCTCAGCCAGCATGCCTGGCTGAGGAATTCTGGGAGTTGAAGTCCACAAGTCATAAAAGGGCCGAGTTTGAAGACCCCTGCTTAAACGAAGTCGCTTCCGGGTACTTGAACGCGGATCGCCGTCCTAGATGGTGTGAAAGAAGGCGCAGGTTTTTAAGCTCCAGAACTCTTCAGACCCAGAAGAGATTCTGTAATGTTCAAAAGCTTGTGTAGCATTAGCAGTTTGTGCCCTTTGGGTTGGTCCTAATAGCCTTTCCCAGCTGTAAATTTTTTTTAAAAAATAAGATTGATATTACTGTAATTTTTATTTCAACAGCTGGGTTAACTCGAAAGCAGAATCTGCTAGCCCTTGAAAGGTGCAGCAGTTATCGCCCCATGGACATCGCTCTTCCTTTTCTCTTCCGTCGCTTAGACCAATTTTCTCCCCTCATCACTTTAAATGCAGAAGGGCGTAGCTACTGCATCTGGTCCTCGGCATTGGTGTCGGAGAATTGGCCTGTGATGAAAGAAAACTCGCACAGATTTGTGGCGGCATCTGGATTAGTCTCTACAAGCCGCTTTTGCCTTTTTCGATTCTCCGTAGGTTATTAGGGTAGCGGGAGACAAACGTACGTAACTTATCTGTTGTATGTTTTTTCAGTCTGGCGGAACTGGGACAGACCTAAGGAGGGGTCTTAGTTATAAACGGAAGGGAGAAGTCCTGTAAGAAGTACGCAGGGTTGTACGGTAATGTTGAGGTTGCGTTATTCTTCTGTTGAAAAGGAAAGAGTAGATAAAAGTGCTTTCCCTCTGTTGCCTCTTAACATAGAATAGAGCTGGAAGGGACCTTGGAGGCCTTCTAGTCCAGCCTCCTGCTCAAGCAGAATTATACCACGTCAGACAAGTGTCTGTCTAGCCCAGGGGTAGGCAACCTCGGCTCTTTTATGACTCATGGACTTCAACTCCCAGAATTCCTCAGCCAGTGTTTGAAGACACCCCCCCCCCAATCTAAGCCTTTTCCCAGTATTACCCACATTTTAGATTTTCAAATACAGCCAATGTTGATTAGGCACAATATCTTTTATGACAAATCCATTTTATTGATTAAAAATGTCCTTAGCAAAATAGGCTTATTTTCTACAAAGAAACGTTTGATTATTTGTATCAGCATTCTTAAGATATGAGTCAGTTTCCAAATTCAAAAGCACTTTTTATTGCATTTATACAAATGAAGAGTACATGATTGAATTGTGATGTGTATATAACATAAGAAATGATATTATATATACAGTGTGAGATGTCATAAATATATGTATGCTGAGATGTACACAGGCAGTTTATAAGTTTAAAATGCTGTGGTAGACATTTTTGAAACTTTATAAGGCCAGTAGACAGGAAGAGCTACAGAACTTAAGAACTTATCTTACATGGAATTAATTCTTATTGTCATTTGCATAGTTATGTAACAAAATAAAAAAGAGCCTTGGTGGAGCAGTAGGCTAATGCCTCCTTAAGTAACACCAGCTGCCTGCAATTAGTGCAGCTTCGAGTCCCACCAGGCTCAGTCTTCCATCCTTCCGAGGTAGGTAAAATGAGGACCCAGATTGTTGGGGGCAATAAGCTGACTTTGTAATAATGCCGCTTGGGGGGAGGGCAAAAGTCCTAATAAGCAGGCATATACATAGAATGAAGGCTATTGCTAAGCACATTGGTTTGTGCTTAAAATTGTAAGCCGCCCTGAGTCTTTGGAGAAGGGCGGGATATAAATGGGATTAAAAAATAATAATCTGCACTATGCAAAATATTCTGTACATTTGTTATAATGTGATTTTTTTTTGGTCTTGCAGGTTTATTTTGAAATGTACCAGTAGAAGAAAAATGTGTTCCTTCAACTGGGATATTCTCTCCTTTCTGAAATTTTTTAGTCTATGTATAATGCCTGAATTTTTATGTAAGTTACAATCTGAATAAGAATAGCTACCTCAACAATGGAACCCTCTAAGTACATCTCCAGTTTTCTGGCAGTCTGTTAACAAACCAAGTCTTTTAGAATATTGAAAGGAATGGAGCCAGGCTTATCTTGTTATGGGAGGTATGTGGCAGTGCAGCCAGAAAACTTCTAATTTATATTGGAAATTTGCTGCTAGAAATTTGGGGACAAGGTATTTTTGCATTCTACAATAGGCTGGATTAAAACAGTTTGCAACCATTAAATAAAAGGACTGCTGTCTGACTTCAAGAAAGAAGTCTTTTTATATTTATTACAATATCAATAATTTCATTTCTGTTCTGGATTAAGGACATAAGAATATTGAAATTTTGAAAGTGTTAGAATTCTGTATTACGCTGTTTACAAATGATCACCTATTGTTGAAAACAGTAAAGACTTTTTTGGTTTTAATAGATGCACAGAACACATGTCCTGAAATCTCGCAACAGCTTTTGAAAGATGGCTTTCATAGGTCAGTTATCACAAATTTTGATCGGTGTATTTTAACAGTGTTTCAGTAAGGCCTAAATCCATCACTTTTGCATTTTTCTAATTATATCTGATAGGCATATACACTTTTATTCATTTTTAGATGGGCCACACAACTTACTTGGCTACTGAAGCAGCTTTAACATGACTAGGAACAGTTTCTTTTAATTAATATTTTAATTCTATGAATTCAATTACATTTTAAACCTGTACACTTTAAATTCTGAGATCTTTCTTTTGTTATGAAAGCATGATTTTGGGTCAAAAAGCATGTGTACTTTGAATAAACAGTTAACTGAGCAACTGAATGATGTTGAAATACTTTTCTGGTATATACGGACATGAGGCGAGATTATTGGTAATATTAATCTTTATCAATGTATATTCAGTTTGCTTAGCCTTCGTCCAATAGATATGTATGGAGCTCAGTCTACATACAGCTAGTTATGTAGTAGTTACATTCAAGTAATGCAAAATTAATTGGGCTGCAACTTAATCTCAGCTTTAGGTCCAGGCATTTACATTAATTTCTGTGATGTGAGTTTAGATGATAATAAATGAAAGCTTTGCTTAAGCATTATTATGAAGAAGTGAATTCATTAAATTTCAGTGAGACTTAGTGTAATCTTCTAATTGTTAAAGTTATTAAATATATGGAACCCATCTAGCCAAAGGTGACTTGAAGCGATTTACATTAAAAACATTAAAACTATATATACAGATTCTTTAGAAAAAAACCTGCTGATTAAATTTACAATTGCAGATTCATAATATTTAAAAGTTCTTTACACAGAGATATATAACTGGTATGTTTGGAAATTGTTTGTATTCTCTACATGTCTATTAAAATCCTTTTTCTTTGTTTTCTTCTTTGTGTTAGAGATCTCTTGATTAGGGTAGATTTTGGTATAGCTGATGAAGGCCTTGAAAGTTGCAAGCTTGCAATTAAAATACATCTCCCAAGAGGATTATATGTGGATCCCTATGAATTGAAATCTTTACAGCAGCATAATCTCACTAAGGTATGATTTTTGGATGGTATCAAGATTAATTTTGCATTGGATACAGCACAAAACAATTAGCAATAAGTATGTAACATTTCTGGAAGTGTTTAAAGGTAGAACAAAATGCTATTTTTTATGAAGTTTTGGGAAAAAATTAAATACATTTTCAGCACTCAAAATACATTCTTTTTTATTATAAATATTTTATCAATTTTCTAATTTTACAATCATTAAGTATTTAATAAGTACTTAAGGAGAAACAGAGTTGACCAAAGAACTGAAATCAGAAATGCATACGATTAATATCTGAAATAACTATATCCTGACACTTTAGAGAAAAAGAAATTAAAACGTGGTACAGTACCCATATCCTAATAGTATTAATTCCTGTCTGATATTATTGAAACTGGGATTAAAGTATCTGCATACCTAAAGGCTTCTGGAAGTGAAACTACTTTCAAAGTAATACTTTGTCATTTTGATAATGATGAGGATTTGGAATTTAAAATCAAAGTCCATGCCAGCTACTATAAGGATTTGCAGTAATTCAACAATTGGCTACAATCTGTATCAATTTTACTGATGTTATTGGTTATAACAAATATTTAGTACAAATAGTCCTTGACTTACAACAGTTTGTTTAGTGACTGTTCGAAATTACAGTGGCACTGAAAAAGTGACTTATGACTGCTTTTAATTTTAATTTAATAATTTAATTTAATTTAATAATATTTATATACCGCCCTTCTCCCTGAGGACTCAGGGCGGTTCACAGGGCAAAAGTCAAATACAAAGTACAAACATTAAAAAAAGATTAAATAATTGCCCAAGTTAAAACAATTAATACAATAATAAAACCCCAAAAATAAAATTAAAAATACAAAAAATAAAAACCCCACCAATCCCCATCAGGCTAGGCCGGCTTGTACAAACAAAAACGTCTTGAGATCGCGACGAAAGGAGCAAAGATCGGGCGCCATCCGGAGCTCTACCGGCAACTGATTCCACAGCTCCGGAGCGCCCACAGAGAAGGATCTCCCCCTGGGCGCCACCAATCGACATTCTCTGATCGGTGGCACCCTGAGGAGGCCCTCTCTGTGGGAACGCACAGGGCGCAGGGAGCTTGATGCCGGCACACTCTTGTAGCAGAATCTCCCATGATCACATGATCAAAATTCAGACACTTGGCAACTGACTCATATTTATGACTGTGCAGTGTCCTGGGGTCATGTGATTATGTTTTGCAACCTTCTGACAAGCAAAGTCAATGGGAAAGCTAGATTCACTTAACGTACGTTACTAACAACTGCAGTGATTCATTTAACTCTGGTTAAGAAAGGTACTCTGGTTAAGAAAGGTAAAATGGGGCAAAACTCACTCAACTTAGAAACAGAAATTTTGGGTTCGATTGTGGTTGTAAGTTGAGGACTACTTGTATTAAGGAGAAGGTGAAAGAAAAACACTGATAGTTATATAGGTAATTCTCAGCTTACGATTTGTACAAAGTTTCAAAGGCACTGTAGAAAGTAATTTATGACCATTTTTCACATTTAGGTTCATAGCAGCATCCCTATACTCACTTGATCAGAATTTGGGCACCTGGCAATTGACATATTGCTCTAATTGGGGTCCCAGTTTGTTTTTACTATTGTTTTTCACTATTGTTCAATCTGTATACCTACCTTACTCTGTACACCGCCCCGAGTCCCTCGGGAGAAGGGCGGTTTATAAAAACAAATAAATAAATAAATAAATATTTATGACTATCCTGGGGTCATGTGATCATCATTCTTAATCTCTTCAGCTGCCTTCCAACAAGCAAAGTCAATGGATGAAGCCAGACTTGCTTAATGACTATGTGATTTACTTAACCATTATGGCAAAAAGGGTCCTAAAATGAGGCAAAATTCAACTGCCTTGCTTAGCAATGGAAATTTTGGGCTCAATAGTGGATCATAATTTGAAGACTACCCGTATAGGAATAATAGGGTTAACTTTGAGACTCTTCAGTGAAATAGTAGCATTCCCTAAATAGGATGATAATATAAATTAGATATTAGTATAAATTACGTCATTTTCATTATACATTTCTTTTCCCATAGGCACTGGTGATTACAGATGAAGTAGATTTGGAAGTTCCTGAGTATTTAGCAACTGATTCTTCTGTCCTCATTTACATGAGACCTGATCCTAAGTGCATTACCTGTTTTAAAGCATTATTACCACTGCACTGCCGGTATTACCGTCCCTCAGAAAGTGATGGAAAAATTCTTGTTGTCTTGCAGAGTCCAGAAATAATGATCTATTGCCAAAAATGTACGTGATTATTATTGAAAAAGAATTAAAAAGCGACTGTTGATTCATAAAAACTTGGAGAGGAAATGTTACATACTATAGGAAGCATTAGGGAGATACTTTCATAAAGTAAAGTAATGCTTACAGTCTAAGAATAACCTGTTCTCTGAGTGCTGCATTTAAAATGTCTTTCTTTTTGCTTCTCTTAGCTTTTTTTCCAGTGAACTGTCTGAAAGAAGCTGAAATAGAAGCTCCATGTTCCCAGAATAATCTAGATGTATGCTATTGGAAGAGCATGAAATATAAAATGGTACATTCATATTTCTTCTATGCTTTGGTTTTTCTTCAAATATATACTTCTATAACTATTTTGAAATGTTTATTTTATTCTAGTCCACACATAGTTCTAGCCGATTAAAAAAAGTTGCTTATCAATCTAAATTTTGCTTAAAAAATTAAATTTTATTCACCCAGTAGGTGTTTCACTAATTGACTAGATAACATCAGTACTAGTAAACACAGTCTTAAATATGAAATGTATTGTTTAAAGTATTAAATGTAATTTTGAGTTCAAAATAAAAAGATAAATATTTCCATCCAATTACATTTATAAATTATTCTATTGCTGTGGAGCAGAATTAATGCTGCAGCAATTCATATTTAGGAATAAAGCTCAGTGGCAACTGTACTGAATAGTTTTATACAAATTTATGCCATAAAAGAGATTGTTGCAAAGAACTTGAAAATGGAAAGTATGAAAGGATTGTTAGATTAAAATATTTAATTTAAACATGTGGGTGTTCAGGTACAGTTCACAATAAATATGATAAGTTATGTTATCTGTTTTGAACAAAAAGTATCTTACTGATCTCCTAATTTGCAATTCTTTTTTTTTATACGGTAGCTAAGTAAAGAATTGGAACTGCAGGTACCAGTTGCACTCAAACATCACTTTGCCTTGGTTTGTGCAATAACACTTATTACCACAGGACTATGTTCCAGTTTTATCCTTTCAGCTTTATGCAGATACAGGTCCATACATTGCTCAATGTGATATTAAGCAAGCTTTTATTATTGAAATCATGGAAAGGCTGTCAAACTATCCAAACTAGAGATAAGAAAAGAGCAAGCTTGATCATATCCCAAAAGCTGGGATTGATGCTTGGTGATAAATAACTTGGCCTTTTTCAGGATGCAACCTGACCTTTTGGGTCTCTAAACAGCTCATTCATCACTATTGTAATCAAGTTCTCCTGAGGTTCTCCTCTCCTCCACCTTTCCCAACTTTATGGAGAAAGTTTGGCTTCAGTTAATATGACCAAATTATAATTTGAGCTTGGTCATTTGAGTTTGGCTCTTTTGTTCTATTCGTTTCATTGGCTGTACAGATACTCCCCTTCTTACAACAGTTCGTTTAGTGACCATTCAAACTTACAGTGGCACTGAAAAAACTGACTGATCATTTTTCACACTTGCAACCATTGCAGCATCCCCATGGTTTTGTGATCAAAACTCAGATGCTTCACAACTGACTCATATTTGTGAAGGTTGCAGTGTTCCATGTGATCACCTTTTCTGACCTTCTGACAAGCAAAGTCAGTGGGGAAACCAGATTTACTTAACAATAGTGTTACTAACTTAGTAACTGCAGTGATTCACTTAACAACTGTGGCAAGAAAGGTTGTAAAATGGGGTAAAACTCACTTAACAAATGTCTCAGCATCAGAAATTTTGGGCTCAATTGTGGTTGTAATTCAAGCACTACTTGATTTTTAAAGATTTTTCTCCTACATCATATTCAAAGTCTTTTTATCCTGCTTCTTCAAAAGTCCAGCTTTTGCTTCTATAGAGTGTCATAGAAAATACTTTCATAGTTCCAATGTCTGTGAATATAGACAGGAATATCTTTTTCAAGAATTGGAAAAAAATGCTAGATATAAACCATTAGCTCTGAAACTGCAATGAAATAGAAAATTGCTGTAATGCTGGAAATATTGAGCAGTTTCAGAGGTTCTTAATTTTTCTGCCCATATCACTAGAGATATTGCTAGCGTGTGCCATTTGTCAGAATTATAGAAAATATTGAATATTTATAAATTTTTATGCAGAAGAGTGCATGTCTTCAAATGTTCTTGCAAATACTACTTCAGTTTTCAATGCAAATTCATGTAATTTAATTGCTTTTCATATGTATTAGATCTGTCTAAAATGAGTCCCTTCTAAAACATTTTTAGAAAACCTTGTCATGTGGTATTTTTCATCACCGGATAATAAATTGCTTTAAGATTGGATCTTTTGTTTTCTCTACAACATGCTATGTGATAACTGAGACAGAGCTACAACTACCGCACTACTTCAAGTTCCATGTGAACAATGTTTTGTATTTGCTTGGAGCGTTTTTTGTCACTGAATTAACTACTTATAAAATGTTGAGGCATTTAATGAAACATCAGCTGTAAATCTGTTTATATTATCCATGGATCCAAAATCTTTTAGGATTTTATTGGCTGAAATTTACTGGAAATGAATATAACAACCTGCACTTACTGGAAAATGAATCTTCCTCCAATTGTAAATATACAAATAATTCTTCTGTACAACATTTAGGTTGCGTTCATAGGCACTCTGCTATTATATCAATATTATACGTTCTTGTGCTTCTTTAGAATTGGCACGCACAATAATTAGAGAAAGGCATATGTACAACCTCAGTTTCATAAGACAATTCATTTTCAGTTTTTTATGTCCTCGTAAATCAGCAGGTTTGGTGATAAAGTCTAAGGAACCATTCTTAAAAAAGAAAACATTTTAAGGCCATTTTTTCTTATATTTGTTTTATACTGACACAAGAACTGTTTATTATTAATCACTGCAGATGTATTTCTAATAAAACCACATAGTTTTAAAGGAATTGGCTAAACCCATTTGACTCAAAAGAAAAGTTTTGCTTGTGGTGATGTGATTAAGAATGACTAACTTAGCATTAGGCAAACTATCTCCCCACAACTTACCATGTTACTTTGGTAAATGACCACGCACATTTCTTTACCCCATAATATGCTTCCACTCAGAGGCATGGGGGAATAACAAAGATAGTGGTTGTACTCAGAGCCACAGGTCTGCTGGTTATTTCTCTTTTCATTTAATGATTCATTTTTGGGGTTTTATCTGTGCTTTATTCATTTCAGTTTACATACTAATGGTGATAAGTTAGTATATATTTAGAAATTAATACACTAATATTTATACAGGTAGTCCTTACTACCATTTGTTTAGTGATTGTTCAAAGTTACTACAGTAGTGAAAAGTGACTTATGACTAGTTTTTGCACTTACAACCATTGCAGCATTTACATGGTCACATAATCAGAATTTGGGGGCTTGGCAACTGCCATGTATTTATAATAGCTGCACTGTCAGGGGGGGAATCCATGTGATCACCATTTGTAACCTTCCCAGCGGCTTTCCAGAAGCAAAGTCAATGGGGGGGAGCCTGATTCACTTAATGACCATATGATTCACTTAACTGCAGTGATCCGCTTAACAACCATGGCAAAAAAGATCATAAAATGGGATAAAACTCAACTGGCTTGCTTAGCAGCATATATTTTGGGCTCAATTGCGGTCATAAGTTGTGGACTACCTGTATTCATTTTGAAGCAATATTTTCTTATACAGAAAACCTGTGATTATTTATCGTCAGTGACAACCACAAGGCTAAACTTAATGCTTAGCATTCTAATCATATGTTTGGGTTAAATCAGCATATAGCCAACTATATAGAACAAAACGAAATTTACGAATTGGGTGATTCAGTCAGAAACCTTCCCAGAATAATTCTAGCAAAAGGACAAAGAACAAGAGGAAAAAAGTCATTATTTAGCTAGCTAACTGGGCTTTTAACCATTTCCGTTTGAGATGCTACATTTCAATGGCAATACTACTACATTTTTTTAAAAATAGCCATTTCCAAATAGTTTTTTAAAATAATATATTTTGGAAAATAATTGGATAATACAGCAATGCCTTTTAGATTACTTAACGTTCTATTTTGTAAAATGCTTTTTGTTTTTACTTTTTGAATTGATATTTTTAAATTTCTGTATTTTTTTACATTTCTTACAACTTGGCTTGTTCTGGAAGTATAAGCATTATAGAAATAGAAAATACACACCAATAAAAAGCCCACACGAACAACACACACAAATCACTTGTTCTACTTGGAGCAGTAATTAAACAATGAAATATTTTTTATAATTCATAATAAAAGGAAATTCAAAACGACAGGAAATAAAACAACTTAGAAATGAAAACTGCTACATACAATAGATTTCACACACCGAACAGAAGAATCTTTGCATTCTTGATCACATCATCTCAGGATCTCCTCGACGTCCCCAGTATATTCGTGCAATTTACCCAATATTTTTGCCTTCACGCCAGTACAGCTTTTACAATTACCTTGTGGGGGAATTGCAGTACACCGCAGTCCATCAATGCACAATAGCACTGCTAAGTCTCAGCTCTGGGCTGCATCGCGCCTCCCCCCACCCCTTCTCTCCCCCCCCCCCCACCTCGCCTTGCTTCTTTCTATCCGTCGCCTCGCGCTCAGAGCCTGAAGCCGCCTGCCCGGCTCCGCCTCTTCCTTTCCCGGGCTGTGACCACGCGCAGCGATTCCGCTTCCTCCCTTGGCCGCCCGGTGGGCCCTCCCCGCCATTATAGGAGGCCGCGCCCTGCCCCAAGCGGTCAGGCCGGTAGCGAGAAGCTGGGCTGCTCTCCGGGGTGGCTGCGGGTTCTTCCTAGAGGAGCGGAGACCTGGCTGGCGCGTAGGAAGGGCAGGGGGATCGCAGCTTCCTCTTCGGGTAGGTGGAATCCACCCACCCACCCCCGCACAAAAAAACCCCACCCCTATGCAATAGTCTGGCCCGGAGGCTGGGCATTCGCGGAGTCTCTCCCTACGGTTGCCCGGGAGGAAGTGGGGTTGTGGGCCCGCTGAAGGGGGAGGGGGGCTGCCGCTACTTTTCCCTGGAGCGCGGGCAGGTGGGTGAGAAAGCGGGTGTGTGTGTGTGTGTGTGTGTGTGTGTCTGTCTGTCTGTCTGTCTGTCTGTCTCTGCAAGGAGGTCCGCAGCTCGCCCGCCTTGCGACTGCTCCCTCCTCGCAGAACTGAAAGGCGCAGGCTGGTGTAGTTTCCCCTACTTCTTGCGCATTTTACCGCAGACCGTGTAGGTAGGCGAATGGTTCCTGCTTATAAGGAGTTGTTGATCAACTTGCGTGTCTCTTTTCTCATCCTTCAATCGCGGGAAGCAAGCAGAAAATCTTCGGAGGCTACTCCTCTTGATAAGGGCTTGGGGCAAAAATGGTCCCGAAAGAGGCCGGTTGGGCGGGTAGGTTCTTTCTTCCCTTGTCCCCCGGAAGCAGGTGGCGCAGAGTAGTTGTAGCTCGCGGGCAAATGAGCGCTATTGTAATCGTCAGGAACACCTAGCGCCGCTTTGTGTCGCTTACCTGCCCTTTTTCGATTTGGGGAATAAATAGGCCTGCCTCGTTATCTTCGGGGGGGGGGGGCGATTGCAGCAGGTAAGCGTTTCTGGTGTTTTCCTGCTCTGCTCTTTGTTGTCAGATTTCTGAGAAACCTTGGTAGTTGGAGGTACCAGGAAGAACATTCCTTTCCTGTGGAACAATTGCAAGAAAGGGATTTTACATTCTTGTCCTTTTCTTGATTTTCTCATAGATGATCTTTGAAACAAAATATAGAATTAAGCAGACCTTTTGTTTGATTCAGTAGAGTAGTTCTGAGTTTTTAAGAATTGGAAGGCAGCGACCCTCACTCGGTCTTTTTGTTTCCACGCCTGATCTTAGAATGTTTCTGAACATACTTAAAATGGGAGTGTCACAGTTGTACTCTTTTCTTTCAGTTGATTACATTGGGTATGGTGTTTTTAGATCCTGATCACTTAGGGTGTGTTGGAATGAGAAAAGGCTTCATCTACCATCTTCCTCTTTCTTTGGTTAGCTGACAGGAGATCAAGATGTTGAAATAAATTTAAGGATGATATGTCATCATTTGTTCAAAGAGAGGAGCAAATATTTGCATGTACAATTCCATCCTGACCTCTTAAAATATTTATTTCAAGCTTAGTTGATAATATTTTAATTTAGCTATTTTATTTTTTTACGGTTAAAATTAAAGAATGAATAGTTTACCAAAAAATTGTTTTTAATTGCATACAATTTTACCTAAATTTAAAAATACAATATATGATAGAAGTTCTCTGTCTTTTGTAAGCTAGCTTACTAAGGTAGAAATTTTTTTGCATATAAGTAGAACATTTTGATTGACAGATGATAGGCCAGAACTCAATCTTTCCTACCCCTGCATTACAGCAATAACCTCTTCTACTACTGCAGCTTTCTGACCTGGAAAGTTCCCGCAGCAAATGTCTAGAAATGGATTCCTATATTGGGCTGGATATATGGTATCCTATGTATCCTCTAGTTGTTCCATTCTGATTCCAGAATGCAATGATTTGATCTTGTACAGAGGTGTTTTGTCCAAATGATTGCTTATACATTATATATATATATATATATATATATATATATATATATATATATATATATATATATATATATATATATATATATATATATATATATATATATATATATATATATATATATATATATATATATATATATGTGTGTGTGTGTGTGTGTGTGTGTGTGTGTGTGTGTGTGTGTGTCACCGGTGTGACTACTGCCTGTTCGATGGCCTTCAAGATAGGCTGAAACAGGAAATAAAGATTTGTCTCATGTTTGGGGCCTAGCAAGGTAATCTAAATAGTTAACAAGCATTTGACACATATCTCCCCTTGCTTCTCAAGCTAACAAAGCGAGAGAGATCCTTGTGGCTTAGAGGTGAAAATAACTGCCTAATGTGCAATCAGCCCAGGTTTGAATCTCAGAAGGGTATGGCTGACTGATGAAAACTAATAAGATTGAAATGCATATCAGTCTCCCTTAATTCTTTGTTAGCAATTTACACAAATATATATATGTGTGTGTGTGTGTGTGTGTGTGTATGTTTAAATCATAATTGGCTAGGGTCATATAATATGCATTTTACTGCATGAATGAATGATGAGTGGTGTAATAATTAAATAATTGCACTTTTAATGCCTTGTATTCATTGGATTTATGCAGTATATTAAACCATAATGTGGTTTATTTGGTTTTGACTAAGCATGTTATTGAGAATGAGATGGTTAGATAGTGTCACTGATGCAGTGAGCAGACTCCGTGAGACAGGAGGACAGGATGGCCTAGTGGGCCTTAATGCATTATATGGAACAGAAATAATAACAGAATAACACAGTTGGAAGAGACATTGGAGGTCTTGTAGTCCATCCCCCTGCTCATCTCTATACCATTTCAGACAAATGACTGCCCAGTCTCTTCTTAAAAACTTCCAGTGTTGGAGCATTCACAACTTCTGCAGGCAAGTTGTCCCACTGATTAATTGTTCTAACTATCAGGAAATTTCTCCTTAGTTCTAGGTTGCTTCTCTCCTTGATTCGTTTCCATCCATTGTTTTTGTCCTGACTTCAGGTACTTTGGAGAATAGCTTGACTCCCTCTTCTTTATAGCAACCCTTGAGATATTGGAACATTACTATCATGTCACCCCTACTCCTTCTTTTCATTAAACTAGACATAACCAATCCCAGCAACCATTTCTTATATATTTTAGCTTCCAGTTCCCTAATCATCTTTGTTGCTCTTTTCTGCACTCTTTCTAGAGTCTCAATATCTTTTTTACATTGTGGCAACCAAAACTGGATGCAGTATTCCAAGTGTGGTCTTACCAAGGCTGTGGTATTATTAAAATGGTATTAACACTTCATGTGATCTTGATTCTGTCCCTCTGTTAATGCAGCCTTGGAACTGTGTTGGCTTTTTTGGCAGCTGCCGCACACTGCTGGCTCATATTTAAGTGATTGTCCACTAGGACTCCAAGATCCTTTTCACAGTTACTACTATTGAGCCAGATACCACCTATACTATACCTGTCCATTTAATTTTTCTTACCTAAATGTAGAACCTTACTTTTTTCACCATTGAATTTCATTTTGTTAGATAGCACCCAGCGTTCAAGTATGTCAAGATCCTTCTGTATCTTTTGGAGTGTTGGCTATTCCTGCCAGCTTGGTGTCATCTGCAAATTTGATGAGTTCCCCATCTATCCCTCATCCAAATCATTGATGAAGATGTTGAAGAGTCCTGGGCCTAAAACAGAGCCTTGAGGTACCCTGCTGCATATTTCTCCCCATGTAGATGCAGTTCCATTGAGGACTACAAGTTGAGTGCAGTTGGTCAGTCAGTTATGAATCCATCTGGTGATGATCTGTCTAACCCACATTTTTCTATTTTATCAAGTAGTAGGTTGTGGTCTGCTTTATCAAATGCCTTACTAAAGTCCAAGTAAATTAAATCCACAGCATTCCTCTGGCCCAGTAATTTTGTCACTTTGTCAAAGAATGCAATAAGATTTGCCTGGCGTGATCTGTTTTTGACAAACCTATGTTGGCTTTTGGTTATGACTTGGTTTGTTTCCAAGTGTTCACCGATTCGTTGCTTGATTATCTTTTCCAGAATCTTCCCAGGTATTGAGGTCAAGCTGATGGGTCTGTAGCTTCCTGGATCTATTTTTCCCCCTTTTTGGAAGATGGGAACTACATCAGCTCTTTTCCAGTTCTCTGGTAGTGCCCCAGTATCTTTGAAATATATATAGTTTGTCTGCCAGCTCCTTCAGAACTCTGGGATGTAATCCATCTGGTCCTAGTGATTTGAACTCATCTAGGGTGGACAGGTGCTCACTTACCATTTTCTTGTCTGTTTTGACTTGTATTCCTAATCTTTTTTTTTGCAGTACTGTTTTTGATAGCTTGGACTGTTTTTTCCTTTTGTGTAAAGACGGATGCAAAAAAATGAGTTAAGCAGTTCTGCTTTCTCCCTGTTGCTTATCACCTTCTTGCCACTTTCTCCCATTAATGGACCAGTTGTTTCCTTGATGCTTTTCTTGTTTTTTTACATGTTGAAAGAAGCTTTTTTGTTATTTTTGACTTTTATCATAAGTCTTAGTTCCCTTTGAGCCTTAGCTTTCCTCACTTCATCTTTGCAGGCTCGGGCTATTTGCTGATATTCTGCCTTAGTTATGTGCCCCTCTTTCCACTTTTTATACTTGTCCTTTTTATCTTTCAATTTATCAGGGAGTTCTTTATGCAGTCATGCTGATTTCTTTTGAGAGCTGTTATTTTTCTTCTTCATTGGTATTGTTCTAGACTGGGCTTTTCATAATCTCACTTTTCAAAGTTTTCCAACCTTCTTGGTTTTTTTCCTCTTGAGGATTCTCATCCCTAGAATCTTTCCCAAGCTCTAAGTTTATTGAAATTAGCTCTCTTAATGTCCAAGACACTAGTTTTCTTTGTTCTATTACTTGTGCTTGCATAATGTTTAATTCCAATATTGCACAATCACTCTCCCTCAAGGTTCCTGTAGCTTCAACACCTTCTATCATTTCATCTCTGTTAGTGAGAATTAAGTCCAATATGGCTGATCCCCTAGTTCACTTCTCTACTTTTTGGAAGACAAAGTTGTCTGCTAAGTTTGTCAGGAACCTGTTTGATCTTCTACTCCATGCAGAGTTTGTCTTCCAGTTGATGTCAGGGTAGTTAAAAGTCGCCTATTACTATTGTGATGTGCTTCCTACATACCTTAGTTAACTGAGTAGCAAAAAATTCATCTATTTCCTCTGGTTGGTTGACCTATATTATACGCCTATGGCAATGTCATTCTCTCTTTCCCCCCCCTTTTATATTGACCCAAATGCATTCAAGACCATTTTCATCATTGTGCTCTATTTCTGTAGAGGTGTAGTTATTTCTTATATATACTGCAACTCTACTTCCTCTTTTATTTGGTCTGCTTCTTTTAAATAATTTAAATCTCTCTAGCTGTATATTCCACTTGTGGGTTTCATCCCACCAAGTTTCCATAATGGCAACAATATATTATTTACTTGAATTTTTAGTTCACTCTGTTTATTCTTCATACTCTGTGCGTTGGTGTATAACATAATTCAAATTGTTTTAATCAATTGTCATAAGTATTTAAAAGTAAAGGAAACCAGAGCAGTGGGAAAAAACCCCAACAAAATTACTTCACAGCTATAATTCTTCCAAAGAATAGCTAATAATATTAAGCCCGTCTGGATAATTTATTTGCTTTCAACTACTAGCACACTATACAATAATGTTGAACTGATTAAAATGTAAGATACTTAATGCTGATTATTAACTAATTAATGATGGATTCCATGTTTGCAAATTTGCCCTTTTGCTAAAATTTATTTGTAACCCTCAAATTTTTGGACTTGTGGAGAGTGGGGAAAAAATTGAGTAACCCAACATGCGTATTTCCCAGCTTTAGTTGAACAAGATGCCTTCTTGTTTCCTCCTTTCTTTTTGTTTCAGAAACACAAAACAAAGTTATATATTGATTAGTTGAGGGATTGTTGGTGCTCTCTGAACTTGCTTGTTTTCTTGCAAACTGATGATGTTACCTAGTTTGGGTAATGAAATGTCTGTAAGAAAACAAGCAAGCTCAAGAGAGCACCAAGGATCCCCGTGTCAACCCTGAGCTACAAATATTCTTCTTTATATTGATTAGCTGATCAAAATTAATCCAGAGCCTTCTGGGAACCTAACAGTATATTTCCCATGGTTCAGTATTTGCTTATTTAGTGCTTGAAGCATTTTTATAGTACATAACTACCATGAATGTTAGGAATTGTGGGGAATTGATGAATCTCTTTGGAACAGAAGACAAAACAGTCTTTCAGATGTAGCTAAACTATACCCCAGAAGTCTCCATCAGTGATTTGTAGTTCAGCAATGTGTGGAGAGCCATGAGTTATCATCCCTGCAGTAGGTCACTTTTTAAGTCCAAAATTGCACCTGGATAGAAAGTCCAAGGTGTAATTACTAACAAACAACCAGTTCTGGTAGAAGCCAAGCCATAATTTTTTGCAGTATTTAGATTTTCCAAATAGCTAGCCTCAGAACTCTAAATAAAGGTGTTGGAGGTAATTGCTTCATCTAAAATAAATTTTTGCTTCTCATTTCTGACTTGTACCTAGAGGGGAAAGACCCAGAGCAGATTTGGCGATTTGCTTACAATACCCTTTGTTGGCTCTGAGTCAGCAGAGGAACATTTATTGGAGTGCCAAATGCCAGGAAGAAAAGTTTGATATACTGCTTCACCCATTAGAACTTGGCATAGGTCTGTAACCTTTAATTACACATGGAACATAATGAGCAAAGTTTGATCAATGGAAAAAACCATTAGGTTTTAATTTCAGCTGGATTATTTACATCATTGTCTTTGATCCAAATAGTTAAGATAATGTAGATTTTATGAGTAATATTAGAAACATTTGTAAAGTGGAACTCTCGTGTGGTGGTATTACCTTGCTAAGTGAACAGCTGGGGTTTTTTCGAGCAACTGAGAAAAAAAAACAGTTTGCTTTATATATCTGATGTTTTATAGTATAAGTAGTTCCTTGCCTCACTCATGTTTGAGAGCTTTACCTTGGCACTCTTCCTGGAGAATGTTCTTGATTTTTTGGCAGTAACAATGTATGTGTGAGAGTGTGGAATTACTATCCTTTTCCATTGCTCTGCTAGGTTGTTTTTTGGTTATGTGGAGGCAATGTTTCCTTTTGTTTGAAACACTTGTATAACAAGCCATCAGCTTTATGATAGTGTACCTAGGTTAAGTACTAATTATCTACTGTCTGGAGCCATTATAACTAGCTCATATTTATCTTTGGTCTTCTAAAAATATTGTCTTTTCAAACATGAGCAAGAAAATCCTTGGTTTTAGATTTAGCTGTAATTTTAACAAAATAAAAGACCCAGTCGCAAGGCACACAATAAGAACAATATTCAGTAGGAAAACTAAGTTAATAAATCATCAGATCATTCATTTCCTACTTGTGAATATTAGTAAAGAATTTACGGTATTGTAGAAAGGCCCTGAAACATTTTTCCCCTGTTTACTACATTAAATGTTGAACTTATTTTAAACTTTGCTTAAAATGAGTGGTAGTGGAGTAGAGATGTCCAGTGCATTGGTTTCAAAACTAAAGAAGGGGCTTTATTTATTTGTATCCCTCTTTTATTATTTTTGCAAATAATTCGAGGTGGTAAATATATCCAACACACCTTGCTCTTCCTATTGTCCCCATGACAACCCCCCCCCTGAGGTGGTTGGGCTGACAGAGTGTGACTGGCCCATGCTCACCCAGCTGGCTTTCATGCCTAAGGTAGAATTATTGTAGAACTCATGGTCTCCAACTTTCTTGATAGGAGAGTGGGTACACAGGCCATATCATTTAGTGCCTCCATTAGTAAACTGCCTTTTCCTAGATTGCATGGTAGCTGTACGGTCCTAGGAAATACTCTCTTGAATTAAGGCAATACCAAGAGAGACTAATTCTAAAGTACCTTGTCTGATCCAGTCTGCTACTCCTTTTCCTAGGGACTCTAGCCTTCCATGAGAAACCAGAAAAAAATGCATTTTCTTTAACCAGAAAAATGCATTTTCTTTAAGGAGTTAATCACAGGACTGTTATATGTGCCCACACACCCCTGATGCACTTTGGCTCTAAAGTACAGAGATGTAAGTAAGATGTAAGAACATATCTTACAATGTTTTAAAAGTATTTACTCCTTACATTTCTGCCCTGCTTTTTCACCAGTAGCTGAAGGCTGTGTAGATAGCATTCCCTTCACCAATTTTCTGGGTCAGGAATATTTTGAAATACAGAAGTCTGAAGAGCTTGTATATTTGTTTAATCTATATGCCACCCATCTTGCCAATAAGGCAATTTTGGGCGACATACAAACAGTACGTGTATGAAGTAATTCCAGTAACAATTAAGCATGGTTATCCTTGTGTTACCGTAGCTTTGGTAAAGAAACGATTTATATTGTTCTTTTCATTACTGTCTGGTATCAGGATTGGACAAGTTAGATTGTGCAACTTTACAGTTTCCTCTGCTAAATCAGGAGAAGAAAAGCCATTACAGGTAGTCCTTGACTTATGACCATAATTGAGCCCAAAATTTCTGTTGTTAAATGAGTTTTGCCCCATTTTACAACCTTTCTTGCCTCAGCTGTTATGTGAATTACTGCAGTTGATAAGTTAGCAACCCAGTTGTTAAAGTGAATCTGGCTTCCCCATTGACTTTGTCGGAAAGTAGAAAAAGGGTGATCACATGACATTGGGATACAGCAATGGTCATAAATATGAACCAGTTGCCAAGCATCTGAATTTTGATCACATGATCATGGAGATGCTGTAAAGGTCATAACTGAAAAACAGTCATATATCACTTTTTTAGTGCTGTTGTAACTTTGAACAGTCACTAAATGAACCGTTGTAAGTTGAGGACTACTGTATAGTATATAGGCTAATTAAGTTTATTCATGTCTAATCTCCTCCAAGATGTTCATTTATTTAGAAAATTAATTTGGTTGTTTATCTTAAGTAACTCTGGATATCTATCACATAGTACATTTTAAAATGTACTTTAATAAAAACCAATATAAGAAAATAAAGAATACTGTTAAAAATAACAAAATGCTACCACTAAGATGCCCATAAAGAACTCACAATACCAAACACATACAGTCATGGCCAAAATTGTTGGCACCCCAGAAACCTTTCCAGAAAATCAAGTGTTTCTCACAGAAAAGTATTGCAGGAACACATGTTTTGCTATACACAGGTTTATTCCCTTTGTGTGTATTGCAACACAACAAAAAGGGGAGGAAAAAAAGCAAATTGGACATAATGTCAAACAAAACTCTAAAAATGGGCTGGACAAAATTATTGGCACCCTTTCAAAATTGTGGATAAACAAGATTGGTTCAAACATGTGATGCTCCTTTAAACTCACCTGGGGCAAGTAACAGGTGTGGGCAATATAAAAATCACACCTGAAAGCAGATAAAAAGGAGAGACGTTCACTTAGTCTTTGCATTGTGTGTCTGTTTGTGCCACACTAAGCATGGACAACAGAAAGAGGAGAAGAGAACTGTCTGAGGACTTGAGAACTAAAATTGTGGACAAATATCAACAATCTCAAGTTTACAAGTCCATCTCCAGAGATCTAGATTTGCCTTTGTCCACAGCGCGCAACATTATCAAGAAGTTTGCAACCCATGGCACTGTAGCTAATCTCCCTGGTCGTGGACGGAAGAGAAAAATTGATGAAAGGTTGCAACGCAGGATAGTCCGGATGGTGGATAAGCAGCCCCAAACAAGTTCCAAAGGAATGCAAGCTGTCCTGCAGGCTCAGGGAGCATCAGTGTCAGCGCGAACTATCCGTCGACATTTAAATGAAACGCTATGGCAGGAGACCCAGGAGGACCCCACTGCTGACACAGAGACATAAAAAAGCAAGATTACATTTTGCCAAAATGTACTTGAGTAAGCCAAAATCTTTCTGGGAAAACGTCTTGTGGACAGATGAGACCAAGATAGAGCTTTTTGGTAAAGCACATCATTCTACTGTTTACCGAAAACGACATGAGGCCTACAAAGAAAAGAACACAGTACCTACAGTGAAATATGGTGGAGGTTCAATGATGTTTTGGGGTTGTTTTGCTGCCTCTGGCACTGGGTGCCTTGAATGTGTGCAAGGCATCATGAAATCTGAGGATTACCAAAGGATTTTGGGTCGCACTGTAGAGCCCAGTGTCAGAAAGCTGGGTTTGCGTCCGAGATCTTGGGTCTTCCAGCAGGACAATGACCCCAAACATACGTCAAAAAGCACCCAGAAATGGATGGCAAGAAAGCGCTAGAGAGTTCTGAAGTGGCCAGCAATGAGTCCAGATCTGAATCCCACTGAACACCTGTGGAGAGATCTTAAAATTGCTGTTGGGAAAAGGTGCCCTTCCAATAAGAGAGACCTGGAGCAGTTTGCAAAGGAAGAGTGGTCCAAAATTCTGGGTGAGAGGTGTAAGAAGCTTATTGGTGGTTATAGGAAGCGACTGATTTCAGTTATTTTTTCCAAAGAGTGTGCAACCAAATATTAAGTTAAGGGTGCCAATAATTTTGTCCAGCCCATTTTTGGAGTTTTGTTTGACATTATGTCCAATTTGCTTTTTTCCTCCCTTTTTTGTTGTGTTCCAATACACACAAAGGGAATAAACCTGTGTATAGCAAAACATGTGTTGCTGCAATACTTTTCTGTGAGAAATACTTGATTTTCTGGAAAAATTTCTGGGGTGCCAACAATTTCGGCCATGACTGTATATCAGGCTGCATTGTTATGCTAGCCCTAAAGTTTGGAGGAAGAGCTATGGCTTTCCTGAAGGTGAACATATATGGTAATAGAAAATATAGTAAATTTCATTTTAGATTTGTTTTATATAAACTTGATCATATTTAGATTGGATTACAGTTACCATATTGTATGTCACCATATTTGGTTCACATTCAATATACAACATGTTTCCTTACTTCAAGCTAGATTTGATTAGAACCACTTCGCCTTTAATATTTTCATAAATTAATATAAATTGCATATGTTTTTGTTGGGCTGCTTATATCCTTGAAGATAAACTATTTTTTACACTAAAACTGATAAGCCCAATTGTTAAGGAATTTTGTTGTGCAGAGGTCTCCTTGTGCTACCAAAGAGTTGCACAGACAAGGAAGGGTACTGAGAGCAGCAAGAGTCACACAGAAACCACAAGAGTACACTGAGTTGTAAAAGCAAAAAGTATTTTACTTTAAGGTGGTGTAAAAACAAAAATGCACAGTCAAAAATAAACAGTCCAGGTCATACACAATACAAAGTCTTCTTACCAGTCCAGAGGTCAATACACAGTTCAGGCTTACAACAGTAGTAAACCAACAGCAGAGCAAAAACAGTAATAGTAGAGATCAGTGAATTCAGAGAGAGAGAGAAGCTACGTTCCTAGCTTCCTCTTATGGCCATGAGAACACTTACACACCCATTGGTCAATTAACAACTTAAAGACATAGCATTATGGTTAATATATTTTCAACCCAACATTGTAGGCTAACACCATATGCCTAACACCAATGTTAGCTGAATGTATTTATAATCTGAAACGATATTGCTTACTTGGCTTTGAAAGGACCAATTCAAATGGTTCAGCTTTTCTTTATGAGGAATAGAAATGATTTCATTTTGTCATATGTTGATTTTTTGTTTTGTTTGATTTTATTTTTTTTAATCTGTAAAATATACCTTATAAAAATCCCACTACAGATAAATACCACTAGTATTCTAAGTTTGTGTTAGTATGTGGGCAGAGTTGGCCAAAGAAACCAAAAGAAGGAAAACAGCTGTGGGCAGCAAGAGAATTTCTACAAGTCAGGGTTCAAACAAAATGGGGCAGAACAAGCAGGGTGGGGGAGCATTCTCATCTTGAATTATTCTCCTCAAAGCAAGCAAGCTCCCTGTGACCCAAATTGATTTGTGTACTTCTTCCCTTACTCTGTTTACTATATGCAAATTTGAAGCAATAAATAGTTATTATTCTTTCTGTGAAATTTAAAATTTCTACTGGAGTCTGGAAACAAAAAGTTTACCTGGATTCTCCTCTGGAATGGTAATTTTAGTTCGAATTTCCCTGATGGAAATGCACTGGAGGTTGAAAGCTTTGTTGTCCTTACAACAGAATTGTAACTGGTACAAGGAGACACAGTTACAGCTGACTCAGAGAATCACTGTGCTTATTTTAAGATTTTCATAATGTTAATGACTATTGATAATGGCATAATTTAATAATAGAGGGGAAATATGTAATTATGTATCCTTGGCATAATTTACAAGGCTGAATCTAGTCTTAATCTGAAAAGGGCTGCCATCCCCTGAAAAACACGGAGGTTTTACTGCATGTTGATTTCAGATATTGATTTGCCTATAATACTAACCAAATAACAAAATTTAACTTCATAAAAATTTAGTATCTCCACTTTCAGATTGGTATCATCATGTTCAGTAAGAGGGGCAGGAAGAAAAAGGTTGACATATCTCCAGTTGATTGTGTGGGGCCAGAAATAACTTTAAGACAGGTCAGTGCTTGTCTTGACAATCATAAACTTCTAAATTGCTCCTGTCAATGCCCATGCTGTCAATGAACAAGTGACCTGGAAGCTGCAAACATCATTTGAATCATTTTTAAATCGTTTCATTAGGGCAGGCATGTCAAACTCGTGACGTCACATGACTTTTCCCCCATTGCTGGCAATGGGGTGGGCACAGTTTCAGCATGATGCATCTGGCCCATGGGCCGGCAGTTTAACATGCCTGCTTTAGGGAGACTGCAAGCTAGTGAGTGGGGCAGATAATATATCATTACAAACTCTGCCTTGTTCTGTATATTAGATGTCATCATCTCATGTCCTCTAGCCGCACTGGCTAAAAGATTAAAGAAATTAAAGTGCAATAGTATTACCGAATATAATTAGTTGTTTCTTGTCTGAATCATGATAGTAATTAGTTATTGCAATATGAATGATTTAATATCTGTACGTATTAATTTTGGCCTGTTCAATTATCTGAAGAGTGCCTCAACCATTAAGTTTTTTGAATATACCTATATTAGATCTGATCTCATAAATTTATCTGATTCCACCTTTACTCTCTTCATTTCAGAGTGTGCTTCTCCAGGCCACTCCATGCAAAGTGAAAGTTGTATCAAGTTGAAATTGCTGAACAATCACTTGAATTGTAAAAACTTCTTAATTTTGTGCTTTTCTTCTTAAAGAATTGTTACCACTTTGTATTTTTTTAAAAAGTCTCGCCAGCCTTAGAGGCGGTGGTGAGGCCCCTCCTCAAGAAGCCTGCCTTGGACCCAGCTGTATTGAACAACTTTCGTCCGGTCTCCAACCTTCGCTTTCTTGCGAAGGTTGTTGAGAGTGTGGTGGCGCATCAGCTCCCTTTGGTCCTGGATGAAGCGGATTATCTAGACCCGTACCAATCGGGTTTCAGGCCCGGGCACAGCACGGAGACGGCATTGGTCGCGCTGGTGAATGATCTCTGGAGGGCTCGGGACAGGGGTCGTTCCTCTGTTCTAGTCCTGTTAGACCTCTCAGCGGCTTTCGATACCATCGACCATGGTATCCTGCTGCGGCGTCTCGGGATTGGGAGTGGGAGGCACGGTTTTACAGTGGTTCTCCTCCTATCTCCAGGGACGCTCGCAGTCGGTGTTGACAGGAGGGCAGAGGTCGACCGCGAGGTCTCTCGTTTGTGGAGTTCCTCAGGGGTCGGTCCTCTCGCCTCTCCTGTTCAACATCTATATGAAACCGCTGGGTGAGATCATTCGTGGCTTTGGAGTTGGGTATCATCAGTACGCTGATGATACCCAGCTTTTTCTTTCTACCCCAAACCACCCCAGTGATGCCCTCAACGTGATGTCCCGTTGCCTTGAGGCGGTTCGGGTCTGGATGGGGAGGAACAGACTTCAACTCAACCCCGACAAGACCGAGTGGCTTTGCATACCTTCATCCCGGGTCTATTCGGATATTCCATCTCTCTCTATGGGGGGTGAATTATTACCCCCCGTAGATAGGGCTCGCAACTTGGGAGTCCTAGATTCGCGGCTCACCTTGGAAGATCACATGGTGGCTGTGACTAGGGGGGCTTTCGCCCAGGTTCGCCTGGTGCGCCAGTTGCGGCCCTATCTAAGCCGGGATGATTTATGCACGGTCACTCACGCGCTCGTGACCTCTCGTCTAGACTACTGCAACGCTCTCTACATGGGGCTTCCCTTGAGGACCACCCGGAGGCTCCAGCTGGTACAGAATGCAGCCGCGAGAGTTGTGTTGGGAGTCTCCCGATACTCCCATGTCACACCTCTGCTCCGTGAGCTGCATTGGTTACCAGTTGTCTTCTGGGTGAGATTCAAGGTGCTAGTAATGGTGTTTAAAGCCCTCCATGGCATGGGGCCGGAGTACCTCAGGGAACATCTGCTGCCGGCATCAAGCTCCCTGCGCCCTGTGCGTTCCCACAGAGAGGGCCTCCTAAGGGTGCCACCGGTCAGAGAATGCCGACTGGTGGCCCCCAGGGGGAGATCCTTCTCTGTGGGCGCCCCGGAGCTATGGAACCAGTTACTGGTTGAGCTCCGGACGGCGCCCGATCTGCGCTCCTTTCGCCGCGATCTGAAAACATACTTGTTCGAGCAAGCCGGCCTGGCCTGAGGGGGGATTGGTGGGGTTTTTTTATTATTTTTATTGGGGCTTTTTACTATGTATCAATTGTATTTTAATTGGGCATGCATTTAATTATTTTTTAGTTTTTGTAAATTTCTGTGTTTTATTCTTGCCCTGTACACCGCCCTGAGTCCTCAGGGAGAAGGGCGGTATAGAAATATTATTAAATTAAATTAAAATTAAATTAGTAACAAAGGAACATCTTTTCAGATTGAAACCTAAATGCCTTTTACTGTACGTACTTCAGACTCTGTATTAACTGACTTTGATCTTGTCCATTTGCAGGTTGATGAGGGATGGGGTTGCTAAATGGACTTAGCCTAAAGTGGCAAATTGTTTTTTTTAAATTGAAAGGCTTCCTTTTCAGATATGTTAAAAGCAAGGGTATAGGGGAGGCAAGAACTTGATTACTTTTCAGCAAGGTGGGCTTTTCAGTTGATATATGTAGGACTTTCCTGGAATTGAGCTCTTGCTCCTGATGTAAATATTCTGTAGTATTTGTTTATTTATTTGGAGAACTTTTGTGATACTTCAGTCATTAGTCATTGTATTTCTGATTTTGAAAACATCTAGCTGTCTCTTTGGAATATTTCCGTTAATTGCTGTGTTGTGGAATTATCCATTTTCTATTGGCCAGTAAAAATTTATATTGCCAAGCTGAATTATCTATCATGTTGTTGGGATATGTAATTCAATAGTAATAAATATAAAGTCTGTTCAGTAAAAAAAATAATAAGGGATAAGAATAAACATTCTAATGCACTGAGGAATCTGCTGACAAAGTTTTTGCTATTTAATTTCAGAGTATTGTCTAGCCATTAATTATGTCTGACAACGGAGAGCTCGAAGACAAGCCACCAGCTCCACCTGTTCGGATGAGCAGTACTATCTTCAGTTCAGGAGGAAAAGATCCTTTATCTGCTAATCATAGTTTGAAACCTCTGCCTTCAGTACCAGAAGAGAGAAAGCCTAGAAACAAAATCATCTCCATTTTCTCTAGCACTGAAAAAGGTATAATGTTGCAATTGTTTGATTGTATAATATTATTCCATTGGAGTTTCATTACATCATTGTGCTTCTGGGAGGTATAAATACAACAAATTAACTATTGTAGTGCATTCTGGATCTACGAGCCTTGGTGGAGCAGTGGGCTAATGCCTCCTTAAGTAACACCAGCTGCCTGCAATTAGTGCAGGTTCGCATCCCACCAGGCTCAAGGTTGACTCAGCCTTCCATCCTTCCCAGGTAGGTAAAATGAGGACCCAGATTGTTGGGGGCAATAAGCTGACTTTGTAATAATGCCGCTTGAGGGGGTGTGTGAAAGCCCTAATAAGCAGGCATATACATAGAATGAAGGCTACTGCTAAGCTTGTAAGCCGCCCTGAGTCTTCGGAGAAGGGCGGGATATAAATGGAATTAAAAATAAAAAAATAAAAAATAAAAAATACATTCATGGAGATTAATGTAGGCGTTCATAATACATCATTTAAGTTTTTAACGGGAAAACAGTCATTTTATGAAGTTTAAAACAGATTTGTATCAGCATAGTAAGTTCATTTACCTTTGCTTTGCTAGCTAATATGAGGTGCATTGGCTCAGTGGCTTAATGACGATGGAAATAGTCTGTACTGCAGCAGTTTGAGTCCTAGCACTATGTGACAGAGTGAACTTCCATTACTTGTCTCAGCTTCTGCCAACCTGTCAGTTCAAAAACATGTTACATGCAAGTAAATAAATAGGTACCACTTCAGTAGGAAAAAAAACAGTGCTTTGAGTGGCAGTACGATAAAACTGATGCTGGACCTGCCCAAATGGGAAATGATACTGGTGGTGGGAAGAGCCCTGGATGCTGCTGCAGAATGTTGTCAAGTCTTATGAGTGTGGAGCCTCCTGTGCTGCAGTCTGGATAGCATGCGAGTGTGAACTAAAGGGACTAGCAATCAGCAGCAACCAAACAGCTACTTTGTAATAGTGCTGTAGTTTCCTGGCTAATGTAACAATCCCATATTCATTCTGTCTGTCTGTCTGTCTGTCTGTCTGTCTGTCTGTCTGTCTGTCTGTCTGTCTGTCTATCTATCTATCTATCTATCTATCTATCTATCTATCTATCTATCTATCTATCTATCTATCTGATTTATATACCGCCCTTCTCCCGAAGGACTCAGGGTGGTGTACAGGGCAATTAAAATACAGCATACAAAAGTTAAAATAGATTAAATTAAATTTAGCCCCAAACAAATAAATTAAATTATAAAAATTTAAGACCCCAATCCCTCAGTCCAGGCCGGCAAGCTCAAATAACCAGGTTTTCAGGTCACGGTGAAAAGAGCGAAGGTCGGGAGCCATCTGGAGCTCCACAGGCAGCTGATTCCAGAGGGCAGGCGCACCCACAGAGAATGCTGTCCCCCTGGGGGCTGCCAGCCGGCACTCCCTGACTGACGGCACCCTGAGGAGACCCTCTCTGTGGGGGCGCACGGGGCGATGGGAAGTAGACACCGGCAGCAGCTAAATAAATAATGCTAACTAATGCCTCCTCAAAATGAAGAGAAGAATTCCCTTTCCGAATATTATAAAGTAAATAAGGAGAAGTTGCCATTGCCGGTAGTCCTTGAGTTATGATTGTAGTGACACCTGGCCATCACAGTAGCAAGTTGTGATAGTCATTAAGCGAGGTACCCAAATGATCACCTTGCTTAATGACCTTAACCTCTGCTTTCCCCAATGCCTTGTGTAGGGGAGGTCCTGGACACCTAGTACAGGCCTGAGCCTCCTGTGAATGTCTGGGTGGGAAGCAAGTCCAATCCTGCAAGCTGCAGTAGATTTGGGTGCACTGAAGCTGACCTGAGGCTCCTCTGAGTAGCAAAGTGGGAAGCAGGCCCAAGGTCTATGCAGGGCAGGATTGGTGGGGGAAATAGGTTTGGGGGCTGCTGCAGTCTCCCTGTGAACTCTTATCAGGGTGATGACTGTAGGAGCACTGCAGCAGCCACAACTCTGAAACCAGGTCAAAAGTAGCTTTGGGGAGGAGGTCTGTCATAACTTTGAATCGCCACTAAGTAACTAAGTTGAAGACTACCTGTAATATTGTATTAATGAAATGGTTGATGTCTAATAGGAAAATTGGCTATACTCCAAAAATAAAACTTACCGTATATACTTGAGTATAAGCCGACTCGAGTATAAGCCGAGACCCCCAATTTCACCCCCAAAAACTGGGAAAAGTTGTTGACTCGAGTATAAGCCGATCCGCCGTTCTGCAAGCCTCCGCCACCGGCGGAGGCTGGATCCGCGCTCTGCAAGCCTCTGCCGCCAGCAGAGGCTCGATCCGCCATTTTGCAAGCCTGAATACACAGGAATACCCTGTGTGGCCGCGGCTCTCGGGGAAGCCCTGGCTGTCCGCTTCCTCGCTCCACGCTGCCATTCGGGGCCCGCGGGTTCCCCGGGCAAATCGCGGCGCCCAGAAGGCGAGGAAACACGCCCGCTCCAGTCGCCCCCCCTTCCCTCAGGAGACGCGAAGCAAGTGGCCGCCCGGAGCTTACCGAGGACTTGCGCGCGGCCGAGGCTTCGGTGCTTCCAGGATCGCGCGCACCTCTCCCAAGCCGCCGCCGTCCGGAGACCTGCCGAAGTTTGGGGAGGTTTGGGGAGGTGCGCGCGCACCTCCCCAAACCTCCCCAAACGTCTGCAGGTCTCCGTTCCTCCGCGCAGACCTGCCGACGTTTGGGGAGGTTTGGGCGCCTCCCCAAACCTCCCCAAACGTCTGCAGGTCTCCGTTCCTCCGCGCAGACCTGCCGACGTTTGGGGAGGTTTGGGCGCCTCCCCAAACCTCCCCAAACGTCGGCAGGTCTCCGTTCCTCCTGCCGACGTTTGGGGAGCTTTGGGCACCTCCCCAAACCTCCCCAGGTCTCCGTTCCTCCGCGCAGACCTGCCGACGTTTGGGGAGGTTTGGGCGCCTCCCCAAACCTCCCCAAACGTCGGCAGGTCTCCGTTCCTCCTGCCGACGTTTGGGGAGGTTTGGGCACCTCCCCAAACCTCCCCAGGTCTCCGTTCCTCCGCGCAGACCTGCCGACGTTTGGGGAGGTTTGGGCGCCTCCCCAAACCTCCCCAGGTCTCCGTTCCTCCTGCCGACGTTTGGGGAGGTTTGGGCGCCTCCCCAAACCTCCCCAGGTCTCCGTTCCTCCGCGCAGACCTGCCGACGTTTGGGGAGGTTTGGGCGCCTCCCCAAACCTCCCCAAACGTCGGCAGGTCTCCGTTCCTCCTGCCGACGTTTGGGGAGGTTTGGGCACCTCCCCAAACCTCCCCAGGTCTCCGTTCCTCCGCGCAGACCTGCCGACGTTTGGGGAGGTTTGGGCGCCTCCCCAAACCTCCCCAGGTCTCCGTTCCTCCGCGCAGACCTGCCGACATTTGGGGAGGTTTGGGCGCCTCCCCAAACCTCCCCAAACGTCGGCAGGTTTCCGTTCCTCCGCGCAGACCTGCCGACGTTTGGGCGCCTCCCCAAACCTCCCCAGGTCTCTGTTCCTCCTGCTGACGTTTGGGGAGGTTTGGGCGCCTCCCCAAACCTCCCCAGGTCTCCGTTCCTCCGCGCAGACCTGCCGACGTTTGGGGAGGTTTGGGCGCCTCCCCAAACCTCCCCAGGTCTCCGTTCCTCCTGCCGACGTTTGGGGAGGTTTGGGCGCCTCCCCAAACCTCCCCAGGTCTCCGTTCCTCCGCGCAGACCTGCCGACGTTTGGGGAGGTTTGGGCGCCTCCCCAAACCTCCCCAAACGTCGGCAGGTCTCCGTTCCTCCTGCCGACGTTTGGGGAGGTTTGGGCACTTCCCCAAACCTCCCCAGGTCTCCGTTCCTCCGCGCAGACCTGCCGACATTTGGGGAGGTTTGGGCGCCTCCCCAAACCTCCCCAGGTCTCCGTTCCTCCGCGCAGACCTGCCGACATTTGGGGAGGTTTGGGCGCCTCCCCAAACCTCCCCAAACGTCGGCAGGTCTCCGTTCCTCCTGCCGACGTTTGGGGAGGTTTGGGCGCCTCCCCAAACCTCCCCAGGTCTCCGTTCCTCCGCGCAGACCTGCCGACGTTTGGGGAGGTTTGGGCGCCTCCCCAAACGTCGGCAGGTCTGCGCGACGTTTGGGGAGGTTTGGGGAGGCGCCCAAACCTCCCCAAACGTCGGCAGGTCTGCGCGGAGGAACGGAGACCTGGGGAGGTTTGGGGAGGCGCCCAAACCTCCCCAAACGTCGGCAGGAGGAACGGAGACCTGCCGACGTTTGGGGAGGTTTGGGGAGGCGCCCAAACCTCCCCAAACGTCGGCAGGTCTGCGCGGAGGAACGGAGACCTGGGGAGGTTTGGGGAGGCACCCAAACCTCCCCAAACGTCGGCAGGTCTGCGCGGAGGAACGGAGACCTGGGGAGGTTTGGGGAGGCGCCCAAACCTCCCCAAACGTCGGCAGGTCTCCGTTCCTCCGCGCCCTGCCTGCCTGCTTCTTTCCGCTGCGGAAAGAAGCAGGCAGGCAGGGCGCGGAGGAACGGAGACCTGCCGACGTTTGGGGAGGTTTGGGGAGGTGCGCGCGCACCTCCCCAAACCTCCCCAAACTTCGGCAGGTCTCGGACGGCGGTGGCTTGGGAGAGGTGCGCGCGATCCCGGAAGCACCAAAGCCTCGGCCGCGCACAAGTCCTCGGTAAGTTTTTTTGTTGACTGGAGTATAAGCCGAAGTGGAATTTTTCAGCCCAAAAAGTGGGCTGAAAAATTCGGCTTATACTCAAGTATATACGGTATTTCTGCTATACGGAAGTGAGCAATTCTGTGTATCTGTTTGTAGCAGCTTAACAATATTAATGACTACATAGGTCCTGTTTCTGCTTTTTAGGTTTTCTTAGAGTGATAATGAACAAGGAATTTGTAGTTTAAAAGTACACAAATTGTCCCCAATTGTTTCCTGGTACATTCTGGTAGAGTGACTGCATTTGAGATCCCTTTTATTAAACATCATATTGCAGGACTGTGAAATCACTCCTTTTTTGTCACTGTCCCCAGCCTGTGGAACAGCTCAGCTTCTCCAGTTGTTCTTTACAGCCTAGTTTCTAGTCCCCTATCATTGTTCTTGCCTACCTCTTAATCCTTCTTAAGGGTTAAGCCTAACTAGACTCAATACTTATAGAATATGATCAATGCAAAATAAAGTGGAACTATAATTCCATGATTTGGAAACACTTTCTGTTGGTGGAGCCTAAAATGTTTTATGTATTCATGCAGGAAATGTATATGACTGCTGATTTCATATAGAAAGTCTAGATGCTGATAACAGTCCACAAAATATAAATATAATAAAATCTTTGTCAACAGAGCAACAGAAGTGTGTAGAGAATGACGATAACCTGGCTAATTTGATAAGAGTCATCAGTAGATCATTTGAAATAGAAATTCTTCAAACTTCATGGCAAATTTGTAAAAAGCCTCATGTTGTTCTCCGACGGTTATATAATCTTTTGCAAACAGGAATCCTTGAAGCTCTCATATAATTTACTTCATTTGCCAATAAGGATTCCCAAGTCATGTGGCTGGAAGGGTTGAAGTTGCCTTGGTAAGGCGCTTTGTTGATACAGATTGAGTTCTTAATGTATTGGAGGTCTTCTTATGTATGTTATTGATAATATCTGTCCAAAAACAATAAAGGCCAGAAGACTATTCACATGGTGTATTGTTTTCCGTTCTGTTTTCTTCCATGTCACTACCCTGGTCATCAAGAGTTTATGGCGTTACACCCCTGGAAAAAAAAGCCAGTAATTCTTGAGCATTTTTGAGATTTAACAGACACTTCAACATCTTTAATTATTGGGCATAACCACTTCTGTTTGTAGCCAGTGAGCATCATTGTTTTTAATACCTGAGGCTTTCTTTCATCACTCAGTTCATAAACAGCTTTCAGTAAGTGCTTGCAGAAGTTCTACAAAGACAGAGCTGTTACTTTCCAGGTTTGCTAAATCTGGAGCTACCTATCTAGGTCCTTACATGACCAAATCTCTCTATTGCCATCTCTCTCCCTCTCTCTCTCTTCCTCCCTCCCATCAGAATTTCAGGTGACATTGGTTGATTTTTTTATGCTAGCTTTGTTTTTTGCATTTCTTTCTAATAAAAAATAGACAAAAACAAGGTACTACAAGCACAATTCATTTATATTTGTATATATGTGTTCGTTTATGACTGAGCTGAAATTTGATTTGATGACTGGTTCAAAACTTCCTGACTATTAGGACAGAGGAGCAGTTCTAGATTTAGCAATTTCTATATATAATGTTACAGGCAGGTTTATTAAAACTTCAAAATAGTTGAACTTCAGAAAGGATGACTCCATTCTGAAACTAAATATGCTTTCTTTTCCTTATAGGGAGTAGGAAAAAGGAAAAAGAGAGACCTGAAATCTCTCCTCCATCAGATTTTGAACATACTATTCATGTTGGCTTTGATGCAGTTACTGGGGAATTCACTGTAAGTATATTAAACTTGTCTATGCAGTGTGCACTGCGATATTGCCAGTGTGAAATTAATGCTTAAAATTTCTTACTTTTTCATATATTTCAGAACTAAAATATTTCAGTAAATATTTTCCCCTTCCCCAAAGATTAGCCATGTACTTGGTACCTTTATGCAAGTAGAATATTCCAAGGAGATTTATCATTTAGAGCAGGGGTAGGCAACCTTGGTTCTTTTATGACTTGTGGACTTCAACTGCCAGAATTCCTAAGCCAGTATGGCTGGCTCAGGAATTCTGGGAGTTGAAGTCCAGGAGTCATAAAAGAGCCAAGGTTGCCTACCCCTGATTTAGAGGATATGATATAATACATTTTAAAATACATAAATTTGTACTTTTTCTTACCAGGGAATGCCAGAGCAGTGGGCTAGGCTGCTACAGACGTCAAACATCACCAAATTAGAACAGAAAAAAAATCCCCAGGCTGTATTAGATGTTTTGAAATTCTATGATTCTAAAGACACAGCAAAGCAGAAATACTTGAGTTTTTCTGCTACAGGTATGTCTTTGGCCAAACTCATGGGGCACCTTAAACTCATTGTTAAAAGAACTGAGGTATAAATGGGCAAATCTATGTGTAATAGAACTTACTAGCATTTTGGCAATAATTAGGAAGTGAGTGTTTCAGAAAATGAACATGGCATATGTCTGCAATTTTTTTAATTTAGCTGTATCTTTTGCCAGAACTGTGCAGCTGTTTTGGAGAGATGATTTTAGTAATTGGCATATGAATTATTACCCATTTAAAGAATTGGAAGGGCATTTGAGAAAGAAGAGACCAATTGCTGATGTGAGTTTGTTTTTATTTAAAGTAGGGATCTCTGCCCATCTAAAGACTAAAGTTACTAGTTCCGTGCATGATTTAAGGATGATTTAACTCTATGATTAGATTTGTCATAGAATCTTAGAATTGTAGTGGACCTTACACATCATCATGACCAGTTTCCTCCTCAGTGTACATTCCACTAGCTGGTCCACTGAATATCTCTAGCAAAAGAGAACTCATTACTTCATCCTGCAACTTAGATGGTCAGGAAATGTCTGAACCTTCTTTCTTGGAGTTTTAATTGATTAGTTCCGGTCTGATTCTGATTCTAGGGCAATGGAGAATAATTTACTTCCTTTTTTGTGTAATAGTTCCTCAGTTATTTGAAGACTGCTATCATATCTCTATTCAGCCCTTTATTCTCTAGGCTAAATATACTCAAGTTTGCACATCAACTTTCTCCTTTCAATTAAGGAAGGCAGGGCAGCCCAAAATGCACTTCATTAAATATAAACTTGATTTGAAGTATAACTAAGACTTATTTTTTAATTGTGCATAAAATACGAAATACTTTTAATTCCCTTGGAATTTGAAGTATAACTAAGACTTATTTTTTAATTGTGCATAAAATACGAAATACTTTTAATTCCCTTGGAAAGTAAAGGCAATAGTATCATGAAATGGAGATAGTATGAATTCAGTGTTCGATTTCTTCAGACAACAGTTTGCTGGATACTTTATTCTAATAGTGCAGGAGAGAGAATATGAGTTTCATTCTTCATCTTTCAGATGTTTTGCTTCTTTAGAAAATAGTTGGACCAAGTAGGGCTTTTTTGTTTTACTGCAAGCACCTTATGCTGGAATATAACTAAAGGCTAGGACTTGTCTTATTACTTCAATTAGTTCAGAGCTCTCTTTGGAACAAGGTGTGTATCATCTCATTACATGTTACGAGTGTTATTATTGCGTTAATACTTTAATTTTTTTGTTCACATTAAATAATTTTTTTTTTCTAGATAAGGATGGATTTCTTTCAGGAGCATTAGCAGTAAGTACATTTACGTTACGTTTCCTTTCATGATTGAAATCCTGTTGTACACCAATTTTAATAGGCTTCGGATATTTTGTTTTCCCATGTATTTAGTTATCAGGGAGAGAATTTCATTCATTCTAGTTCAGTTCGTCAGTAGTGCTTTCAGGATCATGTGATGAGAAACTTGTTTTAAAGTTTCACAGATTAATTCAGCTAAGGCAAAAGAAAAGTGGGATCTCTTCTATAAGCTAATTTTTTTGTAGTAAGTATGAACAGTAATTTACCTGTTGTCTCATGCAAAGGTTCAGTGGAAAAGGGAGAGAGAAAACCTGGGAAAAGGAAAGGTTAGATGTTTTTTTGATAGGTGCAATATCAGTTAGGGGGTGCTTTTACCTTTGCAAAGCCAAAAGCCCACCATTATGACTTAAATCCATATGTCACTCATGTTTTGGAGTTCGGTTTCTGTGACAGCTAATATATGTAATACCCCTTTTTTCACAAGTCCTTACTGGATAAATTATGCACATTGATTTTTGATATATAGATTGCATAGTTTGTGTGTGTGTATATGTATATGTGTGTGTATATGTGTGTATATATGTGTGTGTGTGTGTGTGTGTATATATATATATATATGTAGATCTAGAGTCTCGGGTTTCTTCCCGCGTTCCTTTCATCTTCAGAAAGTTGTGGCGACGTTTCGACGAAATCCCATCCGTCATCATCAGGCCGGAGTGTTCCTCCTGCTGCTTCCAGGAGCAATGCGTGGTCTGGCTGTTCCTTTCCTTCCAACTGCCGGTGGGGCTGTGTTCTGACTGGGTGGAGGCGTGGCTGCTTTCTGATTGGGTGGAAGAAAGGAGCTAGAAAACTTCCTAACACACCTGAACAGCCTACATCCCAAAATAAAATTCACCATGGAGATTGAAACAAACAACCAGTTACCTTTCCTGGATGTACTTATATACAAAAAACAAAACGGCACCCTAGGACACACAGTCTACCGAAAGAAAACACACACCAACCGTTACCTCAATGCGCAATCACATCATCACCCAGCACAAATAAATTCAGTAGCCAAAACACTAATAACAAGAACCAGACGCCTTGCAGATGAAACACATATACAAACAGAACTACACACCCTGACAGACATATTGACAGCAAACAAGTTCCAAAAAAACAAAATCACCAATATGATTCAGCAGGGGACTCCAAAACAGAAAAACATCCAAGAAGAAGAACAGAACAACGGACGAGCCATCTTGCCCTACATAAAAGGAACAACCGACAAAATCAGTAAAGTACTACGCAAACATAACATCAAAACCGCTTTTAATACTGACAGAAAGATATCAACCATCCTGAGAAATCCCAAAGACAAAATAGAACTGGAAAACCAGGGCATATACCAAATCCCATGCGCCTCCTGTCCAGCAACATACATCGGACAGACTAACAGAAGAATAGAGGTACGTGTAGAAGAACATAAGAACTCAGTACAGAAGAAAGATCACACATCTTCACTAGTACAACACATAAACACTACGGGACACAACATCAATTTTGAAGGTACAAAAACAATCGCCAAAATAGAACATCTCAATAGCAGAATAATCAGAGAAGCCATTGAAATAGAAAAACACCCAGACAGTATGAACAAGCGAGACGACACCTCCCGCCTACATGCCATTTGGAAACCAGCATTGATAGAGAAACGAATTTCAGCAAACAAGGATTTAAAAAACCAACAAACAACCCCAAATGCCACCAGCCCCAGCAAGACTCATCCACACCCAGAACAAAAACTCTCCCACACAGAAGACAGAACAAGTCAAGCAAAAGTGCCATCACCCAAGCAGAAGAACGCACACACGAACCTGACTGACCCATACCAGAGATACATAGCAGGTCCTCGAACTCGGAGCCAAACCAAAGCTCTGGAGGCCACTACACAGCCCACTCCTCAGGATACCAAATCACAACACTCAGGATATTACAACACAACAAAAAACCCCACCCATTCAGAACATACCCCACCCAATCAGAAGACAGCCACGCCTCCAACCAATCAGAAGACAACCACGCATCCACCCAATCAGAAGACAGCCACGCCTCCACTCAATCAGAAGACAACCACGCCTCCACCCAATCGGAGGACACCCCCACCCAATCAGAAAGCAGCCACGCCTCCACCCAGTCAGAACACAGCCCCACCGGCAGTTGGAAGGAAAGGAACAGCCAGACCACGCATTGCTCCTGGAAGCAGCAGGAGGAACACTCCGGCCTGATGATGACGGATGGGATTTCGTCGAAACGTCGCCACAACTTTCTGAAGATGAAAGGAACGCGGGAAGAAACCCGAGACTCTAGATCTACACATACAGACACCCGCGAGAATCTACGAAAACATATATATATATATATATATATATATATATATATATATATATATATATATATATATATATATATATATATATATATATATATATATATATATATATACATATACATATATATATATATATATGGATCTTTGGTCATTCGGGTTTTTCCCCGCGTAGAATTGAAGGTGTAGGAGCAACGTTTCGACGGAATCCCATTGCTTAGCAACTGAAATTGTGGTCATAAGTTGAAGACTATGTGCAGTGTTTTCAACTACATACACTTTTTATAATGAACCAATATTTAATTAGGCCTCATAAATAAATCATCTATAGCTGAGTTCATTTATTTTCCCCATTTTTTAAAATCTCTATAGCCCAATGCAAAAAGGTCAGAGCCTTCAATAGCAACTGAAGAGGACGAGGAAGATGAAGTGGCTCCTCCAGTTATTGCTCCAAGACCAGATCATACAAAATCGGTGAGAAGTTTTATTTCATTTTCACTACTTAATGCATAGGAGAGCTTTTTGCAGTTTTTCTACAATCTGAGGAAGTATAGTTCAAATCTCTCTTAAACCAAATGGACTTGGTGACTTAGACCAATCTGTTGCTTTTAGCCACAATCCTTTGGTAATGTTATTGTTCACTGTGATATACAGTAGATAAAACTCTTCAGAGAAAGATCCATAATTAGCATTGATTAATGAGGCCTACTTCTTGCATGCAGTTGCCATCTGTTTCTGTTTTAAAACCAGTATTTTATACTTCTGAAAAGTTCCTATCTCTTAGCAGCTTAATTTTCTTCTGGTTTGGTCAGCACTCCCCATCTGAATTAGGTAGAAAAGTGATTTGGTTTTACTTTGATAGTATATATGGCTGCTAAGGGCGAAGCATTACTTGAATAGTTCCCTCCATATTTACAGAGGATGATCGTTTGTAGATCAAAATATGCAAAAGGGAGTCCTCGACGTACAGCCTTTTCTTTAATGATGGTCCAAAGTTACAGCAGCCTTGGAAAAAGTTATTGCTGATCTGTCCTTGAAGTTATGATCATCATATCACCCTTGTGGTAACAGGATTGTAATTCAGGCATTTGACAATTGGCTCACATTTACAATGGTTGCAGTGTCTTGTAGTCAAGTGATTGTGATTTGTGGCCTTCCCAGTCAGTTCCCAACAAGCAAAGTCAATTAGGGAAGCTGAATTTGTATAACAACCATGAGATTCACTTAATGATAGCTGTAAAAATGATTGCAACATCAGGTTCAGTCATGTGATGACTCATTTAATGACCTCATTGCTGAGTGATCACAATTTCAGTCCCATTTGTGATTGTAAGTCGAGGACTACCTGTAGTAGTGTTACAGTTCACCAGATAATGCAGACCAATCCTTCTTTATTCTGTAAAGGTAAAGACATATTAGAATCAAGCTGAACTCAGGGTCACTGTGGAGAAATCCATGCAGCTTTCTTGCCAACAGTATAGAAGTGATTTGGTCTTGCTGACGTCTGCGGTGGTTGTCAACTTTGTAGTTTAGCGGTTGCCCTAGTTTTATCTTTCATATAGAATTATGGAGCACATTATGAGACTAAAATCTATTTGGATTAATTACATGATACGTTATTGGGAAAAAGTGAAGTTTCCATTTTTATAACCATTACACATCAAACTTTAGTATTAATCGTCAAACTCAAGTAGTTACATAGTTACATACAGTGGTGGCTATTAATATATATGATACTTGAAAAGAAATTAGATGTTAAAATACTATGAGATTACAACCATGATCTTGTTTGTTAAGGTTTATACACGATCAGTAATAGATCCCATCCCAACACCATCTGGCGATTCAAGTGACAGTTCTAAATTAGCTGATAAACAGAAAAAGAAAAACAAGATGTCAGATGAAGAAATCACAGAAAGATTACGTAAGTAGGAATATGATAGTCATAAAAATAAGATATTGATTATCTCAAAACCATATATGCTGTATAGTCTGTATGAGTCTTGATTGATTCCTACTAACTACATGAATATATCCATGTAATTTTCTGGGTATTGTTTTTAGCACTGCCTTCTTCTGGTATATTATTTTAGATACCCAGATGGTACTTAGTTTTTTTTTTTTTAGATCAAACGAGAATTTAGGTGCTGCCAGCTATTAAGTTAATCTTTCGTATATGTTTGGATTTGACTTTTTGTAGAAGTACAGAGTGGATTTTCTTGTGCAGACACAGCAGGAATGTTGTGAGAATTGGTGTTAGAATATTGAACTGAAGGACAGCTTTAAATTTCAGTATCTGAAGTCCTAACAAGGCCTCATTTGCAGATCATTGGAAGGGACCTTGGGGGTCATCTAGTCCAACCCCCTGCTCAGGCAGGAAACCCTGTACCATTTCAGACAAATGGTATTTGAGCATTCACCGCTTCTGGAGGCAGGTGGTTCCACTGGTTAATTGTTCTGTCAGGAAGTTTCTCCTTAGTTCTAGGTTGCTTCTCTCCTTGATTAGTTTCTATCCGTTGCTTCTTGTCCTACCCTCAGGTGCTTTGGAGAATAGCTTGACTCCCTCTTCTTTGTGGCAGCCCCTGAGATATTGGAATACTGCTATCATGTCACCGGTACTCCTTCTTTTCATTAAACTAGACATACCCAATTCCAGCAACCATTCCTTATATGTTTTAGCCTCCAGTCCCCTAATCATCTTTGTTGCTCTTCTCTGTACTCTTTCTAGAGCAGGGGTGTCAAACTGCCGGCCTGTGGGGCAGATGCATCATTGGGAAGCCACTCCCACCCCATTGCTGGGAATGGCAAAAAAGCTCCGATATGTTGTGCGACGTCACGTGACATCGCAAGTTTGACATGTCTGTTCTAGAGTCTCAACATCTTTTTACATTGTGGTGACCAAAACTGGATGCAGTATTCCAAGTGTGGCCATACCAAGGCATTGTAAAGTGGTATTAATACTTCACATGATCTTGATTCTATCCCTCTGTTAATGCAGCCTAGCACTGTGTTGGCTTTTTTGGCAGCTGCAGCACACTGCTGGTTCATATTTAAGTGATTCTCCACTAGGACTCCAAGACTCCTCTCACAGTTACTACTATTGAGGAAGGTACCACCTATACTATAGCTGTACTTTTGGTTTTTCTTGCCTAAATGTAGAACCTTACTTTTTTCATCATTGAATTTCATTTTGTTAGATAGCACCCAGTGTTCAAGTCTGTCCAGATCCTCCTGTGTCTTAAGCCTATCTTCTGGAGGGTTGGCTATTTCTGCTAGCTTGGTATCATCTGCAAATTTGATGAGTTACCCATCTATCCCCTCGTCCAAATCATTGATGAAGATGTTAAAGAGCACTGGGCCTAGAGCAGAGCCCTGGGGCACCCCACTACACACTTTTCCTCTATGTAGATGCAGTTCCATTGAGGACCACACGCTGAGTACAGCTAGCTACCAATTTATCTGGTGGTGATGCTGTTTAACCCACATTTTTCTATCTTATCAAGTAGTAGGTTGTGGTCTGCTTTATCAAATGCCTTACTAAATCCAAATAAATTATATCCACAGCATTCCTCTGGTCCACCAATTTTGTCACTTGGTCAAAGAATACAATAGGATTTCTCTGGCATAATCTGTTTTTGACAAGCCCATGTTGGCTTTTAGTAATGACTTTGTTTGCCTCTAGGTGTTCGCTGATTCGTTGTTTGATTATCCTTTCTAGAATCTTCCCAGATATTAAGGTCAGGCTGATAGGTCTGTAGTTTCCTGGATCTATTTATTTCTCTTTTTTGAAGATGGGAACTACATCAGCTCTCTTCCAGTCCTCTGGTAGTTCCCCAGTGCTCCAGGATCTTTGAAAAATGTAGTTCAGTGGTTCTGAGATCACATATGCCAGTTCCTTGAGAACCTTGGGTGTAATCCATCTGGTCCTGGTGATTTGAACTCGTCTAGGCTGGACAGGTGCTCACTTAGCATTTTCTTCCCTATCTTAAGTTGTGTTTCTAATCTGTTTTTTATGGTACTGTTTTTGATAGGTTGGACCTTTTTTCCCCCTTTGTGTAAAGACTGATGCAAAAAATGAGTTAAATAGTTCTGCTTCCTCCCTGTTGCTTTTCACCTTCTTTCTCCCACTAATGGACCAATCATTTCCTTAACTTTTTTTCTTGTTTTTTACATGTTGAAAGAAGCTTTTTTTGTCATTTTTGACTGGTCGCAAGCCTTAGTTCATTTTGAGCCTTAGCTTTCCTCACTTCATCTTTTCAGGCTCGGGCTATTTGCTTATATTCTGCCTTAGTTATCTGCCCCTCTTTCCACTTTTTATACTTGTCCTTTTTATCTTTCATCAGAGACTTTATGCAGCCATGCTGGTTTCTTTTGAGAGCTGTTATTTTTCTTCTTTGCTGGTATTGTGTTAGACTGGGCTTTTATTATCTCACTTTTCAAAATTTCCCAAGCTTCTTGAGTTGTTTTCCCCTTGAGGATTCTCATCCATGGAATCCTTCCCAAGCTCTCTCTAAGTTTTTTGAAATTAGTTCTCTTAAAGTCCAAAGCTATAGTTTGACTGTGTTCTATTGCTTCTGCTTCCCTAATGTTGAATTCCAATATTGCATGATCAAGGTTCCTGTGACTTCAACACCTATCATTTCATCTTTGTTAGTGAGGATTAGATCCAATATGGCTAATCCCCTAGTTCCCTTCTCTACTTTTTGGGAGACAAAGTTGTCTGCTAGGTTTTTCAGGAATCTGTTTGATCTTCCACTTGTTGCAGAGTTTGTCTCCCAGTTGATGTCAGGGTAATTAAAGTCCCCCATTACTATTGTGATGTGCTCTTACATACCTTAGTTAGCTGACTGACAAAAAGTTCATCTATTTCCTCTGTTTGGTTGGGTAGCCTATACACCTATGGAAATGTCATTTGCCCCCCTTTTATATTGACTCAAATGCATTCAAGACAGTTTTCATCATTGTTGTGCTCTATTTCTGTAGAGATGTAGTTATTTCTTATATAGAGAGCAACTCCACCTCCTCTTTTGTTTGGTCTGTTTCTTTTAAATAATTTAAATCCCTCTAGCTGTGTGTTCCATTTGTGGGTTTCATCCCACCCTGTTTCCATAATGGCAACAATATCATATCTGCCCTCATTTACCTGAATTTCTAGTTCACCCTGTTTACTGTTCATACTCTGTGCATTGGTGTATAGACATTTGAGTCCTTTATGACTAGTTGCTTTAGCAAATAGTATTAAATATATTATGTTGTGTCTGATGACTACTGAAAGGCCCTGAAGAAAGTGATCCTCCCCTGTTGAAAAATCAAACAGTGACAACAATAAACTTCATTTGAGAGAATAGTTATTTCCTTAGCATGTACGTTTCTCTGTTAGCTTCATTGTCAATTGTATTGTAGACAAAACCTGTTTCCTGAATGTTGAATATCCTCATAAAAATATCTATAGTTTTGTAAAACAACATGTCTTTGCTTTTGCATATTGAAATAATAGAGAAGAAAGAGCTTTTATCCTTAATCCATCTTTGACAATCTGTTTTCAGAAGTTCATTGTTAGAAATGGCAATTGATAATCTTAATTAGAGTTTCTTGGTACTGGGGAATTTTATTTCCCTTCATTTCCCAGTGACTCCCTCTCCTCCCAAGATAATTTTATTCAGTGAAATTAAGTTTGGGGAAAAAATGATCTGTTTCCTGGGGTTCAGTTGTTCAGTAAATGAGATAAGGCTTGGTTTTCTAATGCTTTACAGAAAAATATGTGAGACTACAGATGACCTGTAGGTTGTCTGCATACATTATAATAATAACATAATAACATAATAACCACTGGATTGAAGAGAGCAGAGTTAGTGCTAATAAAGGAGATTGTCCTGCCTTTGAACTACCTTTGTGTTCTGGAGATAAAGAGCTGAATTGGTACAATTTAGAAATAGTGCTTTATATGAAACAGGAATGTTGATAGAAATATCTCCTTCCTCTTTTCATTAAACATAGAAATGTTGAATCCAAACCAATACGAGAGGAAAATAATGACTTCTAATCTAATCACAAGTCAGTATTGTTTGTGTTACTGCTTTGGATCTGATACTGTTTTTTAGTTTACTTATACTGTTACAATTTCTTTTTAGGAACCATTGTAAGTATAGGAGATCCCAAGAAAAAATATACTAGATATGAAAAAATAGGACAGGGGTAAGTATTCATTAATATGCTGTGCATAATTAAATTAATTTTTGTTATCTTAGCATACATACGTGTTGGTTTGAGTGTATGTCAGCATATGAATCAAATCAGATATCCAACAAAATATAAGCCATAATACAATTATTAATGTGTACTATTTACAATTTATGTAATGTTTCCCATTATATAAATTGTAAATAGTACAGCACATTAATAATTGTTTTATGGCTTATATTTTGTTGGATATCTGGAAATTGTGAACAAGAATTCCAAGCAACTTACCATTTTTTTGCTGCTTAACTTCAGAATGAGCTTTTTCTCTCTCCTGTGGAAGAGAATAGCGTGAGGTTATTATAAGCCCAAATATGCAGACTATAAATTTTGTCCATGTGATTTCATTATTTCTTTCTTTTGTAAAATGAAAGATTTAGGTTTTTCTATGTTATTTCATGTAACCATTGAACTTACTGTAGGTTAGTTTATGATATAATCTCACCCCACTTGTGTTTAAATTACAATGATATCCTCCAGGAAATACAAAGGTTTTCCTGCTCATGCACCTGCATGTTAAATACCTGAAATGTTACAACTAATTGCATATTTGGCTTTCTTAGGGCTTCTGGTACCGTTTTCATTGCAATAGATGTTGCGACAGGACAGGAGGTAAGAACAGATTCAAAGCTGATATTCATTTGGATATGCCGTGGAACTCATTGGTGAAACTTTATAAAATACAATGAAATTTAAGAAGATACTAAATATACTACTAAGTTTCTGGCTTATTTAGAATAGATAAAGGAGATCTCTGGTTTTGTTGCAGTAACAGTATTTAGAACTGAGTTATATTGCATAAAATTATTAATTCTTAATAATTATGAGATGGATTTAAGTCATCACAGTTCATAGCTCATGAGAAAAATTTGGTATCTAGCTCTAGCTCCAGCTGGTGGATCTCAGGGTTCTATTAAAATTATTTTCTGTTCTGACATTCATTTTGATGTATGCCAATTGGTGTACATTCAAAGTGACAATAAATAAAGTTATCATTATTATAATCTCATTGTAATTTGATTTGCTTATCTAGAATCCAGGTCACAGTTGTTGACTTGAAGATGAGAAGTTGATGTATCTATCGAGAACAAGGACATACCTTTTTCTGTTACTAATTATTTATTTTAGTTGTATATGCCTATAAGGGATGTAACTTTCAGTTTGGTCTATCCTCACGATGGAACCAAATGGTTATTGTATTTAACTTGGTCTAGATTTTCCCCATTAATTTAACTTAAACTTGTAGAAACCACAGATTGTATACAAATTGCCTCTGTTTGAATATCAGCTTCTGATTTCTTTCTTTACTTTTCAGGTTGCTATAAAACAAATAAACCTACAGAAACAACCCAAAAAGGAGTTGATTATCAATGAAATTTTGGTAATGAAAGAGCTGAAGAACCCAAACATAGTCAATTTTCTAGACAGGTAATATGTAGTACAATATGTAGCTGGTGGAAAGTTAAGTTTAAGTCAGTATCAAAACTCAAAGATTTGGCCAGATTTTGTCTGTTCTTGCATTCTTGTAAGATCAATATGATATGTTTCTTAAAGAAATTACAAGCATACATAAAAATAGTACATAACTTTGTAATTCCAAATAAGAAACATATTACTTGGGTAGTTAGTACTATTTTGCAATTATTATACTTAAGCTTTAAAACAAGTCACTCTAGTAAAAGACAACAATTTTTGATAATACCATCAAAAATTTCCATTACTTTCTAGAAAAGGCTATTATTGCTACTATTAATACAGTATAATTATTAGTGTCCTACCTTTAGGATCATAGTTCTTCTAAACTTGGTTACAAAGAATGTAACTCATTGCAATAAACAATATAAAATTTTCCTGGGCTGTTGGTGGTAATGATTAGTGGACAGGGAAAAATTCAACTAGGCAGATTTTTGGGGGTGATTCTTACTTGTCTTCATTTCTATCTTTTTTCTGTGATAACTTTTGGGTGTAAGAATAACCTAAGAATAATAAAATTGTGGGTATATATGCAAGAGGATTAACAGTAGATATGTGACTGATAATCAGGCAACCGCTGAATGACAAAAGGTACTGTGAGGGTTGAAATTTCCAAGACGAAGTTAAAATATCTGAGACCAGACAAGATCATCTTCAAAAGGTGATGTAGTGCCTTCTATGTTCATGGCTAGAAAACAAACATTTAAGAATGTTTGAGGGAACACCTGCTGCCGGCATCAAATGCCCTTCGTCCAGTGCGCTCCCACAGGGAGGGTCTGCTCAGGGTCCCACCGGTAAGAGATTGCCGGCGGGTGACACCCAGGGATAGGGCCTTCTCAGTGGGGGCGCCTGCCCTTTGGAACCAGCTGCCAGTGGAGCTGAGGACTGCCCCCGACCTCCGTTCATTCCGCTGGGGCCTGAAGACCTGGCTCTTCGAGCTCTCGGGCTCAGGCTGAGGAGTAATTTATTTTAATCGGGGTTTTAATTGCACAGGGTTAAGTTTAATCTTTTTTAAATTGGTTTTAACTTTTGTATTGTTGGTTTTTAATTTCCTGTAAACCGCCCTGAGTCCTCAGGGAAAGGGCGGTATATAAATGTAATAAAATAATAAATAAATAAAATAAATGTGAGAGAAAGACCCAAGATACTCACTTTGTGACTGACTGACTGATAAATTATCTGACAAATAGATAATAGAGTTATATGTGTGCTTCTTTATCTCACACTGAATGTCAGAAGCTAACAGTAGAAGAGTCATTTTGGAAAGCAGATACAAAAATATCCATATGCTGCTAGACTGTCTCCATATTTTATTATACTAAGGCTTTTATACAAATATTAAAATTCTTCCTTATCTGAAACCATCTGTATATAAAAACTCTTCCTTAGAGATTAAAGGGACTTCTAGCTCCCTAGACATTGCCAAATTCTGTTATGATGTCAACATGATAAGAGCCAAGATGACCAACTGCCATATTCTTTAAAATAGTGCAACTTGGCTAATCTTTGAATAACACACGGACGCTTCTGTCTTAGAATTTTAGTTCTATGTTTTAGTTTTAAACAAATAACACTCTTAATTCTAGAGATACAATTTATACTGGTAATAGTGGTAATAATATTCTGTTCTATCCTTTTAGCTTATATTTTGTATCTAACTTTCCCCTTTTGTTTTGAACCAGCTCATTGATTGTTTTCTTCTATACTGGTCTTTGACTGAAATTCATTTATTTACTTAATTTGTGTAATTTGTATCCCGCCTTTATTATTTTTACAATAACTCAAGGCAGCAAATGTACCCAACAAACCTTCCTCCTCCTATTTTCCCCAGAAAAACAACCCGGTGAGATGAGTTGGGCTGAGAGAGAGAGTGACTGGCTGAAGGTCACCCATCGGGCTTTCATGGCTAAGGCAGGACTTGAATTCAGAGTCTTCTGTTTTTCTAGTCCTTACCCATTAGACCAAACTGGGTGTCTCAAAATGAACTTAGAACTGTACAGTAGAACAGTCAAGGCCAAGACCTTGATAGATAACTTGCTTTTATTGTAGACACAAGAAGCCTTAATAATAAAATAAGCTACTTGGAATATGATAGGTAGATTCTAGCTGTAGACATTTTCAGAATCTTGCTCCTTTTGTCAGTGTTGCACTGCAAGATCTATCCTTTACATACATGGATATGTTGTCATGATGCACTTGTATTTTGAGGGTGTAATCATGCTTTTGTCATTCTCTTTACCACCTCCCCATTCTCAAGGATGCAGTTGATTCCAGTAATCCTGTCCACTCTGTGTATCAGACCCAGGGTTTATATCTTGCATCTTTTTCTCCATCTTTTGTGATAATGGTTTTTTGGTTGCTTGTTTCCCAGCCCAGAATAGATAAATGACCTGTCTGGTCTAGTGCAGATTCAGCCCTGATAGGCATGGGAAGAGATGGGCAAAGGAAGAAGAGACTGCTACCTAGTTACAAAAAAAGCATCCCAATACCTAATCTCTAGTATGTGTTGCTCCTAGCCTTGCCCCTTAATTTCCCAGTAGTGGGGGGGACCATCAGCAGTCTTTTCCCAGTTGCTTATGTTGGACAGGATCATTGTGGTTAAACAGGACAGGGTCATTATAGGTTAAAACTAGCATTTTTAACTGTATTCAGAAGCCAATTGGTAGCTAATGCAGGGCTTGCGTAATATATAACTCCAATGCTAATGAATTTTTATTGTATATTTACCTAAGCTCCTTTTCTCAATCTAACTTCAAACATGTTGATTTTCTGTCTTCAGCTACCTGGTTGGAGACGAACTTTTTGTTGTAATGGAGTATCTGGCTGGCGGATCCCTTACAGATGTAGTTACAGAGACTTGTATGGACGAGGCTCAGATTGCTGCTGTCTGCAGAGAGGTGAGTGATTAAGGGAAGAGATAGATTTAATTACCACTTTGGGAAATATCAATTATTATAGATATTGATTGATTTTCTGAATGTAAATACTGAGAAAACATATCCTGGATAAAAAAATAACTTCTGAATCTAGAAACTCTAGCTATGTCAATGGGAGAAATAGTGTGGATTAGTCTCTTGGACACAAATTTGCACTGAAATTGTTTATCCATGCTGCAGAGAGTTCTGAACTGCCTTTGCCTGTGATACTGGTTGAATATATAGGAAATATTTGACTAAAAATATAAGTAAGAAAGAAAGACTTAATAAACATTCTTTCCATATTTTCATCTAATTTATTAATAAACATGTTGATGATTAGAAAGCCAGGAACTGAACCATTTGGTACACTGTAGTAGCTCAACAACAAGATTTTTAACTAGCTATGTATCTATTTAATTATCTTATCATCTAGTCCATATGTAACTAGCACACATTAACCAGAATGTCATAGGGTACGTTGTCAAATGGTTTGCTGAAAGGAAGTTGTATTATCTCTAGAGCTCTCCCAAAATTTAGTTAGAAAGTTACCTCCTTTAAAAAATGGGGGAAGGTTAATCTGGCAAGATTATTGAGGATAGATTCATACTACTGGTAATTATTGCATTGCTTCCAAGGTGCTTACAGTTTACTCTTTTTATGAACTTCTTGGGAATCCTATGGTTTTAGTAGTATACAATTCATTTGCCCTTGGAGTATTAAACTATTTACAGAAAATACATACTCCATGACTGTGTTTCTCAAACTTCATTCTTGCTTCTTCATTCTGCTGGACCGTTGCCTAATGAAATATACTGTTTTGTTGGAGAAGATAGGGTCAAATCAAGAATTGAATTGCTCTTTTTTTCACCTGTTAACATTTTACCATCTTTATTGAGCAAGTAGTCGTCACATCTTTTCTGTAGTTCTCACTTAACAACAGTAATTGGAACCAGAATTTTGGTTGCTAAACAATGTGGTCATAAAGGGTAATATCACGTGACCACATTGCTTAGCGACGTGGCAGTTCTAGTAGTTCTAGCTGCTATTGTTCAGTGAATCCCATGCTGTCTGTCATTAAACACAATGTCATCTGGTTCCCATTTGCAACCTCCTGCCAGATATTCCGTTGACCTGTTAGAAGCTGGCAGTGAAGGTTGCAAATATTGATCACATGATTTTGGGACACTGCAACATGGACGTGAATCAGTTAGTGAGTGTCTGGATTCTGATTGCACGATTGCACTGATGCTGCAATTGTCATAAATGCAAGGACCATTTGTAAGTATCACTTGTTCAGTGCTATGCATTGTATAGCATAGCCAAATTCAGTCATTCCAACTTTTTAGTAAGTGTGGATGCTTTTAAGATGTGTAATTTCTCCTTTAGAACAAATTGTGTCTCTCAGTTGGTATAGTCTAGTTATAAATTATTCCACTAAGTCTGTACTAATCCCATTCAACCATTTAATAATTTTATAGTTGCATTTTCATAAGACCCTTGGTGGAGCAGTGGGCTAATGCCTCCTTAAGTAACACCAGCTGCCTGCAATTAGTGCAGGTTCGCATCCCACCAGGCTCAAGGTTGACTCAGCCTTCCATCCTTCCGAGGTAGGTAAAATGAGGACCCAGATTGTTGGGGGCAATTAAGCTGACTTTGTAATAATGCCGCTTGGGGTGTGTGTGTGTGAAAGCCCTAATAAGCAGGCATATACATAGAATGAAGGCTACTGCTAAGCTTGTAAGCCACCCTGAGTCTTCGGAGAAGGGCGGGATATAAATGGAATTAAAAAAAATATGGATAATATAAATCTTGAAACGGGAGGAAAGTATTTCACTACAGCAAAGAAGCAAACTGGATGGCAATATTCTGCTTATCAGCTTTCACAATTTTGCAATTCATGTAATAGATTCCATGTGCTGAAAGAGATGCACATGTATACACTGAGTGCAGTACAAAATTCTTCTGAAATACTAATATCTCTGGGTTTGGAAGCCTTTTTAATGAAAATGATAGTGTGTTAGATTAATGGCTTGGTCTTTTTGCAAAATTAATTGAGATGAATCAGAGCATTTAAATTAATACTGTGCATGAAGAATGGCATAACTGATCTCAGTATATACATAAACAGTAATTTTAGATGAAGAAATGTTTATGGTTGATATAAATGCAATATGTAGAAAAATTCCTAGACAAAAACAGAAAGTACTTCTGTGGTTCACTAAGATTTATTTATTTAAAACGGATACAATTTTAAAAGATATATCAATTAATGGACAAAGAAATTATTAAAGTTATGCAATTTATGTATAACATTAATAAAAGATTGATCATATCAGACAAAGTACACCGAGATTTTTATGGTATGGAAAAGAATAAATCTTTGAGCTTAGTGCCAAAATTTCACTTTTATTGCTATTAGCAATTGCTAAAAAAAAGAAAAAAATAGGAAAAAATAGTACAGACAAGTATTTGGTTTCTGACCCCCTTTTATACTCCAACTAATTTATAGTATTTATGGTTTCTAAAATGTATACGTTATTATATATTTATACAGTATTCTAAATGTTTGTATTTCTCTTGTTGCGTGATATACAGTCAGGTCCAGAAATATTGGGACATCGACACAATTCTAACATCTTTGGCTCTATACACCACCACAATGAATTTGGAATGAAACAAACACAATGTGCTTTAACTGCAGACTGTCAGCTTTAACTTGAGGGTATTTACATCCAACTCAGGTGAACGGTGTAGGAATTACAACAGTTGGCATATGTGCCTCCCACTTGGTAAGGGACCAATAGTAATGGGACAATTGGCTTCTCAGCTGTTCCATGGCCAGGTGTGTGATACCCCAATTACAATGTGCAGATAAAAGGCCCAGAGTTCATTTCAAGTGTGCTATTTGCATTTGAAATCTGTTGCTGTCAACTCTCAAGATGAGATCCAAAGAGCTGTCACTATCAGTGAAGCAAGCCATCATTAGGCTGAAGAAACAAAACAAACCCATCAGAGAGATAGCAAGAACATTAGGCGTGGCCAAAACAACTGTTTAGAACATTTTCAAAAAGAAGGAACGCACCAGTGAGCTCAGCAACACCAAAAGACCCGGGAGACCACGGAAAACAACTGTGGTGGATGACCGAAGAATTCTTTCCCTGGTGAAGAAAACACCCTTCACAACAGTTGGCCAGATCAAGAACACTCTCCAGGAGGTAGGCGTATGTGTGTCAAAGTCAACAATCAAGAGAAGACTTCACCAGAGTGAATACAGAGGGTTCACCACAAGATGTAAACCATTGGTGAGCCTCAAAAACAGGAAGGCCAGATTAGAGTTTGCCAAATGACATCTAAAAAAGCCTTCACAGTTCTGGAACAACATGCTATGGACAGATGAGACCAAGATCAACTTGTACCAGAGTGATGGGAAGAGAAGAGTATGGAGAAGGAAAGGAACTGCTCATGATCCTAAGCATACCACCTCATCAGTGAAGCATGGTGGTGGTAGTGTCATGGCGTGGGCATGTATGGCTGCCAATGGAACTGGTTCTCTTGTATTTATTGATGATGTGACTGCTGACAAAAGCAGCAGGATGAAGTCTGACGTGTTTCGGGCAATATTATCTGCTCACATTCAGCCAAATGCTACAGAACTCATTGGACGGCGCTTCACAGTTCAGATGGACAATGACCCAAAGCATACTACAAAAGCAACCAAAGAGTTTATGAAGGGACAGAAGTGGAATGTTATGCAATGGCCAAGTCAATCATCTGACCTGAATCCCATTGAGCATGCATTTCACTTGCTGAAGACAAAACTGAAGGGAAAATGCCCCAAGAACAAGCAGGAACTGAAGATAGTTGCAGTAGAGGCCTGGCAGAGCATCACCAGGGATGAAACCCAGCGTCTGGTGATGTCTATGCGTTCCAGACTTCAGGTTGTGATTGTCTGCAAAGGATTTGCAACCAAGTATTAAAAAGGGAAAGTTTGATTTATGATTATTATTCTGTCCCATTACTATTGGTCCCTTACCAAGTGGGAGGCACATATGCCAACTGTTGTAATTCCTACGCCGTTCACCTGAGTTGGATGTAAATACCCTCAAGTTAAAGGTGACAGTCTGCAGTTAAAGCACATTGTGTTTGTTTCATTCCAAATCCATTGTGGTGGTGTATAGAGCCAAAGATGTTAGAATTGTGTCGATGTCCCAATATTTCTGGACTTGACTGTATATCAGGGGTCTAACTCAATTAGCCAAATATAAATTTTGAATTTGTTTAGACAATAAACCTTTCAATTATCTTCATGCAGTGTTTGCAGGCACTGGAATTCCTACATGCCAACCAGGTGATTCACAGAGATATAAAAAGTGACAATGTGCTTTTGGGAATGGATGGTTCAGTTAAGCTGAGTAAGTACATGATAGCTCCAGCATTCACATAATATTAAACTTCGTATCACCATTAAGTTTTCATTTTTAAGCCAGTAGGTGGCAACCTTGATTAGACTAACAATGACATTATTCAGCCAGCCAATGTCTCTGTGGATATTTCCCTCCCTCACTATTTTAAAATGTCACCCAATGCTTCAAAAACAAGGCAATACAAAGCTGGTCAAGTTTTGTGTTCAGCACGATCATTTTATCAAATACAATATCAATAAGCAAAAGTATTTAAGACCTATCAGTCTTATTTTTATAAAAATAAGAATAAAATATATAATTTTGAAACAAATTTAAATTGAAGAGAGAAGTTTAGACTATATCTGTTATCATGATTATGGGTGTTGTGTTTTCAATTATAATAATTCTGAAAATTTTTAGTATTTTATATTGGTAGTGCTGTGTGAAAGATAAAGTGCAGTACATATTGCAGTTATAAAACTTGCAATTTGTATTATACCTTCTGTTTGCATGCATTTTAAAGATGATTGAAGCATGCAGAGTTTTTCTATGCTTTTTATGCTGGCTTTTTTAAAGGGGTTCTTCAGAGACTGTACCATTCCATTTAATTGGGTTAATCAAAATTTGTTTTTCATTGTATTCTACAGCTGATGTATAGATTAAGTCATGATTAAAACAGATGTTTCCCAAACACAAGTGAACAAAAAATAGTAATATATTGTGTTAGAATACTGTTGGAATATTGTGTTGCTTATTAACATCACCACTTTTATACTTTCTGACACTTTTGTGATGTTCCTTGTCAGTTTGCACCTGAAACATAATGTTATAATGGCTAAATGAATAGCTTGATCAAATTTCTTATGGCTAAATGAATAGCTTGATCAAATCTGCTTGGGAAAAATAATGTACTTTTTTTTTTAAAATTCTTTCAAAATTTGCCTATTTCCTGTCTACATGAAGTCACCAAACAGTTTTAATATTGATGTATATTTTTTAAATTTGGGCGCTTAAACATGATGTGCAAAACATTAAGAACATTTTTAAATTTAAATTAATAGTGGTTGCTTGTAATGGGTCAAACATAATATTATAGTAAGTCTGTTGTTCCATCCTAGAGTTTTCAGGGGTCTTCTCAAAACTCAGTATCCAAAAAAGCAATACAGGTAGTCCTCTGTTTACAACCATTCATTTAGCAACCATTCAAAGTTACAATGCCATTGAAAAAAGTAACTTATCATTGCAGCATCCCCATAGTCACATAATCAAAATCTGGGGGCTTGACAGTCAGCCTGTATTTATGGTGGTTGCAGCATCTCAGGATTATGTGATCACCATTTGTGACATTCCCAGCTGGCTTCCAACAAGCAAAGTCAATAGGGACGCTGGATTCATTTGACCATGTGATTCATTTAACAACTGTAATGATTTGCTTAACAACCGTGCCAAAATTGTAAAATTGGGTGTGATTCACTTAACAACCACTTTGCTTAGCAGTAGGAATTCTGATTCCAATTGTGGTCATAAGTCAAGGACTATCTGAATGAGCATAAAATAGCTTTTTGTTCAGGATAATTGGGGTGCTAAAGATGTCAAATATGACCTCAGTGATATATTTAAGTCATGTTTTTCCCCCCTCTGCAGCTGACTTTGGGTTTTGTGCTCAGATAACTCCAGAGCAAAGCAAACGTAGTACAATGGTTGGAACACCATATTGGATGGCTCCTGAAGTGGTCACACGGAAGGCTTACGGCCCTAAAGTCGATATCTGGTCTCTAGGTATTATGGCTATTGAAATGGTTGAAGGTGAACCTCCCTATCTCAATGAAAACCCTTTAAGGGTAAGTACTACCCCACAATGCAGCAAAAAGCAAAAAAAAAAAGCTCTATGATCTTTTGCTAGTGGAAAGTTTGCATCTTAAAACAGTTGCTAGTAGTAAAGCTTAGGGATATTTAGTATTATAGTCACAAATTAAATAAATTTCAGCCATTCTCTGAAAGTGAGTTCTAATTTATAGTACATCCCAGTCGATTACATGAAGTTTGCTAAAATAATTTTTTTCAAAAACTGAAAAAGGTGCAGAATAGAGGTGTAGAACTGTTTTGTTCTGATGAGGCTCACTATCCTTTAAGAGTGTTTTCTTGCATGAAAGGAGTGGGTTGGAAAAAAGGCAGAAAATTAAGTGAGATCACCCATTTTCTTAATTGTTTTCCTTTTCCAGATTAAGTTGGTTGTGGAAATGGGTTGACAATTTTTAGAGAAAGTTGAGTTAGGCTGAGGCATAGAGTTTGCTTGTTATTGTGTCATGCTGTCATAGATTAGTGAAAAAGACAGAGCTATTACCTTACAACCCTGCCCCCCATTACACACAAAGTGGTTGCCGCAGGTAACTCCCAAATAAAAATACATATCACAACATATCATAGGCTCAGACTAATCTGTTTAAAATAGCCAAGAGGAGTGTATTCTGGATCTGTAAAAGAATGTAATGGGTGAATGAAAGAGTTGTGGTATTCCAGGGTACTGGGTAACCTCCAAAATCCAAAATAGGCCCATTAAGAAACCAATAGTGGTGAGAAAAGGAAGCAGTTGAATTCATCCCAAGCCTCAGTTGTACATAACAGAGTGACATTTATTACTGTAGTATGCATACAGTGTGAGACACATTGTGATCAAAATAAAAAGTAAAAAGCTTTTCGGTGAAATAATGATAAGCAGCGGGATGGGCATCTGTTAGCCATTTTTTTGATTTTTCTTTTTTTGCTATCTCAGCTTTTGATTTATTAATCCTCAAGTTTTTTTTTCTTTGTAGGCATTATATTTAATAGCAACCAATGGCACCCCAGAGCTGCAGAGCCCAGAGAAACTGACTCCAATATTCCGTGACTTTTTAAATAGTTGTTTGGAAATGGATGTAGAGAAAAGAGGGTCGGCCAAAGAACTACTACAGGTAAAGGAACTAACGTTTGTAAATTAAGAATGTTAAATATAAATAAAATACATTTCAATAAGGGGAAGATCTGAGAAGTTTCCCACTCTGATTTCTTGGGAGCAATTGCTGCCTTTGAAAAAAAAAATTCTTGGATATCTAGATAGAATCCTTCTGTTCCTCTCATATTCATCAATATGTACTCTTTTGGAAAGAGAGGAGCTATACGTTCTTCCACAAGCCAGGTGGTAAACCAGTGGAAAACACACGATTATCCTTACTCTACTCTTGGCATACTGCAGAATCCTCACCATTCTGGCTTAATAGGTTTTTGTCAGTGTGTCAGGATGCTCTGTACTTAACACTTGTTTCTTTTCCACTTCAGCTTAAACTGAAATTAAAAGTCTGTCTTTAACATATAGATGCAGGGTTCACTTTGCTAATACAGGAAAATTGTCGTGAAGGAGAGAAAGGAAGACAGCTACATGGCCTTCCTAGATGCTTGTAAAAATACAGTTAAGATTAGTCACTATTGTATATAGAACAGGGGTGTCAAACTGCCGGCCCATGAGCTGGATGCGTTATGCCGAAACCCCACCCACCCCAGCTCCGGCAATGGGGGGAAAAGTCACAATATATCGCGGCACATCACGTGACATGGTGAGTTTGACACCCCTGATATAGAAGGATGATATCTGGAGTTACTTCAGTAGAATTCCTTAGGATAGGAAGAATTTGCAGAGGTCTTGGTTTTGTTCAGTTCAAGAAAGATATTGTTAGTGCCATTTAACAAAGTTTGAAAATTAAGAGCCACAATTTACTGAACTTACTTTCACCTTATCTCTAGCATAGAGATAATGTATAAGGTAGTTAGAATCATAATTATTTAAATATTCTGGTAAAGAAATGGTGGAAGAATGTTCTTCCTTCATTGTAAAATCCATCTGTGGAGTTACTTCTGCGACTTTTTAAGTAGTGAAACTTCCCCAAGGTTGCATGCTTCTTCTTTCTTTTAATGTACTCTTATCATTACCAATTTTCTTGGGCACCTATATGAAAAATATTTTTGTGTATAATTTCATTTTAGGATTGTTTTCAAAGTGTTTGTTTTGAAATGATGTTTTGAAATACCTATCCATTAAAACGTCCTGTTTCTCTTTCCATTAGCATCCTTTCTTGAAACTGGCAAAACCTTTGTCAAGTTTGACACCATTGATTCTAGCTGCCAAAGAAGCCATGAAGAGTAATCGCTAGCATTGCTGTTGTGGTTTTCATCGTTCCTGGTTTTGTTTGTTTGTCTGCTTTGATTTTTGTTTAACTCTTCCTATAATATACAAGTTGTTGCTCTTGTTTAGAGATGTTGAAAATTTGCAGAAGGGAAAAAAACTCACTTCAGCTCTAAGATACAAGAGAAGAAAATTCGTGGTAATAGTGAACTTTTCTGCAAATCTTGAAGTTGTAAACTGAATCACTGGCCTTTTTACCACCTCTACAAACGACTCAAAATTTTTCTATGCCAATGAGTTGTTTTTCAGTGACTTTGTTGTACCAGTTCCCATCTGTGCTCTGATTTGAACGTTTCCAATACTTGAACAATTGATTCAAGCTTTTAGAGAGAGGTATTACTGTAATCTGCTGGCCTTTTTTTCACTTTAGGTTTCCTTTGCTAGGCAGTAATTAGAAATGTGAAAGTTCCTCTTTCTCCTTTTAATATGAGTTAGGTATAACCCTTTTTATGTTAACCATCCAGATACCTGGGGACTGTAATTATTCAGTAACAGTTCTGAAACAAAGAAAAGAAGACAGTAGAAAGAAAGCAGTTCAACATAACCTGATGTAGAAATTTGTGCATGGACTTTGTAAAATAAGGAAAAGATGCTTCTGAATGTTGGAGACTGAATATCTGTTGGGTAAAGGGAAAAGTATTTTTTTTTCAGTAACGAAACCATCCTTTGAGCTTGGGGAGAAACCCCCACTCCTGTGAATTGTCTTCCATTTGTTCCTTGCTTGTATAGCTGATTGGTTACCTTTTAAAAGGATGTCTTGGAAAATGTGTTGTTTTATAGCAAAGTGCTTTATCCATGTTCTGACTTGGGCTGTGGGCTACATGCTGGTGCCTTCTGATTTTTAAAATTATCCTTCTTTGTATTAAATACATTTTGTATATGTTGTACATTTTCTCTCCAATGCAAATTTGAAATTGTCAGGACTAAGTATGAGAGGTTTCTTTCTTTATATATATACATATATATATATATATAAATATAAATATAAATATATTCATACTATTTCTACTAATAAAAGACCCAGAAGATTGCAAAAAAATCCAAGACTTTTATATGATTCTGTTGACTAAAGCCTCAGAACACCGGAAGTGCTATTTTATACAGATAAAAGTGGGAGAGGGAATAATTAAGATTCAAAATTATTGGAATTGCATTGTGAGTGACTAAGAAACTTTCTCTTGGTGAGAGTAAATAGCAAAACTTTACTATTATAATTAAGGAGAAAAACAAGATAGTGCCTCTTACGATAAAATAAACCAATTAGATTAATAAAGTAAGCCAACATCTGATTAAATGGGCAAGATTTGGAGTCTCTCACATTGCTCAAATTTAAAATCACTGTATTTTTGTGACCTTGATAGAAAATTTCTGAATGATAATGTGCCAAATAATAATTTAAGGCATTATTTAATTTGGTGCTCTAGTTTTCTTGCATTCCTAGATGGTATTTTGGGGAGAGCTTCTTAAAGTCCTAATTAAGAGGCTCTTGTAGCCTTTCTCATGGTCAGTGATGAGCCCTTTGTCTCTTTGTGAACAATATTCATATAAGAAGATCACAATGAAGGTATTGTAAATTGGGTGCTAGCTATACTCCAGGTTTTGATCCACAGTACTACAAAGGGCTCTAATTCCTTTACACCTTGGAACTTTTTTGCTTTCTGATTGATACCAGCAATGCCTTATTAATGCAACTAAAACAATGCCACTTTTGTACATCCATATCTTGTCAGAAGTATTACTCTGAAAATTGTGTAACAAACCAGTCTTATTTATTTTCAGATTATTTTGAACGTGCTTTGGTTTGGTCCAAGAAGGTGTGATGTCCTAATCTGAGTTGTATTTTAAGTCCAGTTCCTTCTTTTAAAAATTGCTTTCAATGTTAATACAGAAGTTAAAATAAGTTTGATCTTATATTGATAATTTTTTAAAACATTAAAAATTCAAGTTAATTTAATCTTTTATTGGGTCTTTGTCTGTTGCTGGCAATGGAATATGTAGAAATGAAGGCTTCTATGGATATGTATGTTTTAGTGTTTTTTATAATAGTATGAAAAGGTAGTTTTGAAAACTTAAAATTCTTAACATTTATTGTCACCTTAACGATGTTTTTCAAATCAAAGTTTCTTACAATTGAATTAACACAGGAATTGAAATAAGTTGTACACTTATTACTTTGTCTCAATGTATCCAAGTACTCCAAATTGTGTCTATTTGATATTCTTAAACTGTGATATACAGCTTATATAATCATCTAATTTTGTGCCCATTGCTCATTAAAAAGGATAGAAATGAATTGAGAGGAACGTTCCATTAGATAAAACAACATGTTTTGTTTGTAATTTGTATACTTTGGATTGAACATATGTTACTTGATTTAGACACAGAAGTAGCAAATCTACATTAACCAGATTTTCAGAAATAAAGTGAATCAATATTGGTTGCTTCATTCAGTCATGAAGTACGTATTTCTGAAACATAATTAGTTTTGGTCAATTTAAAACACTGAGCCAGATTAAAATTTAAAACTGTCCATCTTAAAGCATACGTGATACCTGCAATTTCCTAAATCAAAATACTGTTTTGTGAAGATTGCTGTAGAGAGAGGAGGTTTAAATTGAATAAATTTATGTATCATTAAAAGTGGGACGACAAAAGTTCATGAGTATATGAGTTCATAAACAAAATTCATCACTTCCATCAAATAATTCAGTCAGCTTTTGGATCTTAGGCGAGATTTCCAGGTATGTTTGATGGTGTGATACTATAATGAGAAGGAACGTATTTCATTAAAGCAAGCTTATCTGGAATCCCTCCCACGTACTATAAAGTGAAGCATGTTTGGTTTGGGTTGGAGTCATTCATCATTTGATCTTACATTCAGTTAACTTAAGAGGTCATTATATGCATACTCTGGAGCAATCTGGAGTCAATTAACTTCTGTTAAGTGTTGAAGAATTTGTTTTTGTAGCTGGAATTAATGATTTCTTTCTTTGTTCCATTGTCAGATGGAGATGGAAATAATGCAAGCTTTTGATTTTTTTTAATTGTCCTCAAATTTTGTATAATTTAATCCCATTCTGTTATTTAATTTTACCACAATATTAACTACTGTATTGTCTATGTTTAATGATTCTTTCAGGGCTAGAAATAAACATTTTTAAAATGATTGACAGATCTCTTTCTTCTCACCCAGCACCTTGATTAAATAATAGATCAGTCAGAGAACATTTGTGTTTACTTGTGTATGGCTTTCCTGATTCATTGGAGCAGATTTACAGTGTAATTATCATTTGTCTTCAAAACTTCCATGACAGCAAACTAGCTGAGACATTGTGGTGCTTAAGATTAGGGCTTTTTTTCTGAGCAGTTGTTTGCTTAATTCCTCTAGAACAGGGGTGTCAAACTGCCGGCCTGGGGGCCAGACGCGTCAAGAGGAAACCGCCTCCACCCATTGCCGGCAACGGGGGAAAAGTTCCGATATGTTGCACGACATCACGTGATGTGGCGAGTTTGACATGTCTACTCTAGAAACACAGCTATGAACATGCTAGAAGAGTTAAAAATATGACTGAATTTGATCATAAATTTCAATTAATAACTGACAAAAATAACTGAAAGTTAAGTCAGTATTTTCATATACCAGTGAACTATCACTGCCTATTAATTTTAATTTTTTACATGATTCTGGAACTGATTATGCATTGCCTTTGAAAGAGGTGCCCATGGAACACCTCAGATTTATTACACTTAGTTTTTTTTGTAATGCAACTATATGTCACAGGTTACATTGTGTTAAAAATCTGGTCAAGGCCAGTATTAATATTAATTTTATGCTAATGAGGCTCCATAACTCATTTAGACTGGGAGGCATTTAAAACAATGTTAGATGACACAAAACAAAATGACACTCTATAGGGATCCTGATTGGCTACCGTTACCAGTGCCAAACCAAATTTTTCATCTATATTATGTGAAATTGACATTATTTGTCAAACTGAAGGTTGACTTCAAGGTTGTAGAATTACAGGTAGTCCTCATCTTGCAACTGTTCCTTTAGTGATTGTTTAAAGTTATAATGGTACTGAAAAAAATGACTTATGACCATATATTACACATTTGCTGCAGCATCTCCATGGTCACATGATCAAAATTCAGACGCTTGGCAACTGATTCATGATGGTTGCAATGTCTTGGTGTGATGTGATCACCTTTTGCAACCTGACAAGCAAAGCCAATAGGGAAATCAGATTCACTTAACACGCAAGATTCATAAAATGCGGCAAAACTCAACAAATTTCTCACTTAGATGTTGAAGAGCACTGGGCCCAGAACAGAGCCCTGGGGCACCCCACTACACACTTCCTTCCATGTAGATGCAGTTTCATTGAGGACCACACGCTGAGTACAGCCGGTCAGCCAGTTATGAATCCATTTGGTGGTGATGCTATCTAACTCACATTTTTCTATCTTATCAAGTAGTAGGTTGTGATCTACTTTATCAAATGCCTTACTGAAGTCCAAGTAAATTATATCCACAGTATTCCTCTGGTCCACTAATTTTGTCACTTGGTCAAAGAATGCAATAAGATTTTCTGGCATCTGTTTTTTACAAACCCGTGTTGGCTTTTGGTAATGACTTTGTTTGCCTCTAGGTGTTCACTGATTCGTTGTTTGATTATCCTTTCCAGAATCTTCCCAGATATTAAGGTCAGGCTGATAGGTCTGTAGTTTCCTGGATCTATTTTTTCTCTTTTTTGAAGATGGGAACTACATCAGCTCTCTTCCAGTCCTCTGGTAGTTCCCCAGTGCTCCAGGATCTTTGAAAGATATAGTTCAGTGGTTCTGAGATCACATTTGCCAGTTCCTTCAGAACCTATCTTAACTTGTGTTTCTAATCTGATTTTTACGATACTGTTTGTGATAAGTTGGACTGTTTTTACCCTTTTTGTAAAGACAGATGCAAAAAATGAATTAAATAGTTGTGCTTTCTCCCTTTTGCTTGTCACCTTCTTGCCACTTTCTCCCACTAATGGACCAATCGTTTCCTTAACTTTTTTCTTGTTTTTTACATGTTGAAAGAAGCTTTTTTTGTTATTTTTGACTTGTCGCAAGCCCTAGTTCATTTTGAGCCTTAGCTTTCCTCACTTTGCAGGCTCGGGTTATTTGCTGATATTCTGCCTTAGTTATGTGCACCTCTTTCACTTTTTATACTTGTCTTTTTGTTTTTAGATTTATCAGAGAGTTCTTTATACAGCTATGCTGGTTTCTTTTGAGAGCTGTTATTTTTCTTCTTCATTGGTATTTGCTAGACTGGGCTTTTATAATCTCACTTTTCAAGTGAGATTTAAAGTGAATGTGGCCATCCCTATAACCCATAATATTTAATTTATATGAAGAAAGATGACAATCTTCAATAATGTTAAGGATATTTTAAGTTCTGAAGCAAGCTGAAGGAATATTGTAGTAGAGAAGTCAAAGCGGTGTCTAGGAAAGGATCTGTACACTGCCTAAAGTCACCTTGGCAAGATGGGTAGCATGGAACTCTTAACAATAAATAAAATCAATCTGAGAATTCCCCTCCATAGCAATGAATATTTTAAAGCCTTATAGGAAAATTGAAGAAAAAAGCTGATTTTGAAAAACTGGTGAAGCATAGTGTGTTTTTAGACTTAAAGTGTTCAAATAACAAGATTATAAGTTTCATATTTTGGATATATGGAAAGATAAAGATCATTCAAGGAAAAACGTGCTTGATAAAATTGAAGGAAAATGCAGAAGGAAAAACTTGCATGATTGGAACATTAAAAACAACCATGCTTACCATTCTGATAATGATTAGTCACTGACTAAAGACTGAACAGCATGCCAGAAACTGGTGGGCGCAAACAAGCAAAGCCCCATCTGTGGGATGCAGACATTACAGGAAACCATGCCCCTTCCGTTCCACGGAAAAACCTCCAAGGAACCAGTCCCTGGTGCCCAAAAGGTTGGGGACCTCTGGTCTAGAGGGCTGCCATGAAGCACCATTGACTTGAAGGCAATTGACAACAACAGTAGGAAAAACCTTGATCTCTAAACAGTTGAGAGAGAGTAAGCATTTGAATTCAAGAATCTCAACTGCTTTGCCCTTGGGGTCACCTGGTTTCACTGGATTCTGAACCAATTCCAAGGTGTGATTTATTAGTGTTTTTTCTTAGGGGAAAAAGGCTTAGGTGGGGTTTCTGGAGATGGAAAAAGGCTTAAGTGGGGTTTACTGGAAAAGAAAAGACCAAAGGTGAAATTCTGGTTGGAGCAGTTGCAAAGTGATAAGGGAGCAACATTCTATCTGAGCCAGTTTTTTCATGGTGTTAAATATGTTCAGTTCCCCAGACATTTCTGTGATCCTATTAACCTGATACCTATCAAACTATGCCACGTTTGCTTAAATATGCTTTTAAGGGAAGACTAATTAATAGTTTGTCCTCCCCTCTCTTTCATGCAGGGAAGATTTTTTTGAGTTAGAACGTACTACCTCACCAGTGTATTTCTCAGAATGTCTGGACTGAATGTCTCAATCATTTTTTTGGTCTCAGTTGTAATTCTTTGTGAATTTGCTAGGCGATTCTTCAAGAGAATTTTTCCGTCTAAGGTATATTTTTGTCTTGCTGGTGAATTAGCCAGTTCCTTCCAGATATGTGCTTGCTACCTTGAATTGAAGATGCTAAGGGAGATTGGCCCATGGGCTGGTGGCTTTGGCCCAGATGTAAGCCTGACTCTCTTGTTTGTAGTCTTCTTAGCTCATGGTGCCTCTTTTGATGGAACTCCTGCCAACCCTGTAGCCTCACTTCAGGAATTTCTAGCTTTGGATTGTTCTTTTGTAGGCAGTATTGTTAAAATTTTGGCCCAGTTTCTAGGGATGGAAGCAGCTTGTGCTTTTACCAAGAAATATTGGTCCAAGGAATTTACAGACTTCCACATAATCCAGAACTTAATGGCCCAGGATTGCAGCTCATCTCTCAATACCTCTATCTCCCAGGGCATTTTTGTAGAAGCCATGGGTTCCTTTCTTTTCCAGTTAATTATTCTCAAGCTTCACACCTGCCCTCTCATGTACAGAGTTCCTATTGTGGCGCTCAGTATCACTGTGTTGACCTACACAGGTAAGGATTGCTATCCAATCTCCTGAGATTTTTTCCTTCATGTAGAGTGAGAAACTAAAAATACTGTTTTATATAGGCAATGGTTTTACATACCTATGGCATGCAATTAAATATGTTTCACTGCTTACATTTTATTTACAGCAACCTGATTATTATAACTTGTCTTTCCTGCTTCAGAGTGATCAAAATATCTGTAACTGTCTTAAATGAAGGTTGTGAGATTTTGTTTGTATTTGCAATCCTCTTGACTGTTACTGTGTTGTGCTTTATTTCCTTGTGTATGGCTATTTTTATTAATATTCTACTTTGCAGTTAAAGTTATTTATTTTGATATTCTTTGCTTAATAAATTCTTTAAGCTTTTACCTCACTAGTGTGCTGATTGCTTTCTAATTTACTAATCTGCCCACAGTTTAGTGTGGCAAAACAGATGAAGAGTATTGTTGAATCCTTCTTGCAGTGGCTAAGATGGCAAACCCTTGAATCGAGCAACAGTTCTAGGAATCAGGTATAAAATATTAGTACAGTAATCAGCATCTGAAAATGGTCCGCCTATACAGAGTAAGCGCAGATATAGACTTATATTTTTATATAGCGCAGATATAGACTTATATTTTTATGAAATGCCTCCTGTTTCATTTCAAACCTCCCTTGTCACAGGTGCCTTGAAGTCAAAGTCTAATATGAGCAAATGCGTTGCAAAAATTTATGTCCCCTGCCTGATAATTATGAAGTTGGAAAATTGTATTGCAAATGAAGTTGGTCAGGGACTTCTCAAAGATGACTAAGAAGCCAATGTGGTAGAGCTGCATGCAAATGTCTATAGAAATTAAGCCAAATTCCAGCATAAATTAAATGTTGGTAACAGGAGTACCTGCAGCAAGGCTCTTAAACCTGTGTCTTAAGCCAAGTGTAAGAGATGAGCAGGTTGAGCCTGAAGGTGGGGTCAAACACATCATCAGTATGGAGCTGCTGCACTCCCACCAGATACTGAAGTCTTCTACTACTACTACTACTACTACTATTACTACACACACACACACACACACACACACACACACACACACACACACACACAGAGTGAATTTTGTTGACCCTTATCTATCTTTAGTAGATCAGATTCTTGTGTATAGGTAGCATGTAATAAACATGTAGTGCTTTGAACTCAACTCCTGTTCCTGGATACTTGTACCTGACACCAAGTGGCTCATGACTCCAATATTATAATTTTTGTATTGTATCTGGAAAATAATTGTTGCTGTAAATTTTTGCATGATGTGCAGTATGATATTTATGTGACTCTGAGCAAGGTGGAAATGAGTCTTAATTCTTTAACATATAGGATATCACTGAATTAAGAAAACAAGACAGGCGAGATATTTCTTAGATGAATATTTTATTTCACATAAATTTAAATGATATTTATTTTCAAGATTGGCTGCTTTTCTAAATATAGATTAAAGAGTTGCTTTCCAGCTATCTGAAAATATTTTATTAAACTTTTATTTCAATTTGAATGTATGAAATCAGAAGTATTTGCTTCTAATCACCTTCCTGGTAGATATGTGAAATAAGATTGCATTTGTACTAATGAACTGAGTATTGGGATGCTACTCTGTTTGTGAGTATCCATTGTATTGTTGATGTCTTGCCAGGTAGTGGTTCAGACTCTGAAATAAAATGGGAATCCCAAATAAGAGCAGAGGTGTTAAATTCTCTCACCTCTAGATCAGTGCTTCTCAACCTCAGCAATTTTAAGATGTGTGGATTGCAACTGCTGGAATGTTTACTGGGGAATTCTGAAAGCTGAGTCCATACATTTTAATGTTGTTGAGATTGAGAAACAATGCTCTAGATTGACACACTACTCTCAGATGCTGTTCCTTTCCAAAAAATACCCAAAAGAAGGAAAGATTCAGTAGTTTGGGTGCATTCCTCCTATTTTTAACTTTTGTTCCAATTTGAACATATTGAATCTGATTAAGTGGGGCACATGTTCCTGCATACGCCAGACAGAAGAACAGATGGATTAAACTGTTTGCTTTTCCTCTGCTACAGCTGCACCTGTCACAGGTGCCTTTTTTAACCCTGCCTTGGCCTCCGCTATGACCTTTTCCTGCTCAGGAAACAGTTTACTGGAGTATATGCAAGTTTATTGGCTGGCACCCATCTCAGGTGAGGTTCTAGAAGTTGCGACAGTTCTTGTAACTGAATATTAAGGTTCATTGAAGGAACTGTAACATTCAAGCCAAATACAGGTAATCTTCACTTAATGACACTTGTTCCATGAATATTCAAACTTACAATGGCTCTGAATGAGTGGTACTTACGATGAGTCCTCACAGTTCTGGCCTTTCCAGCACCCTACACTCATGTGATCACTATTTGCTGTCACTTCATTGCCAGCTTCCAACAAGCAAAGTTAATGGAGAAGTCAGTGAAATTGCGCCCTGCCAGCTACACTGCCCGACCAAGTAGCCTTCCTTCCAACCCCATGACTACCTGGGGCCATGCTGCATTTTATCCCTTCCTCACCGTGATAGAGCTGCACCTTTCCTCTGTATTCTTGCTTCCCTACATCAAAGCAGCTTGAAGTCAAAGTAGAACAGAACAAGCTGCAACAGCCTTGACCTTGCCCTGCTCCTTCCAGCCTTATGCTCTGCACTGGGCTTCCTGAAAGGCTAGACAGGCTTTCCAGAATGCCAGGGTGTCTCATTCTGTATCTGCAATTGGGCTACTTCTTCTGCTGTTTGGGGGCTAAATCCTCAACCCCACACAGTGTTACTGGCTAGGTGGATTTGCAGAGAATACTCTTAGTTCCTGGGTTCTACACAGCCAAGATAAGCTCCCAATCCTACTCCTTCTCCTCTGGCTCCCTCTGTCTTTTCAGTTGGCTACCAGTTCAGCTCCAGATATGCCTTGGCCAGTACTCCGCAGCATGTCTAAATTGGTTTTTGCCCTTCTGCAGTTCCCCCTCTTCCTCTTGATTGGCAGAATCAAGGCTAACTTGCTACACCATCACAATAGAATGGCAGGGTTGGTGGCAGAGAGGGTTGCAGTGATAGGTGGATGATTTCCTAAATACATTGTGTTTCAGGGAGGGCCCGGCCGGCAAGGTGAGTGATGAGTGGTACAAGAGCCTTGGTGGAGCAGTGGGCTAATGCCTCCTTAAGTAATACCAGCTGCCTGCAATTAGTGCAGGTTCGCATCCCACCAGGCTCAAGGTTGACTCAGCCTTCCATCCTTCCGAGGTAGGTAAAATGAGGACCCAGATTGTTGGGGGCAATAAGCTGACTTTGTAATAATGCCGCTTGGGGGGGGCTGAAAGCCCTAATAAGCAGGCATATACATAAGCACATTAATTTGTGCTTAGATTGTAAGCCGCCCTGAGTCTTCGGAGAAGGGCGGGATATAAATGGGATTAAAATAAAATAAATAAATAAGTATGCTTAGCAACTGTCTGGGATTTGCTTAATGACCAAGTCCATGTTAGTTCATGAAAACAAATTAGTCACCAACCTAGGAAAGTTTACATAGGTTAACAAAGAAAAGAATAATTTTAATTAACTAGGAAATAAGAAGGGAAAACTTTTAATTAACTAGGGAAAACTAGTTCAGAAGAAAATTCTGGAATAAGATATCATTTTTGTTGTTGTTAGCTGCGAAGTCGTGTCTGACTCATCGCAACCCTATGGACAATGTTCCTCCAGGCCTTCCTGTCCTCTACCATCTTCTGGAGTCCATTTAAGCTCACGCCTACTGCTTCAGTGACTCCATCCAGCCACCTCATTCTCTGTCGTCCCCTTCTTCTATTGCCCTCAATCTTTCCCAGCATTAGGCTCTTCTCCAGTGAGTCCTTCCTTCTCATTAGATGGCCAAAGTATTTGAGTTTTAGCTTCAGGATCTGGCCTTCTAAAAAGCAGTCAGGGTTGATCTCCTCTGGACTGACCAGTTTGATCGCCTTGCAGTCCAAGGGACTCGCAGGAGTCTTCTCCAGCATCATAGTTCAAAGGCCTCAATTCTTTGGCGCTCAGCCTTTTTTATGGTCCAGCTTTCACTGCCATACATTGCAACTGGGAAGACCATAGCCTTGACTATACGCACGTTTGCTGACAGGGTGATATCTCTGCTTTTTAGTGTGCTGTCTAGATTTGCCATGGCTTTCCTCCCAAGGAGCAAGCGTCTTTTAATTTCTTGGCTACAGTCCCCATCTGCAGTGATCTTGGAGCCCAGGAAAATAAAATCTGTCACTACCTCCATTTCTTCCCCATCTATTTGCCAGGAATTGAGAGGGCCAGATGCCATGATCTTGGTTTTCTTAATCTTTAGTTTCAACCCAAGTTTTGCACTCTCCTTCACCCGCAACAAGAGGCTCTTTAGTTCTTCTTCACTTTCTGCCATTAGAGTGGTATCATCTGCATATCTTAGGTTGTTGATATTTCTTCCGGCAATCTTAATTCCAACTTTTGATTCCTCTAACCCTGCCTTTCTCATGATGTGCTCTGCATATAAGTTAAATAGGCAGGGCGACAGTATACAGCCTTGTCGGACTCCTTTCCCAATTTTGAACCAATTAGTGGTTCCGTGTCCCGTTCTCACTGTTGCTTCTTGGCCCACATATAGGTTTCTCAAGAGACAAATAAGATGGTCTGGTACTCCCATCTCTTTAAGAACTTGCCACAGTTTGTTATGATCCACACAATCAAAGGCTTAAGATATCATTAAGACAAATTAAAAAATGGTACTGGTAATAGTTGGAATCCAGTCTTGAATTGATGGAAAGTACTGCATTAAACAAGTTAAAGATATGCCTTTAAATTAAACTGTAACCATCCAGAATTTTAATTCTGACATTCAGTAGCAGTATATTTTGTGAAAAGTGAAACTTAAGCCTCCAGTAGAAATGCATGGGGCAGCCTCAACTATCAACATTTAAAAGAAAACGTATTGCAAGGATCCTTGCCAGAATCATGGACACACACATTCACTCACAGATTGATCTATTCTCCCCATCATTTCATTTCTCCATTTCCTGGTCACCATCACATTTTTTTCCAATGATATGCAGAAACATGCTAATCAAATATTAGTATTCTTATTCTGTTTACATAATCATTTTGAATACTGTTGCTTATCTTAATTGCTAAAATGCTGTTAAAGGAAGACTTTCAAAAATACAACTGAAGCAACACATACAGCATTTTTTTAAAGTGGAAATGGCAGAACAAAAATCCATTTTTCTTCTTTTTTTTCCAGTGTGAGAAAAATACTTGAAGCTTTGTCAACCGTGCAGCTTTTTTTTTAAGCAGAATCTGTATTGTGACTGTATGTTTGCATAAAGAAAAAAGATGCGTTCCCTGGTTAGAACCTGCTGAATAGTTTTATATTTTTCCCAAGACTGGCTTAAAACACATTACTGTCTATGAAAAAAATGCTCTCCTTCTCACTCCATGTGCAGAAACAAACAGCTGGCACCTGAATCATATTTCAACAATGATGCTAGGATAGCATCTTCCATTGTCTGAGCAGCAGACTAGGTTAGGTCGTCTTCCAGTTCACCATTCAGCATGTCACTATTCTGTAACTTGTGCCATCTACTGGTCTTGATTCCTACTCACTCTTGCCTCAAAAGAGAAAAAGACATAAATACTTTTGGGACATAAATACTTTTGGGACATAAATCAAATTGATAAAAATTTCCTGTTACTGTTTTCCCCCTGCAGGAATGCTGTTAGCCCTCTTTGTATATCGAGGAAATATTCCACGCTTCTTCCAGACAAACCTGCTTTATAGTCAAAAGAAAAAATACAGAATATTTAAAGGGAAAGTAACATCGAACTTTGCTGTTGAAGAGAAGCAGACAAAAACAGAGAAGAACAGCAGTTCTGGACTGAATAACTGAACAGAGCAAAAAGGATTAACACTGCTGGATGGGAGGCAAAAAACTACTTTTCTGGGTAAATGGCAAACGAGGATTGGAAAGGGCAGGTCACATGATATTATGATGTTCCTCAAACTGGGACCTTCTAGATGTGTCAAATTTCAACTCCCATAATTTCTAGCCAGCATGAAATATGTACTATGACTTTAAATTGTGGGAATTCTAGTCCAACATGTTAACCAGCAGAATGTTGATAAAGAGTGTATTATTAGATGCACAAAATAGCAACCTTTTATCAATTGTTAAAAAGGCGTGCATTCATTATGCTAATCGGATTTTAAATCTATATGTTCAGGCCATCTTTTGAGGAAAGTGGCTATTCCTAGGTAGCAGGAATGTTCTTCAAACTATGGCATGGCTTTTGAACAGATAAATATCTTTATGGTATGGCATAGGATATGGCTTGAAATAAATAGTGAAATTAGAACAAATGTTAAATGTTTGATGTGGAATTGCACTTTCGATTGCCTATGAAAAAGTAAAATGTTACATGAGATAAAATGTTATATGATCCTTCTTTTTGGGCTCTTCCTGAAATTTAGTTAATACAAGCAGCAATCTGGGTTTCTTTAATGCAGTTATCCCTATCTGGTGCTCACAATAATGTGGTTATCATTTCTGATTTCTTATTATGCGCATTTCTGATACGTTTATAATAAGCATACAGAATGCAATTGTGCTATATTTTCCAAGGTCCCCTTTTGGTGATGTATGAAACATCCTTGGTCAAATGTTAATATTGGTTGCAAACAATACAGTGATAAAAGATACCTACTGCTGTGTAATAGGCCTCAACTTGTATTTCCTTCAAAGCACCGTTTCTTTTAAAATAGATCTGTTGATTTCTGCAATCTCATTAATCTAACTATAGGATTCTTGTTGATTACAAAGGGATCAATATATATTGACATTATCAACTATAAATAATGAGAAATTATGTAAAGTGCTGAGCCACAGAAAATTGGGTGACAATGCCCAGAATATTGCACCAGACTTTTATGTGCGTGGAGAAATATCTATTTTTCTCTCCTAAATTTGTAGGTTATATGTGGGGAACTCAGTTGTTGATTGGTGTGACAATCCAAACTTTGCTCGTGTATTTTTCTTTCGTATCAATACTTAAAGCAAATAATGTGTAATTATAATGAAGAAGGGATTCCATAGGGATCCAGGAATTGTGCTGGCAGCTTAGAGAAACAGGTTGGAGAGACCTTGTTTCTCATCTGGAACAACACATCTAAGGTTTCATGATAATAGAAAAAAAAAGAAAAGGAAATTAATGTTAGGCCTGGGTATGTTTTCTACCTGGTCATTTATCCTGGATCAGATCAGGTCTATAGTCTCGATGGTATCATGAATCAGAAATCAGTCCTAACTGGTTCGATCTGTCCTATATTTCTATGGTCTGAATGAGTAAGCAGGCTTGCTGAACTTCAAAGCTTTCTTGACGAACTGCTTCCTGTACAGGAAATGACTATACTGAAGTTCAGGAGTCACCATCTGCCAGCACATCTTCTTGTTGCCTTATTCAGTTCAAGTTGTAGCCAAATATTTTTGCACTGCCAGATTGCCATACTGCAGTGGGACTAATGCCTGGTCTCTAATCTTCTTTGGAGATACACTATCACCTTCTTGAAGCTAGATCTTTGCCAGCTGTCATGGTTCTGACAGATGAAACTCTTCAAAGAACTACGAGGCATTGTTTACCTTAAAGTATCTTTATTTGAACTGCATAGCATCGGCATGTACATAGTTGAAGTCAAAATCTGAATTCCCCTCCCCTTTGCACATAGTATCAAACACAATTCCCTCCTCTGGACCCGGCTATTTTGAACAACTATCGTCCGGTCTCCAACCTTCGCTTTCTTGCGAAGGTTGTTGAAAGCGTGGTGGCACATCAGCTCCCTCTGTTCCTGGAGGAAGCTGATTATCTGGACCCGTATCAATCGGGCTTTAGGCCCAGGTACAGCACGGAGACGGCATTGGTCGCGCTGGTAAATGATCTCTGGTGGGCTCGGGACAGGGGTTGCTCCTCTGTCCTAGTCCTATTAGATCTCTCAGCGGCTTTCGATACCATCGACCATGGTATCCTACTGCAGCGTCTCAGGGGGTTGGGAGTGGGTGGCACTGTTCTACAGTGGTTCTCCTCCTACCTCCTGGGCCGCTTGCAATCGGTGTTGATGGGAGGGCAGAGGTCCACCCCGAGGCCTCTTGTTTGTGGAGTCCCTCAGGGGTCGGTCCTCTCTGCCCTCTTGTTCAACATCTATATGAAGCCGCTCGGTGAGCTCATTCGTGGTTTTGGGGTGGGGTATCATCAGTATGCTGATGATACCCAGCTTTTTCTTTCCACCCCAAACCAACCCAGTGATGCCCTCGACGTGATGTCCTGTTGCCTGGAGGCGGTCTGGGTTTGGATGGGGAGAAACAGGCTTCGACCCAATCCCGCCAAGACTGAGTGGCTGTACATACCGGCATCTCAGATTAACCAATCTATTCCATCGATAACTATAGGGGGTGAGGTGTTACCCCCTGTAGATAGGGCTCGCAACTTGGGCGTCCTCCTGGAGTCACAGCTCAGTTTGGAAGATCATATAGGAGCCGTGGCCAGGGGGGCTTTTGCCCAGGTTCGCCTGGTGCACCAGTTGCGGCCCTATCTGGACCGAGATGCCCTACGCACAGTCACTCATGTGCTTGTGACCTCCCGGATAGACTACTGCAATGCTCTCTACATGGGGCTGCCCTTGAGGACCACTCGGAGGCTTCAGCTGGTGCAGAATGCAGCCGCGTGAGTTGTGATGGGGGTCTCCCAATACTCCCATGTAACACCTCTTCTCCGCGAGCTGCATTGGCTTCCAGTTGCCCTCCGGGTGAGATTCAAGGTGCTGGTGATGACCTATAAAGCCCTAAATGGCATGGGTCCAGATTATCTTAGGGAGCACCTGCTGCCAGCATCAACTTCCCATTGTCCTGTGCACTCCCAAAGGGAGGGCCACCTCAGGGTCCTGCCTGTCAGGGAGTGCCGGCGGGCGATCCTCAGGGGGAGCGTTCTCGGTGGGCGCGCCTGCCCTATGGAATCAACTGCCTGTGGAACTCCGGATCGCCCCCTACCTTCGCTCATTTCGCCGGGACTTAAAAACCTGGCTATTTGAGTTAGCCGGCCTAGACTGAGGGGTTTTAAGGTTTTAAATTTTAAACTCTTTGGGGGCTATTAATTTTATTTTATTTTAATCTGTACATTGCACTGTTTTAATTTTGCCCTATAAACCGCCCTGAGTCCCTTGGGAAAAGGGTGGTATATAAATCAAAACAAACAAACAAATAAATTAATTAATTAACAGTCATAAATCACATTCCTCAATTAGTTTGAAATGCAGGCTTTCCCTCCAGTTCTCCAACCCGCCATTTCTTTTCATCTCTTATTTCAAAAGCCCTGAATACACACACTATTATAATATTTGTATGTCTAACTAACTCCCATCACATTCCTCCTCCCTCCAGTATCATCTAATTCTAAGAGTAAAGCAATTTAAAGGAAAAGGCTGCAATTCCATATGTTGTCAAAGCAAGAACATCTGATGTTAGCAGCGTTGACACCAGCTGGTTCTCTTGCAATACCTTCACTTCCTGCTTGATACATTCCTTGCCAATATGTAAATATATTTTTTTTCCAAAAAGTCTTGTTGAAATGCATATAAAGTTCCCAGTCGAGCTTATTCCAGCTCTTTAATTACTCTACAGAATCTTTTGAAAGCTGAGATATGGTTATATCTCTTTTGTTAAGAGGGAATGAGATGACATCATCCAAGTCCCAGCACCAGATTTCTTTCAATAACATCATGAACTCATTAAAATACTCTGAGATGAGAACTAAATCAAATTCTGCTTCAATGGTTCTCATTAAATATTAGTTGAATATTCTCTATTGAAAAGTTTCCACTGTGACTGTAACCAAAATCAAATGCCATTAGATTCTTGGCATAATGGCTGTCATTGACTGTGGCATTGTAAAACAGGGATGTCTGGCTGAGAAATTTCTCTAATTTCTTCTGGTTTTGGAGAAAGGGGACATCCCTTTGTAATAAGTAAATGAAGGTTCCATGAAGTGAAAGGGATTCCGAAGGATGGTAAAGTACAATGTCCCATCTGACAGGACTTTGGCAACCTGGGATTGGAAGTAAAGAACATATTCACTCTTAAAGGTAAAGGTAAAGGTTCCCCCGCACATGCGTGCTAGTCGTTTCCGACTCTAGGGGCCGGTGCTCATCTCCGTTTCAAAGCCGAAGAGCCAGCGCTTGTCCGAGGACGTCTCCGTGGTCATGTGGCCAGCATGACTAGACGCCAAAGGCGCACGGAACGCTGTTACCTTCCCACCGTAGTGGTCCGTATTTTTCTACTTGCATTTTTACGTGCTTTCGAACTGCTAGGTTGGCAGAAGCTGGGACGAGTAACAGGCGCTCACTCTGTTATGCGGCACTCGGGATTCGACCCGTCAAACTGCCGACCTTCTGATCGACAAGCTCAGCATCCTGACCCACTGAGCCACCGCATCCCTATTCACTCTTACGTCCCCCCAAAGCACCACGTCCACCAGTTTCATTCTTTTCCTAAAGCTCTCCTGTTTTTAAGATATTTTTGCTTTCTTTCTGTTTTTCCTTTTCTTCCTTGACTCTGAACTCAGAGCAGGGACTTACTTTCTCAACATTCATACAGTGCCATGCATACTGATAGCTTTATATTCAATAATTTAATTTAATTCTAATTAAATTCGGATGAGGAGCACTTTCATGTCAGTACAGGTAGTCCTCGACTTATGACCACAATTGAGCTCAACATTTCTGTTGCTAAGTGAAACATTTATTAAATGGATTTTGCCCCATTTTACAACCTTTCTTGCCACAGTTGTTAAGTGAATCACAGCAGTGATTAAGTTACAACATGACTGTTAAGTGAATCTGACTTCCCCATTGAGTTTGCTTGTCAGAAGGCCACAAAAGTGGATCACATGATTGCAGGACACTGCAATCATCCTAAATATGAGTCAGTTGCCAAGCATATTAATTTTGATCACGTGACCATGGGGATGCTGCAATGGTCCTAGGTGTGAAAAAGTGTCATAAGTCACTTTTAATATTTGTAATTTTGCATTTTATTCTTGCCCTGTTCACCGCCCTGAGTCCTTCAGGAGAAGGGCGGTATAGAAATATTAATAAACTAAACTAAACTAAACTAAACTTTTTCGGTGCCGTTGTAACTTCAAACATTCACTGTGAACTGTTGTAAGTCAAGGACTACCTGAAAATGTTTTAAGTAAGTAAATAAAAACTGAGCTAAAATACGGCCGTTCCTAATGCTCATTGTTTAGTGTCAGCTGAATTGGTATATGTTTTGAATGGGAAGTGATAAAAAGCATAAACATAAAATAGTGCCAAGCAGAAAAGAACAAAAGGGACAGCCTGCAGTTTTTTAATTTCTCCCTGTGTCCCAGGAAGAATCTGTTGATTTGAAGGTTTATCTCAAAAGCCCCCTTGATGCTTAATTATTGTATTTGGTGCCAACGGAAACAAGTTTATTGCAGGTTAAGGAGATATGGTTGAGAAAGGCGTCAGAGATTCTGATACTGAGGAGGTTAGAGATTATGACCTAGTTTGAATGCTCAAAGGACTTGTATTATATTACCCATTTGATTAAGAAGAATTATAACTGACTGTTCTGAAATGTGATTACAATCCTTTCTGCCTGTTCCACATGCCAGTCTTGCCCAATTTCTCCCACTGTCATAGATCTAAATCATAAATTAAATAGTAATTCTGCATTGGTAAATGCCTACCATGAGGCCCATAGAGTATAGAAACTGCAGATAAGGTCAAACATGCAGGACTGTACTAAAGTATCATATCATTGGGTGCCTGGATGTATTTATTTGTGCAAATGAAATTTACAAATGAATATATATATAGATGGAACAGAATGTGAATAGGAAGTATTAGATATGTTTGCCACCTTGAGTTGACCAATATATATATAAAAGGTGAGATAAAAATCTAATAATGACATCAATAATAATAATAATTCTAGGAAAATATATAGAATAAATTCAGACTACCGAATTTCATACTTTTATCACTATTATGGACATAAATCACAATGCTTGCTTTTGAAATTGGCAATAGATTGTCTTAGATTAGAATTCCCCAGTCAGCCATACTGGGAGTTTAGGTCCACACATCTTAAAGTTACCAAGTTTGGGAAGCCCTGCCTTAGATATAGATATGTAACTTGCTATAACCACCAGCAACAAATTACCCTTGTTACCACTATTTCTTCCTATTTTCTGCTTTTTTCCTCTTCTCTATATGAGGCTTGTATATATGTACAGTTGGGTTAATGTTTAGCTTTATGTGCATCACTCAGCAATTAAAAAGGAGTTTAAAATCCCCAGGACTTTAACTATGAAGAAATATTTATTTTCTTCACATCTCTAATGCTGCTGGATGGGGAAGGGACTAAGGGATTGTGAGACTGGCTGGGAAATTGTCATGAAGACTGCAAATGAAAATCACATGACCACAGCAGTAACCAATAGCACTGAAGCAGTCACAACCTTTCCAAATTTCATTCTCTCAGAAGTCATGGGTCTTGGACCCATTCTGAACATTAGCCCATTTGAGTACATTGGTTCAAAATCTGTTGCATTCCTGTTTCATTCATTAAAGGTGATGACAATGAGAGAAGTTTATAGATAGATTTTATACTATTTGTATATTGTTTCATAGTACGATCCCACTGAAGAGCTATTCTGGTAATAAAAACAAATATTACAAATCCACCCCCTGCAACTTGCTAGATGACAGCAAAGATAAAAAGACAAATCTATCTGATGTTATATAATGGTCATCTAACCAGTGGGTTTTTTTTAAACCTTGGAAACTTTAAGATATGTGGATTTTATCTCTGGACTTCCCAGCCAACATGCTGATTGGGGAATTATGGGAGTTGAAGTCCACATATTTTAAAGTTCCCAAGGCTGAAAAACAATAATCTAGGATGCATAGATTGCACTCCATATATAACGTGCCTACAAATATAAATATAGATGGGGGGGGGAGAGAGATTCATTCAGTGAACTCTTCTCTATCTCTTCAGTTAATATCTGATTGAATGCCTCATTTTAAGAAAAGAGGCAAACAGCAGCATTCTTAATTCCTCCATACAGAGTCTATTAATGATTCATTTAGAATTTGACTAGTTAGAAAATCTCCCAACTATAAGAGACATTTCAAAAAAGAATTTGTTACATAGTGCCATCTACTGGGCTCAACAACAAAACATTTTCAGTATTTCCCTACTGAATTTCCTTTTTGTTTGGCTTCTTTCTTAGAAAATGAGACTGAGACAAAAATACTCAGGGAAAAAAAAACATTACTTCGGTTCACACCATACCTTTCTAGTTTGAAATGGTTGGGGTAATTTGTGGTTACACATCTTATTCTATGTGAACCAGGTTTATCCACAAAGTTCAAAATAGGATAGGATAGGATAGGATAGGATAGGATAGGATAGGATAGGATAGGATAGGATAGGATAGGATTGGATTGGATTGGATTGGATTGGAAGGGACCTTGGAGGCCTTCTACTCCAGCCCCCTGCTCAAGCAGAAGAACCTATACCATCTCGGACTGTCCAGTCTCTTCTTAAAAACCTCCAGTGATGGTGCACCCATGATTTCTGAAGGCAAGCTGTTCCACTGGTTAATTGTCCTCACTGTTAGGAAGTTTCTTCTTAATTCCAGGTTGCTTCTCTCTTTGATCAGTTTCCAACCATTGTTTCTTATTCTGCCCTCTGGTGCTTTGGAGAATAGTTTGACACCCTCTTCTTTGTGGCAGCCCCTCAAATACTGGAATACTGTCACCCCTATTTCTTCTTTTCTTTAGACTAGCCAAACCCAACGCTTGCAGCCGTTCTTCATATGTTTTAGTCTCCAGGCCTTTGATCATCTTAGTTGCTCTTCTCTGAACTTTTTCCAAGGTCTCAAGATCTTTTTTGTAGTATGGTGACCAAAATTGGTTGCAGTATTCCAGGTGTGGTCTCACTAGGGTTTTATAAAGCGGTACTAATACTTCACGTGAACTTGATTCTATGCGTCTTTTTATAAAACCAGGTTTGTATTAGCTTTTTTGGCTGCTGCTGCACACTGCTGGCTCCTAGTCAAAGTGATTGTCCACTAGGACTCCAAGGTCCTTTTCACAGTTACTGTTTTTGAGCCAGGTATCATCTAATCTGTACTTATATCTTTGATTTTCCCAGCCTAAATGTAAAACTTTGCTTTTCTTCACATTAAAGCTCGTTTTATTGGATAGGGCCCATTGTTCAAGTTTGTCAAGATATTTTTAAATTCTGAGGTTATTTTCTGGGATGTTGGTTATTCCTGCTAGTTTAGTGTCATCTGCAAATTTGATATGTTCCCCTTCTATTCACTCATCTAAGTCATTAATGAAGATATTGAAGAGTACTGGGCCTAAGACAGACCCTTGTGGAACCCCACTGCTTACTTCTCTCCATGTGGATGTAGTACCATTGAGGACTACTCATTGAGTATGGTTTGTCAGCCAATTACAAATCCATCTGGTGGTGAAATTGTCTATTCCACCTTTTTCTAGCTTACCAAGCAGTAGATTGTTGGTCTACTTTGTCAAATGCCTTACTGAAATCTAAGTATACTATGTCCACAGCGTTTTGCTGGTCTACTAATTTGGTCATTTTATCAAAGAATGAAATAAGATTGGTTTGGCATGATATGTTTTTAATAAACCCATGTTGGCTACCAGTTATAACTTCGTTTGCTTCTAGTTGTTCGCAGATCTGCTTTTTGATTATCTTTTCCAGGATCTTCCCAGGTATTGATGTTAGATTGATTAGTCTGTAGTTTCTGGGTCTGTTTCCCCCCCCCTTTCTTGGAGATGGGAAACATATCAGCCTTTTTCCAATCCTGAGGTATTTTCCTGGTGCTCCAGGATTTTTGAAAGATATGGTGCAATGGTTCTGAAATAACATGCAATGGTTCTGACATAACAAATGCCAGCTCCTTCAGAACTCTGGGATGTAATCTGTCGGGTCCTGGTGATTTATATTCATTAAGGTCGGATAGGTGTTCTCTTACCATTTTCTTGCTTATTTTGATTTTTGTTTCTAGTTTGTTTTTTGCAGTAGGTATTTTTTGTATGTTGGTTTATAATTTCTTTTTGTGTGAAGACTGATGCAAATAATGTCTTAACAATAATAATAATAATAACAACAACAACAACAACAACAACAACAACAACAATAATAATAATAATAATAATAATAATAATAATAATAATAATAAAGTTGGGAGGGACCTTAGAGGTCATCTAGTCCTGAGTTATGAGTTAAGCAACTCTGCTTTCTCCCTATTAATTGTTACTTCCTTGCCATCTTCTCTTTTTAGTGGACCTACAGTTTCTTTAGGGACGTGGTGGCTCAGTGGGTTAGGACGCTGAGCTTGTCAATCAGAAGGTCGGCAGTTTGGTGGGTCAAATACCGAGTGCCACGTAACAGAGTGAGCACCTGTTACTCGTCCCAGCTTCTGCCAACCTAGCAGTTCGAAAGCACGTAAAAATGCAAGTAGAAAAATAGGGACCACTACAGTGGGAAGGTGACAGTGTTCCGTGCGCCTTTGGCGTCTAGTCATGCTGGCCACATGACCACGGAGACGTCCTCAGACAAACGCTGGCTCTTCGGCTTTGAAATGGAGATGAGCACCGGCTCCTAGAGTTGGAAATGACTAGCACGCATGTGCGGGGGAACCTTTACCTTTACAGTTTCCTTGACTTTTTTCTTGTTATTAATATGTTGAAAGAAACTTTTTTTATTATCCTTGATTTCTGATGCAAGTCTTTGTTCATTCTGAGCCTTTGCTTTCCTAACTTCTTCTTTGACTTAGTTATGTGTCCCTCTTTCCATTTTTTGTACTTGTCCTTTTTGTCTTTCAGTTTGTCTGAGAGATCTTTGTGCAGCCATGCTGGCTTCTTCTTGACGTTCTTGTTTTTCTTTTTCAGTGGTATTGTGCTGGACTGGGATTTTATGATAGCATTTTTCAGAGTTTCCCACGCTTCTTGGGTTGTTTTTCCCTTTAGGATTTTCATCTATGGGATCTTTCCTAGGTTCTCTCTAAGTTTTTTTAAAATCAGCATTTTTGAAGTTTAAGACACTGGTTGAATTATTTTCTATTGCTTGATTTTGCATTATATTGAATTCCAGTATGACGTGGTCACTTTTCCCCAAGGTTCCGGCAACTTCAACTCCCTCTATTACTTCTTATGTTAGTAAGAATTAGGTCCAGTATAACTTTACTTCTAGTTCCCTCCTCTATCTTTTGGATGACAAAGTTGTCGGCTAGGTTGGTTAGGAATCTGTTTGATCTCCTGCTTACTGTAGAGTTTGTCTCCCAGCTTATATCTGGGTAGTTGAAGTCTCCCATTACTACTGTGGTATGCTTTCTACATACATTTGTTAACTGGTTGGCAGAGTCCATCTATTTCTTCTGATTGGTTGGGTGGCCTGCAGTATACCTCTATGGCAGGAGTCAGCAACCTTGAACACACAAAGAACCATTTGGACCTGTTTCCCAGAGGGAAAAAAACCACTGGGAGCTGCAAAAGGGGGGGGAACTTGATTGATGAGTTTAATTAAAAAGAAATAGACGCTGCTGTGCATGAGTTTTCTCTCTCCCTCCCTCCCTCTCTTTCTCTCCCTCCCTCTCTCTCTCCCCCCCTCTCTCTCTCTCTCCCCGATCTTCTGCTCACCTGGCAAGCTGGCTTCATGCTGTTCTGGACAAGCTGACACACATTCTTATTGGGCGGGCTCTCCTGCCCTGCTTTTTGCTGCTTCCTGCTTCCTGCTTCCTGGGGACACAGCAAAGGCAGGAGCTCCGCCCAATAAGCTTGTCAGTGTCAGAATCCATTTATATCACATTTCATAAATGTATGGGTAGAATATTGTGTTTATTCTGGGGATTCTGCCATCTCTCCGAGGGGGGGGGAGAGGATGGTTACTCAGATTGCAGTAGAAAGAGGAGGTTTGCAAATTTCTACCGCCAATTCATCCCTGCATTTGGCCAAATAGCCATGCCCCTGACAAACTTGTTGAAAATGAAAGGGGGGTCCCCTGTGAAATCCAGCCAGCCTGTAAAGTGGACAATGGAGTGTCAAGCAGCATTTGAGAGGCTAAAGAGACTTTTTTCTGCTGAACCTGTCCTAAAACACCCAGATCCCGACAAACCTTCTATAATACAGGCAGATGTGAGTGATGTAGTGGTAGGAGCTGTACTATTACAAGAAAATGATGGGGGGGACATTGCAACCATGCGCATACACATCCAGAAAACTCACAGAAACAGAACAACGTTGGCCAATATGGGAAAAAGAGGCATTCTCGTTGAGGTGGGCATTACTAACATGGTGCCAATTTTTAGAAGGAAATAAAATACCTTTCCAGGTCTGGACAGACCACAAGAATTTGGAAGCACTAAAAACACCCAGGAAGCTCACTCCTAAGCAAGACTGCTGGTCCCAACATTTTCACTGATTCAATTTCACTCTCAAACACTTACTGGGGGGAAAGAACTTCCTGGCAGATGCATTATCCTGCATGCCCCAATATAACAGCACAAGAGTTACTGACTTTAAACCACTTGTGCTGGAACAACAACTGGCAGCACCAGTCACCACCAGGGCACAAGGAAAAATGAAGCCGAAGGCAGATAGCCAAACTGGAATAGAATTCAGGAAGTCTTTGGAAAGTGATGAATGGTTCCAGAAAAATAGACATGTGTGCACAATTAAAGATGGACTGCCATGGGTGGGGGAGAAGCTATATTTACCTACCACACAGAGAATCAACTTCATGCAACTGTGCCATGATACAAAATCAGCAGGACACTTTGGTTTTGTAAAAACCTTACACTTAACTAAAAGGCAATTGTGGCCATCCATGAAAAAGGACATAGAAAGCTATGTGGGTAGCTGTCAAATTTGCACCATGGCCAAAAGACTGCAAGGGAAACCGCCAGGTCTGTTACAACCGGTGGCGAACCCCTCAGCCCCATGGAAAGAAATAGCCATGGATTTTATCGTAGAACTGCCAGAAAGTAATGGAAACACCATAGTCTGGACTGTCACAGATCTGTTCTCTAAGCAAGTATATTTCATACCTTGCCAAAAAATCCCGACTGCAAAAGCATTAGCAAAACTTTTTGTACAGCATATTTACAAATTGCATGGGGTACCACAATGCATCATATCTGATAGAGGGATGCAATTTACGTCAGCATTTTGGAAAGAATTTTTATCCCTCTTAGGAACCACCCAAGGACTGTCATCTAGTTACCACCCTCAGATGGACGGGGCTTCTGAACGACTTAACGCTGTACTTGAACAATATCTAAGATGCTTTATTAATTTTCAGCAGACTGACTGGACGGACCTACTGCCTTTCGTAGAAGTAGCATATAATAATGCAGTCCACTCAAGCACAGGTTACACCCCTTTTCAAGTAGCTACAGGCCAGAGTTTCAACCCAATACCAGAACTAACCCCAAAAGAACCGGTCATTCCTGAACTGAAGGAATGGATTGCTCAACTAAAAAATACTTGGCCAATCGTTAGGAAAGCATTGGAAGATGCCAGAAAAGCATACAAGACACAGGCAGACAAAAAAAGAACTGATCCCACACCATTCAGGGTAGGAGAGATGGTATATTTATCCACAAAATACCTGAAATCACTCCAACCCTGTAAAAAACTAGGACCAAAGTATATTGGACCTTTTCCAATTAAAAGAATCATAAACCCAGTAACAGTTGAATTAGAACTACCCAAAAATCTTAGACGAATACACCCAACCTTTCACTGCAGCCTAATAAAGAGAGAACAACAATCACCACTACAAAAAAAAATCCCACCACCACCACCACCCATCATGGTAGAAGGAGAACAACATTTTGAAGTGAAAGAAATCTTAGATTCCAGAAAACACCATGGAACGATACAATATTTAGTGGCATGGAAACACCTCCCCTCCTCAGAAAATGAGTGGGTTAACAAACTCCATGTTAAAGCACTAAAGTTGCTTAAGAGGTTTTATACAGAATATCCGAACAAACCAGGCTAACATTTATATGTTTCTTTTCCCCGCAGATGGACCCATCTTTTTTCTGAAAGGAGAGCCAATTGGACAAACTTGCATCTAAGAGTTCTTATTTCCTAAGATGTGGGTTGAGGTGGGTCCTGACAGTCAGCTTCTCAGAGATCAGCATGAGGCCACTCTCTTTTTTACACACACACACACACACACACACACACACACACACACACAGAGAGAGAGAGAGAGAGAGAGAGAGAGAGAGAGAGAGAGAGAGAGAGAGAGAGAGAGAGAGAGGAGAGAGAGAAGGGAAGCACAAGTGCCTCTCTCTGTCTCTGTCTCTCTCTGCAAATGGGAGCCGCAGGAGAAGGCTGAAAGAGTCGCATGCAGCTCCAGAGCCACAGGTTGCCGACCCGTACCTCATGGCAATGTCACTTTTTTCCCTTTTATATTAACGCACATACATTCTGGAGGGATTTTATCTTTGATCATGTGCATTTCTGTAGATATGCAGTATTCTCTTACATATAGTACCACTCCCCCTTCTCTTTTTGTAGTTCTTTTTCTTCTGAACAATTTGTATCCATCCATCAGTCCATTCCAGTCATGGATTTCATCCCACCAGGTTTCTGTAATGCCAACTATGTCATATCCACCCTCGTGTACTATTCCTACTAGTTCATCCTGTTTGTTCCCAAGCTTTGAGCATTAGTATATAAACATTTAAGACTTTTATGCCTGTTCATGGGTGTGTTTCCTGGATCTCCTGATTGTTATTTGATTTTTTTCTTTTTTCTCATCACTCCCTACCTCTTTGTTTGATTTGTTTTCTTGGGATTTGTGATTGGTTTTGTGTTCTAGAGATTCTAAAGATTGGTCAATTTTAGTTTCAAGCTCTTCTAATGAGTTGGGCCAGTCTTTTTCTGAGTACATTTTTTCCTGTTTTAGTAGGTGCAGCCTATCCCTTGCCAAGAGGTCACAGAATAAACTAGTTTTTCCAAAGGAAAGTTCTAGCAAATGGCCCATCCAAACAAACGAACCAGTAAGACACTTAGGGTGCCAAGTTAGAAGGCCAATTTTTGTGAAAAAAAGCAAAACAAACAAAAGTTTCTGCACAGATTTGGTGGCAGTAGTGAATAAATCACCTCAGAGAGTTATTTGCACCTTGTGCAAATGGCAGTGCAGTGGCATCCTCACCATTAGTTGGATTTTCCTTCAATTGCATATTATTTAAAGATGATTTCATGAGATTAAAATAACTATTCAGTAAGGCTATCTGGTCCAATGATTCATCACTCTGAACTTGCCCAAACATGACCTTGCTATGATGTGTAGGTGATATTGCTCATAAACAATGTGAGTTATGAGTTGCTGTCACAGTGATGATTCTCAAACTCTGTCAGTGCTCTTCTATATATTTACACAACAGAAGACAAAAGGAAAGACAAGGAAAAACTTGGCCACACCCATGTGCAAGAATGGCATTTAAAAAAAGGGGGGGGGAGATTGCAAGGATTAGGGTATACACAAGGTATTTGCTAGTCATGCCATATGGAAGGGAATGACATGGACAAAGCACATTAGAAAATAAATAAGATGTAGACAGCCAGTCGCAAAGCTAATAATTGTTGCAAAACCACCACATTCCAAAAGATTGTGCTAGAAACCCCCTATCAGGAATGGCTGGGGTTTTTTTCTGGATAGATTCAGGAAAATCTATTTAACATTAAACTTAGCACATTTCCTCATTGGTAATTCACACTAGAACCTGGCACTTCTTGTAGTAATAGAGAGTTGTTGCCACAGTGATATCTGTCCATGCTCCTCTGTACACTACAGAAGGGGCAAAGACTGAGAAAATAAATATTGGGTAGAGTTTGCAACATATCCAATGTCATTGGACCACAAAGTAAAATTAGGGCTGCCAGATCATTTTATGATGAGCTTGCAAGTGGCCTTTCCACAATCCCTGTAAATCTCTGGATGAATTTCCTTTGTTTCTAGCAAAATTCAGCAGTTCAGGTTGGTACTGAAAGGTGGTGACAAAATATCATTTTGCAATATTTTTTTTAAAGTATCGAGTTTATTCGGAGGTCGTGGTGTAGTTTTTAGTTTTTACTGTGGTTTTTACCCAGTTTTTGGTTTTGACTGTAATCACTTTTGGCATTCCGCTTTAGGTACATATCTGTTATATCTTCTGATGAAATTTGGCAGATTTTAGACAGGTCATCTAAACCTGTCTATCTATTTAGGTCAACTAAATTAATGCAATTCTGTAATTTTAAAGAGTTATAATTTAACTGTGAATGGAATGGAAGGGTAGGGTAAAGTAGGGCAGGGTAAGATAATGAAAAGAATGTAATGGAATAGAATAGAATAGAATAGAATAGAGTAGAGTAGAGTAGAGTAGAGTAGAGTAGAGTAGAATAGAATAGAATAGAATAGAATAGAATAGAATAGAATAGAATAGAATAGAATAGAATAGAATAGAATAGAATAGAATAATTTCCATGCCTCCAGTGGTCTGAGATTTGGTAGTAATCATTTTCTGAGAAATGTCTACAGTTATAAATGCTGTCCATTTATAACAAGAAGTTACAGGCAATTGTTTTCCAAAAAACTTCAACCTAAACACTGAAGCTTCAGATTATCATTATTTGGACCTGGCTCCAAGTTAAATAAAATGATATTTTATTTAAGATTCAAGATTCAAAACATATCTTGTGGTCAGTACATGCCTCTACTTCAGAAATATGACAAAATATAAAATCCTGAAGTGATTAACAAGAAGTTACATTCAATAAAGTGCCCTATCTTGAATGCAGAACCAAGAATCAATCACCTAACTGATATATCTCTGACTTGAAGAAAATTCCATAGATCAATTAAATGGCAAAACATTCTCCTTTCTGCTTCCAGTTCTAGTGCATGGCCTTGAAGACTGAGAAAAACAGTAGTAAGATCACTTATTACTTGAATCTGAGTGGTGTTTTACTTATGTTGCTAAAATATTGTGTCTCTCAATTCCTTACCTTCAGTAGATTTTTTTTAAATATAAATTTTGAAGGGATGAAATAAGGGTCTGAATCTCTCTAGACAAGATGGAATAATTTCCTGTGGCAGCTTGTGAGCACTTATTGATCCAAACACAAACTTGTTTGTTATGCCAAAGTTCTAAGGTCATCAGAATCCTGAGGGATACAGTTTTCACTCCTGTGTCTGACTGCAGTCACCAGCTTGATTTTAATGGTGACCTTTTAGTGACAGCTTTTGCATGTTGATGATTCACTAAGGAAGAGTATCCAACAAAGATCTCTGGTAGATCTTTACTTGTGAGGAACAGCAAATCTAGAGAGAGAACAGATTGTAAATTTGAAGTGGGAAGTGAGACATAAAGAGGCAATGAAAAATAGCTTTCCTTCTGAAAACTCAGAAAGATTTAGATCCATGTGATGCTGAATTATCTTAAAGCTATTAAGGCAATTGTCATTTGTAAGTAATAAACAAGAAAAATAGATAATAAGAAAAAGCAAACTTTTCTTATAACCATAGATAAGTTTGCAATCATATTTTCTATAGAGGAAGCCAAAAGCTTCTGTTTCTTTTGTGTTCTTTCTCACTGCATTTTTCTTTTTTTATTCTCTCTTTCTTTCTTCTCTCCATTTTATATTAGTTTGTGTTAGTTTTTATGTTCTCTTCAATACTTTTAATAAAACTAAGCAATAAGTAGTAAGCTATCTTTAAAAAATGATAGCATATTCTTAAAAGATGTTCTTTTGCTGTTTGATTATGGACTCCACAAACAGCTTGAGTAAGTCAGAGCTTTAGTTTTCATAAATCAGCCCTTCAGAAACAAATATGCTAGAGTTCAAAGTTCATGCAGTGGAAAGAGTCATAATTCACAGAAAAAGTAGTGAAGATGAGATTTGAACCAATAGAAAGGAATAAGGACAAGATAGAGAAGAGCTTAGAGATGTTTCTGCACGACGCTTTGGTTCAAATTTTTATTTAGGTTTGATAAAATGTATCCAAGAAACAGAAGCTCAGGAGACCATTAGGAAGAAACTTTGGAAAAATACAGAGATACTTATGCAATGTCTCTGCTAATTAACATAAAGATTAATTCCTGCTTTTTCACCAGATTAAGTTAAATTAATTTGCAGCCAGCACATAAAATGCCTGCTTGTCAAATTCTCTTTCTGTCGGTGAGCTAGAATTTAAATTGATCTAATTAATGAGAAGAACTGCCAATCTTGACAAAGATATTGTCTACGTTCCCCTTGCTGTTCTGTTCCTAGTAAGCAGTGCTTTTTTTGTAAAAGAAAAAGGTGCCGGAACTCACACATGTCATACAACCCGCCTTGCCTTTCCTACAAGGTTCTATCCAAAAAAGGTGCCGGAACTCCGTTCTGAGCGTTCTATGAGAAAAAAAGCCCTGCTAGTAAGAAATCTTAAGTTAAATCTGAAACCAACCAAATAGTTGAGAACCTCCCTAACAACAAAATGATCTGCCTCTTTGGGAGATAGTTACAATCAGCAGTGTTCACAGCAAACCACAATGATGCCAAAACACCAATACATGTGGAGTATTGTCATTTGAGAAATGCCACTATTAATGCTAGTGTACATACATGGTGGCATTTGCATGATGATATCACCCAGGTTTCATCATTGCCACTGCCACCCCCACAACCATCACCTTCCCCTACTGCCTCTGCAGACATCCAGGAGCATAAACTCAGAACCAATGGGCCTCTCCTATTCTCAATTCTATAATCCACTGGGTTAGTTCACTGAAGACAAAACAAGATATAACATGATTACAACAATATCCATGCCCCTTCCCAAAACACAACTGGGTGAGGCTGCAGTTAAGAGTGGAAAAGTCATGATGGAGGAGGGGAGAGGACTGCTTGATCCTTTTCCTGCCTATTCCACAGCAGGTGAGGCAGTCAAACTGTCAGGCCCTAAATTACTGAAGGTTTTAAGTTTAAAGCTGGGATCTTAAATTGCGCCCTGCAGACAACTGGTAGTCAGTGTCAGCCTTTCAATTCTGACATTATATAATCTATTCACCTTGCTTTAATTAGCTGCCTGGCTGCAGCATTTTATATCAATTGAAATTTCAAAAAATCTCCACATGAAATACACTGCAATAAAAGTCAAGACAGGTTGTAATCATAGACAACTGTCACTAAGTATGTCCTCTTCAGAAGAGTTGCTGTTGGTACACTAGCTATAATTGTGCAAACATCCTCCACATAGCAGCCAGCTTCTTAAATTCAATGGCAGCAGAAAGAGCACTCCCCATTTGCAAATTGGCTCTTGTGCCTCAAGAACAGGCTTCACCTCACTTAAGAGTCCAGCTTTCTTTTTACCAATAATACCTCTGTCTTGTCTGGATTTGATTTCAGCTTGTTCTTCCCCATGCAGTTCATGACTGAGTTTAGGCAACATTCAAGGCTACTTGTTCTTGGCAGTAATAGAGTTGAGGTTGTTAAGTGAATAATGGTTGTTATGTGAATCCAGCTTGCCCCATTGACTTTGCTTGTTGGACGTCAGCTGGGAAGGTGGCAAATGGTGATCACATGACCCTAGGATGTTGCAATTGTCCTAAATATATGTAGTTGCAAAATGCCTGAAGACAAAAATGTCCTTTTAAAGTAACATTATTTCCATTGTTGATAATGTATGAATGTGATATGATGCTGCTATAATAGAATATATTCCATAGGAGACTTAAATAGTATTAGGTCACATTCGTACAAAGGCTTAACTGCAGTTAGGATACATGTAAGTCAACTATTTAGAAAGATCATCAGGTTCAATTCTTACTGAGAAGTCCATTGAATTCACTGGGACTTACATTTGAGTAGATTTGCTGAAGAATGTCCTGTAAGTTGGAGCTTTTGGCACAACCTACTTAAATAATCTGTTCAAGGTTGTGTGAAGATCAGATGTTTGCTCAGCCAGAAGCCCTCTGTTTGCACGTAGGGTAACAGATTAGTTTTGTACCTTTGCTCTGTATATGTTAGCAGTCTGTAGGCTGAATCAGCTAATCCTGGGGAATCTTTGTTTATGCATAATAAACATGGAAAAATTTTTTAATGTTTTATACCTGAAATCCAGGCCTCTTATAGAGAATAACAGTTTTATCTACATATATTTATTGTCAGAAATTTAGTATATGAATCATTAAAACACCATCTACAGCCTTATGCTTTTTATTGTACAATTGCGGACATGCATGATACAACTGTTCTTCTCTTTCTAGTCGGAAAAAATAGACATTGTGCCTTGATAGGAAAAAACAGATGCATGATGAAAATTGCATTTCTACACAATGTCCTTAATAGTTTATGCTAGATAGTAAACACTCCTGGTTTATAGAGAGGTACTTAGGTTAATATATTGAAGAAAAAATAACTAAAAGTCCTATGTCCAGGGCTTTTTTTGTCATAGAACGTACCGGAACAGAGTTCCAACACCTTTTTTGACCGATTTTCCAGGGTTGCCTTGAACAAAATCCTAGTCTTTTAGATACACTAAAAATTGAAGGGTTTTTTTCCAATTACAAAGGTAAACCTTGTAGAGTAGGCAAGGTGGGTTGTATGACATGTGTGAGTTCCGGCACCTTTTTTTTTTTTTTTACAAAAAAAGCACTGACTATGTCACCTTAAAAATATGATTTTGTGGACTACAGGTAATCATCAATTGCCAGAGAGATAAATACTATATACAAATATAGCTTCTGCCCTGGTGCTAAGAATGTAGTTATCTAGGTAAATGTTTCTCAAACTTAGCAACTTTAAGATCTGTGGCTATGGAATTCTAAGAGTTGAAGTCCATACATCTTGAGGTTGCCAAGGTTGAGAAACATTGATTTAGGTGAAAGTTCTATTTTCAAAATGGCTTTCTCTCATGAGATAATTTTCAGATGTTTTCAGCCCTAGATAATAAACCAGACCCAGAATCACGTTCTATGTAAAACATCTTTTATTAGAATGGCTATGGTAGCAAAAGCTTACAAGACTGAATGTGCTTTTCTACCTCTTTATTTAATCTTCTTGGGAACTGGAGTGAGGAAAGGGTCCTTGTCTTAGATATTTTCATAATTTTCTCTTTTTACATGATCTTAAACCATGTTTAACTCTTCGTTGTCCTGATTATCTTCCTCCATCAAGGTTGTCCTTTCTACTCCCTACAGATCTGTTGGGATTGCAGTTCCCAGAATTCTCAGCCATTATGCCCAAGCCTCACTTTCGGTTGAAATTCCAGGAGTTTAATTTCCAGTTCCTGTTATATATACTTTTATATTTTGAGAGCACTAGGGTGTAAAGGCCTGGTCTGCACCGCTACTAAATAAAATGAGGTTTGGTGACAGCTGCCAACACACAACAGAATTCTACAATTCATATACAATATTTCTGCTGAATTATCAAAGGCCTTGAAAGAGTGCTTTGTTTCCTTCTAAAATTTGCTTTGAACTACAATTTTTCTTACGACAAAAGGAAAAAAGTGTTAAATGCCGCTTGGGGGCCCCCTGAAAGCCCTAATAAGCAGGCATATACATAGAATGAAGGCTATTGCTAAGCACATTGATTTATTTATTTATTTTTATTATATTTTTATACCGCCCTTCTCCCGAAGGACTCAGGGCGGTGTACAGGGCAATAAATATAAAAACAGAATACAAAAGTTAAAAAACGATTAAATATAACGCCCAATTTAAAACAATAATTAAAAACATATTAAAACCCCAACCCTAACCCATCAAACCAGGTCAGATTGCTCAAATAAATACGTTTTTAGATCGCGCCGGAAGGAGCGAAGGTTGGGGGCCATCTGGAGCTCAACCGGCAAGCGGTTCCACAGGTCTGGCGTGCCCACAGAGAACGCCCTCCTCTGTGGGAGCACACTGGACGGAGGGAAGTTGACGCCGGCCGCAGGTGTTGCCGTAGGTAATCCGGACCCATGCCATGTAGGGCTTTGTAAGTCATTTGTGCTTAGATTGTAAGCCGCCCTGAGTCTTAGGAGAAGGGCGGGATATAAATGGGATTAAAAAAAAAATATGAGGAAAAAAATGAGGCCTGAATATAATTTTACAAGATCCTGTACTATATTTAATTATATATTTAAATAAAATGTATTTTTGTACAGACCTCATCTCTTGTTTTGAATTCACCGAAACAGCAACAACATGGTCAAGTTCCAATCCATGGTTCCTGGATTTTTCATGCATTCTTTGATTTAGTCCATTTACATTTAGATACATTGTTTCAAAAATTGTTGCCTTGTGATGCATTTATCCCAATTGAAGATTACAAACAACCAAATGGTTAGTTACAAGGGTTTTGGTAGTATATAAATATACACTTGAGATCAAGAGTCTTTCTTTTGGGATTGATGGACAAACAGTTGGAATAAAGTCATGGAACTTTGTTTTTGTATATGATAACTGCAGTGAGATTATTGTATGCACAAAGATGAAAAGATCTGGTAATATTCAAATATCCACAATGAAGGAATGGTTGGTGAAGAAGGAAGTATGTGTATGTATATGTGTAAATGTGTATGTATATGTGTATATGTGTGTGTAGACACACACACACATGTATACGTGTACATATACATAATGGTGGTGATTGTGGAAAAATAGGAGGAAGGAATATTAGGTATATTTGCCACTTTGAGATATTTATACAAATAATAAAAATGGATAAAAAAACTTAAAAAAATTAAACCTATAGAAGAGCTTTAAAATGAAGAAATTGTACATGTGAAGGGGAACAAGCTGCTTAACTATTTATTTTCTTGTAACAGTCTTTTTTCCAAATTGTATCCCTAAAGTGGCTCTTTCCAGGCAAAAAACTTCTGTAATTCCACAATACCAAATTTTCCTTTAGGATTCTTTGGAATCCTAAAATGAGGTTAGACATAAGACAACGGTAAGGAGTGGCCAGTGCAGGCATGCGGTTGATATGAAGGCATGAAAACATGAATTTCATTTTCACTGTCAACATCCTTTCCTAAACAGTTTTCTTTATTTAAAAAAACAGTCTGATGTTTTCTCATAAAGATTTGTAAAAAAGTGAAACTGTAGCTTAAAATTTTCCAACTCACCAGAATGCCTGAAAATTTTGATTCATCCACTCTGGACATCACCAACTCTAGTCTCTGGGAAGCAGAATTCTCTGGGAGGCAGAATTTTAACTCTGCCCTGACTTTTATTCTTAATACTATGTAAATATTTTAATTTTTCTCTCTCAACTGTATCTCTGTTTTCTCTTTTAGTGGAATGTTAGACAAAGCTTCAGATCCCCTGGCATGGAGAAACTTCAAAGCTGGAGAATACTGGCAAATTATCAAAGGTTGTATAATAAACAGTCAATGTTGCTTTGCAAAACTTACATATTTATTTTTTATGTCTACCTCTAGAAAGGAGAAGATAAAAAAGAATAAACAAAGAATCATGATTTGTTGAATCGTTTCTTTGGAAGTTGAGAAAAAACAGAGGTTTATTAAATTTTGCTGACAGATTTGGCAAGTTTTGACTGCATCCTTCCCTGACATGGCATTGTTCAAGTGTGTTGGTTCAGAATTCCCAAAATTCTTTCAGCCATGCTGGCTGGCAAATATTCAGCATAGCTGATCTGTTGGGTTTGCTGTTCTCAAAATACTTACATGAGCATTCCTTTTATGGGTCTGAGGCATTTCACATATCATCAAAAGGTAGGCCTGAGTAATAAGGTTTCCTTGTTATTTGTTTGCAAATATAATACTAATAATTTATTAAACTTCACAACTCTGGAAGGCTCACAACAATTAAACAAATATATTACACCAAAATCAATAAAACACAGAAGATAAAAGATGATAAGTGCAACAAACCTGATGGAATCAAAAAGTGAGAGGTCTCACTTTTCCTCACCAAAGGTGAAAACCCAGTTCTTCTCTGCTCTCCTGAATAATGGGGAGAAGGGAGGCTTTCACAAGGCCCCATCAGGATTGAACTCAGATTGTGGGCAGAGTTGTCTGCAATACTGCATTCTTAACCACCAGGTTAAGCCACCAGAACTCTTCATTTTTTTTTTCTTTTTACAACCCTGTAATCAAGTTCAAGTTAGTGTTGGGGTGACTGGATGAAGCTGAGCATTTACTGTCCTGATGCCCTTCCAGATGCCTACATGAAATTCACAGCAGATATTTGTTTCTTTGTGCCATAGGAAAGAAACAGCTGCTGCTACCTAGGATTGAATTCTCAACCTTCCAAGTGGTGACACCACTAGGTCATCACATCGCTCTAGCATTTCTTCATTATTTAAGAAATAATACTTATCGATTTATATTCCGGCTGAGAATTTGGGAGCTGAAGTCTACTGACAAAGTAGATCTGATTTTAACTATAATATGGACTGATTAATTTGGTTTAGCAGTGCTGTGTGAATCAGCTGTTGTGTTTTATTTAAGCATGAATAAGCAAGTCATGTCTTACTGCAAAATATGAAGTCAGTCTATAAATATCTTTATTTCTACATTATGGAATACCTTGAGACTTATTTATACAAGTTAGGGGGCAAATAAAGGGACAATCCCTTTAGCATGAGAATTCCAACTCAATTATTATCCTTGCACGTGGGAGGTGAAGGAGAAGAAAATGAGTTTACAGCAATGTGATAGCTTTTTTATGTGAATCTTTTTAGTATCTGGGGGTCTTGACTAGATTGCAAATCCCTGCAAAGCAGATAGCAGAATAAAAACTCTTAATTACAAAACCAGTAGAAATGAAAAAAAGTATATTAGATTTTCCAGCAAACTGGTTTTAAAAGACCATCAGAATGGAAAAATTTCCCCTGGCCAAGCATGCAATGGTGTTTATTCAATACTGTATGGTGTAATCATAGCAATCACAGTAATTTCAAAATAGAATACGAAAATACATAATATGTGGTAAGGTGTGAGGCAAGAATCTTTTCTTGTTTCTTTCTTACAAAACAGCCTTGCACATCAATTCTTTCTGAGAATCTTAAGGATTACAGTCTTTCTGTAAAGGAAAACAAAATATTGTTATCATTGGCTTGAAAACACCAACAGGTTCAAGCAAACATTCATCTATTATCTCTGAGTTAAATGAGGAGAAAAGCATTCTCTGAGATACCAGAATACCACAAAATTTATGTTGTTAAGTGAGAAATTTGTTGTTAAGTATTGGGAATGGTGAGGCATTGACGAGGAGTTTGGTGAAAACAGCAACACGTTTATTAGGTTAACACAGAAGCAGCACTAACTGCTGCTTAACTTCTATTTATACAGACGACTGCTAGGTGGCAGCCAATGGAATTAAAGTGGTTTTTCCCCACCCAAAACACAAGTTAACAATTGTGCAGAAAGCAGTCTGGAGTTTAAACAGGCACAGCAGTTATCTATTAATAACGGTTCCCAAGTAATTTACATCAATACATAACGTTTGTTAAGTGAGTTTTGCCCCGTTTTACAATTTTCTTGCCATGTTTGTTAAGTGAATCACTGCAGTTGTTAAATTAGTAACACAGTTGTTAAGTGAATCTGGTTTCCCCATTGACTTTGCTTGTCAGTAGTTTACAAAAGGAGATCACATGACTCTGGAATACTGCAACCGTCACAAATATGAGTCAATTGCCAAGCATCTGAATGTAAATCATGTGACCAAGGGGATGCTACAATAGTCATGTGTGAAAAATGGTCATAAGTCCCTTTTTTCGGTGCTGTTGTAACTTCGAATGGTCACTAAATGAACTGTTGCAAGTCGAGGGCGACCTGTATTATACAGAAACTATAGCCTTAATATTTCATGTGATTCTTAACCCATTTTTTTCTGGTTTCTGACCATGACTCTTAATTTCAGTTGTGGAATTATTGAAAATCAACAGTATGTTTCCACCAAAATCTGTAAAGTAAGTCAACAAAGATTTAACACATTTTAAAAAACATGAAGAAAATAATAATAACTGCCCCATCCAGAAGTAGCTTCAAGCATTGTGATTTTCATCTCACCACATGTTAAGTGGCAGCCCAAAGCAGCCATATTGGGCAGCCATATAATCTTTTAAATATGTTAGGAGCTGTCAAGAATTACTTACGACGGGTGGCTATATAACTCTTTTAAATACACACACAAAAATGCATGCATGCATATATAAAATAAAGAGTTGCCTAATTTGACATCTTCAACAACTGATGCAATGCAGTAGGCAGTCATAGAAAGCAACCAATTAAACAAGAAATCTGACCAGCCATGAATGATCTGGGCATTTTGTGAAGTAATCTGAAATGGAGGCTAGGCTAGTGTATTCTGTTTCTTTTTCAAATCCCACTTCAGACCTGGGAAATCAATGCCTGAGAGCTCATCTGCAGAATTTGCTTGTTCTAGAGCAAAAATAAAACACAACAGTATTCAAAGTGAGGAATACACAGTTTTCTCCAAAACCTTCTCCCAAGTTCACCTCAAAGGTGAGCATCTTCCACCTTACATCATAGGTAATGTTTCCCGATTTCTGCTGGCACAAGCAGAGTGGAACAGTTCACCTATTGCTTTTCATTTCATTATAAGCAAATGCGCCTGCTCCAATTGTCTAATGTGTGGTGCAGTGAGAATGCCCCTTTCCTTCTGGTCACTGGTGGCTGCTCTCAATGAGCATTTTGGTCTGGGCTGGTAGGCTGCCCACCTGCTTCTGAAGGTCTATGCCCAGGTGTGTCAGTGGGCTTCTGTCTTTTTGTTTTCTTTTGGATCAGTGATGTAGTGAATTTCTGGATTTTTTTTCCTTTTGATTCATTGGTCTACCAGAGAGAAGGTGAAATGATGGACCATTCTTTTTAAACTGGGTTAAATTGGTTATAATCCTGTCAGTTTCCCCTTTTAGCTCAAGTGACAGAAATGTTGGTAACATTGTAGTCCTTCCTTCCTTCCTTCCTTCCTTCCTTCCTTCCTTCCTTCCTTCCTTCCTTCCTCCCTCCCTCCCTCCCTCCCTCCCTCCCTCCCTTCCTTCCTTCCTGTTAATGGAGATTGCTTATACAACAGGTCTATCAATGGAAACTACAGGTGAAACTCAAAAAATTAGAATATCATGCAAAAGTTCATTTATTTCAGTAATGCAACTTAAAAGGGGAAACTAATATATGAGATACTAATACATGAAAAGCAAGATAGTTCAAGCTGTGATTTGTCATAATTGTGATGATTATGGCATACAGCTCATGAAAACCCCAAATCCACAATCTCAGAAAATTAGAATATTGTGAAAAGGTGCAATATTCTAGGCTCAAAGTGTCCCACTCTAATCAGCTAATTAAGCCATAACACCTGCAAAGTGTTCCTGAGCCTTTAAATGGTCTCTCAGTCTGGTTCAGTAAGAATCACAATCATGGGGAAGACTGCTGACCTGACAGTTGTGCAGAAAACCATCATTGACACTCTCCATAAGGAGGGAAAGCCTCAAAAGGTAATTGCAAAAGAAGTTGGATGTTCCCAAAGTGCTGTATCAAAGCACATTAATAAAAAGTTATGTGGAAGGGAAAAGTGTGGAAGAAAAAGGTGCACAAGCAGCAGGGATGACCGCAGCCTGGAGAGGATTTTCAGGAAAAGGCCATTCAAAAGTGTTGGGGACTTTCACAAGGAGTGGACTGAGGCTGGAGCCAGTGCATCAAGAGCCACCACACACAGACGGATCCTGGACATGGGCTTCAAATGTCGTATTCCTCTTGTCAAGCCGCTCCTGAACAACAAACAACGTCAGAAGCATCTTACCTGGGCTAAAGAAAAACAGACCTGGTCTGTTGCTTAGTGGTCCAAAGTCCTCTTTTCTGATGAGAGCAACTTTTTCATCTCATTTGGAAACCAAGGACCCAGAGTCTGGAGGAAGAATGGAGAGGTACACACTGCAAGATGCTTGAAGTCCAGTGTGAAGTTTCCACAGTCTGTGTTGATTTGGGGAGCCATGTCATCTGCTGGTGTTGGTCCACTGTGCTTCATTAAGTCCAGGGTCAATGCAGCCGTCTACCAGGAGATTTTGGAGCACTTCATACTTCCTTCCGCAGATGAGCTTTATGGGGATGCTGACTTCATTTTCCAGCAGGACTTGGCACCTGCCCACACTGCCAAAAGTACCAAAACCTGGTTCAATGACCGTGGGATTACTGTGCTTGATTGGCCAGCAAACTGGCCTGACCTGAACCCCATAGAGAATCTATGGGGCATTGCCAAGAGAAAGATGAGAAACATGAGACCGAACAATGCAGAAGAGCTGAAGGCTGCTTTTGAAGCATCCTGGTCTTCCATAACACCTCAGCAGTGCCACAGGCTGATAGCTTCCTTGCCACGCCGCATTGAGGCAGTAATTGCTGCAAAAGGGGCCCAAACCAAGTACTGAGTACATATGCATGCTTATACTTTTCAGAGGTCCGATATTGTTCTATGAACACTCCTTGTTTTATTGATTGCATGTAATATTCTAATTTTCTGAGATTGTGGATTTGGGGTTTTCATGAGCTGTACGCCATAATTATGACAAATCACGGCTTGAACTATCTTGCTTTGCATGTAATGAGTCTATCTCATATATTAGTTTCCCCTTTTAAGTTGCATTACTGAAATAAATGAACTTTTGCACGATATTCTAATTTTTTGAGTTTCACCTATAAAAAAGGTAAAGGTAAAGGTTCCCCCGCACATGCGTGCTAGTTGTTTCCGACTCTAGGGGCCGGTGCTCATCTCCGTTTCAAAGCCGAAGAGCCAGTGCTTGTCCGAGGACGTCTCCGTGGTCATGTGGCCGGCATGACTAGACGCCAAAGGCGCACGGAACGCTGTTACCTTCCCACCGGAGTGGTCCCTATTTTTCTACTTGCATTTTTACGTGCTTTCGAACTGCTAGGTTGGCAGAAGCTGGGACGAGTAACAGGCGCTCACTTTGTCACGCGACACTCGGGATTCGACCCGCCAAACTGCCGACCTTCAGATCGACAAGCTCAGCGTCCTAACCCACTGAGCCACCGCATCCCTTCAGAGTTTCACCTATATTTGTCCTCAAAGACCTTCCCAGGGAAAAGAAAGTGATTGGTGCTTCTTTCTTAGCAGGGGTAGGAACAATGGTGGGATTCAGCCAGTTCGCACCAGTTCGATAGAACTGGTAGCTAATTTTTTATTGCCCGGGCCCAGAATGGATTTCCAGAAGCGGCATCCACACAGAGATGTTCTGTACCAGCCTAATACCGGCCCTGCAGAAAAGGCAGGGACAACCCCTATACAAACGGCAAGAGGCTGGAACTAAGCCTGCCAAATTTATTAACGTAAAACAGAGCAAAACAAGACACGAACCATGAAACAGGAGCTATTCAAACGGTTGCCTTCAGCAAACCAGCCCTCCCACACATTCCCCTTTTAAACAGTTCAGGGCGTGGCTTCTCTCTGCCTCCTTCCAAGGTGCCCCATTGCCTTCCTCTGTTTACTCCTGATTGACTGCCTCCTGCGTCGGGCGTCCTTGAACAGGGCCAGCTGTGGGTCATCTTCATCCACGCTGTCAGGCTCACACAGCTGGGTCTGCGTCGTGACCAGATGGGAGGGGCCTGGCTGTGGGCTCTGTGGAGCCTCAATACTATTCTCAGCAAGCTCTCCAACACCTCCCTCCTCCTCCTCTGAATCGTCTGACCCAACTGCCGAACCCACAGGCTGACCCTGAATCACAACAAGAGAACTGGTTGCTCACATATTTGAATCCCACCATTGGGTGGGAAGAATAGAAAAGCAAGGATTCCAGAACATTGGATAGAACACTGGGCCAATATTCTTGCCAAAGCTGAAAACCAGATTGAAATTCTGCCATCATTTTTTTAAAACAGCTTCATTTCCAGTGGTTTCTGTATGTAAGACAAGCATAGTAAAAAATCTTTCATTTCAATGTGTAGTCCACTACTAATATCCCAATTTTTTTAAAAAAGGTTAAATATTACCAAAGTTATAAGTATTACCCTTTCTCAGGTTGCCATTACCCAAATATAATAGAATACAATTCCAATTGCCTTGACTAACATGGGCAATGACTGTGCTGACTAAGAATGATGCATGGCGAGTTACATATCCAGAGAATATCTGGTCAGATGTATATGATGTGTCCTGAATCACTGAACTTGTGCAAATTTTTGGTTGCTTGGTTAAATCCTACCAAAACACAATTTATAATAGCAATTATGAACCCTGTCATTTCATACTAATTGCAAACAGGAGACAAGAGATGTGATGATGCTTCCTCGGTTACAGAGCAAAGGCCTTGTATGCACATTCATTCTGAAGAGGAGGTGCATAACAAGAAATGGATTTTGTTTCTGGCAATTTAGAGTAACTGTTTTTGGTTATTTGTAGTGCACTACTAGTGCAGTATTGACTGTGTACAAATGCTGTGTGCATGTGCTGAGGAAATGGCCAGTTCCTAATGAAGGGTATTCTTTGCATCTGGTAAAATCCTACATTAGGTGGTCAGAACTATGAATGCTGTGGGTGCCATGTTGTTTCTAACTGAATACTGAACATTGTCTAAACAATGTTGTGACCCTTCTTCCGGTGCTGGATGTGAGGATGTTGATGACACTTGGCATGACTTTCCATAACATATTTCTCCACAGGAAGAAGAAATTGAGAACTTCTATTTCCAAACTAGTTGCAAGGATTCTATTTAGCAACCCAGAACCAAAAAAAATTATTAAAAATACTTTCATGTTGCTTCAGCATTAGAAAGCCAAATGCAGGGCTTTTTTGTCATAGAACGCTCAGAACGCAGTTCCGGCACCTTTTTTGGATGGAACCTTGTAGGGTAGGCAAGGCATGTGTGACATGTGTGAGTTCTAGCACCTTTTTTTTTTCTCAAAAAAAGCACTGGCCAAATGTATCACCCTTTTTACTTAATAAACTGAAGGCCTGATGTTACTTATGACCTGAACATGAGTTGCTTATATACAATTAAGTATGGGCATGCTTTATTCAAATATATATATCTAAGATATATATATCTTAAGAGACATTAAGAAACTATGGGTGTTGTACTTATGACCTGAACATGAGTTGCTTATATACAATTAAGTATGGGCATGCTTTATTCAAATATATATATCTAAGATATATATATCTTAAGAGACATTAAGAAACTATGGGTGTTGTATCTATAAATTTATTGTTTTTGTGCCTTACTTCCTTTTTAATTATTTTATTTTTTCTGTTTATTTTTTATTAAATAAAGCACACAATTAAAAAAAACACAAACAAAACATGTTTATTTTCAACTCATTCCCATACAGCAGGCATGTCAAACTCATGATGTCATGTGACATCATGCGACATATCATGACTTTTTCCCCATTGCCGGCAATGGGGAGGGTGAAGTTTCATCGTGATGCATCTGGCCTGCGGGCTGGCAGTTTGACATGCCTGCCATACAGGTTATGATTATTCCTTGTAACAAGTCATGTTTAATCAAATTTGACAGGGTTCACGAACCATTATTTACAAACTGCAGTTTGTTGGATTAATACTAGAAATGTACAAAATGGATTGCATTCATTTCCAGCACATTGTGTTTCTCCTGAGCATTCTGTCTTTCCCCAAATTGGCAGAACTGAAACTCTGGTGATTGTTCACACTTTTTTTGGAATTGTGATCCCATGGAACAAAAAGTTATGTATTTGTGGTATAGTTTTGAAATACCATAAATCTTTTGCCCCCTTCATGGATTACTGCCTTGTCGTGGCGAAGGGGCTTGCGTAATTCAATGAAGCTATGAGCTATGCCGTGCAGGGCCACCCAAGACGGAAAGGTCATAGCAGAGAGTTCTGACAAAACATGATCCACTGGAGAAGGAAATGGCAACCCACTCCAGTATCTTTGCCATGAAAACCCTATGGACAGTACCAAAAGGCAAAACGATATGACGCTGGAAGATGAGCCCCTCAGGTCGGAAGGCGTCCAATATGCTACTGGGGAAGAGCAGAGGGCTAGTACTAGTAGCGCCAGAAAGAATGAAGCGACTGGGCCAAAGCCGAAAGGACGCTCAGCTGTGGATATGTCTGGTGGTGAAAGGAAAGTCCGATGCTGTAAAGATTTTTTCTCCATAGGAACCTGGAATGTAAGAGCCATGAATCAAGGAAAGCTGGACGTGGTCAAACAAGAGATGACAAGACTAAACATCGACATCTTAGGTATCAGCGAACTAAAATGGACAGGAATGGGTGAATTTAATTCAGATGACCATCAGGTATACTACTGCGGGCAAGAATCCCTCAGAAGAAATGGAGTAGCCTTCATAGTCAATAAAAGAGTAGGAAAAGCAATACTGGGATACAATCCTCAAAATGACAGAATGATCTCAGTTCGAATCCAAGGCAAACCATTCAATATCACAGTAGTCCAAGTCTATGCCCCAACCACCGGTGCTGAAGAGGATGAAATTGACCGGTTCTATGAAACTCTACAGCACCTTATAGAATTAACACCCAAAAATGATGTCCTTATCATCATGGGGGATTGGAATGCTAAAGTAGGAAGCCAAAAGATTACTGGAATAACAGGCAAGTTTGGCCTTGGAGTACAAAATGAAGCAGGGCACAGGCTGATAGAATTTTGTCAAGAGAATACGATGGTCATAGCAAACACTCTTTTCCAACAACCCAAGAGACGGCTTTACAAATGGACATCACCAGACGGTCAACACAGAAATCAGATTGACTATATGCTCTGCAGCCAAAGATGGAGAAGCTCTATACAGTCAGTAAAAACAAGACCAGGAGCTGACTGTGGCTCAGACCATGAGCTTCTTGTTGCAAAGTTTAGGCTTAAATTAAAGAAAGTAGGGAAAATCGCTAGGCCAGTCAGGTATGAATTAAATCATATCCCTGTTCAATATACAGTAGAGGTGACAAATAGATTTAAGGAATTAGATCTGATAGACAGAGTGCCTGAAGAACTATGGACAGAGGTTCGCAACATTGTAGAACAGGTAGCAACCAAAACCATCCCAAAGAAAAAGAAATGCAAGAAAGCAAAATGGCTGTCTGAGGAAGCTTTTCAAATAGCTGAGGAAAGGAGGGAAGCGAAAGGCAAGGGAGAAAAAGAAAGATATGCCCAATTAAATGCAGAATTCCAAAGAATAGCTAGAAGAGATAAGAATGCCTTCTTAAATGAACAATGCAAAGAAATAGAAGAAAACAATAGAATAGGGAGGACCAGAGATCTGTTCAAGAAAATTGGAGAGATGAAAGGAACGTTTCATGCAAAAATGGGCATGATAAAGGACCAAAATGGCAGGGACCTAACAGAGGCAGAAGAGATTAAGAAGAGGTGGCAAAATTACACAGAAGAACTATACAAGAATGAGCTTAACGTCCCTGATAATCACAATGAGGTGGTCACTGACCTCGAGCCAGACATCCTAGAATGTGAAGTGAAGTGGGCCTTAGAAAAGCTGAGCAACAACAAAGCTAGTGGAGGTGACAGTATTCCAGCTGAGCTATTCAAAATCTTAAAAGACGATGCAGTAAAAGTGCTACACTCAATTTGCCAGCAAATTTGGAAAACTCAACAGTGGCCACAGGATTGGAAAAGATCAGTTTACATTCCAATTCCAAAGAAAGGCAGTGCCAAAGAATGTTCAAACTATCGCACCATTGCACTCATTTCTCATGCTAGTAAAGTTATGCTTAAAATTCTACAAGCTAGACTCCAGCAGTATGTGGATTGAGAACTACCAGAAGTACAGGCAGGATTTCAAAGAGGCAGAGGAACTAGAGATCAAATTGCTAACATACGCTGGATCATGGAGAAAGCTAGAGAGTTCCAGAAAAACATCTACTTCTGCTTCATTAACTATGCTAAAGCCTTTGATTGTGTGGATCATAACAAACTGTGGCAAGTCCTTAAAGAGATGGGCATACCAGACCATCTTATTTGTTTGAGAAACCTATATGCGGGCCAAGAAGCAACAGTGAGAACTGGACATGGAACCACTGAATGGTTCAAAATTGGGAAAGGAGTCCGGCAAGGCTGTATACTGTCGCCTTGCCTATTTAACTTATATGCAGAGCACATCATGAGAAAGGCAGGGCTAGATGAATCAAAAGTTGGAATTAAGATTGCCGGAAGAAACATCAACAACCTAAGATATGCAGATGATACCACTCTAATGGCAGAAAGTGAAGAGGAACTAAAGAGCCTCTTGTTGCGAGTGAAGAAGGAGAGTGCAAAACTTGGGTTGAAACTAAACATTAAGAAAACCAAGATCATGGCATCCGGCCCTGTCAATTCCTGGCAAATAGATGGGGAAGAAATGGAGGTGGTGACAGATTTTATTTTCCTGAGCTCCAAGATCACTGCAGATGGGGACTGTAGCCAAGAAATTAAAAGACGCTTGCTCCTTGGGAGGAAAGCCATGGCAAATCTAGACAGCACACTAAAAAGCAGAGACATCACCCTGTCAACAAAAGTGCGTATAGTCAAGGCTATGGTCTTCCCAGTTGCAATGTATGGCAGTGAAAGCTGGACCATAAGAAAGGCTGAGCGCCGAAGAATTGAAGCCTTTGAACTATGGTGCTGGAGAAGACTCCTGCGAGTTCCTTGGACTGCAAGGCGATCAAACCGGTCAGTCCTAGAGGAGATCAACCCTGACTGCTCTTTAGAAGGCCAGATCCTGAAGCTAAAACTCAAATACTTTGGCCACCTAATGAGAAGGAAGGACTCACTGGAGAAGAGCCTAATGCTGGGAAAGATTGAGGGCAATAGAAGAAGGGGACGACAGAGAATGAGGTGGCTGGATGGAGTCACTGAAGCAGTAGGCGTGAGCTTAAATGGACTCCAGAAGATGGTAGAGGACAGGAAGGCCTGGAGGAACATTGTCCATAGGGTCGCGATGGGTCGGACACGACTTCGCAACTAACAACAACAACAAAATCTTTTGCAATTCCCCCCCAAAATCCCCAAATATATGAATGGCACCGCTGGAAGAAGTGCCGTATTGTATTGCTGAAAATATTTCAGAACAGTAATAAACGGTCTTTTCTTTAGCCTAGATCCTACAGCCTTGGTGTTTTTGTGTCCTCCTCCAATTGTAGTTTTTGTACCCACAATCTGTTTCTAAAAGAGAAGGGATAACATAATAAATATAGTCACAAAGGAACACAGAAAAACTTCCAAAATACATGCAGAAATGTTTTATATGCAGGTGAGACTCATTGAATCACTTAAATATGGTTTATTCATAAGTGTGCCCTGAAAATACTCATAAAATCTGGTTCCATAGAATTGTAGAATGTTTTGTATTCATAATGCCACATATATTGTCGTTTGTTCTAAAAGTCTTTTTTTTAAGTCTTTTTTGCTTTATGTTTTAGGAGCACTATTGTCAATTTGACAGCTGATTATTATTTTAAAATAGTATTATAATTATAAGCTACCTATAATTCTTGTTTCTGCATTCTCTTTTTCCTTAAATATCACTGGAGGATTGGGTTTTATTGAGTGTGAGTTTAGGTATTCATATACTTGTGCAATATGTATTTAAGGAAATAAGCTTCCCCCTTTTAATTTTTTCTGGTTACTTAAGATCCTTTATCATATTGTTTACTTCTGGCATTTGGCTCTGCAAAGATTTGTTGTTTCTGTTAGTTCAACTTTGTGGTTAGAAACAGGAAAGAGATCAGCAAAGTAAAACATAGCAAAATCTTTCCTGCAGGAGTTCACACTTAATTACTGACCTTTTACTAATCTCATGTTGAGATAATTATTGTTATATAACTATCAAAAGCATTTGTTTCCAGCACTGCAAAACACTAATTACTGACAAGAACCAGGAAACTGCTCAGAAAGAATTTATTGTTCCTAGCATGAAGAGTGAATAAGCATTTTCAGACATATGAACTACAGGCATTCTTTATCTGAATCCTAAATTCCTTTTTTTTGTTTATATAATTTTTATTAAACATTTTAAAGAGAACATAAAAACTAACACAAATGAATACAGAATAAACAAAACAAAAGAGAAAGAAAGAAGAAAGAAAAGCAAAAGAGCAGAAAGAATAAAAAGATACAGAAGGAAGCTTTCAATTTCCTTAGCAGCAAATGTAACTATAATTACAAAATTATCTCTTACTCTATGATTACAAAAAAGCTCACTTTTTTCTATTATCCATTTTTAATCATCCAAACCACAAATTATAAGTCCATTCTCATGCAAAATGTCTAAAGGGGTTTCCAGTCAGCCATATATGTAGATATTGCCTTTTCAAGGAAGTTAAGTTAGCCATTTCTGCACAGTCTTCACCAACCATTTCTCCATTGTGGGTAGCGTCAAACTTTTGTACTTTTGAGCATATAATAATCTTGCTGCATCTGTCAGATATAAAAACACAGTTCTGTGACTTTTTCTAGTTGCTTATCCATTAGTCCAAAAGAAAAACCTCTGGATTCAATTGTACTTTAGTCTTTGAAATATGAATTAATTCATGTATTTGTATCCGAAATGCTTTGGCTTTTTCATATGTGGCCCAAACGTGATAAAATGTCATGTTGTTTACATTGCCAGCAAAGATTTTAAGTACCTTTATACATTCTAGAAAAATTTTCTAGGGAAACATATCAATGATTCATCGTTTTATGTACATTCTCTTTAAGACAGGAACATAATGTACATAAATTTCTGTCCTTTCAATCACACATTTTCTCATTGATCGTATTGTGGGTATCACTGCAATGAGGAGGAGAAGGAACAAAGCACTCATTATTTTAACTTCTGGAGAGAAAGCAGTTCCCTTCTTTGACAAAGGACTTGCACAGAGGATTGCTGTTACTAGCAAGGAGATATTACGGATTATATAAAATGCTTCATAAATATACATGTGATGGAAAAAAGCTAGATGTTAGAAAAAGAATATATGATTTTTGCTTTTTGCTCAGAGTAGATTGCGTTTAAACCATTCATAAAACTCTGCCCAACCTCCATATTTTCAAAATTCTTCTTCATAAAACTCCAAGAAATGTTGTCAAAGGCCTTCTCCGCATCAATAAACATTAATATAGCCTTACAGTTCTTTTTGGCCTCTAACCTTTCCAAAATATCTACTATATTCCTAATGTTATCCTTCATATGTCTACCAGGTAAAAAACCTGCTTGATCATGATGAATAAGATCTTGAAGGACCTTCTTCAATCTTGTAGCCAAGATATTTGCGAAAAATTTTGTAATCCACATTTAACAAGGAGATTGGGCGGTAATTCTTTACTTGAGCTCTGTCTGTATCTGGTTTGGGTATCAGCGTAATAAATGCTTCTCTCCAGGTCTCAGGTGCCTTAGCCCCCCCTAGTAATTCATTGCATACTTCCATCAGTGGCTGAATCAGCCAGTCTTTCAATGTCTTATAATATTTTGCTGTCAATCTGTCAGGTCCTGGTGCCTTGCCAATTTGCATTTGATTAATTGCTGCCTCCAATTCTTGTCTTGTAATCCAGTAATTGAGTAGGGTCCTTTTCTCTTCAGGAATTTTCTGCCATCCATATTTGTCTAATAACTGCTCTGTTTTAATTAAGTCCTCTTTTTCTTTCTTATATAGCTGCTTATAATATTTCTGAAAACATTTCCTAATTTCTGCAGAGTTCTCAATAGTCTTTTCCTCTTGCGTTATCATAGTTATTGTACTTTGTTTCTGTCTCTTTTTCAACTGCCAAGCTAGTAACTTGCCACATTTATTTGCCGATTCAAAAGACCTTTGCTTCATCATTTTTATTTTCCTGCATTTAGTTATAAATGCTACTGTGGGATTAGAGTAACATTCAAGATACAATACATCAAGGGGCTATTGCAGAACAGTGGTTCTTCTACTTTTCACCAACACTGCCGAATACTTTTTTCAATGAGACATGTGTGGGATTGTTTGTTTAAAAATTAGGAAAAAATAAAATAAATCATGTTTTAATAATGTTTAATAATGTTCCTTATTTTCCATTACATTTAACATATGAATTACAAATTGTAGCATGATGCATGACTTTGCATATTTTGTGTATTTCATCACTATCAGAAGGGAGAAAGAAAATCTTGAAGTCAGAACATTAAAATCCACTTTAACAAAGATAAAGTCAATGACTTTTCAGTTAAAACTTTTGTGATAAGTTACACAAAAGTCTTGTAGTATGATTTTTTTTCAGCTACCTGAGTATGACAACTGAAGAGAGCTTTGCCATCCATGAGTGGGAAGACTTTATTTCACCCTTAATATCTGGAAGATAAGAGCAGCCCCTTGAATTGCACCTAGCATCAAGCTGGCAACCAAGGCAGCAAGCATTGCATTGTGTTTAGCTACAGAGAATTTTTGAATCAATGCAGGAAAGCTGCCAAGCACAGGGGCTACCCTCAGTATTGTACTTAATTATCTTTTTTCCTTGTTCCTCACTATGGGCACCCCCAGGGATTCTACTAGTCATCTATAAACTCTTGGACTTCCTCATTACAAAATCTCCCCAAGTGCAGCTTTTAAATAGTCTGCCCTCATGATGAAAGAGACTTTTCTAGATGTGACAGGTGCTTTAGAGATAAAACAGATGGTTTAGTGATGGCTTTGAAGTCAAGCATTACAAGGAAAATTGCCATGAATGATATGGAACAGAGCTAACAAGCCTCTCTTTTTTAGCCCCTGCAAATATCTGCCCTCCATTGCATTTTCTTTCCTTGGTATATCAGTCATTCAAAAGCTAAAATCACATCTCTTTCTCTCCTTGCTGTCTTGCACAGAGAACAGCTTTACATAGCAATAGTTATTATGAGGTCCTGGGTACTCTCTGAGCTTGGCAGTTTTCTTGCAGACACTTCATTACTCAACTAGGTAACATCATGAGTGCTAGAAGAAACTGGAGTTTGCTCTCTGTTTATATATAAGTGATTTGCCCTGTCACAGTGTTGGTGGAGAAGGTCCCAGGCAGGAGAAATTATGCTATATGAAACTGTGGTTCTAATCTAAAGATACACCTAATAGTATTGTTCAAGATTTTTTGAAAACCAAATCCTTCTCCCCTTCACTGTCAAATGCATATTTTTAAAATATATCTTTAGAACTGAAAAACCACACACACACACACACACACACACACACACACACACAAAGAAAGAGAGAAAACTATATATGTTTGTTTATTTATTTGTATCTCACCTTTATTATTTTTACAAATAACTCAAGGTAGCAAACAAATCCAACAAGCCTCCTATTTCCCCCACAACAACCCTGTGAGGTGGATTGGGTTGAGAGAGTGAGTGGGCCAAAGTCATCCAGCTGGCCTTTATGGCTAAAGCGGGACTTGAACTTGCTTTCTAGCAAGATATATTATATTGTGGGAATTACTTTCATTTTGCAAGTATATACCCTACCCAAAAGCTAAGGCATAGAGACTCCCATCTATCAATATCCAAACAAGTCTCTTCATAAAACACATTTAATTTAATGTAACTATTTGAGAAATATCAGATGCAATAAGAATGTCAGATTAGTTAAAACATTTGGTACATTTATGAAAATAATTACTGAGTTTATTAGTAAACAAATCTGTGTCTATTGGCATCAGTTCTGACTTAGATTAATTTACAGAATAACTCATGAAGTCAAAATGCATGTTTTGATTTTTGCCTCCTTTGCCTGCCCCCCCCCAATAAGTCATGTCTAGGACTCAGGATAAGCTATGGGTGACTCTGATGGTCTTGCATCTCTAAATCACTGCATTCTGTTATCCTCCAGCTACTTTTTCCCACAAAGGATTGCCAGATTTCAGAATTTGAGAAGAAGCCTTAAACTGTCCAGGAGGGGATTTCTATTATTAATTCTTGAGATTACATTTAATCAGTTTTGCTGTCCTCAAATAAAAATGTTTCTTCAATTAAATATTAAAAATACTAAATCATATTTTGGATGAATTTCCTATTTATGTGTAGCCTCTAAAGCATCAACATCATCAACACCTCACAGAAAACCTGCAACACATTTTTCTGGGCTTTTTTAAATGAAGAACACTCCCACCACTCAGTGCGCCTGGTGTGTTAATCCTTTGGCACACTTAATAAATCTGTTTTGAATAAAAAATCACCATTAGGAACTCCCTATAAAGGGAGTCCATTCTCCTTAAATGATATCTCCCATTTTACTGGGATCACTCGTGAAAACTCTAGATGCCAACTTTTCTTTAATGACAAACTAAAATAAAATGTTGGCTTGCAGGCAATAACACTACTCATTGTATATTAAGCCTTAATGAGATTTCTTTGTGTCTTAGTGTGCTGTGGGAACAATTTTGATTTGCATGCTTTGTACCTTAGCACAATGTGTGAACCATCTCCTAAGAGCCATCTCTCTCCAGGGACATCCTGTCATATATTTGTCTACTGATGGGATGGCTATGGACATTTGTTGTACAGTTAAATTGCAGCACCCTCAAATTATTCTTCTAAAGATATTTTTAAAAATATTTTTGTAGGTCACGAACTGTTCTATTTATGGCCTATGTTTTTATTGCTCATAAGCATCTCCTGTTTTATTGCTCATTTTGAAATCCTGTAACTTTTTCTGCAAACTCTTTACAGTTAATATTCTATAGGTCATATTCAAATACTGTATGGGGCACCTTATAGCTATTGCTATATATGGTTTTCTTCTTACAATGTTTTATAAGAAACTTAACTTTTTTTTCTTCACAGGATGTATGGTGGAAGAAGAATTGCTTTTAAATCAACCAAACATTTTAGTCAAATTATGTTTCATAGTCTATTGAATGCTACACCTCATAATAATCTATTGAATGCTGTTCCTTGAAAAAAGCATGTCAGATTCCTCCATTCCAGTGCAATTATGCTGAATTGCCTTAAATAATAGTTTTGACTGTGACATTGTCCATGCACACATACATAAGCTTACCTGCTACTTATGGAAGCTTCTCTTTTCTTTAACACTGTTCTTTTGTTTTACTAAGTGATTTTCATCCAAGCATCTGAGCAGACATGAGGAATAGTAGCAGTTGTCCCTTCCCTTCATGCTTACCTGCCATTTTGACTGATACAGACCCCTGAAATCAGCAGTGCTCATAATTGCAGAAAAACAAAACCAGCCATTTTCAGAGTTCCCTGAAATTGAGGACAGTTCTGGATCTTCTCCAAACAAAATCTGCACTACTCTGCATCTACTAGAAAATCATAGGGGTGGGGTGGGGGGTTGTCTTTATATTTTTTATGCTAGGAAGATGTACTGGGTGCAGTTGATGTGCAAAAAGTTTTCCTTGCATTTTAAGAAGCTTCTCATCCTTGCAAATCTAACAGTTCATGAGTGATAGGGCTTATTTGTTTGGCCCTTGTTGAAAGAAAAATCTTCATCAGGGTCCAGTCCAAGCTGGGAATAAACAATATGGACACTGCTTTAGGAAGAAGCTTGTAGTTTATTGAAGAGGAGAGCCAGACAGAAAAATGGCTCTGGAAAAACTGACCACATATAGCAGGGAGTGGTGGGCTTTTATACCTCCTTGAGCTTTTGTTTGGAGTTGTTCCTGTGACATGAACTTTGACCTGAGTCTGAATGTGCCTTTCTGGTATTCTAGTGGTGGGTTAATCCTGCTTCCCTGGGGCTGTGGCTGATGACTGTTGGATTTTTGGTGTGAGGGATTGTTGATTCTAGAGATCTTTCTTTCTAATCCAAGCTTCCTGGCTCCAATCTTTCTGATAAGTTTATCACATCTGCATTTCTGCAGACCTGGGACAGAAAGACTTGGCGGGGGGGGGGTTGGTTTCTGCCTTTAAAATAATTTGGGAAATATATTCTGCCTTTTTAATATTTCCCCCAAATTTTCTTTCTTTAGATTCTTCCTACACCCTTTTAAAAAGTTTGGGTTTGTCCTCATAATTTTTTCTTGTTAGTTGTTGTTGTAAAGCTTTGACATTATTTTCAAGTTTTAAATTGTCAACATTGCAAATTGCTTTGGGAACCTTTTCTTGCCCAAAAGATAAAGAGCAATCGTGTTATAAAGACCTAAAACGAATACTTTACACAGATGTCCTAAAGATCCAGGAACATAACATGCTATATTAACAAGATTACTTTGTTCCTGAAGAGTAGAGTTAGATTTATTATTGTTTTGTGCTTGGGCACTGGCTTGAAAACTGAGACAATCCCTCATTAACATTATGTTCAAGCAGGTAGGAACCATTTTTAAACTAAGCTCACACCCACATTTCCTTTAAATCTAAAACAATGTGCAGCCCTTCCAACTCTCATCAGGAAAATCATCAGGGGGTGAGGGGAGGCTGAGTGATATAGTACCACCATTTGGCAAAAAAAATATGTGACTGGTTTCCTTTCCATTCAGTAAAATTATAGCTTCGTTTCAAGAAAATCTGAACTATAGTAAGGAAACCAGTATCCTTAGAACAAAGAACAAAGACTGGGGCCTCAAATTGGTTGGTTTGATTTGACAGGATACTTGACACACTGATTGCAGTACATCACTTTCCCGGTCTCCTTCCCTCTTTTTCTCTCTTGTTCTACAAATTACACAACATGATTGTCACACATACCAACTCAAATGGCTAAATCACAGCTTTAGAAATATATTTTGAAATGCAAAAGTGGAGATGAAGCATTCTACTGTTTGAAAGACTCTAAACAGCTCAAAAGAGGAAATTCCACTTTAAATAACAAAATCGTCTTCAAACTAAATTAAGAGTAGGAAAGACATGTTAGCCAACTCTATTAAAATATTATCTACCTACTAATTATATGTGATTAGAATATGTTTTCTTGGATTATATAAATGAGTGTTTTATCCACTGACTGGACTATATGTAATCCTATAATGACTCCATTTAATGTTTTTAGCATAATCTAGGGGTAAATGTGTATAGCCTTTTAAGGAGATTAGGGGATACAAATAATTCAGACATCCAAACAGAACGCGGGTCACCTTTCACACCATAACAACCCCCAAACCCAGTTTTTGCATCCTCTGGAGTTTCCCCTAACCCAGGGGTCAGCAACCTGAAACAGTGAAAGAGCCACTCGGAACCGGTTCCCTCACAAAAGGAAAAACTGGGAGCCGCAAAAAATGTGTGCACATGCGCGTACATGCGCGCATGCGCAGAACAGGGTTTGACTGAAGAGTGGAGCCAAGGCGAAATATGCACTTACCCTGCATATTTGAATTGATTGGCTGAACTTTTTTAGTCCCAATTTTTTTTTTAACTGCACATGGCAGAGGACTGGGAGCCGCAGGAGACGGCTGAAAGAGCCGCATGTGGCTCCGGAGCCGAGGGTTGCAGACCTGTGCCCTAACCTAACCCAATTGTTAAGAAACCTAATGTTCCAAGGTGAGAGTAAAAAACACATAAAATAATGCAAGCTGAAAAACAAGAGCTCCTCCTTGCAAATTCAGGAAGAGGGCAGAAAATACTGGCCTTGTCTTGGAAGGCAACTTTCTAACCCTTTCCTTTCCTTTCCTTTCCTTTCCTTTCCTTTCCTTTCCTTTCCTTTCCTTTCCTTTCCTTTCCTTTCCTTTCCTTTCCTTTCCTTTCCTTTCCTCCCCTCTTCCCTCTCCCCTTTCCTTCTTTTCTTGCCATTTGGAAGCCTGTGATCATCACTATGGACTTCCCTAGGAAGAAGTATAAAACTTTTGTCCCCTCACCCCCATGCTCCCTTTCACTGTTGCTCAGAAGACACACACATTCTGTCATGGATGGAGATGATAAAAAGCAATGGTATCCATCAGTTGAGGCTGTGTTAACTATCAATGAGATACAGCACCTACCCAGAGAGTTGGAAGGGGATGAAATCTGGAAAAGAGTTTCTGAAGGGTTTTATTTTCAGCTATGGGTGACAAGTGACCGAAGGCTGTAGTGCAGAAAAGCCTGTGCCAGGTTCCTGCCCACTTTGTTTCATTAGCCTGCTCAGTATGGCCATGGCCCAACTCATAAACCTGAGATAGGTGATCCTTATATCCCAATAGAGCACCCCTCTCTGTTGGAGGTGGTAGGAAGAACTACTTTTTGTGTGATGTTTTTGGATATATTTCTTTCAGTCTCAGCAGCAAAGTTGAAGAAATTTGACTGGTTGGAGTGCTCCCTAAAACAATTTTAGAATAGTGTAAGAGTAACAGAAAAATAAATATATTTGGTTGACAATAGACAAATCCATTAGAAGTTCTATTTTATGGACCCTGAGACTTTGGGATTGTACAGATTTTCTTCTCTGGTGTAGTGGGGGACAAAAGGATTGACAAAATCAGCATTTTCTGAGATGGTGAAGTAACAGTAGTAAAAAAAAATCACCTGTTAACCTCTTCCACTTGAAGAACTCTGTTAGTTAAGCAACTTCTGGCAAAAAGCCCCAGTATGTGGTCAAAGATGCTGGGAAGAGCAAGACCAGCATGTCACAGACAAAGCCCTCTTTGTTTGCCTTTGGGTTTTGTAAAAATTAGGCAATATTTACATGCAAATATTTATTCAGCTGGCACCAACACTTCCTCACTCTTATTGCTTCAGCTCATTCTCTTCGCAGGGAACACATACCAGGCTGAATTTTATTAGCTATCTGTGAACAGTGTTTGCTAAGAGATGGGGAGCAGGGTTGGACTTGGTCCTTTTTGTGCTAAATCTATGTTTTTGAAGTTCTAAGTGTCCTAGAAAGGGGTACAGTGTAGAAGTGCAGAGGGACTGAGATTGCTCCTTATGCCTCTCTCAGTCCTTGAGATTACAGATTTTGGTACACAAAGTACATATTTTTAAGTAGACAATCATTCTTTGGAATCTCGCTTTTATTTAAGGTATAATGTTTCACATATTAATTTTTTTTAGCCACCTTTAACCAAAAGAACCTTTGCATGGCTTTGAATTAATGCGCTATCATCACAGTACAAAAAATTGCATCTTTTTATATTGTTCTCATATCCTGATATGGTCAAAAGTAGGGAATATGGGAAACTTGCGAAATTTAACTAACATTTAGTTAACAGCACACCATGTAGTCATTCATCAGCTCAGTTATATTCCCTTCTTTTCCAATCAGGGGGTTCATGGGGGGGGGGTGTCAAAAAGGTAAAAATGGCATATATATAAGTTTAATAATAAAATAAATAAATATAAAAAAGGGAGAAGTCTTAATCCAATTGTGGCTAATATCTTGACTTTTTTAACCCCTTCTCTGTGGATATTCCTACTTCCAGAAAGAGTGATTCCTGAAGTAGTGTAATGGATCTAAGCATTCTATAAGTTAGCCCATTTGAGACATCTTGGTGGAAAGGTTTTGCCCTATGATTCTCCATTTTGTCCAGTTATACGTTAAAGACATGAGAGTTTTAATATTATATAGATTTTAAGCAATGTTTAAGAAAGTTGATTGGCACAGGGAATCTTGATGATATCAAGAAAGATGTTTAGGGCATAATGGTATCTATTGTGAACTAAAAGATGCCTTCAATTAATTATCTTCCAAATTGCTAACTTCCTGCTTTTCTGTAAATATGTAAAGGCATATATATAGATATAATTACCCATGGCTCCATATCCACATAGATACCGTGAGAAATCTTGTCTGTTCTTTTCACTGGCTGGCTGTCTAATTAATTGGCAAGGAATAGCTGATTTGCTTTCACTGCCTTGTTTCAACTTGTTAATTATTTATGATCAAATGATCAGTGAAGATCAAAATCATCAACTTTTACTGCCAATAATTGGGGAGCAGAGTGGAGCATCACAAGCAACTGCAATGAGTTGTTTGGAGTCAGCTAGTAGGAAGAAAAGGATCAAACTGAGAATTGGTGGAAGTTATTGCATGTTTGAGCAAAGGATGCATGGGTGTATAGGCTAGTAAATATGTGTATACATATATTTGTGATCTATTTGCAAGCCCAACAACTCATGCAGCCTTGGGACAAAAAAACAAAAACAAAAAAGCACCTGATGCATCCTAGCTGAGCCAGGTCTACTATAATGAGGATATAAATGAGAAACTGCCAGAAATGATAAAGCTATAGGATAGGTGACAAATCCCCTGCTCCCCGCAAGAAGGCAAACCAAATCAAGTCTCCACTATTGTCAGCAGAACTTGACTTCTACTGGTGGGACACATTAGTCTTTTCCTCTAGATACTTAAAAAATTACCTTCTCTGATTTCTGTTAAAAATCTTGCCAAACTATACATCCCTGCTGAAGCAGGACAGGGTTTGCTATGGAAATCAACAGCTGGTTGCAGGATCCTGGCTGCAGAAATCTTTCCAGAAAAAGGGGACATTGTGAAATTGCCCAGGTGCACTCCATACAGTCACTTCTTATGAGTAGACTGCAGGAATTGATTGTGATCAGCTTATGAACCAAGTGATTGGAAATTGAGAGATACCATCTAAGTTCACAGACACAACACAGCCTTTTTTACAGACAAAAAGCTTTACTGAGCCCAATTTCTTAAGGCTTTGGAATTACTATATTTTGAAATGACTTTTTACTCATTTTTAAATATTAAGATCCTTTGGAACAGCACATTTTTATTAGATTCACTGGATGAGTTTTATTCTCCTTTGTGAAAGAAAATTTAAGTACAAGTTTAAAGACTTAGAATATATCATTTTTTAAATAACCAGAAAAAGGATCATTAGAGTGCTGATTTTGAAATGTTAAAAAAAGGTCAAGATGGATTTGAAATCAGAATTTGGGATTAAGTATAAGAATCTGGAGGAGAAGGACAAGCAGAACTTTGGGTCAGAGTCAAGAGAGGAATCAACCTGAAATCATTGCATTCCTACAAGTCATGGGTCTTCAAACTCGGCTCTTTTATGACTCATGGACTTCAATTTCCAGAATTCCTCAGCCAGAGTGCCTGGCTGAGGAATTCTGGGAGTTGAAGTCCATGAGTCATAAAAGGGCCGAGTTTGAAGACCCATGCTACAAGTGGTCTAAGTCCAACCTCTCTTGAATTCAATTAACTCTTATCTAGCACCAGTTTAAGGCTGAGTGTTAGTTGCCTAGGTTCTTGTGTAGAGGCATAAGCAATAAATTATCTTAACTGGAATTTAAGTATGGTCCTGATTATTCAAACCTGACGAACTCCTTCCCATGGAAAACTGGTTGTTTGGGTTTTCTGGGAATGTATCATGATAATATGGGATTTTGAATGTTGGACATTGGAAGGTACTAGAAGAAACTAAAGATCATAATTAAAGGAGAAGGACATGCACATTTGACATGCTAGTATAAAATGGAGCAAAACACTACAGCAGTGAATCTTTTTATGAAGAATTGGGAATGATGGATTCAGAAATTAATTTAAGAGAATTCAACATCATAGATGGGGGGGCATGGTGGCTCAGCGACAGTGGGCTTCTTGGATGGAAAGCTGACAGCCCAGGTTCGAGACCCAAGTGCAAAACCAACCTAGTTCAAAAGCATGTAAATGCAAGTAGATAAATAGGTACCATTTCAGTGGGAAGTAACTTTGCTCCATGACATCATGCTGGCCACATTACCATGGAAATGGACAGTGCTGACTTAATGATCTTGAAATGGATATGAGCACCACCCCCTGTAGTCAGCAACAACTAGAGCAGGGGTCCCCAACCTATGGTCCATAGCCTGGTACTGGACCACTGCCTGTTGGCCACTGGGCCCCAGGAATAGCTGGTGAGCCCCGCCCCACTCACAGTAACACCACCGCGTGGGCACTAGCAGCACCATTTGCATATGTATGGGGTTGCTACCACCACCGCCAGCATCACACAGGTGCTGGGGGCCTGTTTGTGCATGCGTACACATGCCAGCACATGTGCCATGGGTGCATGTGGCCCATTTGCACATGAGCGTGCGGGGCCACGTGTGCACATTTCTCTGCTGCTCCCTTTTCTTCTGGCCACCAAGCCGAAAAGGTTGGGGAACTCTGGGCTAGAGGAGTAAAATCCGTAGGGACTTCTTTACCCTTTAATATTATAGATGGATGTTGTGCAAAAATTGTTATAGGAGAGGAACAAATTGTACCAGAAAGAACAAAATTGATTTAAATCTGGATTTAAATATGACAAGTGACAAGAGTGAGATGGAAAAAGATAATGTACTGGATATATAAATGAAACCAATTGATGTCTTGACACTTGAAAACTAGAAATGCTAAACCAGAAGAGTGACTTGGATAATATTTTTTATTGAACTTAAAAAGAGATTTGTTAAAGTTTTGAAGGATCTGTTGATAGGAGACAAAGAGAAGATTAAAAGAAATCAAGTGCAAGGACTTTACTTTAAGAGATTAAAAGCCAAGATAGTTAAAAGTACCAGGAAGTTTAGAGTTGGCTTATTTGATACAGGTGAAAATAAATACCGGTATGTAATTATTTCTGGTAGTCCTTAATGGACTTGTGCTGCGTAAGAATGAATGACAAGGCTTTTAGATTTTGTTTATAATTAAGAGATGAGTTATGGGGGAAAAAGTGCCTTAAGAGATAATAATTAATTACTAAAACTGTAGCTCTCAGGATGAAGGCGGAAGTTATTTTTTATATTTTTTCTCTTTCCCTTTTTCTGCACCTTCTATTTCTGTTTTATATTCTTTTGGAAATTTATATTAATTTTTATTTTCTAACTGTAATCTTTAACATATGTTTATACATTCAAAACACTAGAGGTGCTTATATATTCAGAAACAAACCATCTCTAGGAACTGGCTTCTATAAAGCCATATCATATTAAGGTTCATTACTTCTTAACTAGCAGTTAAACAAATAAAGCAAATTGGGTAAAGAAAATTATATGATTAAACATATAGAAGAGATTCTTTTGAAAATCATAAATCAGCTTTCCCTATCTGTTTCCCAGCCAGATGTTCCAGCAATGGAAGTTTTTAAGAAGAGACTGGACAGCCATTTGTCCGAAATGGTATAGGGTTTCCTGCCTGAGCAGGGGGTTGGACTAGATGACCTCCAAGGTCCCTTCCAACTTCTTCTTCTTCTTCTTCTTCTTCTTCTTCTTCTTCTTCTTCTTCTTCTTCTTCTTCTTCTTCTTCTTCTTCTTCTTCTTCTTCTTCTTCTTCTTCTTCTTCTTCTTCTTCTTCATCATCATCATCATTATTATTATTATTATTATTATTATTATTATTATTATTATTATTATTATTATTGCAAATATATGTGTATATGCATCTCTCAATCCTGAAAAACTCTTGGCAGTTTGCAAGGCTGTATGTTATGTACACAATACATAATATACTGTAAAATCTACAAATAAAAAAAATATGCAAAGCAATTAAAACATAACATAACAATAAATAAGAAAGCCAAATTATAACCCAATCAAGATGGAATCACATGCCAAACATTTTCTGGAACATGTTTTCAAAATATAGTTGGAAGGACGCTAAGCATATGTCCGTGGAGAGGCCTTTGCAAAGGACTGGTTTTACCCCTGAAGAGCAGTGCTGTCTAAAGTGGGAGTGACTAGCAGTTTCTCTTGGATAGATTGAGACAGTGGGACCAATTCAAATGAGATAAAGTGGTCCTGCTGTTAGTTTGACACTAAGTCATGTAATGATTTATAGGTTAGCATCAGTCACAGGTCCTGAACTGAACTGAATTGAGGGGCTGCCACAAAGAAGAAAGAGTCAACCTATTTTCCAAAGCACCAGAAGGCAAGACAAAAAGCAATGGATGAAAATTAATAAAGGAGAGAAGCAACCTGGAATTAAGGAGAAACTTTGTAACCATGAGAACAATTAAGCAGTGGAACAGCTTGTCTTCAGAAGTTGTGAGTGCTTCATCACTGGATATTTTAAAGAAGAGACTGGACAGCTATTTGTCTGAAATGGTATAGGGCAGTGATGGCAAACCTTTTAAAGAGCAAGTGCCCAAACTGCAATCCCAAACCCACTTATGTATCGTCGGGTGCCGGGTGGGCATGGCCCATTGGGTGGGTGTGACCCATTGCATAGGTGTGGCCAATTGGGTGGGCGTAGCCCTTTGGGTGGGCGTGGCTGCGGTGGTACTAAAAAGTTTAATCAATTCCAACTTTGCAAGATCTTTTTTTTTTCCAGCGAGAAGTTGAAATTGATTGATTGAACCTTTTTTTTTTGCACACGGCGGCGGAGGCCTAAAGTGAAAAGGTTTTATAAAACCCAGCTGAAGGCCTAGGACTGGGGCGACAGCACGTGTGCCCACAGAGAGGGCTCTGCATGCCACCTGTGGCACGCGTGCCATAGATTCGCCATTATGGGTATAGGGTCTTCTGCTTGAGCAGAGGGTTGGATTAGAAGACCTCTAAGGCCTCTTTCAACTCTTTATCTGTTCTGTTATTCTGAAGCAGTTTAGATTCCATTCTGAAGCCTATTGGTATGTAAGTATTGCGGCTAAAACCTGGCTTAAAACAACCAAGTTATGTTAAAGATGCAACATAAATTTATTAAGCATGCATACAGTTACAATGTACATTGGGCTCCTAGCAAAGCATTGGTAACTTGCTGAACAGCTCTGAGCAAAAGCAGAAACACAGCTTATATATATTTGGATATTTCAAAGACAGAACAAAGGAAAAAGGAGACCCAGTGTAAATTTCAGCATTGCCTGGAATGTTTTTGGTAAGACCATCTGAATGCCCCTCTTATTATTATTATTCCTTCCAATTAGGGATAAATGCGTAGGACAGCACACTAGTTATACTACCTTTGAGATATGGTTAATGAATATAAATAATGTGTTTTACTGGACCACTGATCTCTGCCTGATGCCTTCCCCTATTGCCACTTGGGATCAATTGAGCTTTCTGCAAATGTTTTTTTTTTACAAGCAGTTTTTTTTATAAGCAGTTCGCATTAGGGAGGGCATTTCATAGGTTTGATAGTGAATGCAGCTCACACAGGATACCTTTTACTACCACATAGGATTCACAGCATTAGTATAATTTGCTCTTACTGGTAACCTCAGAACAAACTAGTCTTTGAGTGGTTTTCAAAGGCAATCTCATGCAAAGTTTATTACAATAGTCTAAATGGGTGGCAAGCCATTGTAGCAAGATTCTCCCATTTCAGGTACCATCCAAAGCTGGCCAAAAGGTTTCCTGCCCATGTCTTCCCCTTTTGTATTAGCAGAAACCAAGATTTCTAAGCCAGCGGCCCCCCACCTTTCCAGCTTGGTGGCTTGGTTGGGGTTGGTGGTGGTGGTAGAAGGGAATTGGGCCATGTGAATGGCAGGCCAATGTGCACGCACGCAGCTTGACTTGTGTAAGTGGTGGGCCGGTGTGCATGGCGTGAATGCCCGCCATCCCATTACTCCCATTGCTCTGACCAGCCACTTGTGTGGCCCAATTCCAAATAGGCTACAGTCCAGTAGAGGGCTATGGGCCAGGGATTGGGGACTCCTGCTCTAAGCAACCTTGCTCCTTCAGACATAATGTTATCTTGGAGCAGACAAACAATATTTATGTCTTTCTAGAGTTCAATTTAAGTCTGTTCTCTCCCATATAAACCTTCACAGCCAGGTCAGGACTTCTGGCCCAAATTCTGTTTTGTTTTTGGTTGAATGATCATGTAGAAAAGCTGTGGTATTTTTTATTATTACACTTAGAATTGGAGAAATATGACGTGTTTTGTTTTTGACCTCTACTTATTTTGACATGAAGTGTTCCTCTTTGAAATAAGGAATATATATATTTATTTCCTATTAGATTACTAATAGTCTGGTGTTGGTAAAAGGCAAAAAAGGAATGACTTCCCAGTTTTTCACAATTTCAGTAACAGTATGAACTCATGATATTCAGTAATAGTTTCAGTAATCTTATTCAGTAATCTTTTTTCATACACCTCTTTTTAACACCCTCATTTTAGTCTGAATATGTGTGAACATTTTATTATATACATTCAGTTTTAGAACAGGCAATAATATGCATTAGAATATCTTACTATTTAGATCACAGTGAAGATCACAAAGTTATTCAGCCTAGATGAAGTCATTCTAAATCAGAATTCCTAGGTCTCCCCCCCATTTTAAATAGATGTTTCTGTTATGGGCAATCAAATTTTAATGGTAAGTTTCTTGAAAAACCTGTCCTGTAATGTTTTGTAGGCCCCTCCTTTTAAAAGTGTACTTTAAAGACTGCTGAGTTCTCTCTGAAGATATTTTCATGAATAATAAACTGGAATTGAAATGCAGTATCACTGTGTTCTGAAAACAGAGGGTTCAGGGAACGCAGGAGAATATTGGTGGATTTTTGCCAGGTTCTGTGCACTGGAGAATCTTCCAAGTGAAGATGCAGTCTTAGTAAAGATGACCTACCCCCCCACCCCCACCCATTGACAATATAACTGGATACTGTGTGCCAACACCACTGTATCAATGTATGGGAAGTTCTCAAGGCAGCCTATGTCAGTTCAGAAAAGGCAACCTATTGGCTGAACCCATGTCTCTGCTCTCATTGGCAGGGATCTCCTTGCCTGTAGCAGCATGCTGGCATGGTTAGGAAAAGGAATCCAACTGCAGACCATCTGTTTTTGTTGGCTGTTGTGATCTGCTTAGAATTATTATATGATATAGAGAGCCATCTGTGTTTGCAAAGAAACAAGCATGTATTTAGAAGCGAGGAATTACTAAGTTCTCATAATCACATGTTGTGTTCTCTTTATGGTGAGTAATGGCACTCCTTCTCCTATGATCTAAACCAAGCATTTCATTGTTTCTTCTGAAAAGGAATGTCTTCCAACTGTCTTATTCATACAATGTGAGATAAATATCTTGTCACTGAAGCTTACACAATGGAATGCAACTAGTTGACATATTTTCCCTTTTATTTGATTCAAATTTCTATTTTTTAAAATAACCATTTATTATGAGAATTATTTACTTTGCAAAAAATAAAAAGGGATTGTTATGATGCAGGTTACATTTGCATCAGATGACAATGATCATATTAAAAGTTTCTGGCTGATTATTTACACAATAAAGTCTCAAGGAAGTCTCAAGGAAAAATAGGTAACTACCCTGTTTTCCTGTATTTTTCCACTAGTTATGTTATGTATCCAGGTGAAGAGAACACATACACACTTACATAGTAGTCACCACCAGGGGGCGTTGAACTGTAACTGTTTTGGCGGGAACCCAGTTTCGGCGGGAAACAGAGGTTCAAACCTTTTGGCCGGCTTCTCACCTGGCCAGGTATAAAAGGAGGGCAGGTAACCCCTATTCCCCTAGTATAGTCACTTCCACAGAATAAAGATCTGCCATGCTGTACTCATCGTCTTGGCATCCTTCCTGCTCTCCAGAACCCACTACACAACAGTGGCGACGAGGATGGGATCCTGCTTCACCATAAGAGCTGAAAGTCACTAGGGAATGGCATCGCTTGCTGGAGGAAAGAGGCTAGTTGGTCATTGGGGGGGGGGAAAGAGGCAGCCACATCGGTGGAGCAGGATTCACGGAAGCCGGATGCAGAGATGGCACAGATTGGACAGCCTCGAGAATTCGACATCCATCACCCCGAACGGTGGGACTCTCACCTGGGACAGGTCGAAAATTTCCTCTGGGCAAACCGGATCACTGAAGATGGCCTGAAAGCGGCGACCCTGCTTTGCATAAACGGCCCACCGTTTATGACTTGGCCGTAAGCCTGTGCTCACCAACGCTGATCGGGACTGTCTCATTCCGAGACCTCACCGAGAAGCTGAATGGGCATTTCAAGCCACGAATGTCCGAGCTGGCCTGGCGGTTCCAGTTCGTCCAGAGGGTCCAAATGCCAGGTGAATCAGTGTCGGAGTTCATTGCGGCCTTGTGGCAGGCCGCCCACCTCTGCAAGTTCTCCAATCTGGACGAGAGGCTGTGCGACCAGCTCGTGTTTGGCCTACGCGACAAGTGCCTGCAACAGAAGCTGTTCGCAAGGCCCAACTTAACCCTCCAAGATGCTCAGGACGAGATCTTGGCCAACGAGGCAGCTGGAAGCGCGGGGCAAGCAGTCCAGACCCCCCCGACCCAGCAGCCGAGGAGGATCCATCCACCTCGAAGACGCTGCGTATGGCAGGAGCAGAGAAGCAGAGGAGACTGGCATCGACCAGGTTTGGAGGAGGCCAGACAATGAAGAAGCCTGGAGAAACAGCGGAAGGCAATTCCCTTCCTGAAATGCGCAGGCTGCGGCGGAGACCACACACGGACAAACTGCAAGTTCCGGTCAGCCACGTGTCAGGCCTGCAGAAAATCAGGCCACATCGCAGTGGTCTGCCATAGCCGTTTCCGAGAGGGCCTCCACGAGCTACAGCTGGAGGAGGCGTCGCAGAAAGGTACTGGGGCCCAGAAACTGACCAGCAAAGGATTTTTTGAAAGCCGGAGGGCCATCTGCCAAACTGAGGCCCGACGGCCACTTAAACCCAAAATTAAATTGGACGTCCATTTACAGGGCATTCCCTGTAAAATGGAGCTTGACTCCGGATCTGCAGTCTCAGTCATATCGTATGAGACTTTTAAACTTATTTGTGGCCAGAGCAAGCAGTGGGTCAAATTGAGGCCCTCAAACATTATCCTCACCGATTTCCAAAACGCCCCAGTAAAAATCAAGGGGTAGGCCACCCTTTCAGTGTGGTTTAAGAAGTTCCAAGGGCACTTGGATATTATCATAGTTGAGGGCCGGAGAACAAGTCTAGTCGGCCTAGACTGGTTTGAGGCACTAGACATAGGGATCTCAGGCATCTATAGGACCCAGGGAAGCAGCATCGAATCCGTCTGCAAAGAATTTGCAGACGTATTCAATAACAAGCTAGGCAGGTACACCGGGCCCCCCATCTCTTTTAAACTAAACCCCAGCGTTCTCCCCATTAGGATTAAACCCCGGAGAGTCCCCTTTGTGCTTAAACACAAGATAGAAGGGGAGTTAGACAAACTAGTCGAACAAGGAGTTCTACAGCCAGTAGAAGGGGGAGAGTGGGAGACCCCCATAGTCACCCCTCTCAAAGCTAACGGGGAGGTCAGGATCTGTGCCAACTATTAATGTACGTTAAATCGGGCCCTTAACCAGCACGCTTACCCGGTCCCAACAGTCAGCCACGTTCTCACTTCCCTCCAAGGCGGCGCCATCTTTGCTCGCGCAGGCGTACCAGCAGCTGCCGGTTACCAGGGAGATGGCACATAGACCAGGTCAGGAAATGGGTTCCTCAACGGTCACAGAGCGACCACCCAGAACACTACCCATCATCAAGCTCAAATCATCACTACCAACCCCACTAACAAACAATGGAACCTGAGCCCGAGGAGGACCTCACTGACCCAGTACTATTGCCAGTAAGCCCTGTTCAACCAGGACAACAACATGACCAGGACCACAGCGACAACCCTGCCACAGGGTCAGACTCTGGGGTGGGTCAACCGGAAACGGTCAACCAGGACTCAAACACTGATTCTGCCATCCAAGACATGGGGGAAGTTCCCCTAAGACATTCATCCCGGGTTCATCGGCCACCTGCGTACCTGTTGGACTATGTGCGTCAATAGGGACCGTTTGTTTGAGGGGATTGTTTTGTCTTTTAAGGCGGAACGGGTGTTATGTATCCAGGTGAAGAGAACACATACACACTTACATAGCAGTCACCACCAGGAGGTGTTGAACTGTAACTGTTTTGGCGGGAACCCAGTTTCGGCGGGAAATAGAGGTTCAAACCTATTGGCTGGCTGCTCACCTGGCCAGGTATAAAAGGAGGGCAGGTAACCCCTATTCCCCTAGTACAGTCACTTCCACCGAATAAAGATCTGTCATGCTGTACTCATTGTCTCGGGTCCTTCCTGCTCTCCAGAACCCACTACACAACAAGTTATATATGAAATTAACTGCAATTGTGTATGATGTATTAAAATTAAGTATTCTTAAACATTGTGGATATATTGACCAAAACTATAGGAGTTCAATGTTTCTGGGGGATATCATTTTAGGTAAGGCTAGTGTAGATGCAAAACTGAGTCTACCTTTTAGTTACCCTGATCTACTCTCTAGATCAGGGGTGTCAAACTCAATTTCATTGAGGGCCGCATCAGCATTGCGGTTGCCCTCAAGGGGCCGGGTGGGTATGGCCAGGGTGGGCGTGGCCTACTGGGTGGGCGTGGCTAGAGTGCGGTATGGCCTACTGGGTGGGCATGGCCAGCTCTACATCGTTCGCATCAAGGGTGCCTATGGGGGCCTGGGCAGGAGTGGGACAGATCTGAGGGTCTCTGGCAGAAGAAGGGTCTCTGGGCCAGGGCCAAGGCAGAGGGGGCCGTTCCCTCACTGTTTCCAGGATGGCTTCACGGGCCACATGAAACCACTTTGTGGGCCGGATCCGGCCCCCGGGCCTTGTGTTTGACATGTCTGCTCTAGATTATGTAATACGAAGACTATGTTAGACTGACAGAGAACTAAGGGACGTGAAACATATCAGTAAAATCAATGCAAACAATCAGCAAAACAATTATCATCAACTTAAATCCATTGCATTTATGACCAGATCAGGTCATTATGGCACTAAACAACTATCTGTAGGAAAAGGCCTTGAGGGTGTGAAGTCAGTGCAAATGAGATTAGACAGATCTCCTTCTGTAAAGTGTTCCAGAGACAGTACTGGAAAAGGTGTGGCTGGGAATTATGAGTATGAAAACTCAAAACATCTAGACTGAAATGTAGATGTCAGATTAGAAGGACCAGCCAAAGATTTTAAAATCAAGAAAATCATATATGGAAAAGTAGTTTCAGATAATCTAATCCCATGCCATGTAGCTTTTGGAGGTCATAATTAGCTGAAAGAGACAAATCACAGCCATTTTACTCCATTAATGCCATTGGATTCACCCAGCAGGCAGAGACAGATAAATATTTCGTCATTTTTTATGTTTTCCCAATTAGATACATTATAAGATTTGATTATTGGTGTACAATTAATGTACAGCTAAGATCATACAGAAAAATACAGATTCTACTGGAACAAATTTTTAAGTGGTTACTGTCATATTTGGTTTTCTCCAAGAAGATTGAAAGTATTTCACATCTATTATTACATTTGTAAATTCTACAGGGCTATCAGGACTGCTTATATTCTGCTCCCATTATATAAATTTTCAGGAAAACCAGACAACTGAAAGATACAAATCATCTTCCAGAAGATTCAAAACCCTTTATCACTTGTGTGGTAACCAAATTCTGTGTTTCTGAGATGAAAATAAGGCATAACTAGTTATAAAGAGAACCACTTCTGTTTTATTCATTACATCAGGTTTCATACATGTTATCTTGTTTCAGGTGCTCTATATATTTTCTCACAGATTGTAATATTTTATATTTAAACTGGCATGGGTAATTAACACATGATTATAGCAGGTTATGTTACACTTTATTTCTTACTTTATCTTTGTTATGCTAGTATTTTATCTCAACAATTTGATTTTACCTTTGTGTTGTATTTTTAAAATTTTGATTGCCATTGACCAAATAAACAGTATTGCATTATATTGCTCCACATGTTTTCCTTCCTGTCACTGGTTTCCACTTCTACCACCTTAACCATTTTTTACTGTAGTTGAACAAAAGATGGGCAAATCTGATTTACTTTGGGTGGCCTGTCATTGTTGAAGAAGTCCTGCCAGACTTGCAGTAATGTCGCCTTAAATCTATCTCCTGTCTAACACAACAAGGATTACTAGTTTCCAAAGTAGATTCTGAAGAGAGTGACCACAAGGCCCAATCTATATTTTCTCATACTTCTTGATAAGTTCTCTCTATTCCTCCTACAATTCCTCTTTGATCAGAAGCATTTTTTTGGTAAGAGTCTGTCTCAAACAGCACTCCCATCTCTACTGCAGCATCAAGATAGTCTATCTCTCTGGCTTCCAAGCTGTATTTGTTGCCTTGCTCTTTGTCACATTCCTTTTTCTCAAATTTCTCACAAAAATGCAATCTTTTCTAATATAGTAATTCCTATTTCTATTTGGTCCTTTCTTTTTCTTTATTTGTTCTTTCTTTCACCCTTCTATGTGGGCACATAGTTAATTCTTGCTTCACCTCTGAAGCTTTGCCAGGTTTCCAATGGCATACAGAACAGTGTGGGTTTTTTGTGTTCTTCAATTAGGGCATTGTTTGGTAATGTCTCTGTAACTCTACTTCAACTAGTAAGGAGACCAAGGTGGATTTAAACCATTCTTTTGAATTGGATCTTGAAATGGTGTCTAATACTTTGTTTAGTCAGTAATTGTATTACAGTATTATGAAGCAGGTGAAATCTCCACAGAACATACTGTTCTGCAGTAGTCTCAATATGATGTCACCCCAAAAATGCATCATTGTGGCCAGATATAAAGTATTACCTTTCACTGGAAGATTGAAAAACAAAAAAACGCTTAAGAATCTAGAAAATATTATGCTATTATACAGGTGTTATTGGTTTTTAAGTTGCTAAAGGTGGAAGTTTTGTAACAAATAAATATCTTGCAAAGTTGTTATTCCAGAAAAGAATAGCATCTCTATATTCCTACATATGGGTTTCTATGGGGTCCTTTGCACTGGAATATATTACTCTGCAATGCTGTTTATTTATTTGGTTATGTCTAAATTACTTTAATCCTGTTTACGCATGGTAGAATTATAAGCTGCTCAGAATCAGATAGCAGTTGGAAGCTAAATAAATAAATACATAAAAATAATTTGTTTCCTACTTGAAACAAGTCCAGAGCCACAATGGACTTTCGAATGCATTGCCTTGTAAGAGTAAACCATAGGAAGGAAGGAAGGAAGGAAGGAAGGAAGGAAGGAAGGAAGGAAGGAAGGAAGGAAGGAAGGAAGGAAGGAAGGAAGGGTTCCTTGACTTTCAACCCTTTGCTCATTTCAATATCTATCTTGAGGCCCCCTAACAGAGAACCATCAATAATGGATATTGCTTTTAGGATATAGTCCTAGTTGTACAGAAATTAAATCTCTGACTTTTAATAGAGTGAAGCTGTTGCATAAGTAGGCAAAATTTAGTCACAGCTTCAGCAGGCATACATAGATGTTATTGCAATGATGGGAGTGGAAGAATGTGTCCTTGCTAATAGAATTGAGTTTCAGGTAAAGGAAGAATTTAAATGATGTGGAAATTCCCAGCTGAAGCTGAATTCCCCTTTTTCCATTCAGGGCATGCAGTGAATTCTGTGCCAATGTGAGATTCTCCCTGAAGTAGGCTGGTGAGATAGAACAGGAGACAGGCACTATTGGGAAACAAGGAAGGACAAACACTGTTGGGTCACTGCTTCTGCTAACCCTGCAGAGTCCAGGCTCTCTATAAAAAGGCAAGTCAGCTGAGTCAACAGCCTTCACAGACTCTGGGAGCAGTCTGTGACTGACAGTTTTGCAGCACCTTTCCTGAAAGCCACCAGAGGGGGGAAAATGAAATTTGCCCTCCAAGCCACTCTGTCCTTTGGGCTGCTGGGTAAGTGAATGCAGACTAACAGAGTTGCATGAGGTGATTAAAGGGGAACATTCTGCACTAGTTTTAAAAATTCTGTGGAGTATTTCTTTCTCTTTCTATTGCATTTATTTTCCACCTTTTCTTCTAAGAACTCAGGTTGGCATATATGGGATCTTCTTTACTTTTATGTTTTCACTAACACTAAAGATTGGTTTGGCTGAGGAGAATTTAGTATGAAGTCACTCAGCATACTCCATGATCATATGAAGACCTGAAAATAGATTTCCATCATGTAAGTCTAGCACCTTACGCACTATGCTACTCCAACTACCTTATTTCAAATATATTTTTTTAAGAAATAGAAAACTGCAAAAAAAAAACCTCCCAGAAATTTCGTTTTTAACTGAGGATCTGTTCCAAGAATTCTGCCAAATATACTTTTTTAAATATGATTTAAGTTTTAGTTTAAGCACATGCTGAACTTGGAGTTATGCTTTCATACAGATTGAAAGGGAGAATAATACATAAATTATTTAATTAGATGTGAATTCAAAGGCAAAAGAAGAAAAAATACTATTTTTATTATTATGATGAAGATGTGCTTTGAACAAGGAATATTAGGGTGTGATGATACTTTAAGAAATATTTCTAAGTTAAGGTGATTGCATACTAAAAGAAACTGTAGGAGAGAAACGGTGAATAAGAGATAGGTTGGTTAATTGTTCCTCTGTCATCTAAATTATCCCTGCAAATACTTTTTTACTTTTTTCCTGGTGAGATTAGAACAAAATATAGGTAGAAGGGGCAGCTATGGAACTGAATAGACACACTTATCTTAACAATTTGTCCTTGCTATTATTATCTCTGTCTTCTATACAGGTTACAAAGTAAAACTGAGTCTGAGAAACCCATTATATTTATTTTATAATGTGATTTTTGTGGACTGAAAAGAATAGGATATGTTATGCAGCACATCTGGAAGTCATAAATTTTGGAAGGTTATTAGGCAGTGGCTTTCCTAAATTTCAGAATGGGGAGTTTTTCAGCTCTATCAGTAACTTAATGTTGTTCCTTGAAGTAAATAATATGCCAACATTTTTTTTTAAAAAAACAGTGCAAATTTGGGAGCTGAAATGAAAACCACAACCTTGGGGTGTCAGTAAAGGGAGATTAATGCAATCTTCCTGTAATCTGTGATTTTATCAAAATCTTGACAAAAGTTCTTTTGCAGAACAGATGATCATAGGTCTTCAGATTCAATTCAAATGACAATATTCATAACCATCAGAATTAATAGCAAGAGATAGCGTAGGGATCAATAATGTGTATTTCAAAGGCTGTATGTTTTCATGTGTCATGCATTGGTACAGGTTCCAATAATGAACATTTGTAGTATAATGGAGAATAAGAAAATTACCTCATGTCATGAGTTTACACGTGATGTCTGCTAAAATGAATTACTGCAAAACAGCTGTAATTCAACAGAGACTGAATAACAACAAATATGCAATGGATTAATATGCATATGTAATGCAAATTGACCCTATATTTGTAAAAAAATATAATAGTGAAATATGTTAATGAAGATTCTCAGTCATCCAGGTAGAGTTGTCTGGAAGTTGAATCATGGCAACTGGACTTCTTTTCTTTCTTTCTTTGAAATGTTTCACAGCTTATCCACATAGCTTTTTTCTGTCTTGAAGAAGTCTTTATTTGGATAAGTAGTGAAATGTTCCAAACAAAGAAAGAAAGAAAAAATCCAGTTGCCATAACTCAACTTCCAAACAGATAGTGAAATTGCTCTAAATAGTATTAGCTTTCCATTATCCTAGGAAACAATACAACACAGTACATAACTTGGAATAAGATTTTTGAAAGTTGGTTGAAGAACTTGATGGGCAAGTTATTGAACAGTGCACAACATAAAAGAAAATCTTAATTACTGGGCAAGATTATATGCATCTAGCTATAGCTTGGAAACCTTTTGAATGTATTATGATAGTCTAAATCAGACAAATGCCAACAGGGATAATTAAAATATTTTAGACTACACCCTTATAATCCTTTAGGTAGGTGTGTGCTTTCAGGTCAATTTTTGACTTCTGGTGACTGTATGGACTAGTTGCTGCAGTTTTCTTAGCAATTTTTTACAGCATGTTCTTAAACGTTTGCAAGTTGAACTGCATGTGTGTGTGCACACCGACCCACCACTTGTGCAGCCCGGTCGCGAATATCCTGTGGCCCAGGGGCTGGGGACCGTGAATTAGAGAATTTAGATGAAAATGTGTGACATGGCCTTTTCTGTAGCAGCATGAGGATTAAGTACTTCTTCCCTAAGGAGAATAGATTATCTTCGCTGATTACCTTCTGTACGATAATAAGGGAGGGGTTGGGGAGGGTTGGGGAGGGGGAAGAGGGGGGGAGGGGGTTGGGAGGGTTTTTTTTTCTTTTTTTGGTTTGTTAAAGATAAAATGTATTGTAAAACTTTTTAATTAAAAAAAAAAGAATGTTCCTATTCTGCCCAATATTTGTTGCTTTCTAATGTTTTGTTAACAGTTTGACTCTTTGCAAAGTTTTTGGTCTGTCTTCAATCTTAATTGCATTTAAATTGCTTTAATGACTGTTACATATCCTTTCTTGAAGCCCAAAGACATTTTCTAAATTATTTTGCAAACTATAAAAATTTTCTCAGTAATTAATCTATAATATACTGCTAAAAAAGTGCAATTATTTTTTCTATCACTTACCATGCTAAACACCTTAACAAATTATCATTTTTATAATAATGATATAATTGTAATTATTTAGGTACTCAGTATCCACAATTTTATTTCTAGTTAATTTCATTTATTAACTTTCTTTCTCTGACTCTGCTCTTTCTGTGTGACCTTAAACTGAAATTGGATTTACTTGGATTTTAGGACTGTCTGCTGACAAATCTTCAAACTGAGGAATTCCTTTTAGAAACTAAAAAAAGATACATTTTCTATATATAAAATATGTGCTGTTTCTCATTCTATGAAATTAGTAATATAACTAACCTTGCATATAAAAATGGATTGTAAATAACAGGTGACATTGTTCAATAAGTGGCAACCGAAATACAAGTCCAGATATTCTTGTCCAAGACGTGAAAAATATCATGTCTACAGTCAATAAAAATGAATTCAGTCCACAGTCACTCTTTTAATCTGATTTCATATGTATTTAATTGTAGAAAAAGCTTCAGTAAGGCAGAACTATCAATTCTTGTTTAAGCACATTAACATTATCTGCACCCTTTTCATTCTTTTCATAGCTCTGTGTTTTGCATCTTCTTCCGTAAGATGGTGCACAGTATCCAATGAAGAGCAGGAAAAATGCCTAAGGCTGAAGAGGGAATGCTTTTCCCAACGACAATCCAAGGATTTTCCAGAACTGGGTTGTGTGAGGAAGACTGATCACCAGGAGTGCATAGCTGCTATTAAAGTAAGTGACCACTGATGGCTGGATAGGGAAGTGGGAAATTTCCTGAGTTCATTGTTCAAACAACCTTTTTTTCCCCCTGAAAAGAATGGTTGATTTGGAAGGTTCCAGAGAGAAATAAAATAGGAGCAAGTATATAGAAAGTAGAATCTCATACATGGAAAGAGAATTTGGAAAAATGTGCTTGGGTGATGGGAAAACTGACATATACTGAAATGATTCAATCAGTATAAAATAGTTTTTGTCCACTTATTGAATTTTCAGATTTCACGACAGCCATTCATTGCTTGCATGTTTTATTTATTAGATCAATAAAATGCTGACCACACAAAGTCTGCAGAGGGTTGTCTAAATCAGTGTTTCCCAACCTTTGCAGATTGGCAGCCCAGATGTGGGGGGGGGAGAGGGGAACTGGGCTGAGTGAGTAGTAGACTGGCATGCATGTACAAAGCTCAACTTGTGTGAGCAGCTGGCTGGTGCATTCACGCGAGTGCCCACCGGGCTGCCACTTGGGCAAGCTGAGCTGCGCATCTACGCACACTCCAATTAGCCATTCACGTGGCCCAATTCCAAATAGTCCATGGCCCGGTAGTGGGTTGGGGACCCCTAGTCTAAATAGTCAAAAGGCCATCATGATCATGGGATTAAATCCTCCCTTCCATTCTCCTTTCCTTTCCTTTCCTTTCCTTTCCTTTCCTTTCCTTTCCTTTCCTTTCCTTTCCTTTCCTTTCCTTTCCTTTCCTTTCCTTTCCTTTCCTTTCCTTTCCTTTCCTTTCCTTTCCCCTCCCCTCCCCTCCCCTCCCCTTCCCTTCAACATATAATAAAGGGGCCTAGCTTCAATCATACAGTTTTAGCCATCATCCTGATTTTCGTGATCTCCTTTGTGAATGCCCCTGACTTTGGCCAGAAGTCAATTTCAGAAACCCATGAAATTATCAACTGACCTAGAGGCCCAGTGCTCTGTTCAAGATAGCATTATCATTCTTCATGGCAAACATGTTGTGAATGAAAAGGAAGTCATGTCATTTCCAGATCTAGTAAGAAACAAGGAGATACAACTGTCATACATTTGTGACATATTTTATGTGAAAGAAATATCCTCTCATTATCCTACTGTTATGTTTTTTAGAACTCAGAAGCTGATGCCATCACTTTAGATGCTGGTCTTATTTTAGAAGCAAGCTTGAACCCTTATTATTTAAAGCCTGTTGTAGCTGAACTTCATACAAGAGGCTCAGGAGGTAAATTTTAATAGGATTGATCTGAAAATGTAAAGAGGCTGCATAATTCATCCAATGGTTGCTCATTGGGAGGGGAGGTGAAGTGGGCCCTTTTCTGTCATGGGACCTGCTCAGGGTATGGGTATCTCCAACCATACTACCTTTCAGAAAGCCATGAAAACCTGGCTCTACCCCAGGCATTTGGGCCAGGCTGTTAATTTGGAAGTTCTGGGGTAGACATACAGCATAGATATTTTGTGTTTTTAATAAGAGGACTTTATCTTGGATTTTTACTGTTATAATATTGTTGATATTTGCCAACCACAGTTTTGTAGGATAGATAAGTGCCCTTCCAAATTCGATAACGAAATAAAGGTAAAAGTTGCTAATATGAATTAAACTGGATATGTGGGTTGCTATAACTCACCATGCAGAATCCATTTGGAAATTCACTCAAATAAAGCCACCAGGGACTGGATTTGAGGATTTGCAGCATGCCAGGTTTATGTTCTAGTCCAGTCAAACTTGACAACATAAAGATGTGTGGACTTAACTCCTAGAATTCTCCAGAAAGGCCTGGGAATTCTGGGAGTTAACGTCCAAATATTTTCAAGTTGTCAAGTTTGAGAAATACCACAGTACCCTTTCTTGGTGTTGACTTCTGAGACTCCAGATGTATTTAAGATGAATTTTGGATCTATGATTCAAGGATGCAGTACTAGGATAATTTCACATGCTCAGGATTTTTATGCTCTGCCTTAGGCTGCCAGACTCTTGCACACAAAGTTCTGGAAACTAAGTCAGTTTAAAAAAATCCCCTTTCAGAATTTCAACTCCTTCCTCTCTTTTAGTTACGATGGTGGCCTGATGTTTTCTTTGGGCCACATTGATCAGAGCCCCCAACTGGTGAAGTCCTCTGGACTGATCGAAAGAGAAAGCGTGTCTTTCCTCTTTTTCAAGATACAGTCTCCATGTTTTACATTTGCCGAAATCAATTTCACCTTAACACAGTCACGGTGTTTTAGTCTTTAATTTATTTGATTCATTTATACAAATAGTTTCAGCCCATTAACATTACAAGCAATTATCATAGAAGTACACTGGCAAGCCCGCTCCTAAATATATATTTTGTTTAATATAACTAGCTGTTTCCTCTATAGAATAGGATATCCCATGATAATAAAATGTGTTTCTTAAACAGTGCTTAATTTATTTTGGAAATAGGCAGAGACTATAGCTATAACCTATATTTGATTTTTTTTCTTCTCATCTTGTCAGTATCTACTACTAGTTATCATGCCATTGCTGTTGTGAAGGTAGGAACTATTACTTCACTTGAAGATCTCAAAAAGAAGAGATCTTGTCACACTGGTTTTAAAAGATCTGCAGGCTGGAACCTCCCAATAGGAACACTTGTGGAAAAGAATTTGCTAGAGTGGGAGGGAACAGAAACGGAACCTGTAGAAAATGGTAAGAAAAATCTCTATATCTCTGTTTGTCTATCTGTCTATTTATCATCTACCTACATTCATATTTATTTTATTTATTTGTATCCCGTCTTTATTATTTTTACAAATAACTCAAGGTAGAGAGTACACACATTCCTTCTTCTATTCTCTCCCACTCCCTGTGAGTGGGTTGGGCTGAAAGTGATTGGCCCAAAGGCACCCAGACAGCTTTTATGCCTAAGGTGAGACTAGAATTCACAGTCTCCTGCTTTTTTAACCTGGTGCCTTAACATCCATCCATCCTTCCCATGCATATCTCTCTGGGACCTCAAGACAATGTACATTTTATCTCTATAATAGCAACTTTATGATTCAGTTGAGCTCAAAGAGAGTCAACTATAGCCCAAATCCTATAATGATCTATGTTGTTCAGTGGCTACTGGGAAATCTAGTCATGTTAATCAGATATACTTAAAATTTTTGAACAGTAACCAATTTGTAACAAAATTAACACACTTCACTATAAATACACATTATATGTATTATGTAGTCATATTAAAATCTTGTTGGAGTTTTATTTTGAGTTTTTGGGACAAGTTTAGTAACTAAAGTTTACTCTAATAAACACAGATTATAATACAGGCATAATACCTAATACACAAAATAAAGCAGAAAGAAAAAATCCAATTGATTGGTTAAATGATCTCTGCTAAATCTGCTTGCTCTGTGTAGTAGAATTTGTCCATTTTCTATCATTTTTAGAAATTATGGAGAATATATTGGAGGATATTTCTAATTGTAAGAAGGGATAAGATGGGCGAGTTAAATTTTATAAATAAGTAAACAAGCAATAGATTAAATGTAATAATTGTCTCTTGCCTTGGGTATATAATACTTTGTTTACAGCTTATAGAGCCAGGACAGATATGATAAATTTCTGAAACAAACTAGAAAAAAAAGGGGAGATGAACAATGGATATTCACTTCACAACTGCTGAAGATTTCCCTAATGTCATGACTTCAATCAGCTTTTCAGGCTGAGGGCGCAGGCCACCCTGGACATAAAATTTAGGTCGTGGATAGTTTTGGATTAATTCATATGGGGAACTACAGTAGATAGACAAGAAAGAGTAGAATGCTATCTCAGTATGGAATATGGGGAATTGTGGTGGGATTGCATGCATGTATATCAAATGACACAAAAACCTTCTGTAATGTTTTTTTGTACAATGTAGAAATACATCTCTCTCTATTAGTTCTTGTAATAACAGTTTTTTTTTGCTTTTAGCAAGTGCTCATATTGAGAATAGAGTTATATCAAAAATTGAACCAAAGTTTCAGTTCTATTCCCTTTAGTTTGAAGTGTTTGCAAGCTTATATCAAAAGCCTCTATTCCTGGTCCAACTAGTCCTTTTTTGAATAATTCCTCAGTGATTTATTTACCAGCTGTATTCATAATGGAAATAATTTTAAGGAAAGCATAGTGCTTAAATTCATGAAATTCAGAAAGCCTCCCAGTAAGGGCAATACTTCCTTTAAGACATTATTTATCCTGGACAGAATTGTCTGAAATAAATTATATTACAGGAGGAACTAAGAAGATACCAGAGAATAATCAATGAGTCTGGCGCCATTAAAGTTTATAAAAGTGTGAATTGTGAATTGTCATAATCATGAAGCTGATATTATGACGTTTAGGGGTTTTGTATAATCTGTCCCTAAAACAAAGAACAAAACATGAAGCAGTTATGAGTGTGATAAAGAAAGGATAGCTTGCAAGCATAGAAATATATGGTTATATGGAGACGCTGAATGAATGGTATGGCTATAAACCAGTTTTACACAAATTTCTTTTTTTTCTTATCTTATATACTTAATTTCTTTGGTATATAATTTATTACCCTCTTTTTTGTACTCTGCACAAGTTGTTTATTCCAAAAGAAAACTGTGTCATGTGTATGTGTGTTTAATAATTCTTCAGCTTTTCTTTTTCTTTGCTTTTCCATATATTCTTTTCATATAAACACAGCTACAGTAAAATGATCCATATATAAAACAATATTATTTATTGCCATACATTTTTATTGCCTTATGTAGTTACAGAACAGAATCTAAAAAGTGTGTCTACTTATACAACCTTGTAGGGACCATACTTTCTCAAATAGTATGCTGCTAATGAAGAACTGTCAATGACTTACCCATCTGATTTCTTTTTATAGCTGTAGGAAGATTTTTTGAAGTTAGTTGTGTCCCAGGTGTCAAAAATGTACCAAATCTGTGCGCTGCTTGTGCTGGAAACTGTGACTGGAATGACCCCTTTGTTGGATATGCAGGAGCTTATCAGTAAGTGACACATGCTTTCCCCCATAAGCCATGGTAAACTTTTATTATGCTTCTATAATTCCTTCCAAAATATATTTTATAAGGGTATATGCCCTCATATTCAACTCACCTTTTTAAAATTTCCATTTATTAAGTTTATTTTATAGAATAAAAAACAACTTGAAAGAAAAAGAAAAGAGAAAGAGAAAAAATAAGAAAATATAGGAAATGAAAAAGAAGGAAAAAAACTAAAGTTAAAAATGTGAAAGAGTTCCAACCTTTATTTAAGAGATAATTACAATCTTATTGTTCCATTTCCCTCTTAGGTGATATGCAGATCCCTTTAGCCTTCATATACAGGTAGTCCTCAATGTACGACCATAACTGAGCCAAAAATTTCTGTTCTTCTTTTTCCCATCAGCCATTTCTTCAGATGGGGGAGGAAGCTGGCAAAGCAGCTTTGATAACACCTCCCTCTATCCCAAGAAATCTCCAGTTGCTCTTAGGTCCCATGGGAACTGAATTCTGAGAGATTTGTGCATAGACAAAAAAGGACTTGCTACATTCACTTTGCTGTTATGAACAGAGAAATGGCACTTCACGGAGGGAGAATCAAAGCACTGTGAAGGACTATTTAATTAAGAAATAAAAAAACTATGACAGAAATGAAGGCGAAACAAGGGATCATCAAATAAGGTGGGGACAAGAGCAATATCACTCAGAGGCTATAATATGCAGAATCTCATTTTAAAGTTCCCAAAGCCACATATACATGAGCTTTATTATAGACATTGCAGAGGTGGGTAAATGATGTTGCAATGTTGTCCTCAGAGTGTGGTCAGGCACATGGTCATGGAAGTCAAGCCTCTTTTAGATGCATGTTGCATGTGTAGTATGGAACTAGTGCTGCATGGAGCTCTTTAAAATCTCAGATTGTTAGTAGCCCTCCTGCTCCTGGAAAGTAGCGCAGATTTGTTGTAGATCATACCCCTGACCATCCTCCACTGCATGCAGCAAAGCACTGCTGGTGTGCTCTACAATGCTCCCAGCCTGTTATATAGCGCCCACTATTCCTTCTTCATTCTGAGTGCTATAAATGTTTTTCAGCTGATCATTTTTCCTCAAAGTGCAGTATTACCATTGAGAATACTCAATAAGCTCTTGTTTATTGCTTCTATTTGTTAATATATTAGCTGCCTACAATTAGATGGCTGACTAGGACAATATACAGCCAGTTCAACAATCACTCCTGTTACTGTCTGCACCAGGAAGTAGGCTAAGTGTCTATGGAGATTCTCATTCATCCATAATTATCCCAAAGATGCTTTTTCCTGAGGCAACTGAACTTTCTTGTTTTTCTTTGAAGACGGTTCACTTCTCATCCAAGAAGCTTCTTCAGCTCTGACTGGATGATGGGGGAATGGAAGGATTTATACTCCTTGCAGACAGGTGGTCATTTCAGTATCTGCAAGGAGTATAAATCTTTCCATTCCCCCACCATCCGGTCAGAGCTGAAGAAGCTTCTTGGATGAGAAGCGAAATGTTTTCAAAGAAAAACAAGAAAGTTCAGTTGCCTCAGGAAAAAGCATCTTTGGGAAGTAGGCTAAGTATTTTTACACGGTAGAAGTACAGTATTAAACTCCTTTATTGGATAAATGTTATCCATAGTGAATCTTTTGGAACATATATGTTCCATTTGCCTTTCATCCATTTCTTCCCAGATTTTCCTTTTTCAGTACAGGTAGTCCTCAACTTACAACAGTTTGTTTAGTGACTATTTTAAGTTACAATGGCACTGAAAAAAGTGACTTACGACCATTTTGTACACTTATAACCTTTGCAGCATCCACATGATCAAAATTCAGACACTTGGCAACTGACTCATATTTACAACAGTTGCAGTGTTCTGGGGTCATATGATCAGTTTCTGTGACTATCTTATTCCCCCCCCCCCCACACACACACACACTCCACGGGCATTAGAAGTCTTTATTGAGGCCTCCCAAGCCCCAAATAGTCTTTGCCTGAAATTCCTCACATCCACACCAGCAGTAGCCCCAAAGAGTTTAATAGGCTATTCAAGGAAAACCCGACACCAGTCCATAGGGCAAGGGCTTGTCTGCAAAGCAAAAGAGAAGTCTGCAAGGCAAAGGCAAGTCCTTAATTCAAGAGGCACAATCTGAAGTTCGAGTTACCGAATCCAGGTCTGGTAGTCAAGGAAGAATTACGGTGGCTAAAAAATGCACCAAAAGGAAGCAGGTGCATTGTTCCCAGTGTTGTTTCACTCTACACACTGAGCTAGTCACTCCTTGGTGCATCCCATCAAGAGGAGTGAGGCTGCAACTTTGCAAATAGCCTGGCTGACCTTTGTTGCTCCTGCCTCTTCTCAGCCTTACGTGCTCTCAGATTGGGAGGAGGAGGCAGTTCTTCCTCATCTCCACTGGCTAGCTTCAGCTGTGCACCCTCTTTGCCCAAAGCCTCTGGGCTTTCCAGATGCAGCTGTACTTCTCCTGTCCCTAGCTCAGCTGGCTGCTTGTCTTGTCACTCCTCCTGCGATTGCTCTGCAATGCTTGGCCTCACCGTTTCTGGCTCGGAGCCTCTGGCAATCTCTGTTCCCCCCCCTCATGTCCCTAGACCCAGTTCTTTCTCGTCCCAAGTGCTGTCTGGAGAATCGTCCAGGGAAGTAACCAGGAAAGCCATCACAGCGATCTTCTGATAAGCAAAGTCAATGGGGAACTCAGATTCACTTAACAACTATGTTACTAATTTAACAACTGCAGTAATTCACTTATCTACCATGGCAAGAAAGGTCACAAAATGAGCCAAACTCACTTAACCACTGTTTCACTTAGCAACAGAAATTTTCAGCTCAATTGTGGTCGCAAGTTGAGGACTACTTGTAACAAGATGTAAGTCGGTAATTCATTGATTATCTTATTTATCAAAGATTTCAGGGTCTTCAACTAGGCACGGTTCTGTTTTTCAGTCTTCACTAATGGCAAAGTGTTTTGCCTAAGATCCTAAAGAACTGCTGCCAGTCTGTCTGAACAATATTGGCTAGAATGGACAAATTGCCTAACCAGAGAGAAATCAGTTGTCTTCCTCCTGCCTTATTTCCTGTAAAAGTTCTTTATTCAGTTCATATTTATTCATTTTCTTGGTAAGAAACAATAATTAAACTATGGTGTCTACAGTGTTTGTTGGAGGGTATATGATGCCCTTAGGTCACATTGACTGATGATGCTACCTTCCATCAATGTAAAGATTTGTATTTTTAGAATCACCTTTGTTTTGGGAATAGGGGCAGTATTGGCGCATCCCAAATTTTGGTGCCCTAAGCCAGTGCCTCATTGGCTTTAGATATCCATATTTGGGCAGTTTGGGTAGGTTGTTTCTGTTCTGTTGAAAAAGCAGAAATGTTGGTGACAGCATCATACAATATGCAAGAAATGTAATACTTAACCACCACCTCCTTCCTAATATTTTATCCTTTTTTCATAAGGTGTCTGAAGTCTGGAAAAGGAGATGTGGCTTTTGTGAATGAGGCAATCGTATTAGGTATGAATTTGGGAAAATGCTAACTTGTAAGTTCAAATACTAATAAGTGCTTAAACCTATGATTATTTGCAGGTGGATTTCATTTGATTAAGTACTCATCTATTGGGTCCTCAACTCTATCTTTGTAGGGGGGGTTCCAGAGAAAGCTTGTGATGTACTTATATTTAGCATTTTTTATAGATCTGTGAAATCTATAGATATATATATATATAATAACACTGTACATGTGTTTAAGCAAAGTGTACCAAGCACATTAAATGTGGAAATTTCTTGAACAACAGTCTTACAAGAATATGTGACAAACTGGTTTTGAAACAGGAATGTCAAAACCAATTTATGATATTGTATGATGGTCTATAATTGAAAGAGAAAAAATGGTATTGCATTGAATATGCAAGGGAGACAGGACCTGTTTGATTCACCTGCCCTAGGGGATTGATGAACCAGGTGGAGTTCCAGAGAGAGCTTGGAGTTTTCCTGGTGGGCAGTTCAGCTGTGGCCCTAGTTGCTGCCTGAAATAGAGAGGTGCCAGGGCTTGTACTGTATCACTCCTTTTGAGCCAGTGACTCCTGAGGAAGTGGACAAGGCTCTTTGTGCTATCAGTTCAGTTACCTGTTTACTACATCTGGATCCCTTCTGGGTTTTGAAACCAACAGATGGCTCCATGCTGTAGTGTCAACCCCTTTGATGGATGGAGTGGTGCCCCTACCTTAATAGAGGTGGTAATGCACCCCCCTCCCCATAGGCCATCCTTGGACCCAACAGTCTTCAATAATTATCAAACAGCCTCTGACTTTCAATTTCTATGTAAGATTGTTGAGAAGATTCTTGATTTGCAACTATTGAGAATCCTAGAGAAAACTGATTATCTAGTTCTATTTCAATCAGATTTAGTAATGATTTAGTAATGAGACTGTTGTGGTCACACTTATAGATTATCTGTAGCAGAGGTGGGATGGTGGTGATGCATCATCCTTGTGTTCCTTGATCTTTCAATATGTCAATCATGGTATCCTACTGAGACGATTCTGTTGGTTGGGGATTGGGGCACCACTCTTTGGTGGTCCTGTTTCTTTCTCCAGAACTAGTTCCAATTGAATTTAGTGAGGGGAGAGAGGGAGATTACTCCCTAAACCTCTCCTGTGTATGGTTCTGTAGGGTTCTATTCTCTCTCCCTTCCTTTTCAAAATCAACTTGAAGCCACTCGGTGAGATCATCCACTAGTTTTGGTTTGATACAATCAGTACTGGCAATAAGATTCAATTATATATTTTAACCCTGGTCAGCCAAAAAAAGCTGTTGAGTTTCTGTCCTGATGCCTGAGGAGTGTGACGGTTTCGATAGGGAGGAATTGACTCAGTCCTATTAATACTGAGTGGTTGTGGCTGTTTGGCTACCCAGATCTGCAGATATTTAATCTCTGACTTTGTATGGGACTACATTTTCCTATTCTAGGATGGTGTACAATACGGGGGAGGGGTCTTCTTGGAGTCATAGCTATTGCTAAATGAGCAGGTGTCAGCTGTGACATTCAGAAAGGCCTTTGCACAGCTTTATCCAGTGATATATTTTTTCTCTAATCAAAGAGGTTAATTTAGCCTTCACCAATTATTCTTCCACTGTGCGCAGTGTCAAACCTTTCCACTTTTGATCATATAATAGTCTCATTGCAGTGGGGATTCCTTGAAGGCCACCTGGAAGCTCCAATTAGTAGAATGCATCAGCTAGAGCACTGAAGTAACACCTTCACATCACAAGCTGCACTGGTTTCCAGTTTGTTTCCCGGTGTCATTGAAGGAATTAGTTGTTACCTATAAAGCCCTAGATGGCATAGGGAGTTATCTGAGAGACTCCCTGTCTCCCATAATTACTTGAGAGACCGCATGTCTCCCAATTCAATTTGGCAGGTTTGGTGCACTCTTTGTTCCTTCAGTTAAGCAATTCCATCTATCAGCGCCCCAGAAATGCACCTTCTCCATTACAGTGCCTGCCCTTTGGAATGAGGTACCCCCTTCTGTCCAGGATCTGAATGGCCTTCACCCTGTTCATGTTTTAAAGGAGTCTGAAGACTTGGCTCTTGACCCAGACCTTTTGTGAGGATTTCTAAAATGTTGTTACACTGGCATCCCTATCCTTCATTCTGCTTCTTGTCTTTTCTATTGTCTTTATTTTTCATATTTGAAATAATTGGGCATTAAATAAGACAAGCGACATAATAAACAACAACATGATGGAGCCTACTTTGTTCTCTTAGATATACTCACTGTTCCCTTTCATTTTTCACAGCTGACAGTCCAGAAGAAAGAAGCAAGTTTGAGTTACTTTGTCTTGATGGCACCAGAAAGCCAGTTGAACAATATGAATCCTGTCATTGGGCTAGAGTGGCATCTCATGCTGTGGTGGCACGAACTGTGGATGGCCGGGCAGACAAAATCTGGGCTCTCCTCTCTTATGCGCTGGTATGTATCAAGTTTTCCTTTTTTATAAAACGAAGTTCAAAAATAAATATCACATATGTCTCAATTCAAATTTTATGAAGGACTAAAGGAAGAATAATGTATTAGAGTTACTAGTAGGAAAATGATAACATGAAAAGGGAACGCCATAAATAAAGCTATTTTCACTGATCTGTGTACTACGAAGTTCATTTTAAAAAGAACAAAGAAATATTCTTTTAAATTGTTCCTGACCTCCTATTGTGAGCCATTTCTACCACAGCCAGATAGAGAACATAAGTTCTTTTGGCAAATAGCACTGTGTCTCTTGGGCAATGGTTAATAAATTTAATATAACTGAAAATTTGCCTGACCCACTAGTAAAAATAGTAATGAGATCATTGTGATAATTTCATGGAGAAATTGATATTTTAATTGCTACACACAAAGAAATCAGCCAAATAAACAATGAGTATAAATTTTCACTATACTAAAGACGAAAAATAATAATTTTGCCACTATCTTTTAAAGGGAAGGGTAATAAACTGCTACCATGTCAAAATTGTGCTCAAATTCCCAAGCAGATTTATCCAAAGAAGTCTGGATGTCTTCAGATGGGTGGTTCCTACAGGTTTCAGTTAAAAGACAGTGCACTGATTCAATTTCCTTTTGTAAATGAACTAAATTGTGAGAAAATATGGAAGAATTACAGGTGAAAGTTTTCATCGTCTGAACTCCTCTCTTTCATAACACTTTATGAATAAGACAGAGTGATATTTGAACAATAATAGCATTGTGTGGAAGATAAATTGAGGGTAGCAAATAATTGTAACATTAAAGTTAATAATTGCAAAATAAAAAGAAAGAAGAAGTAAGTGGAAAAGAAGCTGGAGAAAGAAAAAGAGAATCGACATGTTTGATTCCTGATAGTGTTTAAAAAGGTTTAAAAAGATTTATTCTATAAATCATTTGAATGAAGAGAATTGGAACAGAATTATATGCAAGGAAGGAGAGGTGGTGGGTCAGAGAACATTTTGGTTAACATAAAGCCAAAATGCTACCATTCTCTTTCCTGTTTCAATTGCAGACTCTGGTTTAGAAAAAGTTCTGAATTTAATTCTGAGTTTGTTCACACTGCAGTAATCTTCTCCAAAACTTCCTATCTGAAATGTAGCTCCTGATTTTTTCATTATTTTCAGTTGCATTATTCAAAATGCTTTGTTCTTACTAATTTCTCTCTGGTCTCTCAAAGGGGAGGGGGCCCTGCTCACAGTCAGTCATGCCCTTGTGATATCCAGATTGGTCTACTGTGGCGCATTTTATGTGGGGCTGATCTTGAAGACTATTTGAAAGCTTTAACTGGTACAAAATGTGGCAATGAAAGCAGTTACTGGTGCCAGTTACTTGGCACATATAACACCACTGCTTCGCAAACTGCATTGGCTTCTGATATGTTTCCAGTGAAATTCAAAGTGCTGGTTATCAATTGAAAATCCTTTGTGGCTTTGGACTGAGCTATATACAGGATTATTTTTCTCCAATTGTCTCTACCAGTCCTATCTGGTTTGGCAGAAAGGGTACACTTTGAGTGCTATCAGACAGGCAGAAACCCAGAAGGAGAACCTTTTTTTACTATGGCATCTGTCCTTTGGAGCATCATCCCCTCTGAGATTAGATTCACCCCACCCATTGACCTTTCTTGAGATCTTGAAAGCTTGGTTTTGTGCTTGAGCCTGGGACCCTGAGCGTTGATTAAAGCCCATCTCCTAGTTATATGGATGGTGTTAGATCATGCCCAGCTGTTTTATTGCAAGCCATTTAGAGTCATGTAAAAATGAGATGGACAGTTATACCAAATTGAATAAATAAAATAAATATTCCAATCTTTTTCATGTTCCATCTCATCTCATTCTTCTTTGATTCATTTTTCTCTTATTTTAGGAACAGAACAAGCAAGGCCAATCAAGCTGCAAACTTTTTGGCTCTCCTCGTGACTCTGGCAAAGATCTCCTGTTTAAGGACAGTGCAGTCAGTCTTGTTCAGGTGCCTGAAGGAGCAGATGCTGAACTTTACCTGGGACCTAAGTACTGTGCTGCAATACAGAATCTCAAAAGAGGTAAACAGGGCAGGACTTGTTATGCATTATGAAATCACAATGATGAACACCAGCCACCGAAAATGAGGCATTAGAAAACCGTTAAAAATAATTAGTTCACTTGCTATCAGCAATACTAGCTTAATTGCAATTCAGTCTGTTGACTGCTTCTAAAATCTCTGTGATGAGGGAAATGGTAAACTTTTGTCAAAGTAGAAACCTTTATGCGTTGGCTCATCAGCTTTATAACAGGATTAGGTCCAACTTGTTTGTGGCTAAGACCCATATTTTACTCTGTTTGGCTAGCTGAGGATAGCAAACTGCATTGGCTTCTGATATGTTTCCAGTGAAATTCAAAGTGCTGGTTATCAAGTAATAAAAAGGGTAATAATAGCAAACCATAAGCAAAAGGATGGGAGAGTAGAAGTCAGTGTGTGGACCCAGATTTCTCGTTCTTGAAAATCATGAGAAAAAACTATTACAGCAACGTCACAGTCCCCATTTTATGTCATAATGTGGAATGAACTCCAGACAGATGGGAAAAAAGATTTTGTAGACATTAAATGTTAGTTTGATCACAGAGACACACTAGTGAAAATTACCATTTAATTTTCCTGTGCTCATGCTGACTTGACTCTCAGATACCAAAGAAAATTCTGTCCAGATTGAGACACTGTGGCAACAGCTTCCAAAATATCCAGTCTGAAACACAGGCCACCATGTCCTCCCATTCCCTTGCTCTATATAAGTGTGTGTGAGAGAGAAAGGGTGCATGTGTAGTACATATAGTGTGTATATGTGCAGGTATTATACATACATACACAAGCACACATAAACTGAAGTGAAATTTATAAATGTATAAATACAAAGTTAAAGATCAAAATGCACATAACAGTATATAAGCTCTTTTTTTTCTTTTGGCAAGTACCTATTTCATTTTCTGGGATTTTTTTTTAAGTACAAGGGTATACCATTTAATCATTTCTTCAAGCTGCCATATGCTAAATAAATAAAAAGTTTTCAAGTGACCTGAGGTAGAAAGGTTGCACCCCCAGGAGCCAGGCAACCTGTTTTAGGTTATCTGGGAGCTAGAGCAGAAACCTTTTCATGCTAAATAAAATAGCTAACTATGTAAACCTCGAGCATACAATAAAGAGGTCTAAATTTTTTCTTAGTACAGGTATGTTTTAATTGGATCATGTAAATGTTGTAATGTCTACTATTTTTCTGCTATTGTCATTATTAAAATGGCCAAATGACCCTTTAATTATCTTGTATACTAGTCTTCTAGAACAAAAGCAATCCAACTGCTATGAAGTGTAAAGGACATTTTTTTGTGTTCTTTTCCCCATCCATTTTGTTTTGCTGATTTTCCTTACAACAATCAAGACAGTTGAATATCATTATTTATATAATAATAACATAACACTAATAATCAAGGCCAGAATTGAAAAACCATCAACACATTATAACAACCTAGGTTCTTGGGAAGAAATCAACAGCTAAAGAACTGGGAGCTGTGATTTCACATTGTAGTGAATAGACAATAATAACCTTATTTGAGTCTAGAGCATAAAGATTGTACACCAACGTTTGCCGTGGTTTTTATATCGGGAATTAGTTTGCCACATTCTGAGGAATCTAAATACTTGGTTAACTGAGATATTTTCTTGTCCTTTAGAGAGATCTGATCCAGATCCTGGTACCACAGAAAAAATTGTGTGGTGTGCAGTGGGCAAGGCTGAACAGAAAAAATGTGATGTGTGGAGTGGACAGAGCAATGGTGTCATTGAATGTGCTGTTGCAGAAACTACAGAAGGCTGCCTTGTCAAAATCATAGTAAGTGTTTGAAGTTTCTACATATCTTTTCACTTGAAAATAGTGACTGAGTCCAGATTTGCACGTTAGTTAAAAAAATATTTTTTAAAAATAGGGTACTGGGTGCAATCTATGAAGAAGACTCTAGTAAAATAAACAAGCAAGTTTGATTTTGTTGGAACATGTTAATTGAATATACCCATTGAATCCCATGGTATGAGTCTTTCATATGGGGCAAGAGGCCTTTGCAACAATACACTGAGTGCATAGTGCAGTGTTTCCCCCCCTGAGGTCCTACAGATATGTTGAATTATAACCCCTATTTTTCTAAGCTGGGAATGATTGAAATAGTTAGAAGAGTACCAGTATAAGGACAGCTGATGCTTCTGTTCATGATTTACATCTGCACATACTGTGCTGTCTCTGTCCTCAATACAGGTGCCATTTTGTTCCCAAGGAACATGCTCAGTGGTCTGTTTACATTTTATCTCCTCCATTTGGAGCTGTCTCTCCATTATTTTTCTCCCTTTGTTTTATTTTGACTGGAATTGTAACCTGTCCTCTTTGTATTTTATTTCTTCTGAGACATCAGTTGGTCCCTGAGATATTTAAATCCCAAGGTGAACCAGAAAATATCCATCCATAGAATGAGATCATACACCCCTCTATTGCTCTGTTCAGTTAGGTCAATATTGTCAATATTATTCCTTCTATTATGTAGTGTTTGGAATTTCTATAGAGATTTTTGGAAATTTAGGAATTCTTGTAGCTTGATTTCTATGGACTAAGATCCTGAAAATGTTGGATTTACCTTGACTCTTCTGTAATTATCTCTCCCCACTCTTTTGGAAAAAAAAATATGGAAACCAGAAGACCCAACAGCAGGCAACAAAGAAGATAATGATTTATTTTTCTTCTCATCATTTAAAAATATAGAAATGACAACAGGCAGACTTGAGTGCACTCTCACATAATACTAGCCTGTCAGATAGGCCCTTTTATATGACACTTGTTTCCCTGCCCAGTTTTCAGTTTTGTTCTCTCAGTGGTCAATCATCTCTCTATCCCACAGAGTATGCTCAGACAAGATTGGTTATTCAAAATGTTGGTGGGATTCTCCCCCCTATTCAATGTATTTTTTCTTCTTTAAACCTGACGATCCCTGCTAAACATGAATGATTCATTTTAACCATGTAAAGACATGTATTAGGAAATGAGTTTGCTGATAGAAAATGCATTGTTCTTTGCAGAAAAGAGAAGCTGATGCCATTACCTTGGATGGAGGGCATATCTATACTGCAGGAAAATGTGGCCTTGTCCCAGTATTGACAGAAATCCCTCGTAAGTATGAACTCAGTAGATCAATAGCTGTTGTAAGTACATAAGAAGTGACCTGGCCCATTTATTCCAGTAGTTTGTCTCATAGTGGCCATCCAATTGCATAACAAGTCTACTAGTCTCTCAATAGATGGTCTTCAGAGGAAGTCTCACTGCCATCAAGCCACAACTGTGTGCATGAAAATGACTTCTGATGGCATGCCATTTTAGCTCTGTGCTTTAGACTAAGAAAAACTTAGGTGTCACAAAGCAATGTTTCACTAAAGCTATGCCTTCAGGCATCTGATCTAAAGGAGGAAAATCTGTTCCAAGTCACCTCATTCCTGCCCAGTGTTCTTGGATCATAGTTGAGGCATGGTCTTTCTTCCTTTTCATTGTCATATCCACCAATTGATTTAATACTTTTACTTCATCACTGAAGAGCAATATGCATGGCCTATTGCAAAATTGTAAGGAAATGGAGGGACGCGGTGGCTCAGCGGGTTAGGACGCTGAGCTTGTCGATCAGAAGGTCGGCAGTTTGGCGGGTCGAATCCCGAGTGCCGCGTAGCAGAATGAGCGCCTGTTACTTGTCCCAGCTTCTGCCAACCTAGCAGTTCGAAAGCACGTAAAAATGCAAGTAGAAAAATGGGGACCACTACGGTGGGAAGGTAACAGCGCTCCATGCGCCTTTGGCGTCTAGTCATGCCGGCCACATGACCACGGAGACGTCCTCGGACAAGCGCTGGCTCTTCGGCTTTGAAACGGAGATGAGCACCGGCCCCTAGAGTCGGAAACGACTAGCACGCATGTGCGGGGGAACCTTTACCTAAGGAGATGGATAGAAATTGAGTTCATCTTTTTGTTCACCAGCTTTATCAATCCTGGATTATAGATATTATGTCTTGAGTTCAGATAACTTGCATTCTACAATGGAGCCCTTGATCTGGCAAATACACTTGGCATTATCTACTTTTTAGGTACTTGTTTTAGGTACTGCCTTGTTTTAGGTACTCCTCTACGGACTTGCTCGCCCTCAGGGGTGCTCCCCCTTCCTGGAGGCGGCCCGCCTTTCCAGCCGAGTACAATCTCGAGGAAGGTCCCATTTATTGGGATCCTGAGAGATGGCCGGGCACGGCTATGGGCCTCCGACGCAAACCTAATAGGAGGTCCTTGGTTTGCTTTTTGTCAAAATTTTTTTGGGGGTTAGGGAGGAGGGAGGGTTCTTTTCTTGGTTGTTTGGATGAGGGGGGCAGTCCAACTACCTCTGTTCAAGCTAGTGCTGAGGCTGATCGCGGAGGGGGGGAGCGGGGGTCGGCTGCTTCTGGGGCTCCAGGGCCAGTCGTGGGACTACCCATCCCCACGACGATAGGGAATGGCAGCAGGTGTAGGAACAGAGGGCCGTATCGGTCTCAGGGAAGGCCTCTCCGCTGCTTACAAGCGGTGAGGCACTCCGACCCTCTGGTTCCGCCCCGAGGTCCCGGGAGTGAGGATGTGCAGCCTCCTGAGCTCCGGCTGGTGTACTTGAATGCCAGGTCGGTCGCTAACAAGGCTCCTCTCGTCCGAGACTTGGTCGAGGGTGAGCAGGCTGACCTGGCTTGCATCACAGAAACTTGGTTGGGCCCAGAGGGCGGCATTCCTCTGGTTGATCTTTGCCCACCAGGTTTCCGGGTGCTGCACCGGCCTCGGGCTCAGGGTAGGGGTGGGGGAGTGGCTGTTGTTATGAGGGAGACCTTGTGTCCGCGGGAGGCCACCGTTCCCCAGATAGTCGGGTGTGAGTCTCTCTTTTTGAGATGCGGCCCTGGTGCGCAGTTGGGCTTGCTGCTGGTGTACCTTTCGCCTAGTCACGCAGCAGCAGCCCTGCCTGAGCTGCTCGATGCCCTCTCTGGGCTGGTGGTTGAGTTCCCGAAACTTATAGTTTTGGGGGACTTCAACCTACCATCGCTGGGAGGATCATCTGAGTTGGCTCGGGAGTTCATGGCTTCCATGACGGCCATGGACCTGACGCAAGTAATTTTGGGACCGACTCATGAAGGAGGCCACACCCTTGACCTAGTTTTTTTGTCTGGACGGTGGTTAGATGATCTTGGTGGGGGCTCTCCAATTATTATGCCCCTGTCATGGACCGATCATCATCTCCTGCGGCTGGTCTTCCGTTTTGCCACCCCCCACCGTGGGTGTTTGGAACCACTTAAATGGTACCGCCCCAGACGCTTAATGGATCCCCAGAGGTTCCAGGCGGCGCTGGGGTCCCCACCTGCCTTCCTTGCTCACAGCTCGGCTGATGCCTTAGTGGAAGCCTGGGAAAGGACGGCCACTGAGGCTCTTGACCGAGTTGTACCCCTGCGGCCCCTGACCCGGTGCAGATCCCGTCGAGCTCCATGGTTCTCTGCGGAGCTCCGGGAGATGAAGCGTCGGAGACGGGTCCTAGAGAGCGGTTGGAGGTCCAGCCGATCCGAATCCGACCGATTGCGACTAAGAACCTACATTAGGTCTTATCTCGCTGCAATAAGGGAGGCGAGGTCTAACCACTTCGCCACCCTTATTGCGTCCGCAGATAATCGCCCGGCCGCCCTGTTTAGGGTGACTCGCTCCCTCCTAAATCAGGAGGTGAGGGAGGATCCCCTGCAGGGTCGTGCCGAGGAGTTTAATCAACATCTGTCGGACAAAATCGCTCGGATTCGGACCGGTCTGGACTCTGACTGGGCAGAGTCTGACGATCAGGACACGGGTGGTCTTGTCGATATCACCTGGGAGGAGTTTGATTCTGTGACTCCGGAGGAAGTGGACAGGATCATGGGGAGGCTGAGCACCACCACATGTTTATTGGACCCGTGCCCTTCCTGGCTGGTCTATGCAGCCCGGGAGAGGACACGCAGCTGGTTCCAGGCAGTTATATCGGCTTCTTTGAGTGAGGGTATCTTCCCCGCCGTCTTGAAGGAGGCGGTGGTGAGGCCTCTCCTCAAGAAGCCTGCCCTGGACCCAGCTGTATTGAACAACTTTCGTCCTGTCTCCAACCTTCGCTTTCTTGCGAAGGTTGTTGAGAGTGTGGTGGCGCATCAGCTCCCTCTGGTCCTGGATGAAGCGGATTATCTAGACCCGTACCAATCGGGTTTCAGGCCCGGGCACAGCACGGAGACGGCATTGGTCGCGCTGGTGAATGATCTCTGGAGGGCTCGGGACAGAGGGCATTCCTCTGTTCTAGTCCTATTAGACCTCTCGGCGGCTTTCGATACCATCGACCATGGTATCTTGCTGCGGCGTCTCAGGGGACTGGGAGTGGGAGGCACAGTTTTACAGTGGTTCTCCTCCTATCTCTTGGGACGTTCGCAGTCGGTGTTGGCAGGGGGGCAGAGGTCGACCGCGAGGTCTCTCATTTGTGGAGTTCCTCAGGGGTCGGTCCTCTCGCCTCTCCTGTTCAACATCTACATGAAGCCGCTGGGTGAGATCATTCGTGGCTTTGGAGTTGGGTATCATCAGTACGCTGATGATACCCAACTTTTCTTTTCGACCCCAAACCACCCCAGTGATGCCCTCAACGTGATGTCCCGTTGCCTGGAGGCGGTTCGGGTCTGGATGGGGAGGAACAGACTTCAACTCAACCCCGACAAGACTGAGTGGCTTTGCATACCTTCATCCCGGGTTTATTCGGACATTCCACCTCTGGCTATGGGGGGTGAACTATTACCCCCCGTAGATAGGGCTCGCAACTTGGGAGTCCTCCTAGATTCACGGCTCACCTTAGAAGACCACATAGGAGCTGTGACTAGGGGGGCCTTCGCCCAGGTTCGCCTGGTGCGCCAGTTGCGGCCCTATCTTAGCCGGGATGATTTGTGCACGGTCACTCATGCGCTCGTGTCCTCTCGTCTGGACTACTGCAACGCTCTCTACATGGGGCTGCCCTTGAGGACCACCCGGAAGCTCCAACTGGTACAGAATGCAGCCGCGAGAGTGGTGTTGGGAGTTTCCCGATACTCCCACGTTACACCTCTGCTCCGTGAGCTGCATTGGTTGCCAGTTGTCTTCCGGGTGAGATTCAAGGTACTGGTAACGGTGTTTAAAGCCCTCCATGGCATGGGGCCGGAGTACCTCAGGGAACATCTGCTGCCGGCATCAAGCTCCCTGCGCCCTGTGCGTTCCCACAGAGAGGGCCTCCTCAGGGTGCCACCGATCAGAGAATGTCGATTGGTGGCCCCCAGGGGGAGATCCTTTTCTGTGGGCGCTCCGGAGCTGTGGAATCAGCTACCGGTAGAGCTCCGGATGGCGCCCGATCTTCGCTCCTTTCGTCGCGATCTCAAGACATTTTTGTTTGTACAAGCTGGCCTAGCCTGATGGGGATCGGTGGGGTTGTTTTATCTTTGGTCTTTTAATTTTATCTTGGGGTTTTTAGAATTGTACTTCTATTGTTTTTAACTAGGGCAACTGTTTAATCTCTTTTTAATGTTTGTATTTGCTATTTTATTCTGCCCTGTGAACCGCCCTGAGTCCTCAGGGAGAAGGGCGGTATATAAATGTTATTAAATTAAATTAAATTAAATTAAATTTTAGGTTTATGTGTACAAGACACCTTTCCTGTAGTCCAGACAAAAGTAGACGAAAATTGCGTGAGCTTGAAGTGACTTCTCCAAATCCTGTTTACTTTTATTTCTTCCAGGTGAAGATTCTGCTGCATGCACAGATCCCACAAAAGCTGCAAAAGGTAAATATATTGCCACTTAAGAGATCTGCAAGCATCTAAACTTTTATCTGGCAATTTAAACTTAGTCAAACCTTTCTGTACCTATTTTCCTAATCTGTTGAAGAAAATTCCTCTTTTTGCCAAAATATAGATAGTCCTCAACCTAAAACCACAACTAAGCCCAAAATTTATTTTGCTGAGACAATTGTTAAGTAAATTTTGCCCCATTTTGTGACCTTTCCTCCTGCAGTTGTTAAGTGAATCACTGCAGTTATTAAGTTAGTAAGTAACATGGTTGTTAAATGAATTTGGCTTCCCTAGATTGATTTTGCTTGTCAGAAGGTTGCAAAAGTTAATCGCATGACCCTGGAACACTGCAACCTATAAAACTGAACCAGTTGCCAACCGTCTGAATGTTGATCATGTGACATAAGGGTGCCGCAACGGTCATAAGTATGAAAAATGGTCATGTCACTTTTTTCAGTGCCATTGTAACTTCAAATAGTCACTAAATGAACTGCTGTAAATTGAGGACTACATGTACTACTGTGTTTTCCCCATAATAAGACCCGATCTTATTTTTTTTTTTCATCTAAAAGAGCTATTAAGTCTTATTTTCGGGGGATTTTTTTCCCCACTGTCTCTTTTCGCCGCAGTGGCACCATCAGCCCCATCCAGCAGGAGCCCACTTCTTTTGTGGCTGCTGGTATCACTGATGTATGTCACCCCCGGCCTTCGTTTTGCAGGCAGAGGCCTTCAGGAAAAGCCTCTGCAGCCCAGAACAGAGCTCTGGGTTGATGCACTCGTCACCACCACCCCCGACCTCCATCTCACCAGCAGAGGCCTTCAGGAAAGGCCTCAGGAAAAGGCCTCTGCTGGCGAAATGGAGGCCAGGGGGGAGCACACGTGTCAATCCAGAGTTCTGTTCTGGACTGCAGAGGCCTTTCCTGAAGGCCTCTGCTGGTGAAACAGAGACTGGGGGCAACGTGGGCGAGCAGAGGCGAGTGGCCACAGAAGAAATGGACTGGTGGCGGCCACGGGCTCCTGCTGGACAGGGTTGTTGGTGCCACTGCCATGAGGTGAGGCAGATGTTGGGGCATGGGAGGCCTGGCTATGACAGTCCTGAGGTAAGTAGGTACGGGGCACGTGGGGTAGTTCCCTAGCTTGATTTTTGCACGTGTGCCTCACCCCACCTCATGCAACCAGATGGTGGGATGGAGTGGATGGGGTCTTAACCAGGGCTTATTTTGGGGATAGGGCTTATATTAGGTGCAAACGTAAAAATCAAGCTGGGGCTTATTTTCGGGATAGGTCTTTTGGGGAAAACACGGCATCTTCTCATTTTAAGATGGCAACCATGGCTTTAAATTCAATAGCAAGTACTTATACTTAGGATTCCTATATACATGTGAACTCTTTTCTTTAAAAGTTCACAAAAGGTGTAAAGGAGTCACTGGATCATGCTTGCCTTCTGTTAGCTAATTTGAACTCTCAGTCGAGGAATGCTGAGTCTGCTTCTTGTTTTCCACTTAAAGGCTACACTGCTGTAGCTGTTGCTAAGAAAATAGACACTGAAATCAACTGGACCAATCTGAGAGGAAAAAAGTCCTGTCATACTAGTGTTGGTAGAACTGCTGGCTGGAATATTCCCATGGGCCTTATTAACAACCAAAATAATCTTAGCTGTAACTTTGGTAAGTAGCTTTATGTCCATTTGGTTGCTTTTGTTTTTATTTCACCCATTCTCTAAAGCAGTGTTTCTGAACCATGCTGGTTATGGACGTCCACACATTTTAAAGTTGTTGAAGTTCAAGACCATTGCTGTAAAGGATCCAGTGCTTCTAGGAGAGCGACTCCCAACCTTTCCTATACCCTGCACCCCTAGAACGCTCTTGATATATTCTCGCACCCCTTACAAAAGTTCAAAATAATGGCAACAAATTATGCATATACACTATAATTTTGAAAACCCAAGTTTTCTCACCCCTTGGAATATTGTCTCGCACCCTCAGGGGGTGCAAGCACCCCCAGTTAAGAACCCCTATTCTAGGGCAACAGCTCCTGTAGTTCCAAAGGATTACAAAGGGTTAGGTAGTAATTGTGTCTCTCCCCTTCCCCATAACAAATATTTTGCATGGAAAAAGAAAGAAAAAATGATAGGCTATACATGGAAAATATTTATATTTGCTACTTTGGAAAGGGGTCTTATGTAAATTTCCTTTCCTTTCCTTTCCTTTCCTTTCCTTTCCTTTCCTTTCCTTTCCTTTCCTTTCCTTTCCTTTCCTTTCCTTTCCTTTCCTTTCCTTTCCTTTCCTTTCCTTTCCTTTCCTTTCCTTTCCTTTCCTTTCCTTTCCTTCTTTTCCTGTTCTGTCCTGTCCTGTCCCATCTTCATTTGTGCATTTATGTATTGGGTTGATTAATACAGTACTTTTATCCTCTGATAAGCACTCAAGCTAAAACAAAAAACATTTTTTTTACCCAGCATGGATTTGTATTCACAGCCCTTCTTGTGTTAGAAGTGAAAATGCTTTACTCTTTTAAAAATGGGGGCATCAGTACATCCAATTTTTTTTGTTAGTGGAAATAACAACATTAGCAATATTAATAATGATAGTAAGGAAGAATAGTGCGTGGAGATTTTCATAGTGGCAGAGGAGCTGGTGGACTGGATATTGTTGACCTTCCGTTTTAGATCCTCCTGATTGACTATGGGACTGCCTTGCTGGACCTATCTGGACATGCCTTATATTCGCTATACTAGCACGGACTTGTTCGCCCTCAGGGGTGCCCCCCCCTCCTGGGTGCGACCCGCCTTTCTAGCCAACTATAATCTCGATGAAGGGCCCGATTGCTGGGACCCTGAGAGACGGCCGGGCAGGGGCAGGGGCCTCCAATATAAATTCAATAAGAGGCCCCTGGTTAATTTCTTAGTTAAATTTTTTGTTGGGTTAGGGAGGGGGGAGGGAATTTCTTTTGGTTATTTGGACATGGGGGGCAGTCCATCAACCGCTGTTCAGGCCAGGCCCAGGATTGATCGTGGGGGGGAGGAGCGGGGGTCGGTTGCCTCCGGGGCTCCAGGGCAGGTCGTGGGACTACCTATTCCCACGACATTAGGGAATGGCAGCAGGTGTAGGAACAGAGGGCCGTATCGATCTCAGGGAAGGCCTCTCCGCTGCTTGCAAGCGGTGAGGCACTCCAACCCTCTGTCTCCGCCCCGAGGTCCCGGGAGCGAGGATGTGCAGCCCCCTGAGCTCCGGCTGGTGTACTTGAATGCCAGGTCTGTTGCTAATAAAGCTCCTCTCGTCCGTGACCTGGTCGAGGGTGAGCAGGCGGACCTGGCTTGCATCACGGAGACTTGGTTGGGCCCAGAGGGTGGTATTCTTCTGGTTGATCTTTGCCCACCAGGTTTCCGGGTGCTACACCGGCCTCGGGCTCAGGGTAGGGGTGGGGGAGTGGCTGTTGTTATGAGGGAGACCTTGTGTCCGCGGGAGGCCACCGTTCCCCAGATAGTCGGGTGTGAGTCTCTCTTCCTGAGATGCGGCCCTGGCGCGCAGTTGGGCTTGCTGCTGGTGTACCTTTCGCCTAGTCACGCAGCAGCAGCCCTGCCTGAGCTTCTCGATGTCCTCTCTGGGTTGGTGATTGAGTTCCCCAAACTTATAGTTTTGGGGGACTTCAATCTACCATCCCTGGGAGGATCATCTGAGTTAGCTCGGGAGTTCATGGCTTCCATGACGGCCATGGACCTGACGCAAGTAATTTCGGGACCGACTCATGTGGGAGGCCACACCCTTGACCTGATTTTCTTATCTGGACGGTGGTTTGATGATCTTGGTGGGGGCTCCCCAATTGTTACGCCCCTGTCATGGACCGATCACCATCTCCTGCGGCTGGTCTTCCGTTTTGCCACTCCCCACCGTGGGCGTTTGGAACCAATTAGATGGTACCGCCCCAGACGCTTAATGGACCCTCTGCTCACAACTCGGCGGATGCCTTAGTGGAAGCCTGGGAAAGGGCAGCCACGGAGGCTCTTGACCGAGTTGTACCCTTGCGGCCCCTGACCCGATGCATATCCCGTCGAGCTACATGGTTTTCTGCGGAGCTCCGGGAGATGAAGCGTCGGAGACGGGGCCTAGAGAGCGGTTGGAGATCCAGCCGATCCGAATCTGACCAATTGCGACTAAGAGCCTATATTAGGTCTTATCTCACTGCGATAAGGGTGGCGAGGTCTAATCACTTTGCTACCCTTATCGCGTCTACAGATAATCGCCCGGCCGCCCTGTTTAGGGTGACTCGCTCCCTCCTTAATCAAGAGGTGAGGGAGGAACCCTTGCAGGGTCGTGCCGAGGAGTTTAACCAACATCTGTCGGACAAAATCGCTCGGATTCGGACCGGTCTGGACTCTGGGCAGAGTCTGACGATCAGGACACGGGCGGTCTTGTCGATATTACCTGGGAGGAGTTTGATTCTGTGACTCCGGAGGAAGTGGACAGGATTATGGGGAGACTGAGCTCTACCACATGTTTATTGGACCCGTGCCCTTCCTGGCTGGTTTATGCAGCCCGGGAGAGGACACGAAGCTGGTTCCAGGCAGTTATATCGGCTTCTTTGAGTGAGGGTAGTTTCCCCACCGTCTTGAAAGAGGCGGTGGTGAGGCCTCTCCTCAAGAAGGCTGCCTTGGACCCAGCCATGTTGAACAACTTTCGTCCGGTCTCCAACCTTCGCTTTCTTGCGAAGGTTGTTGAGAGTGTGGTGGCGCATCAGCTCCCTCTGGTCCTGGATGAAGCGGATTATCTAGACCCATGCCAATCGGGTTTCAGGCCCGGGTACAGCACGGAGACGGCATTGGTCACGCTGGTGAATGATCTCTGGAGGGCTCGGGACAGGGGATATTCCTCTGTCCTAGTCCTATTAGACCTCTCAGCGGCTTTCGATACCATTGACCATGGTATCTTGCTGCGGCGTCTCAGGGGATTGGGAGTGGGAGGCACGGTCTTGAAGTGGTTCTCCTCCTATCTCCTGGGACATTCGCAGTCGGTGTTGACAGGGGGCAGAGGTCGACCTTGAGGTCTCTCGTTTGTGGAGTTCCTCAGGGGTCGGTCCTCTCGCCTCTCCTGTTCAACATCTATATGAAACCGCTGGGTGAGATCATTCGTGATTTTGGAGTTGGGTATCATCAGTACGCTGATGATACCCAGCTTTTCATTTCGACCCCAAACCACCCCAGTGATGCCCTCAATGTGATGTCCCGTTGCCTGGAGACGGTTCAGATCTGGATGGGGAGGAACAGACTTCAACTCAACCCTGACAAGACTGAGTGGCTTTGCATACCTGCATCCCGGGTTATTTCGGATATTCCATCTCTCTCTATGGGGGGTGAACTATTACCCCCCGTAGATAGGGCTCGCAACTTGGGAGTCCTCCTAGATTCACGGCTCACTTTGGAAGATCACATAGTGGCTGTGACTAGGGGGGCTTTCGCCCAGGTTCGCCTGGTGCGCCAGTTGCGGCCTTATCTAAGCCGGGATGACTTATGCACGGTCACTCACGCGCTCGTGACCTCTCGTCTAGACTACTGCAACGCTCTCTACATGGGGCTGCCCTTGAGGACCACCCAGAGGCTCCAACTGGTACAGAATGCAGCCGCGAGAGTTGTGTTGGGAGTCTCCCGATACTCCCATGTCACACCTCTGCTCCGTGAGCTGCATTGGTTGCCAGTTGTCTTCCGGGTGAGATTCAAGGTACTAGTAATGGTGTTTAAGGCCCTACATGGCAGGGGTCCGGAGTACCTTAGGGAACACCTGCTGCCGGCATCAACTTCCCTTCGCCCTGTGCGTTCCCACAGAGAGGGCCTCCTCAGGGTGCCACCGATCAGAGAATGTCGATTGGTGGCCCCCAGGGGGAGATCCTTCTCTGTGGGCGCCCCGGAGCTATGGAATCAGTTACCGGTTGAGCTCCGGATGGCACCCGATCTTCGCTCCTTCCGTCGCGATCTAAAGACATTCTTATTTGAACAAGCCGGCCTGGCCTGATGGGGGATTGGTGGGGTTTTTATTGTTATTTTAATATTTGTATTTACTGTTTTTAGTGGGCATATATTTAATTCTTTTTTAACTTTTGTAACTTTGTATTTTTGACTCTTGCCCTGTTCACCGCCCTGAGTCCTTCGGGAGAAGGGCGGTATATAAATAAAATTATTATTATTATTATTATTATTATTATTATTATTATTATTATTATTATTATTATTATTATTATTATTATTATTATTATTATTATTATTATAGTTTCCTTTTCTCTAAGAATCAAAGTTCTGCTATGCCATTATGCATGAAGCAGATTCTCACTTTGGCACACCTTTTTGGTAACGTTTCAGAGACTATCCTAGAGTTCTTTTCTTCTATTACTTTTTAAAAATAAAATAAAATAAATATTAGGGGTGAGCAAAATGTTTGATCTAAAAGTCTTGAGCACATTTTTGGTGAAAAGAGTTTCAGACTCTTCCCCAAAGAACTCAAAACAGGACATTTTGCACTAGAGATTTAGTGAACCTTTAGAAAAATTATCACACTCAAAATGTTTTTAAATAAGACATTTTACATGCCCTGCCCCTAATTAATATGCTTCTTAAGATATGTGTATATCAGTCCTTAAAATAGTATTCTGCTAAGATAATAAAGGAGTATAAAAGGAATTTTGCAATATTAGACTACTGCCTTGAAATTTATGAGATAAACTGAACACCAGAAAGCAATGAACATTATGAAAGCTATTCCTAATTCAATTTTTCAATTTTTATCTAAAATGGAATTCCTGATGAAAATTAAATGAAAAACATTTTTATTGTTTTTTCCTTCAATGATTAGCCTTAACTGCTATATTTCTGAAAATTCTGACACATCACCTATATTATTTAAAAGATGGGTAAAGTGAACTCTAATTAATAATTTATTTTTCTGACTAAAAGCACGAGCAGTCAGTTAAAAACAGTTTCATTGTTCACATTATTGAGGAATGCAGCTGTGTTTCTGGAGAAATATAGATTATTTTGGGGTGCTGTTAGACATATCTCAAAGTATCCATTGTAGCTAGGAGAGACATATATGTCTATGATAGGTTTTTATTAGAAAATTTATTAGTCAGAAAACATGATCCCAGAGTCGTTCTGATTTGTGAAGGTATGTTTTGTGTATCCTCACAAAATGGCTATCAATGGGAAGACTTGCCTTTCATAAAATGGCTACTTTTTGAACACAGCCAATCACAAAATGTACTTTTTTCCAGAAGATAAACTGGTGATCACCTTATTACCTCTGCAATTGATCCTCTTTACTGAAGCTGGTCATTCTTTGAAAATGATTTATATGAAGTACAAGCATAGTCTTTTCTGTTTAATCTATTATGGCTGAGAGCAAATTATGTGTGTTCATTTCAGTTCCTCTTGATGAACTACGCTGTTGATATTTCCTTAATTTGTAATGGATAAAATCAGTTACATATGATGAAAAGACAGAATTTTGAAGCTTACATTTTTAAGCTGGCCATGCTTTCCAATAACAATATTTTTGGTTTGGGTCCAGATTTTGAAGATCTGGTGTGTCAATATTTTATTACAACTACACGGTTGCTAGACCCCCTAATCTGATGCATTTACCATGCTTTCTGGAGATTACGCAAACTGAAATCCAACACTAGACAACCAGTTGGGGTATGTTACTATATAAGAATATAAACACAAGTATTAAAATGTTTATTCTCTCATCCCATGCTAGATACATTCTTCGCAGAAAGCTGTGCACCAGGAGCACCTCCTGAGTCTCCATTGTGCAAACTGTGCAGAGGCAGCGGTGGTGAAGGTGGCCTCTCTCAGAAACACAAGTGTAAATCTAACAGCAATGAAATATACTTTGGTTATAGCGGTGCTTTTCGGTAGGTTGCTGTTCCTTGGAATACAATCAGAGGTGGGGAACAATAGCCCCTTTAGGACTTGGAGATTCAACTTCCAGAATTCCTGAGCTAGGAATTCTGGGAGTTGAAGTCCACAAGCCATAAAAGGGCCACAGTTTCCCACCCCGGTGATAGATGAAGGAGAAGACACTTGTTGATCATTCTTCATTTTCCACTTGCAGTTCAGGATTCCTTCCTGTAGATGTTAACCTCTAATAACAGATCTATGTGTTATATATTTGTGGGAATTAAAAAGTCTAATCAACTGAGATAGTAAATGCAAAAGAGTAAACTGTCAGAACAAATAGTTTCAGATGGCTCATAGAAGTCAGCATACTGGAGGGGAAGAAAACGTAACCCTTCACCCTCATGTAGAGTAAAACTGATCTAGGAACAGCTTATCTTGAGATTTTAGAATTACCAAAGCAATTCCTGAATTCTTCCACAGGAAATCTTATAAGGGATTAATTCCAAATCATTGTGTGTTTTGTCTTAATTTGTCACTCTACCACCTAATTTTTAAAAATATTCATTTTTATATTTTATTTTATTATTTTGGAGATATGAAACTACTAAAACAATAACATTTTAAATAATGCCTAGGACTGAGAATCCTAGGCAGATACAAGATTCTGTAGTGTACTTTCCAAACATGATTCTGTCTGCTGGAATCTTCCTTGAAATCTGATTGTGATAAGTTAGTGGAGGCTCTGCACAGAATCATATGAATAGTCTTATTATAGTCTTTTATTATTATTATTATTATTATTATTATTATTATTATTATTATTATTATTATTATTATTATTATTATTATTATTATTATTATTATTATTATTATTATTATTATTATTATTATTGGTATTGGTATTGTCACACACACTGCAGCACAAAGCCTTAATACTGAAACTAGATTGGAAGTCCTCTTTGGATGCAGCTACTGCCCCACCTAGTGGTATACTGATAACTACTATCCCACAATATAACCATATTATATTGTCTTTGTATCTAGCCATTAAATATTTTATATTAACATGTAGGAAGCAATCCCAGCCATATTACTGTAATATCATAAAGAAACAGGGCATAACCTTTGCAGTTCACAACTATTTATAATTCTTCTTAATTCCAAATTAAAATTCTATGAAAACAGTAGGTGTGAGCTTAAATGGACTCCAGAAGATGGTAGAGGACAGGAAGGCCTGGAGAAACATTGTCCATAGGGTCGCGATGGGTCGGACACGACTTCGCAGCTAACAACAACAAATGAAAACAGTGCAGGAATGCTTAAATGGCTATTGGTTTTGAATTATTTTTGAAACATTTTTCAGATGAGGAACCCTATGGAAGGCAAGAAATGAAATGTGCTACTTACCCTTTTCTTTGGTTGTATTTTCCAGATGCTTGGTTGAAGCAGGAGATGTAGCTTTTGTTAAACATACCACCATTACTGAGGTCACAGAAGGTATGGAATTATAAAAATAAATATAAAGTGTTGATCATCTTATTTTTGATAGTTGAGAAACAGTAGACTGATGAAGATTGTCAGGCATAATCAAAAGAATGGTAATAATATAACCAATATAGAAACATAATATAATATATAATAATTAATTATAATAAAAATATAACGATAATGTTTATAAAATAAATTAACTGTGGTCCAGAATCACATTGCACTAGAAAGCGTCATCCTATAAAATAAGAAGTACTGGAGTGCTGGAGTTGTACTAGACAAAGTTGAATGCACTTTCTCAAGTCAAGATGCAGAATACTAAGGCTGGCCAAGTAATTCTGGGATATCAGGCAGAAAATTCAAGCATCTGTGTTTTTGAAAACCTTAGAGCAGCACAGAAAAAAGAAAAATCTCCCATTGCTACATGCCTCAAATACTTTGTCTCCCCTCCCCTTTTTCTTCTAAGGAACTCTTGGGTGGCATGGGGATCTCTATTGCATAATATCTGCTTACCCATCTGTTCTCCGTAGTGTGCATCTGCTCATACCACCCACCTGCACTCCGTGGTGCCTGCTCACTCACCAGCATCCTGCCCAGACTCCACTGTGTATTTCCCCATCTGCATTCTACAGTATGCATCCACACCCCCTGCTGATACTCTGTAGTGCCTACCTATCCATCTGTCTGCATAGTACAGGTCTCACCTGCATGTAGCTCTTGCCCATCAACCTGCTTGTGAGTGACACAGAAAAAGAATGACTTGCAATTTTCTGCCAGTTCCCCATTGATTTTTCTTGTTGGAGGTCAACAGGAAGTTGACTTCATGTGAGGTCCTTGCTTAACAACCAATGGTCCTGGAGGATTATCAGTGTTGTGTTATGAAGCAGCACAGTCATTAAGCATTATAACTGTATCACTTAACAATGGAAATTCAAATCCCAAATACACTTGTTAAATGAGGACTACCTGTATAATGGGTATGTTAGTTAATGATGGCTTACTGTTGATCAGTGGCGTAGCGTGGGGGGTGCAGGGGGGGCCGGCCGCACCGGGCGCAACATCTGGGGGGGCGCGCTCGCACTGAGCTGCTCAGGGAGCCCCAAGGGCTGCACAGAGTCGGCTTGGCTCCGCTCTCGAGCTGCTCTTTCTTGCAAAGCGAGTCCGGCAGGTGAGATGGGCGGCCACATAAACTGAATAAAATAAATAGAAGCGCCCAACTCTCCGCCCAGGCTCAGGCCAACCGCAAGCGCCCCGCAGGCGCCCCGGCAGGCTTGGCCGAGCGAAGACGGACCCGCCGGCCGGCTGGCCTAGCTTCGTGCGCATGCGTGGCTTTATTTAGCGGGGCTCACGTGCGAGCTTGAATGCAGCGGCTCTTGCAGGTCGGACCCCGCCCAGCCGCCCTCGAGAGGGACCCGGAAGCATCCCGCATGCGCGCGACTCTTCTTGGAAAGTCTACGCCGCTGCGGGGCGCGTCTTTTTGGCGGTGCCATGACGTCACCGGGTTAGGGGGCGCAAATTGCCCCGGGTGCTGACAACCCACGCTAAGCCACTGCTGTTGATCTGTGGATAAGATGTGGACAATTTTATCTAAGAAGTTCTAACAAATCAATTTATACCTGGAAATATTCAATGTCTGAAATGTTAGTTTTGAAAGGTTTCAGCACAAGCAGGAGAGACAAGTAGAAATAAATTTCATCCTCAAGCAGTTTTCATTATTGCTTCATAGATACGCATGCAGTGTAAAATTTTCTAACAAAAACATATTCTACTTCTACATCTAATTTAACTCACATCCAGATATTTTTATTGGCCTAGTAGAAGCCAATTTACAACATTTTCCAATTTCTTAGTTTTGTAGACCTGCTGGATTTTGCTTTTATTTCTGCTTTTGCTTCTTTGAGATAGTTTCCCCTTCTCTCCAAACAACTTTGGCTTTACAGTCTCTTTTGGCAAACTTCTTTGCATAGTATTTTCTTAGCCTACCAGCTCATGTTGTATGTAGATGTTCTGTTTCATGGAGATTCTAGAATTGGCTGAATTAGTTGGAAGTAAAATGTCTTTTATCTCAGAGTGTAGTCTGTTTCTCCTTAGCTTACACATTGCTCTCAGTGGACTCTGGTTTTTATTGTCAGCCACATAATTCAAGTCTCCCAAGTATACATCTCAATATTATATCCAAAATTAGTAGCCCATTTTGTCATGCAATCTATAACCATATCATACCATCTTGGACTTTTTATATTGCAGGTAAATGTATGAATTTTACTGTTACATTCTTAGATTATTTTTCTTGCTACTAACAGCTTTGTTAAGGAGATGTCTTTGCTAGAGTGGTCACTGAGAGCAAAGAGTTTAATTATTATAATTATTTAATTATATTCTTTCTTCCTTTCTACACACACACACACAGAGAGAGAGAGAGAGAGAGAGAGAGAGAGAGAGAGAGAGAGAGAGAGAGAGAGAGAGAAGAGCTCTTAAGCTACAAAGTAAAACATTGCATTTATGTCCAAGAATGCCTCTGGATTCTGTGTCCTGAAAAGATAAAAAAGAGCTTCAGCCCATGCCTTTGTTCATTAGAATGTGCACAGTTGTCCAGAACAAAAAACAAAATACCAAACAAAAGCTGGTTATTGTAGTGAGCATTTGGTGAAAGGAACAGCTGGGGAGTATCTCTGCTTAGGTATTTTCTGTCTATGTTTCCATGGTAGTCATTTTATGAATATGCTGATCTAGATGAAATGTTAATATATATTGCTGGTCTATGTATATGCCATATGTTTAATAAATAAATATGAACATGCTGACAAAATGTCATGTATACCCACCACTCCAAAGAAGTTTGGAACTATTACATTGTTGTATGGACTGTATCGCTAATGGGATACAAAACGGCATTGGGGGGGCAGCTGGCAAAGTTCCATATCTCCTTTCCGTGGAGTTGGGCTAATAAGGAAAATATATGCATAGTGATGCAGGGAGTCCTTATTCTTGTTAATGATTTTAATCATTTTTATAGGTGAGAACAGACCTGCTTGGGCAAGTGGCTTAACGTCTTCTGATTTTGTTCTTCTGAACCTAAATGGTGAACGTTGTCGTCCTGATGAATATGTTAGATGTGGCTTGGCCCAAGTTTGCAATCATGCAGTAGTATCAAGACCTGAACGAGCAGAAGTGGTTAAAAAAGTGGTACTTGAGCAACAGGTAATCTCTGAATTAAGACTATTATGTTTAATAGTAAAGTTTATTTATTTATTTATTTATTTTAATTCCATTTATATCCTGCCCTTCTCCGAAGACTCAGGGCGGCTTACAAGCTTAGCAGTAGCCTTCATTCTATGTATATGCCTGCTTATTAGGGCTTTCACACACACCCCAAGCGGCATTATTACAAAGTTATGTAGCATATATACATGGGAAAGATGTGGATCAGCTTTCATAGACTGAACATTGTGTCCAACCCGCTATGGCCAACTCAGTGCAGGACAACTTGCCATTGGACAATTCAACAATTCAATTTAGTTATTTAAAATAATTAAAAATGATTTTAATTTTTGTCATTCACATTTCATTTTGTCCCTCCTTTGAATTCTTTATTTAATGATTCTGTTCCACCATTTCTTTCATTAGTATGACTCTTGCCCTATGGAGAGTTGGCTGTGGTGATTTGGCCATGGCAAATTGGCCACAGTGACTTGGCTGTGATGAGTTGGTCGTGAGAAGCATCCATAATATTCCAATAATAAAATTCCTCCATAAATGACAGGCACAAATAAAAAGGAGAAATAGTACCAAATACAATAAATTTGATATACTCACTGGAAACCTATTTATTAATATTATGATAACTACTGAAATCCTGCTTTTGTTAATTTTTACAGGAAAGATTTGGAAGCCATGGAACTGAGAAAGATGTCTTCCAGATGTTCCAATCTGAAGCCAAAGATAGTTTGTTCAAAGATGGCACAGAATGCTTAGCTGTTCCAAGTGAAGTTACCTTTGAGGAATATCTTGGGGTGAAATATATGCAGTCTCTTGAAGGACTTGCCAAATGTTCATCTTCAGGTAACAATCTTAGATTAAGATGAATGACATTCATCCATTTCAGTGGTAGAAATTTCCTTTCAAGCTGATTATAAATGTAACTCTGTCAGAATGGAAAACAGGATGTGGGAGGGCATTTCTAGACATTGTAACTAACCCTGTACCTTGTTTTGGTGATGTTTCCCATCACAAATAATATAAGTTTATACTACTTAATCTGTCAGAACTAGTTTGGTCTAGTGGTTACGGCACCAGGCTAGAAACCAGGAAACCATGAGTTTTAGTTATACTTTAGGCATGAAGCCAGCTGGGTGACCTTGGGCCAATTCTCTCTGAGCCCCAGGAAGAAGGTCACTTTCCAAGAAAATTGTAGGGACTAGTCCAGGCAGTTGCCAGGAGTCAAAAGTGACTTTAAGGCACGTGCGAGTGCGCACGCATGCATGCACACACACAAACAGATACACACACACATGCTTGTTATTGTAATTTAACTTAAAAGCTAAAAATGTAAATGAATAATACAGAGTAGCATTAATAATAATATGCAATCTACCAGATAGCTCTGACTAGATTTGGAACTTAAAACTGTTCGATCCTTCATAAACATTTAGGCTTGTAAAAATATTATAATATACTATATTTCCAAACAGTGCAACTTTTTGCAGTTGATGATTTGATAATTTGTCCATCTTATTGTGTCCAAATGTTTTTCCAGTTTTTTTTTGTAGGGCACCAAATATACCAAATATTGTTGTTGTTACTCTATAGGTCCAGAGCTTCTATAACTGGATTTTTAGGCTCGACCATTCATCTTGCAAATTGATTAACTCAAGAGGTTATATTGTGATTTATGAATTCTAATTCTGCCTTAGGCATGATAGCTAGCTGGGTGACTTTGGGTCAGTTGCTCTCTTTCTCAGCCCAACTCACTTCACAGGGTTATTGTTGTTGAGAAAATAGGAGAAGTGGGGAGTATTACTTATGTTCAATGCCTTAAGTAATAAAGGCAGGATGAAAATCCAATAAATAAATATCTGCCTTTCTCTATTTTTAAAGTTAATTTAAAAAGAAGGCTTATAACACCATTGTACTAGAACTTCTTGATATAAAGCACATTCAGAGGATGAGATAACTTGTGACAAAGAGAAAATTAAATATTAGTTGTAACAAGTTATATTGGAAATACTGTATATTTTAAATTTATGGCAAAAGGTTCTGTAAAAATATATCAGAGCTCTAGGCATGTTGTTTTCTTCACTACGGTATATATCACAACTGTTTTTGGTGTAAAGATGACATAATTTTTTCTTTCTTTTGTTCACTTTTTAACACTTCTGTCAAGTTCCTCAAAGACAAAGGAGAAGAAGCCAATTGGGATAGGGCTGTTGTTTCTTTTTTAAAAAAAAATTAATAGAACCTAACACTACTATGGAATAATTTAAAAGCACTTATAGTGATGATATTTTAATGATGCAGAATAGAATAGGCACCTTTTGAAGGTCTTTTTTCAGTCTCATTATCTATAGAATATGTCTTTTTTGTTTCCATGCTCCCAACAATTTGTAGACTAATGTGGAATTAAACACATAGCTATCAAGTGGTTAGATAAATATTTTCATGGTTTCTCTCCCCACAGCTCCATTATTTCACACGAGTTGTCTTTTAAAAGATGCCATGCTTCAGCCTCCCCAATCTGACATGCTCTAGTTATCTTGGGATGGCAGGGATTCAAACTGGGGCTGGAATAGTCAGTACACCAAAAGATTCTATAATGATTAAACAGTTTGTGGGCCAATCTGTGCTATTGTAGAACAATTTATTTAGATCTGTCTCTTAATTCTTACTTTTTTTCTGTTTTCTTATGAAGAACTCCTTAAGGTCTGCAACTTCCACACTCATGACTGGTGAATATCAAGTTCTTGCAGTGAAATAAAATGGATGCTTCACACTTACTTGCCCCAAGTTGACAAAAGTCTACTTACTTTATTATTCTTTAATACCAACAATTTGTTAAACTTTCCATTATGGCTTTGTAACTCTGTAGAGTGACTAGTGCAAAAAAAAATAAATAGAATTAACATCTACAGTTTAATTTCTGTTTATTATGATTGTTTATTTTAGTAGCTTGCCTTCATATATTAGCATTTTGTCTCATTTTCTACCAAATAATTCCTTGGACACAAATAATAATAACAAATAATAAGGCAGCTTTATTTGGACCAGCTTTCATCTTGCAACAATACCTTTAACACTATCAAACAACAGCAATTGCTTATCCTAAGTTCTTCAAAAGTGGTCAGTAGGTGGATAATGCCAAATCTGGTCTAAACATCTTGCTGACTATGCAATCAACCATAATAATATGACTTATGACTATAAATTGTTATGGTTCATTGCAGTCAGCCAGATGTTTAGATTGGATTTGGTATTTTTATCCACTTAGCGTTTCCCAAGGACGTGGCATAGGAAGCTGTAGTTTGATAGCGCTAGAACTACCATTGCAAGATATAAGCTGTTCCAAATATAGCTGTCTTTTGCAATGGACTGATGGTGATTTTATCAATGTCAGTGGTGTTCAAGTGATACTCCAGATGTTTTGAGATTGTACTCAAGTCACCTATTATTATTGATACTACCGTATCTTCATGACTCTTCTAAACAACAGCAGAGTGGGGGGCCATCCAGATATTGGGGTAGTCTTATTCCAGAGGGTGGGCGCTGCTGCAGAGAAGTTATATTTTTAGGGTCACAATAGATCACATTATTTAAACAGTGTGCTGGTCCTGCACAATTGAATTTGCAGGAAAAGTGCTGTGAGAGACTAGTAATCCCCCAAGTAACCAGGCTGTATGCCATGTAGAGTTTTATAAGTAACCAGCACCTCAAATGGCACCTGGAAGCAAACTGGCAACTAGTGCAGCTCACAAACCACACGTTACATGGACATACCAGGGCATGCCCATCGCTATTCGTGCCACAGCATTCAGGACCAGTTGAAGCTTCTGGGTAGTCTTCAAGAGCAGCTCTATGTAGAGCACATTGCAGTAGTCAAGCTGCAAAGTAACTAGGGCATAAATTATTGTGTACAGGTCTGTGGTTTTGGAAAAGGTGCAACTGGGGCACTAAATGGAGTTGTGCAAAGGCCTTTCTGGCCAAAGCTGAACACCAGTTCTTCAAGCAGGAACTGCAAGTTCAGAACGACCTCATTCCAACTGCATACCAGCTTTGAACAAAAAAAAAACACTGAGATTCATAAGCATACTAATTACATTGAATCTCAAGCTGGCAGATGACCTCACCCAGAAGCTTCATGTAGATGTTAACAAGGAGGCAGGAGAGAGAAAAACCCTTTGGTACCCACAGGAAGGGCCTAAAGAGTGATCTCTCTTTCTCAAACAACACTGACTAGACCGGTTCTGGAAAAAAAGATAATTGTAAAACAGCACCCCAATCTGCAACCTACAGAGTTGACTCAGATGGATACTGTGGTCAATGGTATTGAAAGTCGCTGTGCGATCAAGGAACACAAGGATGGATGTGCCATTATCATCCTTGCTCTACCACAGGTCATTGACAAATGTGACCAAGGCTGTCTCAGTACTAAATCCCAGGCTAAAACCTGACAGAAATGAGTCTAGATAATCCATTTCCTCCAGGGTTCTCATTAGCTGCAGACTGACTATCGGCTCAACAAACTTTCCCAAAAAGGGATATTGGAAACTGGTTGGTAATTGTTGAAAACTGTTGGATTGAAGGACAGCTTTTTGAGGAGGGGGTGCACCGAACATTACCAGATATCTGAACAGGCAAAAGAGAATAAGGACAATTGGAAAGGAGGGAAAATAGTGTGTGGGGGGGAGGAGACACTCACACAATATTTACTTTCATTAGAGAGGAACACATTATGAGTAAACAGGTATATTGGTAGTCCTGGCTGTTTGCCTAGCCTGCTCTGCAAGGCAGTTAGAAGGCAAAAGCCTTCAATATGTAGCTAATTTAGATCTTGTCAATTTCAAGCATCAGTGAAAGTCAGCCCAAGGTACTATTCAAATAATTAAGGTCAAAGAGCAGAGCTTGTTTAACTTGCCTTAGCACTTTTTCAAAAAGCTGCTGAGGAAGAAATAACTTGGAGATGCTAAAAAAACGGACATTTGATTTCAAGGCTATGCCCGGCCAATGGTACCACCTTCAGTGAGGTCAACACTATTGCTGGCCCCAACAACAGATTGTCTCCCTGGCCACTTTTACAATCCAGAAGCCCTGATCCCATAAATAGGTTGCCAAGCTGACAGCACAGAGAACCCTACCCACTTCCTTGGAAGTCAAACTCAGATTAGAATCTACATTTGTTTGCATGTTAAACAAGAACTGCTTTCACCCAAGAAAATTCAGAAATGGGAAATATTTTATTAAGAGTTTAGATTTCATAAAACCCTGAATAAGCTTTGGGGTTTCCTCAGATTTCTTCATCAAGCTGTATATAAAGAAATTAAAGAACATGTAGGATTAATACTCTACCTTTAATATTTGCATATTACATAGGGTATAAAAAGGTAAAGGTTCCCCTGCACATGCGTGCTAGTCGTTTCCAGCTCTAGGGGCCAGTGCTCATCTCCGTTTCAAAGCCAAAGAGCCAGCGCTTGTTCGAGGACGTCTCTGTGGTCATGTGGCCAGCATGACTAGACGCCAAAGGCGCACGGAACGCTGTTACCTTCCCACCATAGTGGTCCCTATTTTTCTACTTGCATTTTTATGTGCTTTCAAACTGCTAGGTTTGCAGAACCTGGGATGAGTAACAGGTGCTCACTCTGTTACAGGGCACTCGGTATTCGACCCGCCAAACTGCTGACCTTCTGATCGACAAGCTCAGCGTCCTAACCCACTGAGCCACTGCGTCCCTATAAGGTATGGCATATTGGAAAAACATTGTAGTTAATACATTTTAGATAAATATTGTCATGTTTTTCCCCTCACTTCTCACCATTTTTTTAAAGTATCAAACTAGATAAAGAGCTCTGAAGAACCCCAAAGTCACCAGAGCACTTTATTTAAATAAAATTATTACTCAATTCAGGTTCAATAGACATACTGCCATTACAGAAGTTGCAATATAATATGGGATTTACACCACACAGTTTGTTCTGAATTTATTAAAAACACTCTCCAATTATTGTGGTTGAAACAAAATTTAATAACCAATGCTGTCAGCTTCTGTCAGTGGAGCACGAGATGACTGACGAGCAGAAATATTATTCTCATCCCGATTTTTCAAGAGTCACGATCAAGATCATCATCGCGTGGACATTGATCAATTGCAGTAAAACAGCCTTTCTAAATGCTCCCCATTTCATCTTCTATAGCTTTTATAAATCTGCCAATACTCTATGTCGAATGAAATGGACTAATAAAATCATCTTCGAATGTTTCAATCTGGATCATCCCCCAAACTCTGTTTTCGGGTATAACGTTACAAAATTCTGATGATTTTTTTTTTTGTTCCCTACAAGAAATTGGTGCTTCAGATTTAAAACAACCTTCGGCATGTCCGTATCACGACGTTTCTTCGCTAGGAATTCTGGGAGCTGTAGTCCAATGTAATTATATGGTTTTGGTTTTTTTTCTTACATGAAGACGAGTGAACTACAATTCCCACAAATCTCTTGGAACACGATCCTCTGCTCCCGCAGCCAGCCACCTGCCGTAGAAACCGGAAGATGACGATTGCAGAGCAGGAAACCTCGACACGTTATACGTATTAAGCTGTCACTCGTGGTGAGCGGCTCGGCATGAACGGTGTGAAAGTGACGCCCCAGCGCGAGGGGTTTCCCCCTCCCCAAGATGCGCCTCTGCCGGCCCAGGACGTGGCGCAGGTCCGGCTTTTGATCTCGGTGGCGGTGGCCGTCTTCGTCGTCTTAGTTCTGGGTGAGTTTCAGGCGCGCCCTGTGCAGCCTCTGGCCCTGCTCGGCAGTTGCTTTCGAGCGGCGCAGCTCTCTCCTTTTATATCACAGTTGCAAGACTGGCGTACCCAGCGTGATTATTTGAAGGTAGGTGGCAGTGAGGCTTTTGTGAAGTTCATCAGTGGGTCTTGCCGTAGAGATGAAGAGGAAAAACTGGGTAGGTTATTAAGAAATATCCCCTAAAGGTCTTGCCACGTTTGGGAAAGGAGGAGTAGATTGCTCCCAAGTGTATTAAATTGGCACTTCTGTATTCTTTCTTCTTTTTAACTGAAGACTGCAATTCATGGTCTGATTTGGGGGATTTTTTTTTACAAAAGCGGTATTCCTTGTCAATCTTATTTTTCCTTTTCTTTTTTTTTTTGTTCTGGCAGTTGACTCCAAACAGTCTTCTACTGTCAAGATAAAGTGGTTGGGAAAATATTGTGATACATCACATCTAGCAACAAGCTGGTGAAAATTGCTTTGGACTTTGTTGTGAGGATTTTATAGTATTTAATGAAAGTGCAGGAGAAAGAGAGCTTGTAGGCAAATTTAGAAAGTGAGAAGTAGGCAAATTTAATTGACAAAAGGCTTATGATTTCTTACAAGATAATTGAAATTTGTAATTCTGGCAAAGTAGTATATTTATCATTGAGTTTAATATTTTGAACTGCTATCCTACTACAGTGGTACTTAAAAGTTTGTAATCCTTTTGAATGTTGACTATTTCTACATAGGTATGATCTAAACCAGGCATGTCAAACTGCCGGCCCACGGGCCGGATGTACCATGACAAAACCACGCCCTCCCCATTGCCGGCAATGGGGAAAAAGTCGTGATATGTCGTGTCACATTACAGGACGTCATGAGTTTGACATGCCTGATCTAAACTGTGATCTGTTCTCCACTAGAAACTTGATAAAGAAAATCCAGTTAAATGAGTCAAAAACATATTTGTATATTTATTTATTGAGGAAAATGATCCAAAGCTACATATGTATCTTTTTGTGGCAAAAGTATGCCATATCTCATATATGAACCTTAACACTCCTTTGGGCATCAATAACTGCAACAAAATATTGAGCAGTCCTGCACACTGATTTGGAGGAATTTTAGCTCAGGGCTTTTCAACCTTTTCACCCATTGTACCACTTTTAGGATAAGGCAGTATCCGAGTACCACCAGTCGCACAGAAAGTTGTCAAAAACTTGACCAAAAAAACAGGAAAAAAAATAAAGTACAGGTAGTCCTTGACTTACAACAATTCACTTAGTGACTGTTCAAAGTTACACTGTCACTGAAAAAAGTGACTTATGACCATTTTTCACACTTATGACTGTTTTGACAGGCGAAGTCAATGGCTGGGGGGGCGTGGCCAGCTCATCACTCAGGTTGCGGGGTCCCTGTGTGTGTGGGGGAAATACGTGGGTCTCTGGTGGAGGGGGTGGGACTGGGGTGGATGCCTTCCTTCCATCCCTCCCATTGTCCCTACATTTCTTCTTTCCTTCCTTCCTTTCTTCCTTCCCTCCCTCCCTCCCTCCCTCCCTCCCTTCCTTCCTTCCTTCCCTCTTTGTCCCTTCCTTCCTTCCCTCCCATTGTCCCTATCTTTTTTCCTTCCTTCCTTCCTTCCTTCCTTCCTTCCTTCCTTCCTTCCTTCCTTCCTTCCTTCCTTCCTTCCTTCCTTCCCTCCCTCTTTGTCCCTTCCTTTTGCAAGCAGGAAATTTTGCACAGGAATTGTAGCTGGATATTTCTCCCCCCCACCCCCCACACACATACTTTCCCTGGCTTGCTCCTCATCTGAGGTTTCCTCATTTCTTCCTTCCCTCCCTCCCTCTTTGTCCCTTCCTTCCTTCCCTCCCTCTCTCCCATTGACCCTACATTTCTTCTTTCCTTCCTTTCTTCCTTCTCTCCCTCTTTGTCCCTTCCTCCCTCCCTCCCTTTCCTTCCTTCCCTCCCATTGTCCCTACTTTTCTTCTTTCCTTTCTTCTTTCCTTCCTTCCTTCCTTCCCTCCCTCCCTCTTTGTCCCTTCCTTTTGCAAGCAGGAAATCTTGCACAGGAATTGTAGGTTTTCTCCCCCCACACACACATACTCTTTCCCTGGCTTGCTCACATCTGGGGTTTCCTTCCTCGCGAGGAGACCCACAAGATTTCCTGCTTGCAAAAGGAGCATCCGGGATGGGGAAACCCCCTCCCCCCCCCCCGCTTGCCTTTCCTTTTTTTCTGCAAGGGAGAGGAAAGGAGGAAGCCCAGAAGCAGCGGGCGAGATTGCAGCCCAGCCCAGAGAAGGGGAAGGAAGAGCCGGTTGGAGAATGCATCTTTCGGTTCGGGCTCAAATCATGAAGCCAAAGCAAAGACAGAAGGCTTCCCAATCACCATTCACCGCAACAGGCATCCTAATCACTACAAACCATTAAGTCTATCCGTTAATAGGGGAATCAAACAGGTGTGTTTTTTTTCGCCTCCCATCTCTGCAAGTTCTCTGTTTGGTTTTAGTAATTAGGCAGTGGATTGTTCACAGGAAGAGAAGGAAAACTTACTAGCTCCTGGTATTAATTTTGCCTTGAACTCTGGCATTTTCTCTGCATCCAAAAGATGGTACAGGGGGAGGGGAGTCGCAGCGCAGCTAAGGGGCTCCCTGGAACATTATGTCCAAATTCCTTACCCCTCTCTTTCCACGCACCTCCTGCTGCTTCTACCCCCACCCACCCTCCGGTTTTTAGGAAGCGAACAAAAGGCTGCTAAGACTGTCAAGAAAAGCCAAAATGTAGGATCCAGCGCAGAACCAAGGCGGCGGAAGGGAGGGAAGAGAAACTTGTGTGTGTGTGTGTGTGTGTGTGTGTGTGTGTGTGTGTATACACATATACATATGTATTTATATATATGTGTGTACACACACACACACGCACACCCTCACCAAGACCTGCTGAGTCCTGGTCCTCTCCCGCCTCCTCCGCCCCCCCAGCCAAACCCTTCCACCGACTTTCAGACAAACAGCCCTGCATCTCCCTAGGCTCGTCCCATGCAAAGCAGGCAGGAGATGCGGCGGCATTTCACTTTCTCAGACATGTTGCACAAATCCTTTGGACCCTGGCTCCCGGCAATCTCACTAGCTCGCTTTCTGCAAGTGAGCTGCGCAGGAGTGTGATTGGGTTTCTCAGCGCAGCTCAGCTGTAGTTGCACAGGCTGATCCCGCATTACTGCCCAGTTAACTTGTTTGCAGAAAGCAAGCAGAAAACAAGAAAATGAGCTGCGCAGGAGTGTATGATTGGGTTTCTGTGAAATAGTGGGGGGGAGGGAGTCAGGCGGGCGCGTTTTTCCCTCTGTAGCCACGTTCTGATGGCTTCGCCTGGCATGCATCAGCAACACAAACATGAGCCTGCTGCTCCCACCTGCTGCTGCGGGATGAGCCCTTGGGGAGGGCATGTGCCATTTGGCTGCTTTGCTTTCCCCTCTGTAAAGCTGGGCACCTCGGGAAGAGGAGAGGGGGGAAAAGTCTCGAGCCCCAGGAGGCAATGTGAGGGCCGTGAGCGGTATCGCAAGCTCGCATGGGGGGGGAGGAGGAAAAGAAGATGGAAGGCCACAACAGAGAGGGAGAAAGAAGGAGGGAAAGAAGGAGGGGGTGGTTCTGAGGTTGCTGCTCAGGGCTGCGACGCAAGTCGTCTCAAACACCTACCTGCCGAGGGAGTGGATGGCTGTCTCCCCTTCAGGCTCGCACTTGCTTGTAAAGTAAGAAGAGGGGGGGAAGGACGACACGGATCCCGCACGAGAAGAGGTCAATCCAGTTGCTGCACAACAAGTCCCTGGGGAGGGCGGGGCCTCTGCCAACCAGCATGTTTACTGGCAGCAAGTGAGCTGGGAAGGAGCGGAGCAGGGGAGAGGGGGGAAGGAAGGTGACGTCACGTACCACCAGCCAGGTGCTCACGTACCACCAGTGGTACGCGTACCACCGGTTGAAAAGCCCTGTTTTAGCTCATTCCTTCTTCACAGAACAGCTTCAACACAGAGATGCTGATAGGCCTTCTTGCATGAAGTGCCCACTTCCACAATATTTCTATAGGACGAAGATCAGGACTTTGACTTGGTCATTCCAGAATATTTAATTTTCTTTGCTTTAACCATTCTTTGGTAATTTGAGTTGTGTTTTGGGTTGGTGTCTTCCTGCATTCCTAACCTTAACCTAACTCTGCACGAGCATTTTCTCTTCAACTTCAGTTCAAAAACAGATACTCTGACATTTTGCTGTAGAATATGTTCCTACTATTCAGAATTCATACCTCCATCAATTATGACAATCTGTCCTGGTCTGTGGGCAGCAAAGTAGTCCAAACCATGATGCTGCCACCACCCTGTTTCACAGAATAAGGTTCTTATACAGGAATGCAGTGTTTGCATTTTGTTGAACTAATGCTTTTCAGTCAAGCTAGAAAGTTGTATTTTGGACTCATCCATTCATAGAACATACTTTCAGTATCTTTCCAATTGACCCATCTGATCTTTTGCAACTTGTGGATGGGCAGTAGTGTTCTTTTTTGAGATTAGGTCTCCTTGCAGCCCCGTCATATACATCACTGCTGTTCAATATTCTCATAAAAAGTGACATTCATCAATGCAAGAAAGGCTTTAGTTCTTTAGATGTTATCCTGGAGTTCTTTAAGACCTCCCAGAGCATTACACATATTGCTTTTGATGTGATACTGGTTGGTTGACCATTCCAGGGGAGGGCAATAATAGTGTTCAGTTGCTTTCAATTGTACACTATCTGCCTGACAGTGAACTGGTGGGATCAGAAGTCTTTGGTTATAGTTTTGTAATGTTTTGAAGACCAGTGAGCAGCAACTTCTGTTTTTCAGAGGACCTTAGAAAACTTCTTTATTCAAGCTACAACACTCCTCCATGTACCTATGTAGAGAAGATCAGACATTGATAGTGAATACCCAGAATTCTGGTTTTTTTAAAGAAAGCAGGACATCCCATACTTGCACTTTACACTGATTGAAACACCTGGCTCTACTTTTCCCTTCAATTGAATTAATATTTCTAGAGGTTTACATATTTTGCCACATTTTAGCTTCATTTTCCTCAAATAAATGAACGAGTATAATGTTTTCTATTAATTTGGTTAATTGTGTTCACTTTATCTAGTTTTAGGATGTATGGAGAACACATAACATTTTAGATCACATTTATGCAGGAACTTTGAATATTCAAAAGAACTCACAAACTTTTGAGCATTACTGCATATTTGCAGTAATATATATCTTAAAAATATTCTTTGTTTTGAATGAAATCATCGTTCAGTATAGACTTTTGTAAACCTCCTTGGGGAGGTTTATAAAAGATAAATGAGTTAAGACTTATTTCTAAATAAATATACTTGTTTGATGCGGATGTATTTCTGATTTGGTGTTCTTGTGTTTCTGATCTGGCTAGTATGAGAAAGTCATTGCTTATACAGAAAGTGGAAAAAAATGAATTTTACAGGAAATAAATATTGTGAATTGCCTGCTTATTCTGTCAAATCAACTGTTTATAACACAGAGAAAAGGTATAGGTTTGGGGAAAAAATTGCACATTACTTAAAAATGATAACTTATACTCCGTGTATATAATGTGAAGTAGCTTTAGTTTTAGACATTGCATGAATCAAAATATTTTCATGGATAGTAATATTATTTATTAATATACCTTAATTAATCAGTGGATTGTTTGTCTTTTTCAGTAATTTGGAAACTTTTCCAAGCAAGAAAGAGCAGTCGGACAGCAGTGCTTCTGGCTGGTCTGTGTGACTCAGGAAAAACTCTTCTATTTGTTAGGGTATGGAAGTTTATTTCATAATTCTTTTAGACTAATATTTTGCTGTGATTTTTCCCCATGTTATTTCAAGATTAAAGTTACACACTTTTAATTTCTTCTTGCTTTTGAAGCTTTTGAAGCTTTTGAAAGCATTAGATCAATAATTTTACTGAGAATATTTAATTTTGTCTTCTTTCGATTTCCACAGCTCTTAACAGAAAATTTCCGAAATACTCAGACTTCCATAACTGATAGTTCTGCCTTGTACAGAATAAAAAATGACAAGGTAAGGATGGAAATATTACATATTGTGGTATATATGTATACACAGGGCTTTTTTTCTCATAGAACGCTCAGAATGGCATTCAGGCACCTTTTTTTGCAAAAAAAAAAAGCTCCCTCTATTGGCTTTAGGAGTAGGCAATCTTGGCTCTTTTTTATGACTCATGGACTTCAACTCCCAGAAATCTTGAGCCAGCCACGCTGAGGGGAAAGAGAGAGGTTTCCAAGCTGAGCCATGCTGGCTCAGGAATTCTGGGAGTTGAAGTCCTTGAGTCATAAAAGAGCCAAGGTTGCCTACCCTGCACTAGAGGAGGACATTAAAATTATTTACAAGGTTACTTCTTTAGGAACTAAACGTTTAGAATCTAAAACAGCTAATTCAAAAAAGCCAACAGGAAAGAACCTCACATTTTTCATCTGCTTCTGTCTTTTGGAAGGTAAAATTAGATAACAAAATAATCTATTTCCTATGTTAACATCTCTGCAATGAAATCAATAAAGGTAACAGGAAAGAAATGAGAAACATTTTTCTCAATGTAATATGTCTAATTTAGCTGATGCTAGAAAAAAATAGTATCTTTTATAAATACTCTTGAAAACTGTTTTGAATCTATAACCATCTATTACAACTAAACCAATTTAAATTAAACAATTCTTAAGAATGAAATATTCTTAATTGGGACTTTACTTTTACTACTTGGACTGTTGTGTGTTTTGAAAAGTAGATTATTTAGAATCTAGTTATGTTGCACTTTAGTCTTTAAATAATTAACCTACTATATACATAACAATATATGCTGTTTTCCATGGTGAGCTTAACATCAATAACAATATTTATTAAAAAGGCTAAAATAATTTCTGGTGGTATTATCTGTACATTAAAATTTTGTTTAGTCACAATCTCACTTTTCACATTCTGGACAAGCGGTGGTCATCTATCCTAGCAAAAGATGTTACATATGTGCATAAGTGTAGTCAGTAGCATATGTCTTTTTAAAAATATGCAAAGAAACATGCAAAGAAACAAAAATAAGTCCAAAATATCTGTATTACACGCAGAAATGCCAACTTTGCAACCAATATTTCTCATCCATAACTATGGCACCCTAAGGATACCTGCATACATGCAAATGCTTCTGTGGGATCAGTAACGCAGCAGGGATTGCTTTTTCTTTCCAGTAACAGATTGCTGGGAAATACCAAACATGGCCTTGAGAATTCCAATGTTTGTTACAAATTTTTCTGGATGTGGTTGGAAAGAGGCTGTTTGGCGCCGGAGACCACTGCCACGAGGAACATAGCTCTGGGTCGGGGTTCGGAGCAGCTCCGGGTGGGAGCTCAGCATGGGCCGCAGTGTGGCAACTGCGGGGAGGGGAATCCCCGCGGCATGTGGCTCCGAGCCGCAGGGGCAGGGGTGCAAAGGACAGGCAACGCTGCCATAGCAAGACACCAGCATCGCTTCCAGTGACATCACCTCTGAGTTCCGGCACCTTTTTTTTTTTAGAAAAAAAGCATTGTGTATACATATATGGAAGGATTGTTATTCATTTGAAATAAACTCAAATAATGGTAGAAAGTGATAAAAAATATATAAGCCTAAGCAAAATACTGCCTAAAATTGCTGCATGATAAATTATTTATTGCTTCTCCTGTAGAATAGGAATGTGACTTTAATTGACCTTCCTGGCCATGAGAGCTTGAGGCTTCAGTTCCTGGATAGGTTCAAGGCTGCAGCTAGGTAAGTTTCAAAAGAATGGCTCTATTAGTATTTTCAAGACGTTACCGATGTATAGACTTATAGGATTGCTGCAAATAAATAAAAGGATTTGATGAAATATGTGCATCTCTCTCTCTCTTTTCCTAAACTTTTTTGTCTTGCTAATTGGAGAAGAGGAGAGTTTCAAAACAAAACAATTCACATTCAGATACCAAATTTTGACAATATCAAAACTTATTCTTAGAAGGAAAAAGTGCTGATTACAAGCAGTCTTGTATGGGGGGGGGTGAGGGAGAGTTTGTCTGTCTTGCTGATATACCACTTGAAGGATAACATAAGTTAATATCACTCACTGCAATTTTTTTGTATAGGGCAATTGTGTTTGTTGTGGATAGTGTAGCTTTCCAACGGGAGATGAAAGATGTGGCAGAATTTCTGTACCAGCTCCTGACTGACAACACAATTCTGAAAAATGCACCTCCCCTCTTAATAGCCTGCAACAAACAAGGTAATGCCTGTCATCTTTGAAATAAGCTGGCCTTCATTTACATATAATTTAAAATGTTTCTACTGATTAGTATTTTGCCATGCCTTTCATAAGTTATAGAATAAGTGCACATTTGGAAACTGGTTTCTGTCAATCCTGGTAAACTAATTTACAGCTAATATCTATTTCTGAAATTTGGATTATGATGGGAAATCATGGTTTATTTTAATGGTGGTTTATGAACTCAGCCAATTGGCCAGATACAAATATAACTATTATTTATACATCTGGATGGATATCAACAACCTGGTACTAAACCACAGTGTTGCAGTGGTGAATTCAGGGTTTAGTAACTGCCCTTTTTAGGAACTGAGTGATGACTGTGTCCGGATGTAATTATTGTGTGACTTTCCCCATTTCATGCAGTTAGATTTGCCTTCATGAGCTTTTCTGATGATAACTCAGATTAAGCCCTTTTCTAAATACCCTCCAGTTTCTTTGGAATGCACCCCCTAGAGTTCAGAGGCTAGCAGTGTCGTTAGCTTTTAGAAAGTTCCTTCAAATGTATTAAGCCATTGTTATCTATAGCACAGTATTAATATGTTTTTTTCCTTATTCCCTTCCATAGATGTTACAATGGCAAAATCTTCTAAGCTCATACAGCAGCAACTGGAAAGAGAGCTGTAAGTTCAAAGGATCAGCTTATCAAGTGTCACCTTCATGCATTTTTCTTTATGTGCAAGGTTACTGCCCAGTAGTGATGAACTTTTAAAATTGTTTTCATGTTGTCATGAAGACACAGTGGAAAGTAACATTGAGCAATGAAAAATAAAACCAATTTTGCCTGTAGAATTTCCAAACTCTTCTGATGCATGAGATCAGCTAGAGTTTTAAATAGCAACATACATATTAATTTAATCAAGTTACAGATGGCGCATGTTTTTTAAACATTGCTTTCAAAAATTATTCAAATGATTCTTGATTTAGTATCTCAGTTGGTGTCCTCCCTCCCTCACCACTGATTTTTTGTTGACTCCTGGAGACCTCCTGAATGAGTCCCTGCAGTTTTATTGACAAGATTTTGGAAGTGGTTTGCCATTGTCTCCTTCCTGAGAAGGTGTGACTGAGTTCCTACATTTAGTCCCTAAAATATCCAATTTTACAAAATTGTATTTCTTTTATAATCTAAATGGAAAATTATAGTTTTATGCATACTATATAGTTCACATTGACAAATAGCAATGGTTACTTTGTTTTCTCACACATATACCTGAGTCTCTTCCATCCATTAAAATAAGGAACATTTAAAGTAATGCCATAATTTGTTTTGTGTTTTCAAATTAAATTTCTGAGCAGATGTAGCACAAAAATGTGTTTTCCTTTGTTGAACTTTTAAGTTAACCATTAAAGCTAACCCTTGAATCATTATAATCTTATTTGTGATTATCACCTGAACTGACAACATATTGCAAAGATGTTGCTGAGAGGAAAATATAATTTTATTCTCCTTTTCTCCACTTTTCCTTTCCTAAAGTACAATTAAAGAATTAAACTCTTGACCAATTATTGAAACTTACATTTAATTTAATTATGATTGGCTGTTGCCAGATTTCTGTGTTTTGGCTACAAATACTGTATCTATGATCTAATAATTAGGTCATTTTTTCCAAACTTGGGTTATTCATCTGTTTTATTTATTTCTGTGCCATGCTTTCTCTTGGGCAGCTCAGAATGACTTAGAAGGAAGCAGTCTTAATAACAGTATAGCCAACAAAACATGAAAATAATAAATACAAAAATTAAAGTAAAAGTTGTTTTAAAGGGGAAAAAAACAATAAAAGATAATAGTTTGGTCCTGGAGAAGTTGTGATCCTACCCATATTAGCTAGTTTCATACATATTTCTCTCTAAAAATTGTGCAGCCTGCCCACAATGCCAGTTTTTTATTTTATACAGATCCATTCTCTTTGTCTAAACTTTTTCTCCTTTTTTTACAGCAATACCTTACGAGTAACTCTCTCTGCTGCCCCAAGTACCATGGATAGTTCAAGCTCCGGATCTGTCATTCAGCTTGGGAAGAAGGGAAAGGAGTTTGACTTCTCTCAGCTACCCATGAAAGTCGAATTTATTGAGTGTAGTGCCAGAGGAAGCAAGGGAGAGGAGGGTAGTCCTGACATTAATGACTTAGAAAAATGGCTAGCAAAAATTTCCTGAGCTTGAGTTTTTAAAAGGAGAGGTAGAGAGGAAGGTGGCAAAGAACATCGCCTGGAAAGAATAGGTATTGTAATGAGGCATGCAATTTAATAGAGCAAGAACCTGAGTTTTAAATAGTTTGGCTAGGAAAAAGGTGCACATTTGGAACTGTAGCAGTGGCGAGGACATTCTTGCTCAGGGAACTTTTTGCTTTCTATTCATTGTTCGCAGAAAGGCTCTGTTTGAAGGATCCTTGTTCTTTAAGTATAGCCTAGCAAAGTGTAGCTCCTATTTTGCTTCCCATTCTCACTGTTGCAGATAATTTTCCTACTCTGTTTGAGGAAAAGACCCTTTAAAAAGGAGAATCCTTGTTACACCAAAGTCACAAGATGAAAAGGAGCATTTCTAGATATTCCTAGATTCAAATTCCTTTGCTTCTGCTTTTCTTCCAATACTCATCTCATCTGAAATGTTTGTGATCCATGTCAACTTGTTATTTTATTCCTTCATTTTCTAGAAAATTTTATAGCACTCTGGAATGAGTAGAATTTACTATTGTAACTACAGTAATGTGACATAAAAAGGAATAGGTAACTACTACCAATATTCTGCGCAATGCCTAGCAGTTGGTATGTGTTGTTTTGCTTCTAAAAATTGACTGAATAATTGGTACACAAGATTAGAAAATCCTTCCTTCCTTCCTTCCTTCCTTCCTTCCTTCCTTCCTTCCTTCCTTCCTTCCTTCCTTCCTTCCTTCCTTCCTTCCTTCCTTCCTTCCGATGTGATGTTTTTATTACAGTATTTAAAGTGTGCTTCTGATAGTCCCCTATTCTTTGTCTGATACACATGTGGTTGAATTACTAACTTCTTAGCAAATGTTAAATTATATAGCATCTTCATGGAAAGAGAATGCCAAGATTGTAAATCTACTAAAATGTAACACGCTCTCTTCTGAGCATGTTACATTTTAGTAGATTAAAAACTTCCATTAGTGCTTTAAGATAATGTCATTCCATTAGCTCTTGGAAGATGTTTCTCCTGTAGAATGTTCAGTGTTTAAGAGAAGGAGTAACCATTAGAACTTGTATCTGTGGTTCTCTATCAAACAAGATGTAGCTGTTCTCAGTGATATTCTTGTTTAACAGTGTATTTTATATGCCATACTTTTTACAGCAGAAATAAGTAAGTTAAAAATTTTTTAGTCTGTCACAAGCTGGACTTGATACTTTTTCTAGATTAGTTGCATTTCCCAAAAAGTGATACATACACAGAAAACACATTTACAGTAATTGTTCTTTTGAATGCTTAGTATACCTCTCCTCTGACCTGTACCTGTTACTAAAGACCAAGTTCTATTAAAATAGTTTTCTTAAATTGTATGAATGGGGCCCTAAGATTTATGTATATCCTACAAAAATCTGTTCAGTATTAATAGCTTCATGATTTGATCCAAAGTATAGATTTAGAAATAGCTTTTTGTGCATTGGGTGGCTTGCAAGTAAAGCATCAGGGTCATGCCTCTAAACTGTGTTTGAGCTTAGGAATGGAGTTGTGTTCTCTTGCTTTGAACTTTACTTTTATTTCATAAGCTTTTTGCCAAATCCAAAATAAAAGTGGTAAAGAAATCATGAGTACTTTGCTTGCCATGAGGCCTATGTCCCACATTGTCCTTGAACAAGCTGCAAAGTTGTAGAAACCCACATGTTTTTCATTATTATTTATGTCTATCAATAAAGATATTTGCCTAACATACCCCTGATTTTCCCAAGCACATTTTCTTTAAATAGAATATGTGAATATATTGTTTCAGAGTGCATTTTAAACATGGTTATTTTTGCTTGTGAAAGCTTACGACTCTTGCTACAAAATTCTATATGGTTAAAAGATGTGATATTTTAACAGGAGTTACTGTACATTCTTTTGTATTTCATTTCTAAATTGTAATTGGGAGGGAGGCTATAAGGAAGCAATAGGGATGTTGTAGAATTTAATTTGTTATAGGATTTAAACCTTAATTTCTGGAGCGGTGTCAAATAGCAGTGTGTGAAGAATTATATCACAGTTACAACCAACATTAAAAATCTGTCTACTGCAGGATGTTTAATGAAAGCCCTTCAGGCTAGAGAAATGCTGGATTACTTGTGTGAATACAAATGCTTTATATGTAGCAATAAAATTACCTTATATATTTTTAATGGGAATTTAAAAAGACAGAATTACAAGACACAGGTATATATATGTACAGTATATGTTTTCTGTTTCTGTATTTAAATAATTGCTGGAATAAAAGTAAATAAAAATCTTTTCCTATAGCAATAGGAAACTACTCCCATAGTTTTATTTGCCCAATATGTATCTGCCAATTGAAGGCAGCATTTTTTTAAGGATTTGTTAATGGTGCGAAGAACATTTGCATTTATGGAGAGTCTGCTGCTTTTATTAAAAATAAGTTCTGATATGATATTTATACAGAAATTACCTTTAATGTGATTTATAACCAAGAGCTTAAAGACTTTGCTCTGCTTCATGCTGGGGGTGGTTGATAGATGAATATCAGATCCCATCTCCCCCCCTCCCTCCCCATGTTTTAGCTATTGTATTTTTGTATTTTTATATTTTTGGAGTATTTTATTCATATAATTTTATCTTTTTAATATTGTAAGGTGTCCAGAGTTATCCTGTGCTAAAATGAGGAACCAGTAAAATTAATTAATAAATAAAATTATGTTCTATTATACTACCAATTCCAATGAAAAGTGGTCCCAGTGAGACTGTCTCTTCTTTTTTGTCTATAATCTGTTTTTCCTCTCAATTATCAATTCAGTGGGAAACTCCCCCTTGCGTGATTTCTGTAAATTGCTCTGGGGAGTGCTCTAGAAACTTCTTTGAAAGCTCTTCAGCTCAGCTATGTCCATCTGGGGAATTTTGCTGCTGTTTTCACAAAAAAAGGATGTTAAGAGATGGAACAATGGTATAATCAGGCCTGTGATGCTGTCTGAGAGTACTCTTTGCTAAGAAAGAGTAAGCAAATATTTTGAGTAAGCAAATATTCAGCTTGGTGAAAGTTTTCTCTTATTCTTTTTCTGCCTAATCTTTTGAGAATTTATTTACATGGATTTACTACTGCTAATCTTTGTGCATATTTATCAGAACCACATCTCTGCAACTTCTGCACCCAAATGTGTTGGAATAACAGCTCCCAGAATTTTAGCTAGATGGCATAATATCAATGCCCATGTTTTCTGCTTTCTCTTCCACAAATAATCAAATGTTTCTGGTATAGGAAGCTATAACTGTGGCAAAATAGAGACCATAATAGAGGGCTAACCAGCCTGTTTAAACCCCTGTGAAGAAGGCTCCACATTCCATTGTGGAGCAACTGCTTAGAACATTCATCCTAAGGCCATTAAAATTTGCCTCTTCATAATTTAAATCTTTTTTTTAAACCTGTCTTCTGGAACAACTTTAAACCATTCAATTCAATCCTCTACATCAGGTGTGTCCAACCTGTGGCCCACAGGCACATGCGGCCCCAAACAGCTACTGTAGTAATATGCTCCCATAAGGCTGTAAACTTTTAACATTATGTGATTTACATAGATTAAGTATATTATATATTTTGTATGCAGCCCAAGACTATTCCTGTTCAGTCAATGTGGCCCAGGCAAGCCAAAAGATTGGACACTGATGTTTTACATCTTGGCCTTTTGGATACTTACAGGTGTCATGCCTCCCCACTGTCTTACATCTTCAGGCTAAATACATCCATTGCCTCCAGTTCTATAAACATTTTGCCTTCCAGGCTCATCATCTTGATAATAAAGATAATAAATAATAAGAAAGACATTTGAAATACATGTCGAACCATTTTTGTGCTTCGTGAATCATTGTGTGAAACCAGAACTAGTGGGGAACGCCTCACATCAAAACAAAACTAATGGACAATTGGAGTATTGCTTTGAGGGTGAACCAATACAACGGCGCTTGAGTTTGTCTGCAATAATTGTTTTAAGTATTAGATGTATAGTTGAGAGATAAACTTTTAAGACGTTTGCCTTCAAACTATAAAGACTTCAGTATTATGATCTAGCCATTGAGGTGAGGAAGCAGTCTGGAATTTCTCTATGGTAAATTATAAATTATGAATAGACTTAAGATACATCTGAAATTCCAGCAAGATGCAGTATTCTTTATATGTATTGGAGGCCCCTCCACACACAAAACCCTGGGCTTTATAAACAATTGCCGTAGAATAAAATCCAGACCAAGTCTCTAAACAAAACAAACTTCTAAACAAAACAAACCTTCCCTCATATCAACATTATCCATTAATCCATTTTTTATATTTTAATGGTTTTTTATGTATCTGATCTTCTGGAGAAGGAAAAGAAACATTTCTACTTCAAAGATGGAAGTGTATACTTATGTATAATTGTTGCTAGAGATTATAGTTGAAGCAGATGAACTATAAGGGGGACTGTGGTTTCTGATGAGTTTGTATCCTTGCAGACTCCCAACTTTTTAAAAAAATGGTCAATTCATGTACTTCAGACATACATTGTGTGTTTGGGAGGCCAAGGTATCTTCAAAATACCTTATGCCGTGGTGTCAAAATTGTCACGTATGCTCATCTCTTATTCTGTTCAGCTGAATTTTCAGAAAAATAAATTACACCATGGTTGTATAATTTGTCACTTAACAAAAAAACTTTGGATTTTTCCAGTTGTTCCTTAGAGATGTGTAATACTACACATCTACACATTCTACATTGGTTCTTTCACATCTTTGTATGGCAAAGGTTTAATAGGTATTAAAAGGAAATACTGTAGCTGGACTTCCTTCATAATTTAAAATATGTTCAGTTTCTGTTGATACAATATTAAATTGTATCGCCTCCAATTTTTGCTATGGGGTAATTATGTTTGAGCTTCTGGTAAGGTATCTAAAAACATGAAATTTATTTGCTTAGTTTTGGGAGATGCTTTTCAATGCCAGTGTGGTTTATTTAATATGAATGAGACTTTCATGCTTTACAGAGATAATTTTGCCAAGGCATCAAAATCTCAGACCTTTAGAAAATATTCATCTCAGCTATGCCATTTTTTATTTACATGCAGGTCAAGTCATGTTTCCAATTTGGATTTAGTATGCCTACAGCTACAATGACTGCCAGGTTTTACATGTCCTTAACCCCAGCGCCTGCCCGAGGAAGAGCTTTCTCTCTTTCTTAAAGTAAATCTCCTATGAAAGGGAATAACATAACGTAGCATTTACATTTCTCTGCTCTGACGGTGCAAAGGGAGGTACCATTCCGATAAATCCTTGCATTTACCTATTTCTTTGGAATAGGCAATAAGAGACTGATTATGTATTCTCTGATGCTACTGTTCCTTAGATTATGGGGTCTTTTGAAAGCTAAAATTAAATATACTTTGAAGGCTCTATTTTGGTTAAAAGTGCCTTTCTTAATAGGAGTTCATTGCTGGGGGAAAAGTGCTAGCTTTAATTTATTCATTAAATAAATGGTCTATATGCTTTCCCCAATTATCTCTTTCCATTGTTTTTGGTGTAGATGCTTATCTCCATGTAGAAAGCCCACCTAAGTCGTTTTCCTTTGTTAACAGTAATAAGCTATATTTCATTTAATTTTCACTAGAATCGTAATAATTGGGAATTAAATATCTGAGCCTCTATAACGTTCAGCTCACTGTAAATTGTGTTGTCCTTTTCACGCATTATCAATTTACCACCCTGCCTTGCTTTAATTTTTTAATCACTTTTTGCAATGGTATGAGGGAACGGTAGGGGGAAGAGCTGCAGCCAGCTAAGCTGCCCACAGCAGGAATATGGGCATGGCAAACACTCAGAAGAAACCTGCCCTAGTTTCTTGGGCTGTAAAGGCAACAGTGGAGAAATGTATTTTCAGACTTGCAAGATTCTGATAATGTAACCTTACAATAATTTGTTCATCTAGGTGTGCTTCTTGTCAAAAAATTGCAGGTTTTCAGTAATTTGGTTTTATCTTTAAAAATGTTCTCTTTTCATGAAATACCCCAGAGAAAGAAAACGGGATGGGATAACCTGCTTCTGGGATTACATGTGTGTAACTAGGACCACTTCAAATAGTCTGTTTACTTTAAAACATTTTGTTTTCAATGGTGAAATGCAAAAATAGCATTGTCGGATCCAGTACATCCACGGCAAGAATGCACCTCACAACAATTAGGCAATACCACTTAATCCTGTCTTGCCATTATTGTCCCCCCCCCTTTTTTCTTTTCAGTGGTGAGCAGCACTGCAGAAACAGCTATTTCATTTTGGTAGTTTGCATAAGGGGTGCCTACATGGCTACTGCATGGGAAACCTGATTGATTTTGCTTCTCAGCATCTGGTCACCCAGAATAACAAAAAGCAGTAGGGTAAAGTGGGTAAAACTTAGGATATTTATGCCAGGAGGAGGAAATCGTCTCTCTTTTACTGGAAAGGAATGCATTTTTCACCACAAATGCAGTGATACTAAGTTATGGCCGTTGTTTTTTTGTGGTGTATTTGATTGCTTAAAGGTAAAGGTAAAGGTTCCCCCGCACATGCGTGCTAGTCGTTTCCAACTCTAGGGGCCGGTGCTCATCTCCGTTTCAAAGCCGAAGAGCCAGCGCTTGTCCGAGGACGTTTCTGTGGTCATGTGGCCGGCATGACTAGACGCCAAAGGCGCACGGAACGCTGTTACCTTCCCACTGTAGTGGTCCCTATTTTTCTACTTGCATTTTTACGTGCTTTCAAACTGCTAGGTTGGCAGAAGCTGGGAGTAACAGGCGCTCACTCTGTTACGCGGCACTCGGGATTCGACCCGCCAAACTGCCGAACTTCTGATCGACAAGCTCAGTGTCCTAACCCACTGAGCCACCGTTGATTGCTTACTTGCTGGTAAAAGTGTGGTCTGATTGGTTGCCCTTTTTCAGCATGTACTGCAGACTTATAGTGTAGAAGTCACTGTTATGTCCACTCACTAAAATAGTTAAGTGACCATTCACATCTTTCATCTCATAAAATTGGAACCTGGAATGGCTGATCAAATATGGTAGCTCTCAAAAGTTCTTGTCAAAAACCTGAATGTTATTTTTATAACTAATTCTGGAGACAAAGCAGAAAACAAGTGTGACAACCATAAAGTGAAAATAGCAGTGGAGATAAACAAGCTGCCTCTCTGCTAATGGTAAATGAATGAAGCAATATATGAGGCGGGGAAGTCACAGAGGTGCTTGCAAAAATGACAATATCCAGGACAAATCAGCAAGGAAATTAACAGGTCAGCAGATTTCAGAAGGGAAGAAAACTCCAGACAGATGATAAATAGATTTTGCTACAATTAGACAAACTACATTGTGCATGGATAAATGGTTGTGCAGGACTACAAGTAAGCAGAAGTAATTTCCAAAGCATATAACTGAAATGTTTCGGCTGTACAGAACTGAGATAGAAAAATACTATTCCATAATGAAAAAAAACCCACATTGGTTATAACATTGTAGTTAATCTCTGTGACACATTTTGTAATTTTAGCTGAAGTGACAGCTAAAATTATATCTCAGAAACTCAGTTTCTCTGTAGTGCATCCAGAATGTGACTACATGGACTATCACACATTGATTGACAACATCTGGAGATGTCTTTGTGTAGTTTTTTTCTACTTTCACATTTATCTGAGTTTCGTTTATTGAAGACATTGACAAATCACACTTTTCCCCAACAATTAACAAAGACTTTCTAGACCCACACACTGCAGCAACTATAATTTTTTACAATGATTGTTGGCTGCATTCTCAACCGTAATAGTGGGTGAAACCAAGCATCTATATTGTGCCCGGGTGTGTATACATACACCTCTACACAGCTCTGTGTGTTAATGTATGTTTTATGTCACTATGAGACATGCATACACATGTATACCAAAATTACATACACTATCGCTTCGTCATTGCCAAGGTAAATTTATGGAGACAGACCATTTATTCTCTCTCAACCTTTGTTCGTTCATGCAGAAATTACTATCACTCATAATAATAAACCACCTTGAATAGTCCTGTTGGTTAAAAATCAGGTGATCTTATAGGGTAATTTTTTTGAAGTTATAGTAATTAACAATCCTGTTTGAAATTTGGCAACTGGTTTGAATGTTTTCATTACAAGAATCTACTTTAACAATTGAAAGCATTGCATAACGATGTTTAGGGAGTGGGAAGGAGAAATATATGTTTTTCAACCTAAATTTAATGGCGCTCTTACTGATTATAGTGACTTATGCAGGGAATAAAGACTAATCCAGAGTTCCCTGATACAAATCATGCTTGTAAGTAGACAGCGGTGTCCCTGGTTTTCCATATTCACTCAATTATACATTTGTTCTAGGGCTTTCCATTAAAGTTTTTAAAAAATCACACACCTGGACTATGTGACATAAGTGAAGACTTTAAACCATTTCTGATATTAAAATATGATGCAGGAAGCTGTACATGCACCACAGAGTGTGCCAAGATGTTCTCTTTGAAAATGGGGTATACTGTGCAGAAAGACCACCACTGTCATGTATTAGAATTCACTTATAGCTTGCTCTTCCTCCTCTTTATAGCTATAGAATCAGAGACCTGTATTATATTATAACAGTTGCAACGGGACTGCTGTCTCTGGTGTATAAATGGTAACGCTCAGCGAACTGATCAGTATTAGGTTACTACAAGATGCAGCTACAGCTAATATGTTAAACTTTGAAATTAGGCAGCCTATATAATCTTGGGGTTTTCTTTGTAAATTTTAGCTCAAGTTGATGGAGACTTGATTTTTATTTTTTACAAATATACAATTTAAAAAAAAAGTACTCCAAAAGGATAAAAGTCCCCATGGCTGAAAGTTGTATACACACGATTAAAGTGTCTTGTGGAAAATTCTGAATTGTTTTGGCATTTTTAATAAAGTACATTATATTACAACTAAATAAAACAAAAAAAGAAAAGGCTAGAGCCAGCTGTTGATTTGTGTTGAGCCTCCCCACCCTAGAGAGGTATTGAGAGAAAAAAAATCCTCCCCAACCAATAACTCAATTTGTATTTTGAGGAAGCTAACCAATAGGAAGCAACACAACAAGCGTGGTGTCAAATGAAGCTGACAAATCCTGCATTTTGCATTAACAAGAACATCCTCCTTCACTCGCCGGTGGTTCCTGTGGTTTGTCCAATTTAATGTCTATCACTGAAAAAAAAGGGTTAAGGGAGATAAGCAAAAAAAAAAGCCATTCCTTTGGTCATTGTGAAACAAGAAGTGTAGTCCTTGACTTACAACCACAATTGAGCCCAACATTTATGTTGCTAAGCGAGAAATTTGTTAAGTGAGTTTTGCCCCATTTTACAACTTTTCTTGCCACATTTGTTAAGTGAATCACTGCAGTTGTTAAATTAGTAACACGGTTGTTAAGTGAATCTGGTTTCCCCATTAACTTTGCTCGTCAGAAGGTCGCAAAAGGGGATCACATGATCCTGGGAGCCTGCAACTGTCAAGCATCTGAATATAAATCACGTTACCATGGACATACTGCAACGGTCTTAAGTGTGAATAATGGTCATAAGTCACTTTTTTCAGTGCCATTTTAACTTCGAACAGTCACTAAGCAAACTGTTGTAGGCCGAGGGCTGTACCCGTACTGTATTAACCAGCAGCACCAACTCTGAAGGGGAAGAATAAGCATTGTCTGGCCTTAAAATCTGCTTAAATACACTATAGAGATAATTCTGATTAACAAACACAGATATGTACACTGCTAAAGAATGCTTATAGCAAAGTTCAGATGGACTAATCAATTATCTTCTTTATCCTGAAAATATTAAGAGTTCCATTTCCATTTATCCTGTTCCCTCTTTAGAATCTGTCCATTACTGATCATTTGGCAATCTATGATAAGAGTTAGGAAATAGATTATATAACCAACTGTTACATCTGATACTCAGTTAACCAGTGATAGTAGTATAAATGCAGAACCAGGACATAAAAGGAGATCTAAATCGTGCCACTATCCCTCCAAGGAATAAATCATTGGAACTCAAAGTGTATACTCAGTGTATACTGTATACTCAGTGTATCTCCTCTAAATGTAAATAGTCCCATTAAAAACGGGTGGAATTTCTCCCTGAACTATCCTGGAGGACACTCACTTTAAAAAGCAACACAAGCAAGGTATTTTGTTAGTAGTTTTCCAGGCCATGCTTTCTGTATGTGCTGCTAACATAACTAACATATATTACACTCAGTCTACGCCACCTAAATGAGCTACCCTTTCCCAAAATAAAAAAGTAAGGGATTAGACTAGAAGGCAGACATCTCTCTCTTTTGCTACAGGGACTTAAAGCATGTTTCTTTTTTTCTGTCCAAAGAAATATTTGCTTGTCTGGATTGTTTTTAGGACTTTTGGATAAATGAAAATTAGGCCCAGTGTACCTCCTTCTCTTCCGTGACTACAAAGTACCATAGATTGTATCAAAACTGCAACTTTCAAAACCTTGACTGCAGCCTCTGTTGTTACTGAAAACCACAAAGGTAAGTGGAGCAATTTATGTGTGCGGCGGAGACTGTAACAAACCAAGGTCTTGCAGGTATGATGGAGTGGGGAGTTGGCTTGGGTCTCCAGGATCACAGCAGCTTTGAGCATGCTGTTGGGCCAATTGAGATGGGGGGGAGATATAGTAGGAAGGTGAAGGCAGTTGCAGCGTCCCTGCAGTTGACTGGGCAGACCGCCAAACACTTGAATTTTCATTACATGACCACAGGGGCGCTATGGTGGCTGAACTGGTATAAGTTGCAAGTCCCTTTGTTTAGCACTGTTATAATTTAAAAGGTTGCTGAATGATGTGCTTGTTAAGGGAGGACTACCTTATTAAGGAAGACTGAATGGCAAGACATATTTCATCTGAGTATTGGCATGCAAAGCTCAGGTAGAAAAAAGAATAAGCCAAGCACATCATTCAGATTGGTAAAAGGCACTGGAATGAGCTGACACTTGATCAGAAAACTTTCAATTTTTGATATCTCATTTGTACAAGATTTAGATTTTCAATAATGAAAAGAACTTGAAGCATGCATTAATGTCTCAGGAAAATAACTGAGCAACAGATGCTGTGGAAAGTTCAAATTATTGAACTTTGATTGCTGTGAAAGCAAATAAAATGGAAATGGAAAAAAGGAAAGCAATTCCTAAATTGAACACTGAAATTTAGCGAAGACACATGCTGGTTTTGATTTGGAAGCCACTGAAATGACTAACTACAGTACTTTTACAAAGTGAAAGCATACATAAGGCTAAGGAAGGAAGTATAATTCACATTTGTTATAACTAAATTAACTAAAATTCAGATGGCAATGCTGAAATAAAATATTTTTAAAGCTCTTTTAAAGTAGTGTTCACATAGTCACTCAGCATGTTAGAGTCTGCTTGAGTTAATTTCTAAATCACACTTATTTGTTAAGATCAGCAATTCAGGGAGAAGGAGGACTTACACAGTCCTCTTCAATAACTTACATAAAGAATGTTAACATGGTATAAATTGCCATTAGCTGGCAACTATCCATGTATATTCACTATTTCCTGCCAGCCTCAGGGACAGAAGGAAGTCATTATTGCTGGGTTTCATTTATTTCAAATAAATAACAGTTAATTGAACAATATTCATTAGTACTGCTCTGTGCTAATGCTTTCATTTGGTGTATTCATCCCATAATGGGAGAAATGAGATTCTGAGTTCAATTTAACAAGGTCATTTTGTGTGTCTGAGGAATTCATAATAGGAAGGAAGTGATTAGCTGATTCATCATCAGACTTCTGATACCTTACAGTACAAAGCTGAATGTTACCAAGACACAAAGTTGTTGGCTGTAGTACATTCAGTCTTTCCCAGTAGGAAAATACAGCCAAAACAATCTGAAACATTTTTTTACCCATCTGTGATATAAATTCTAGAGATATAGAATTCTTGAAAGACTTGAAACAAATGTAGAATCAGCACATAGATTTCTGGGACTTTTCAAAACAGTTGCCTTTTGAAATCCACATAGCGATCTTGAGATCAGCTGAAAACCTTTGAACTTTTCTTGATATACGCTTACATTAAAATATATGGAAAGCTATATTTCCCTAAGATAATAAAGCACCAAAAGTTTGTCACCAAGAAATGCTGAATTCTAAATGAGTCCATTCTTATGTGTTTGCCCGTTGCCCCTTCTGTATTCTATGTTGACTGAACGTAAAGGGAAAGACAAAGGAAAGTGCAAAACTTAATTTTGTGGGCACTGATCATTATAATCAGCCTGATATATTGCTCACTTTCAAGTCCTTCACCCCAACCACTAAGAACTACTTTTTATTTAAAAAACTCAATATCATCCCAACTTTAATTTTAATGTAAACTAAAGAAAGTTCTGGGAGTGCTGAGTTTGTATTGAGGCAATATAGGTAGTCCTCAACTTACAACCATTTGTTTAGTGATGTTCAAAGTTACAATAGCACTGCAAAAAGTGACTTATGACTGTTTTCACACTTATAAGCACTGCAACATCCCCATGGTCACGTGATCAAAATTCGGGCTCTTGGCAACTGGCATTTATTTATCACAATTACACTGTCCTGGGATCAGGGGATCACCATTTGTAACCTTCCCAGCTGGCTTCCAACAAGCAAAATCAACCGGGGAAGTCAGATTCACTTAATGACCACATAATTCACTCAATGACTGCAGTCATTCCCTTAACTATGGCAAAAAACGGTTGTAAAATGGGACACAACTCACTTAACAACTGCCTTGCTTAGCAACAGAAATGTTGGGCTCAATTGTGGTCATAGGTCGAGATTACCTGTATTACAAATGGCCTAAATCAATTTTCTAGGCTAAAAATGTGGCTTAATTGTATTATACTTAATGCATTAGCCAAATTATTCCTCAGGCTTTATATAACAATTTGTATTTCTTTTAACTTCTGCATTCTGTCAGTCCAAAGCGTACCGTATATTGCCCATGGCGAGAGACAGACCTTAGATTAAAACTAATATTCTTCATTTTTGGAGCTTTTTAGAGAACTTGGACTTTTGTATTATTTTGGGTGGTCTTATTAATTATTTCACTATTTAGATAGTGGATTGTATTGACTGAATAGTTAAAATATTTCTTGCTGTTCCAACAGATACAACAAGATAGTCCTGACTCCAGATGGGCTCAGATAGTGCCATACTATGTGATCCAGGTGACCTGCTCTCTGTAGTAGCATCTGCCCAGCCTTACTCCAAGGTCTGCTTTGCCCAAATTTTGCCAGCCTTACGAAAGGGTGTGAAGACCTGGCTGTGATTTTAGGGAGTGTGACTTGCTTTTTAAAATGCCCCAGACTTTGTATTGTTACAACTAGTTTTAGAGAAATTGTACTTTTCTGTTCTGCTTTTATATTAGTTTCTGAATTGTGATTGGCCTCTCTGAATTATTTGCTTAAGTTAAGCCATATACATTTTCCTAAATAAAGGAACAAATATTTCCCCTATTTCAACCATTGATGGGCGGGGGGTGTCAATGGAACAGTAGAGGAAATCTCTTCAAGCTTGAAATAATTTGGAAGAAGATATATAACATATGTACAGTACATGTTACATGTAAGACTGCAACATACAGCCTTATCACCACAATCACAAACTAACTTACTTGCCACTTTAAACATCCCATTTCTTATTTATCTGAATTGCTTCTGAGTTCCTAAATGGAAATTCTCTTTGTGAAACTGTTGTTCTTAATTAACAAAGGATACTCCCTTCTTTACTCTTCTCTTGAACGCTCTCCATCCCTGGTAGGGCTGATGCAACACGTCGGAAGAGCTAGAGATACCAAGGGCAATAGGAATTGGGATTAAACAACAAGACAAGAAACAATCATGACCTTTGCATCCAAAATGAAATTGAAACTAGCAACAATACTGTGCACGTGACTTTTATAAAAGAAGAATCCCAAACTATATTCCACTAGTGCAGGGGTAGGCAACCTCAGCTCTTTTATGACTCATGGACTTCAACTCCCAGAATTCCTGAGTCGACTCAGGAATTCTGGGAGTTGAAGTCCATGAGTCATAAAAGAGCCGAGGTTGCCTACCCCTGCACTAGTGCATTAGCTGAAAGTTACAAGAACAAGTGCTCTTCAGATTAGTATCACAGGGAAAAGTCCTTCCACTGAACAGTGAAAGCCACATGTTTCCAGGAGGTATCATTTCAATTTCTAGCATATGAAGTAATTTGCCTGGAGAGCCAACTGACTGCAAATCAGGGATGAATTAAATAAAAATGATTTTTGTATAAAGTGATGGCATCCTGAAAATAATCAGGTCACGAAGGCCTATTTGCTATATAACAGTTTTCACCAACAGAATAATAATTTCCCTATATATTCTCCCTCCTCATCTTGTTATGTATCCTTTCTCATGTATGAAAAATGCAATTTCTTATGTGTACCCAAGAATAAACATTGCATTACCTGTTTTACATTGTATCCCGTTTTTGCACTTGTTTCAATAAACATGACATTCAGTTCTTTAGCTCTTTGTTCCCCTTCTTCAATGGTAATTTGCCTAGAGTCAGACAAGAGGGAAAACGGTAGCTGATTCAATGCAAGTGGGGAATTGGGGAAAACAGGCTATCTTGGAATTGGGATCCACCTACTTCCATAACAAATGCAAGAAGAAATACTACTCTAGGGAATCACTTCCTTTGACAAAGACCTTAGAGCACGGGTGTCAAACTCGCTGTGTCACATGACGTATCATGACATATAGTGACTTTTTTTGCACTGCCAGAGCTGGGGTGGGCACAGCCTCTGCATGATGCAACCAGCCCATGGGCCGGCAGTTTGACACCCTGCCTTAGAGGTTTTCCACAGTATGAGACCTACTGCCTTTCTTCAACTTTTCTGTATATAGTATAAACAAATTAAGAGACAGCTTCTGTAACTACAATGCTTCCTTTTCATTCTGAAGGTGTCTATTTACCTTTTATCTGCAAGGTCAGTTTTGTTGCCCACTAACATAATGATGACATCACTTCCTCTTTCTGTTCTGACATCATCAATCCATTTGGAAGTTTGTTGGAATGAATTGAGATCTGTGAAGAAAAACCAGAAATTAGGTACGGGGCAAATGCCAGTCTTTCCAACAGATGATGGAAATGGCTTAGCCAATGGATTTGAAGAGTTTTTTTTATGATTTCTGACAATAGTCATAGTGCTAAATGAATTTGAGAAAATTCATTCAGACTCAGGGATGGATAAACTCTGGTTCCCAAATATTTTTGAATCACAACTCATATAATTTTTAGCCAGTAAGGTAAAGGATGCCGGAAATTTTACTCCACCAATATCTGGGTTCTTCCCCCTGGATCAGTCAATTAATTCAGAGTGACTGAATATTGAGCTTAAAATTATTATATGTGAAAATTTAAAGGGGATTTTGCACCAATTACTTAAGCTATCTCATAGGGTTATTTGAACATTAAAGAGAAGTTGGACAGCTGACTGGATTTCCTTATAGAGAATCTCATTTCCTTAGAAAAAGGAAGTGAACAGAAGGCTGACGATTTGTTGCTTTATTATAACTGTAATCCAAACAGTGATTGGGCATGACATCAAATGTGCCTTTTACCACAATGTCCATTAGAATGTTCTCAGCAGCACCTCATCTTTGCCTATAGAAGAAATAGAACTAATGCCAACTGAGAAATTTCTCTCAGCTGATTTTTTTTATCAAAACACAGATTATTATTCCCCCTCCCCCTAACCAATTAATTTAAAAACATGCATATCACACACAACATTTATAAAATTTACAACTAATCTATTTTTAACCACAAGCTTCAAACAGAGCTAATACTAACATTTTAAGCATTTCTGTATTAGTAACTTGCAGCCGCATCCAGACATTGTTCTGATAAAGTATCCCTTGGGAAAGACATTTTGTGTAGCACAGCTGTAAATTCCAAGTACAGTAATGCTCTTTTCCCCAGTATTCTTGTTTTGTAGACTATTTGGTCACATGTGTCTTTTGTTCATACAGCTAATTTTCTGTGTACACCTTCATTTCATTTTGTTTGAGGCAACTTCTTATAAAAGAATTGCCATTAATTTGTTTTAATAAAATAATTTAAATCAATTTTTACTTGATTTCAAATTAAATTAATTATATTGGTTGACAATGAGATTTTTTTTAGTACAATTGCCAAATGCAATAAACTGGTTTTAGGTATATGTGTGCACTAATTATTTCAACACCAATACATTTTAACAACATATTCTATTTGTAAATGAATGCAAATGCAAATTATACAATTTTTTGTGCAAAAATAAAACAAAATAACAGATTTAAGAGCTGTTATCATTAGTTATCCTTAGATTAAAAAATAATTCCATCATCCAAAACTTTGTTATACTGTATTTAACGAACAGATGCTTTGGGATTAAAAAAAAAAGACTGACTACATTTGATTGTGTATCACCATGGCATTAAAACAAAATTCGAACAGTGTATGAAAAATAAAGGTTCCCTAAACGTCTGCTGGCTATATCTATACATTTTCCTTGATAGCACTCTATTGCCTTCTTTTTAGCATTTTTTTCAACTTCCCAGCTTAAAAAAGGCAAGGCGTCCCGCACCAGGACCTGAAAGTTTGTTTAAGCAGGTTGCTAGGCAACCTGTTCACACTCAGCCCTTCTTATCCTCCCACTTTTGAATTAGCCCATACGGATCGCATTTCCTTCAATTTGAGCCATCTGAAGGTCCGTCGCTGCAATGCATTCTGGTGCTCTGCAACCTGGCTGTCTGAGGAGAATTTGGCTCTCCGGAACAGTTTCCTTCAGCTTTTTGTGTGTGTGTGTGTGTGCAAAAAAAGGTGCCGGAACGCTGTTCTGAGCGTTCTATGGGAAAAAAAGCCCTGGTCCTTCCAAAGCGATCCATTAGAAAAGGAGCATTTATACTGAGCCACTTTTGTCTGTTCACCCTCAATTGCATTGGTCAGCTGGAGCCACTAGAGGGAGGCACATCCTCCTTTCTGTCACTTTCCACTCCTCTTATGTTCATTTCAATAGGAACAATACAATGGTGAGAAATGGCTTCAGAAAAAGCTAGTGTTTTCATGGCAGAACCTGGATCCAGGATTTCAGGATCAGAATTATTTTATCTTGGTAGCTCCTTTAGCATGGAGACAGGTTTTGTGGAAGGAAGAAAGCGAGTGCTATCTGAAAGTCATTGATCACTGAGGGAACTAAACTATGGAATTTGCCCCCAGAAGGTTTGTGGATGGCCACCAGTTCAAATGGTTTACAAATGAGTGTAGACAAATTCATGAAGGATAACCAGTAGTGCAGGTTAAGTAAGATTATGAATAATTTATTGTGGCCATTTCAGATAAATCTTTTTCCACACTACTATTCCGTTTTACAACCACTTTTTACAGACAAGGAAAAGATGCCATTGCTGATAAAAAAAGCATGTGCTTACGCAATAACATCAGTATAGTTACAGACACCAAATATAATTGCTTCTGCTACCCTGATGTTAAATACTGTTTCTTGAGAATAAGTACTATGCATCTATGTAGGAAAAAATAGTTCATTTTTGAAATTAAAGGAATAACAAACACCTGTAGACACAAATATTTATCTGTCTTGATTGTAGTATACTTCTTAAACCACAGGAGAGATGCATGGAAAAAAGTCTAGTGTGTCCCTCTAGGAGTAGGTCAGCCAACGTTATCATGCCTGTCATCTCTGTCTCTCTGAGTGATCATTTGGAAATATTCTGGCACTGGGCACTGGCCCTTTGCCCTGTGGTCTAGCTGAAGCTGAAGCTAAGACTGCTGCACTTCTACCTTTCCCATAATGTAGGTCTGATCCGGGAGACTTTTCTTATGAACTGGATTTGCCAATGTGGTTGTAATGGTAGATCATGCCTAGGGAGCTATGGATTAAAAATGACCATCAGCTAAAAGGTGTTATGTAGTCAATCACTCCCTTTCGGCCTATTTGAGGATAAAATGGATGTATGTGAATATTACAAATTAAGTGTAATTTGAAGAAAACGTGAGATATAAATATAATAAATCAAAGAAATACAAGCACTTTTAAAGCAAAAGAGCCACAGATTGTTCTGGTGATGGCAGTTGAAGCCATCCTGAGAAATATTACAATGATAGATATTGCAAAGGAAAACAGAAGTGCAGTCAAAAGTACTATCGCTTTAGATGCAAACATGTTAAAAGAAATAAACTAATGTGTCATTTTTTAAAAAAAGACCCACAAAAATTTACATAGGCTATTTATAAAAATACCGATCAGAAGATATTTCAGTGTTTTGCCTGTTTGCTAATTTCACTCGGCCCATAAATGAATTCATCTTTAGCCTATGGGCAATCAGTATTATATACACAAAAGGAAATAATGTACTCTTAACAAGATTTAAAAAGCATTGATCTAATTTTTCAGGAAGGAACCAGAGTATAGTTAAAGGATTCCTGCTTTACTTGGCATGAGACTTCCCACTGGTATCAAGTCTAATAATAGTGGAAGCAGAATGTGGGATTATTTGGACTATCAAGCTACTCCTTAAGGCAGTCTTTCTTAACCCTGGCAATGTTAAGTTGTGTGGACTTCAAATCCCAGAATTCCCTACCCACCACCTGGCTGGGAATTTAAAGTATGCCTCTAATATTCATTGAACCTCTTAAGAACTAGCCTTAACCATTACGCCAGTTTGGTGTAATGGTTAAGGTATTGGGTTAGAAGCTCAGAGACTGTGAGTTCTAGTCCCACCTTTGGCCAGTCATTTTCTCTTTCACCCTAGGAAAGAGGCAATAGCCAACCACTTCTGAAAAACCTTGCTTTAAAAAACCCCAAAGGGGTTTGTCCAGGCAAGCACCCAAAATTGATAAGATTAAACAGAAGAAAAATAATGCCTTGGATTACAATTGTCCACATGAGGGAAACTTTACTTCAACAAGATTGAAGAGTACTGGATGGGGGAAGCTGCTAACAAGGACATTTAGAATTCCTGCGTTCTACTGCAGTTTAAAATATTGGGGTAGCATAAAGAACAGAGCCAAGCTCTCCAGTCTTATATTTCACATCTTTTCAGTACAATTCGTCTAATATAATCATTTGTTTCACCTTATATTGAGTAATGTGATATACTATGTTATAGAGCAGAGGTCCCCAACCATTTGGGCACCAGGGACCGGTTCTGTGGAGAAAGGTTTTTCTGCTGACTGGAGGGTACGTGGTTTTCTGTGCTGCCTGCATCCCACAGATGGGGCTTTGCTTGTTTGTGCGGACCAGTTGCTGGCTTGCTGCGGACCAGTACTGGCCCATGGACTGGGGGTTGGGGACCCTAGCTATAGAGAGGACTAATATTGAACTAAAACGGCCTTTAGAGTGTATTTCCATTTAGACAACCACATCCAAACTTAACTCACTTGTGATGTCATAAACCACCACAGCTACTGTAGAGTCACGAATGTAACTGGGAATCAAACTTCGGAATCTCTCTTGGCCTGCTGTGTCCCAGAGCTGCAACCGTACCTGCCAGGGCCAAGGGAGGAGAGCAGCAAAGAGAAACGCATATACACATACACACACACAATTAGGAAGAGAAACAGATATAAACAACAGGAAGAGAAAACAAAAGAATTAAACAGAAGAGGCTTCTAGCCATGTGTTTTGTTCTTAAATTGATCATGTAATGTTTTATTCATGTCTTTTAATTATTCAAAGCATTATTTGTAATCTTATGTAATGCCCACACAAGATTACAAGCATATACTTTTATGTATTTATAATCTATAGAACACACATGGGAAGAAATGTATCTTGTACATTGGTTTCCCCCAACCTGTTTTGATTAGAAAAACAGTGGTTTTCCCTGTGGATAGAGCAGAAAGTACATCAAAATTAAACTTTGCAGTTTTGGCACAAAATTTGAAATAGGGAATATTTGAAGAGGGGAGGGGGAAGAATTAATTTATGTATGGAATTTGAGAAGAAAACTTTAAAATTTTGGACATGGATATTATCTGCTTTGATAGATTTCTACTCCATCTTCACGAAATCTTCGATCCAGAAAAGGTTGTATGTTTTAAAGTATGAGGTTGAAATATCTAAAAATTCTTATTTTAAAAATTGACATCTTAAAAACACATTAAAAATGTTATAACTATGAAAGTTTGATATAATAAACAAAAAGAAAGAGGGCACTGAGCTAGAAATTTGAAGGAGAGATGCTGTAATAGTTGGTTTTAAAAAGCAATTGGGATCAGCTTACAATAGTATCACAAAAGACACAGCCAGGTTTCACTGAAAGGAAGGCCTCGGCAATACATATTTGCATTGATTCATGAGATTTGCAACATGGTCTGTAGCTATCTGCATTATTAGAGGAATCAGGAGGATAAATACTCCAGGAATACTCAAGCATTGTGTCATCATAAAGCAGGCATGTCAAACTCACGACGTCACGTGACGTCGCGCAATGTATTGGGACAGTTTCGCCATTGCCGGCAATGGAGTGGGTGCGGCTTCCAGATGACGCATCCGGCCCACGTGCTGGCAGTTTGACACCCCTGTCATAAAGTATAATTGGGCACAAGAGTTTTACACATATATAAAATACAGACTGACTTGGGAATATTTGTCAAAGGAATGCTTCATTAAACATAATCTGAATGCAGGTAACCTACCCTATGGTACATTTGACTTTTTTTTCCCCTAGGGCAGGGGTCAGCAACCTGAAACAGTGAAACAGCCACTCGGAACCGGTTCCCTCACAAAAGGAAAAACTGGGAGCCGCAAAAAATGTGTGCACGTGCGCATACATGCGCGCATGCGCAGAACAGGGTTTGACTGAAGAGTGGGAGCCAAGGTGAGATTGGTTGAACTTTTTTAGTCCCACTTTTTTTTTTTTTGGGATTGCACATGGCAGAGGACTGGGAGCCGCAGGAGACGGCTGAAAGAGCTGCATGCGGCTCTGGAGCCGCGGGTTGCAGACCTGTGCCCTAGGGAAACAACTAGCTTGCATCTTCTGATGAAAGGACAGCAGAAATAAGAAAGCTACAGTATTCATCTTCCAGCTTTTAGACTTAAATCATACAAACTGTGGGGCAGCCTAGGGAAATTAACCAGTATTTTTCCTCTTGCATTTCTATTATATCAGCCTGTCATTTTCATAAAAGCAATTGGAAAGCCTTGGAAACAATCCATTAGGACTAAGATGGATGTTTGAGACTGCATTAACACTGTACCAGATGCTACTGATTAATGCAGTGCCACTGCTGCTTCTCTCTCATTATTGCTAATGTCCATCTGTGTTGACATTGGATTATCCTTACAAAAAGGTTCTCCCCAAATTATAAATTGGTTTTTTTAAAGTAGGGGCAGTGACAGTTCTAAGAAAAAGTAGAAACCTCAAAACATAGGCACTTAAAAGCTTGCTAGTTAAGAGGCCACATGTCCCTCTTTGAAGAAATTGCATGCTCCATCTCACCCCAGAGATGGCAGGCAATCATGCTAGCGGCAAGTAAGAAAACGGAGCCTTGGATGTGTGACTACCATGAAATATTATAGCAGTATTCCAAACTAGAAAGTCAAAAATACATCCGGAAGAGAGTAATGACAAACCATGCTGGTACTTTTGCCAAGCAAACAATGTGATGCACCCATGACGCTATCTGCAATTAAGCTCAATTCACAGGTGACTTTATTTATTGACATGGAAGGAATGAAGTGAAGTTGCTAATCCCTAAATTAAGATTCAGCCAAAATCCCAGATAAATGATTTTGGACTTTTACAGTAATCCATGGGGTTTGTGGTCATTATTTATGGAAGGTGATAATTGCTAGCCTGAATTCTGTTCATTTGTCCTACTTTTGCATCGCAAGGAACAACAGCAGAATCTTGTGAAAAGCAAGAAGAGGCCAGGTAGGAAAAGTGTGATTCCATTTTTTTTAGGACACTATGTTCCTAAGAAGATCCAGGGCAATATATCAAAAACTAGGTATGATAAACTGTCAATGGATAAGTTAATTAGCAGTTTGATCAAAGGGGGGGAGGGGTTAGCATGGAAACCACTTGATGTTTGCCCACTATTTCTTTCTGATCACAGAGCTTGATAATCTCAGCAGTTCAGCACTTCCTGCTACTTACTGTCCGATCTTCCAAATACATCGTTTTAGATAGGAAGTCAATTCCAATTGTAGCCTGTAAGAAAGAGGGAAAATGGAAGAAAAGTCAGCAACTATTTTGATTCAAAATTATTTTTAGATTATACTGCTTCAACAGGAACAAGTGAATTCAAATATTGCAGCATATATATTTGATTGTTAAATTTATATGCTGCCTATCTCACCATGGGGCTATTCTAGGCAGTTTACAACAGTAAAAAGGAAGCAATAAAAAGAGTATAAACAGAACAGAAATAAGTTAATAAACAATGAAAAGGAACACAATGAGAATACATGAATATGATAACCAAAAAAAATGGATGTGTGGAAAGCAGAGAACAAGGGTGGGGGGAGGGTCAGTAAGATAGTAAGATAAATACTAAGATAGTCCTCCCCCCCCAATATCAAACTCCAATAGACTTTATAATCAAGACTTCAGAAAATCTCAATTTGAAAATAAAAATGGAAGGCTATTATTGTTAAAATAAGCCCCAAGCCTCCTTGAAAATAGAAAGTAGATGCAGACTTGTTGTTCATTATGCAACTTACATAATGAAGTTCTGTCCTACATACACTGTTCACAATCAAGCAGCCTTCCACATCTAGCATCATTTACATCACATCATCACTATACCTGCTGTGCTCCTTGGAGGTTTTTGATTTTTAAATATGGCCCTAGCTGCAAAATAATAGCGCTTACTTGATATAATATACACAAATAGTAGTTATTTTCTATTACTTGATTTCACATTGATTTCCCAACCAAATATGCACATTGTGGCTAAGTACATGACAAAGGAGCTCTACAACCTTGGGACTACAAAGCTGACCAGTGTAATTAAAAGGGGCTGTGTCAGGTGGAGCTCAGGTGGAGAAGTTCAGATTTCAAGTCACATCTGCTTCTGAGTTTAGCTGGTTAATCAAACAGTGTGTGCTGCAGTCCGGAAAGGCATTCTCTCCAGAGGCAGCTGGCCGATATTTACCAAGCCAACACAGCACTGACTCCATATGGTTAGTAGTACCCACAATGAGCTGTGTTTATTCAAGTTTTTTTTAGAAATGCAAAAATAGAATTTGAAAATCAGATGACAAAAATCCATCTTCTATTGTTGAACTCAGATGGCTGTTCTAAGCTATTGAGTGATATAGTTCAGACATAAAAGAGAGTATTTTCAGTGGCACAGCACAGAAAGAAACAGATGGAACTTAATTTGCACATTTTCATGCCCCTGGCAGATTGGTTTATTCTGCCTTGCCTATTATTGCTGTAAAAAAGCAGCATTAAATTATAGTGAAGGAAAAATAAGGAAATACTCCCATGGCCAAAGGAGCTCCATTCAATACTTATTTAGACTTCTGGTTGTTGCTGAAATTTTGACATCTCACTAAAATAACTGCATTTCAGAGGGGTTAGTGTTTGCCTTCATTAGACTTCCATAGCAACAGATAGTCTGGGTGGGCATGAGTTCTGAGTAGCTGCATATCCTCCCACCTAGATATTAATGCCATCTTATTTTTAAATTGCTGTCTATTGTATCCTTGCCATAAAGGTATAAATATTTATCACTGATTTCCAATAAAAATAAAAACAGCAACAAACAAGGCATATACAAATGGTGGTCACCAAAAAAACAAGGGAGAAATGATTGGTGATAGAGGCAAGTGGGGCATCATCCACCCATTCCTGTACACTTCCTTAGTTCAGGTTGGCTTGGCCTTATCTGGTGTTCACTTACATAGAATTTGACCTCCATTTCACCTACCTAGGGGACACCAAGTATGTCTGGTGAGAACCTATCACTCTTCCTTACTTTACAGCCAGTTCCTACTTAAGCTTCCTGCTCTGAGAAATGCAGAAAGTGATGACTGAATTTAGATTCAGTCTTTTAGTTTTCTTAGAATTTTGACTTTACAGTTTAATACAGTTTAATTTTATATTTCTTGGGAATGTTCTATGTTCAGATGATGGAGATAATGTGCTTCTACTTTATGGCCTTTTATTGATTTGCTTTGTAGTTGCAGCTGTCAGAAGGGATAGAGTGGGATGAAAGAAAGGAAAGCAGTAGGATCTGGAAGCTCATTAAGCTCCAGATCCTGATATGCACAGTTCCTATAAGAAAAACAAATAATCTTTTGAATTTCAAAGTCTTTGAATCTCAGGAGTAAGAAGGCATTTGAGAAGAAAGACAGAACAACCAAAAGGCTTGGGAGGGCCACTGGGGATGAATGAGAATGGCACTGAATCATTTCTCTGCAAGGGTCCTACTGGAGGTGAGATCAGAGAAAAATGATGAGAGGCAGGAAAGCCAGAAAATATTTATTTTTATTTATTTATTTATTTTAATTCCATTTATATCCCGCCCTTCTCCGAAGACTCAGGGCGGCTTACAAGCTTAGCAGTAGCCTTCATTCTATGTATATGCCTGCTTATTAGGGCTTTCACACACACCCCAAGCGGCATTATTACAAAGTCAGCTTATTGCCCCCAACAATCTGGGTCCTCATTTTACCTACCTCGGAAGGATGGAAGGCTGAGTCAACCTTGAGCCTGGTGGGATGCGAACCTGCACTAATTGCAGGCAGCTGGTGTTACTTAAGGAGGCATTAGCCCACTGCTCCACCAAGGCTCTTTGCCAGATACCACTTTTAATACAGCAGAATTTAAATAGGTATGTAAAGAAATTGCAAAAGTAGGCCACCACCTACTGAACATTATCTTTAAAAAAATAAATACAAAAAAAAGGATTTTATTAAAAAATACAGTTCTTCATAACAAAGTCAAGACTCCTTCTCCTTTAAGATGATATATCTTCATGCCACAAAATTCAGCCTGCTGTTGAGGTTAAGTACCTCCTTGCTAGTTCTTATTTTATACAAAAATGTACACAACCTTTACAAATTAGATAAAAGGAATGTTATACCTAAAGAACATGTATTTTTTGTATCTATAGGTCCTTCCTGTCAACCATCCCAGTTGGCGCATTCTAAAGAAGGAACTCCTGGTTCAAAGAGTTAACTAAGAGTAAAACTTTATTGAAAGATCCATCTAGGTACAGCAGAAGCAAAGTCACTTCTGAGGTTTTCCCGCTAAAACTGACATAGGTAAAAATCTCTTTTCTTCTCTGGGCAACCCACACAGTTCATTGCCCACCAATTACATGCAGTTCTTTTTTTTGGGAAAACAGTCTGTGCCATTCGAACAATTCTTGGAACTTGACCTTGGTGGGTAACTCTTCTCAGGCAGCAGGAGGCTGTGGTGCATTCCTTAGCCCACCCCATTTCCTAGGAATTTACCAACTCCCCTCCCATTTATGTTTGGAAAACTGCGAGCCAAAATCAGGTACAGGCAACAATGAAGCCGAATCAGTTTTGACACTTCCATCGAGACAATGCTAATAATTTAGATTATCAAAAATCCAGTGTTGAGATTCCTATCTCTTTATTTCTGAATATCAATAATTCTTGCTGTTATCAGCATAAACCTAATATCTGTATTCTTAATATTTTTATTTCCTTCTTTGAACAAGTATAAAATGCATATTTTGCTATTGATTGAGCTAATGAAACAGATACTGATCTCCTTAAAGATTGCCCACTAAAATGCTTTGGTCTTTGGGCAACCTTACCAAATGTCTTTAGCCATATTCTTTCTGCTGTCCATAGATAAAGTATTTTTATTTGTTTGCTAATACCATTGGGATACAATACCAGTGCCACATTAATTTCAAAGGATTTTAACTCTACTACAAATAGATACAATATCAATGTGTGTGTGGGGGGGTTGCTCTTATTTATAATTCTATTTAACATCAATATTTATATCAGGTTTCATTCTTATAATTGTTTTACAGCATGGGTATGCATTCCAGAGTCCTTAATAATATACTTAATTTTTCTGGACACTGCCTTTTAGGATTTTCCTCTCATTTACTTCAAGAGAAGTTCTATTGAGTCACACACCTGGATCTCCACTCATGCATAAATTGTTTCATCCCCATCCCCCATCCCCAGTTCCTGCTATCCAGCTCATTTCAGGTAATCTCTTCGGAATGTGAAAAGATGCAGCTACTTTCCTTTTGTCAAGCTGCGAAAACCTACAATACCCAAAAATTAACAGCATGAACTACAAACCAAAACACTCACAGCAAATCTTATTGCAATAGTGATGAATGCATAGATTCATCATATATTGTATACCAGATGCTCAGAGTAAAAGCAAGAGAGAACTGTTCCAGGAATATTGTCTTGCTTTGCTTGTGGAACATACATGCTGCATTAAATGACAGTTCTTGTGTGAAATCCTTGCCACATGAGATCACTGTCAAAATCAGTCTGGAGCCAGAGCTGTTTGAAAGCAGCACTTAGCCATTTTTTTCTTAGATAACAGAGTGGGCTTTTTCACACACAAAGCTCAAAGCAGCTTTTTTTTCAATTGGGTTCTAATATGCAACATGCTATTGGGTTGCAATGGCTACATTGGCCAGGAAACCCATTCGCATTGTAGATGACTCCCTTGTTTTTCCTTCCACATTAACAGAAATGTATTCATTTTATTTACTTCATTCACTTATATCACCCATCAAGGCATGCCTTCCCAAGATTTCACAAGAAATAGCTGATTTAAAATACTATGTTTAACACAAGCCACATTATACATGAAATTAAGAATACAGATTTAATCTCCAGACCTAAGTATTTTCAAGAAAAAATATTTAAACAAGGAAAATCAAGAGTTCACATTTCTTTTGCAGAGCAAAAGGAAATAGTATTTTAGAAATATTTAAATTAAATCCACTAGGACATATAGTATGCAAAAATTGGTCACTTTCTAGTCAACAGCAAGAGAACCAATACAACAGAAAAAAGTTAGTAACCTGTAGTCACTTTTAGAGGCTTCTAGGCTGGTATTAGAAATAGCAATGTTGGTGGGCAACAAGTTCTAAGAGGTTTCAGCATCTGTAAAGCATTTTGTAAAGTGGGGCCATGAGCTAAACAATATTTCTCTCAACCCCTAAATTTTCATGTGTGCTGTCCCTGATAGCTTTCCTCTCCCAGTTTCAATTTGGCTGCTTCACGCAACTGCTTCATTTGCAAGATGTAGAAATTAAATGCAATTAGATGTGTTTTTCTGAATACAGATGAATGTGCTTTCATTTCTGCATATCAGAACTGATGCCATTTTGTCTGCAAACCATGAAAATGGCAAGGCTAAAATCATATATCACAAATCAAAAAGTTGTCCTGCCTTATAGCCTAAATCAGGAGGACAATGCTTAATTGGCTTGTGCTGTTATATCAATTTCTTAGCCATTAAGGAGCAAAAGTTTTATGATCAGACTACACTTTCCCCCCCCCCTAGAACACATGACTTCTTCGTCTGCGATGAAAAGCCACGAAAGAGGAAAGAACAAAGACAAAGAAACACAACAAAAGAGCCAGTCAGAAGACTAGTTAGGGTTGAGAAACGTAACACAATGAAGCATAGAGTACAGTAAGCCCAGGAGTATATCACATCAGGCTGTATTGTACTTGGTGGATATATGAAAATTACAACATGTCCCTTATATGCAGTTTTTTAATTTGTAATAAGGAATAGTCACTCTGAAGTTACAACCCTTGAACATGTTACATCAGTTTTGCATGTTTTAAAATATTCCAAGTTCATTTATCAAATCTGATTATGAAAATCTATGCTAAAATCTATGCAACTTTAGTTTACAATGTAGCCTGATCTATACTTCTTTTAAACAAGTTCAATAAATGATACATTTTTTACAAATTCATGAGTATATGCAATTTGTACAGGTTTTTCACTAATATAAACTTTGCATTTGTTGGAAAAAGTACATTGAGATATTCAGAGGTCTGTGAATTTTAAATAACTGGCCTGACTGAAAAATAAAGATTAGATAGTTTGAATTTAAGTGCAAACTAAATTAATTTTGCCTTCATCTCTAGCCTTTGCATGTTCTTTATTGGCATCTAATTCAAGTGGCCAGAAAGGAATGTAAAAAATATTGTGAGAAAAGATGCCACACTGTAAAACCCTACAAAGCTATTCTGGAAATTGAAGCAGGGTTTAACAAGAAAATCAATCTACTAAGTTCACTCAAGCAATGCAGCTCCTGCGATGCATTTTAAATTGCCTGTCAAAAGGTGAAAGGGGAGTTTGTTTACCACATTAAATTGCCACTATGATTGAGTCAGGTGGCTCTTTAAACCTAGGATGGCAGAGGAAATGATAGCTGAAGGCCAACAGTCTTTTGGGCTGGCTGAAACCTGTTTGAAATTGTAAACTGTGAACATATGGTCAAAGAAAAAGTCTTCCTAGCTAAAAGCCACTAGCTCTGTAGCTCTGTAGCTCTGTAGCTTAAGGGAAAAATGATCAGCACAGGAGCTGATTAACCTATAAGGCACAATAAGGACTGCTTTTCTCACCCCTTCTGATTTCTTATTCTTGATCTGGATTAGATGAATTCTTGCTTATTTTTTATTTTCAATGCTTTTAATTGAGGACCCTGATTGTTGGGGGCAATAAGCTGACTTTGTAATAATGCCGCTGGGGGGGGGGCAGGCATTATTAAGCAGGCATATACATAGAATGAAGGCTATTGCTAAGCACATTGGTTTGTGCTTAAATTGTAAGCCGCCCTGAGTCTTCGGAGAAGGGCGGGATATAAATGGGATTAAAATAAAAAAAAAATTCTGAGAGGCCACTTATTATTCAATAGAAGCCTTATCTATTGCAGGAAGTACCATTGGTTTATAACAGGTGGTATTTTGGCACCTGGCAGGTGGTAGGTGACCATCCTAGAGAAGTGGTAGCAGGAGGGGGTGGGAGAGGAATAAGCTGGCGGCAGCACCACACAAGCTTGAGGGAGAGACAGCTGGAGATGCAGGGCTGTCAGGGCTGGGCAGAAGCCTCAGGATCAGCGCCAGGCTCCAGCTGATCGGCGCTTCTGGGAGCTGGAGGTGCGCTGAAGAGAAAAGGAGGAGGAAGGGGGGAGCGAGGAGAGGATATAAAAGAAGGTTTTAATGGGAAATGGCCTGTGAGGGGCTGCCCCCACCCCGCCCCCTGGGCACGTGGAGGCATCCCTGCAGACCACCCCTGCTGACCACTGAGAAAGATAAAAGACAAGAGAAGTGCTTCCCTTTCCCCCAGGTTGCCAGCACTCACGCGCTCGCTGCCTTCTCTGTGCAGGGGGCGGGGCAGAGATGGGGGGGCGACCCTCGCTGGCTCCAGGGCTGCCCTGTGGATCTAAGGCTGAGCGCAGAGGAAGGAAAGAGAAGCAGGGGAGGAAGGAAGGAAGGAAGGAAGGAAGGAAGGAAGGAAGGAAGGAAGGAAGGAAGGAAGGAAGGAAGGAAGGAAGGAAGGAAGGAGCTGGGAAAGGGACTGCCTTCTGAGCGCTTCTCAGGTTTATTTTTTTTAGCTGTCCGAGGCTCCAGGCAGGAGGCTTCCCATTTTGACCCCTCCCCCCTGTTGTTGCCTCTGTGCCTGAAGGGCCACTGCGTGGCTCTCACCTCGCCTCTCCCTGCTGTGTATTGGAGTGTGTATTGTATTAAGCAATAGCTTAAGAGATGACAGCTAGAAGGGGCTGTATATAACTGCCACAAGGCGTGGCTCAGCTTTCGGCGGGAAAGCCTGGTTAAATTGATTGGCTTTCAGCTCAGCAGCCAGAGTATATAAAGGGCACAGGCAGCCCATTCTGTTGCTGGTTCTTCTCTACAAATAAAGAGCTGAATTCACTGCCTGGCGTCGTCTTGTTGTGTGTTAACCCACCACACTTCACTGGCGATGAGGATGGGATCCTCCTTAACAAAGGGCCCGCATTACTCACTGGGGGAAGAGGCATCTTCCCCAGCTACCGAGTTTAAGGGCTATCTGAAGCAGGATCTGCAGGACCAGATGCAACACGGCACAGTTCGGCCAGATCCAGCCATTTGACCCAAGGTGTCCCGAGCGATGGGAATCACACCTGAGTCAGGTCGAGTTCTACTAAGGGTGAACAAAATCACGGAGGACAGTATGAAGGTAGCAGCTCTAATGTACACAAGCAGCCCAGCCGTTCACGATCTGGCCGTTGGACTGTGCGCGCCAACAGCCATTGGAGCCGTTACGTACAATGACCTCGTGGAAAAACTGAACAGGCATTTCAACAGAAGAATGTCTGAGCTGACCTGGTGATTCCATTTTGAAAAAAGGGATCAGCGGCCGGGTGAATCAGCGGCAGATTTTATCGCGGGGGTGCGACAAGCCGCCCGCCTCTGTAAATTCACAAATTTAGATGAGAGGCTTCGCAACCGGGTCATTTTTGGCCTCCGGGACAAGCGGTTGCGGCAGAAACTTTGCACCAAGCCAAACCTGGCCTTACAGAAGGTCCAGGATGAGGTTTTGGCCAGAGACTTGGATGATGGCGCAGATCAGAGTGACCCTAGACCCAGCACTACCAGAGGGGCCATGCACCGAGCAAACGCTATGTATGACAGGAGCGGACATTGGGACAAGACAACTGACATCGACGTGGTTCACCAAGACCAGATGCCACAACAACGGCAAGGGCACAACAACAGCAAAAGGACCCAGAAGAAACCAACAACACCAATGACACAACACAAATGCACCTGCTGCGGATGCGGCACGACCCACCCCAAGTGTGCAGGCTGTGGGGGAAATCACACGAGAGCGGCCTGCAAATTCCGTAAGGCTAAGTGTCGGGCCTGTGGAAAAACAGGCCACATCACAGCAGTCTGCCGAAATTGCCCCAGAGACGGCCTGCACGAGATCCAGTCTGAAGATGAAGATCTAACAGGTACCAGGGGGCCCCAGCAGTCGTCCATTGGCAATTTCAAAATATATAACACCGGGGTTCACCGGCCACTCACCCCAAAAATCAAATTGGATATCTGTTTGCAGGGGATTCCCTGCAAGATGGAACTGGACTCCGGTTCAGCGATTTCAGTAATTTCAAATGAGACTTTTGAACACATGTGCAACTGGAGTCAGCGGTGGGTCACGTTGAGGCCTTCTGATATCAAATTAGCAGATTTCCAAAACACTCCAATTAAAATTAAGGGGGAAGCCACATTGTCTGTGGGGTTGAAGGGGTTCCAGGGGCGTTTGGATGTCCTCGTGGTTGAAGGCCGAAGGACTAATTTAGTGGGGTTAGATTGGTTCAAGGCCTTGGGTATCGTGATCGGAGGGATCCACAACACCCAGGCCAAGAGCATCTAAACCGTCTGCAAGAAGTTTGCAGATGTGTTCAATGATCAACTGGGCAAATACACTGGGCCCCCCATTTCGTTTAAGTTAAACCCTAAGGTACCGCCCATTAGAATTAAGCCCCAAAGAGTTCCCTTCGCTCTCAAGCATAAAATTGAGAGCGAACTGGACAAACTAGTGGAACAAGGGGTGTTAGAGGCCATAGAAGGGGGTGAGTGGGAAACCCCAATAGTCACCCCCCTTAAATCAAATGGGGAGGTTAGGATTTGCACAGATTACAAGTGCATGATCAATCGAGCGCTCAATCTGTATGCTTACCCGGTCCCAATGATCAGCCATGTCCTCGCTTCCCTACAAGGCGGCGTCATTTTCGCTAAATTAGATCTTGCAAAGGCGTACCAGCAGCTCCCGGTTACCAGGGAGACGGCCGACGCACAAACTATTGTAACTCACCGTGGAGCATATAAAGTTAACCGTTTACAGTTCGGAGTGACTGTGGCTCCAGGGATTTTTCAGGAGGTGATGGAGAAGACTCTGAAAGGGATTCCAGGAGTATGTCCATACTCTGACGATGTCCTCATCGCGGGGAACATGGAAGAAGTATTGGCTGACTGATTGGAGACAGTGTTAGGAAGATTTCGTGCTGCAGGGTTTAAGTTAAAGAAAGACAAATGCAGCATTGGCATAAAGGCCACAGAATTCCTGGGTTTCAGAATTGATGCCAGGGGAATCCATCCTGCAGAGTCCAAGGTAAGGGCCATCAAGATGGCCCCCACCCCCAAGTATAAGACAGAACTGCAAGCATTTCTGGGGCTACTAAATTTCTATCATTCATTCCTCCCAAATAAAGCAGCTATTGCTGAGCCCCTTCACAGGTTGCTGGATAAGCAGGCAGTGTGGACCTGGACCCATATACATGAAAATAGTTTCAGGAGTTTAAAGAAACTGTTGTCCAGCGATTCAACTGTGACTCACTTTATAGAATCTAAGCCCATTTGTATAGCATGTGATGCTTCCCCATATGGAGTGGGCACTGTCCTGAGTCATTTGGAAGGGGATGGGGTCCAAAGACCCATCGCCTACTACTCCAGGACACTGTCAGGGGCTGAAAGGAATTATGCTCAAATTGACAAAGAGGCCTTGGCAATAGTGGCTGGGGTTAAAAAGTTTCATGATTACCTCTACAGCCAAGAATTCACAATATTCACAGATCACAAGCCACTACTGAGGTTGTTCACATGAGATAGGCAAACTCCCCAGATATTATCCCAAGAATGCTCAGGTGGTCCATTTTCCTATCGGCCTATAACTGTAAACTGGTATACAGGCCAGGGAAGGAGATGGGTCACGCTGATGGATTAAGTAGGTTGCCACTAACGCAAGCGGATTCGGATCCGGCACTGGCAGCTCAACTACTGACCATTCAGGACCTGCCAGAATGCCCACTCAAGGCAAAGGATATCACTGCTGAGACAGTGGCAGACAAAATCCTGAGCCGAGTTTTAACATGGGTAGCAACTGGGTGGCAGGAGAAAAGCCCGGGGCCAGAATTCCAGGTGTATTTTATTCGCAGGCATGAGATGTCCATGCACGAGGGTTGCCTATTGTGGGGCAGCTGAGTGGTAATTTCAGAAAAGCTAAGGAACAGAGTCATCCAATCTCTACATGAGGGGCATCCAGGAATAGTAAGGATGAAGGCACTAGCCAGAAGCTACCTGTGGTGGCCAGCCCTAGATAAGGCCATAGAGGAGCAAGTAAAAGGGTGCTATGTGTGTCAAAGGTCCAGACCTGAGATGCCACATGCGCCCGTTCACAAGTGGGAGGCCACACATACCCCATGGTCCCGTGTCCACAATGACTACGCAGGGCCATTCCAGGGACAATTGTTTTTAGTGGTCGTAGATAGCCATTCCAAGTGGTTGGAGGTAGTTCCAGTAACTAGCATGACCACAGCAAGGATAATCCAAGCGCTCAGGGGACTTTTTGCCACACATGGTCTCCCGGATGTGTTAGTATCGGATAATGGCTCTCAATTCACCTCCTCTGAATTCCAGGCTTTCATGAGGAGCTACGCAATTAGATACATCACATCAGCACCCTTCCACCCAGCCACCAACGGATTGGCAGAACGCATGGTGCACACAACCAAAGACGCATTAAAACGAATTATCAGCGGTGACTGGCACCAAAGGTTAGCCCAATTCCTACTTAATCAACACACCACACCATGCACGGCTACTGAAAAGAGCCCAGCGGAACTTCGTTGGGGCAGAAGGCTTATCACCAAGCTAGACAGACTGCACCCCGACAGAGTGGCTGTGGAGTTGGATCAATCCAACCCCCCTAGGGAACTACACACAGGCGACTTGGTATGGGCAAGGAACTATGGGCATGGACAAGTATGGATCCCGGGGGTGGTGGTTGACAGAACGGGGCCGTTGTCTTACATTATAGGGGTGGAGGGGCATCGACAAATAAGAAGACACATTGATCAGATCAGGTCACGAGTTTCTGAAAGACTGCCAGCCAGCAACCAACATGAGGGACACTTGTCAGTACCACCCACGATTCCGTATGATCACCAGCCAAACGCAAGGGGGGAACTGGACCTGTGGCCAGAAAGAACTGTTCAACCCAGGCAACAACAGGCACAAGGAGCTCACAATGAGCTGGGTACAAAATCAGGAACTGGGGGTGGTACACTGGGTGAGGACAGAGCAGAGGCACCCGCTGACTCATCGGCTTAGGACAGGGGCGAGCCTCTGAGAAGATCTGCTAGGAATCACAGGCCACCGGCTTACCTCAAAGACTATGTGCAACCATAAGAACCAACATATTGTCTGGAAAAATGTATTATAGTTGTATTATATTGTTGTATTGTTCATTCTTAAGAGGGAAGGGGTGCTGTGTATTGGAGTGTGTATTGTATTAAGCAATAGCTTAACAGATGACAGCTAGAAGGGGCTGTACATAACTGTTGCAAGGCGTGGCTCAGCTTTCGGCGGGAAAGCCTGGTTAAATTGATTGGCTGTCAGCTCAGCAGCCAGAGTATATAAAGGGCACAGGCAGCCCATTCTGTTGCTGGTTCTTCTCTACAAATAAAGAGCTGAATTCACTGCCTGGCATCATCTTGTTGTGTGTTAACCCACCACACTTCACTCCCAGACCCATGCACAGAGGTGTGTGTTTGTGTGTGTGTCACTCCTTGCAGCCTCACACTGTGGCATTGGGGAAGAAAAGAATGGGAGAGATAAGAGAAGGTGCGATGGGAGTTTCTTGTAGCCTTCCACGGGGCTTGGGGCGGGAGCTGAGGGGGCCAGGGCACAATGTGATCAGCGGCATGTTGGGGGAAAAAACAAGTACTCCAAAAATATAGCTTTCATTAGTTTGCAGCCTGCCATCGCAGAAAGTCTCTGTTGAGGGCACGGGGCTGCAAGGGGTGAGACCCTCTCACGTGTACACAGAAACACAAATGTGAGTCTGGGAGAGGTGAACTGAGAGACACGCAGAGGCAACAACAGGGGGGAGGGGTCAAAATGTGAAGCTTCTGCCCACCACTGCCTATCTGTTGCCACCTATGCCCGGAGCCTCTGGCAGTTTTTTTTAAAAAAAAGCAGGGGAGGAATGAATGAATGAATGAATGAAGGGAGGGAGGGAGGAGACAATTCAGTTGTAAATGCCCTAGTTCGAAGGAGAAAGCAATTTTGTGTTCTGTTTTGTCACAGACAGAACTTTGTTGGCAATCCAAGTTAACATTGGTATTCTTGAATTGTGAGCTCTTAGGAAAGTATCCCCTCCTTGTGTGTTGCTAACAGCCATTTCTAGTGGGGAAAACAGGACAAAGCAGAGTGGGGGGAAATACACACACACACACACACACACACACACAAATTGGAGCAGATTTGGAGGTCAGGGACATTATGGAAGTTAAAAGATAACTAAACAATTGTTTTGTTTTGCTCAGAATAGCAGATGTGTCTTGCCCAGATAACAGTACAATAACTTATGTAGTCCAGATTTGAGTTGTAATAAATTACTTGCAAATGGATTTTGGAATGGAGATGGCCTTTATTGCCTGGGAAGGAGATAGGAGGATGCATTGTGTTGATACCCTTGGATTTCTCACTGGTTTTAATACTGCTGGCCATGGTATCCTTCCTAGGATGCTGTCTTCAGTAGTTAACATTTTATCTCTAACTACTAGAAATAGAAATTGCTCAAGGTTCCATTTTGTTTTTCATATTATTTAATATCTATATGAAGCCGTATAGGGAAGGATCACTCACACAAGGTTGACTCAGCCTTCCATCCTTCCGAGGTAGGTAAAATGAGGACCCAGATTGTTGGGGGCAATTAAGCTGACTTTGTAATAATGCCGCTTGGGGTGTGTGTGAAAGCCCTAATAAGCAGGCATATACATAGAATGAAGGCTACTGCTAAGCTTGTAAGCCGCCCTGAGTCTTCAGAGAAGAGCGGGATATAAATGGAATTAAAATAAATAAATAAATAAAATAAATTGGAACTTGGTGTCATCAATACGCTGATAATGTTCAGCTAAATTTATTTTCTCAATGTATTTTTCCTATGGAATCAGGTCTGCATGTAGCAGACATTCCAATTTATCCAGGCATAAAACTGTGAATATGGGAAAATAAACCAGAAGTTGCATTCAAGTAAGATGAAGCTATAACTGGGAGCAGGGTTTTGGGAAATACACTTGATTTTGATGGAGTTGTATTCTCCATTAAGTTATATAATTGTACTGTAGAGGTTGTTCTGGGTCCATCACTGATGCTGAATGGCCACATATTATTAGAGGCGAGAATGGTTTTAGAGGCTCTGACTGATAAAGTAGTGACATCTATCTCTGAAGAAGGCAGATTGGCTTTGGTAACTCATATAGTTCTTAATTGAAAGGCTGGTCTACTGCAATGACCTTTTTATTTGAAGATGATTTAGAAATTTCAGGTTTCAGGTGGCTAATAATAATAAAAGAAAGACAAAAAAATGTCTGCATAGTGGACATGGCAGTACCTGCAGACAGCAGAATAGAAGAGAAAGAACTGGAGAAGATAATAAAATACAAAGGCCTGCAAATAGAAATAGAATGACTGTAGCAAAAGAAAGCTAAGGTGTACCAAAAGCAATAGATGCTTGGGCGCAATTGCAAAACAACTGGGGCATCAATTGAATACTATCAGCACTGACAAAATCACCATTAATCAATTGCAAAAGGCAGTTAATATTACTCTGAACAGCTTATATCCTATGACCTGTGACAATACCTTAAACGCTAACAAACGTTCACATGTGCTTATCCCAGCTCCTTGGGAAGGACTCGATAGGTGGACAAAAATGCCAAATCCGGTCTGAACATGGCTGACTGAGCAACAAACAATAATTTAATCGGTATGCAGCACTGCTATTAAATAAAATTAGAAAAAAATATCAATGCAAGCTTTCACATTCACAGCCTACTAACCCAGAAACATTCTTCTTCATTAGCATATATCAAGTGATTGAAAATAAAACAGCTAACCTGATATGTGTTGTCAAAACTGTCATACATGAATCTTGTGATCAGGGATGTCTTCCCAACTGTAAAGGAAAACAACAATTAGAGATTGAACAGTAGCCATGAATGTTGAGATCAGTCACAATCCTGTATATCCCATTCAACCCATAAGCAGGTATTTTAGAAGCATAATTCTTATCCAAATGAGATGTGAAAATGGGGGTACTTAAGTTAATTTTCCATTTTTGAAAATTATTCACAAATGATCTCAGGGTCAAAGAGAAAAAAATAACCTTAAACATTGTTGCAAAACATTCAACAAGGTTCCTCAAACCTGTATCTGTAAAAGGAAGACCGGACTAGCCTGCATACAGACATTCCTAAGAACTGCGTAGTTTAGACACAGTGAAATGGTTGCCAAAGCAATAGTTGAAGGTCATCCACCTTATTCCATCAATTGGCAGGTTCAGCACAATAAAGAGGAAACATTTTAAAAAGGGCCTTTTAAACCCCTCTCCTCAAGCATTATCCATTCTCTTTAAACCCCCAGATTTCAAATACTTATATACTTGATCATTTTATAATTTGTAAAACATACTAAAATGGCAGAAATTTTAAACTTCTGAGCTACCTAAAAGTTCAAGAAACAGAAACTTTAGTAAAACTACATGATGATACTTATCATATACGGTAGTATGAGAAGGAATATAAAATGATAAAATAACAAGATCCAAATGTTGTTATATCATGTAACTTGATTGACTCAAAAAGGATTTAGTTTTATCCTCTGTTATCTCGGCAAGAAACTCAAAGTGACATTTTAATTCTCTAGTTACTGATATCATAGGTATATTTTTCATAACATCTTATTTTATGAACAGATTCTAATTATTACAGGCATTTTCCAACAAGTCAAACCACAACAATATATATTGGGTTCTGGGCCCAGTGCTCTTCAACATCTTCATCAACGATTTGGATGAGGGGATAGATGGGGAACTCATCAAATTTGCAGATGACACCAAGCTGGCAGGAATAGCCAATACTCCAGAAGATAGGCTTAAGATACAGGAGGATCTGGACAGACTCGAACACTGGGCACTATCTAACAAAATGAAATTCAATGGTGAAAAAAGTAAGGTTCTACATTTAGGCAGGAAAAATCAAATGCACAGGTATAGTATAGGTGGTACCTTGCTCGATAGTAGTAACTGTGAGAGAGATCTCGGAGTCCTAGTGGACAATCACTTAAATATGAGCCAGCAGTGTGCTGCAGCTGCCAAAAAAGCCAACACAGTGCTAGGCTGCATTAACAGAGGGATAGAATCAAGATCATGTAAAGTACTAATACCACTTTACAATGCCTTGGTAAGGCCACACCTGGAATACTGCATCCAGTTTTGGTCACCACGACCAAAGAGTACAGAGAAGAGCAACAAAGATGATTGGGGGACTGGAGGCTAAAACATATAGGGAACGGTTGCTGGAATTGGGTATGTGTAGTTTAATGAAGAGAAGGGTGAGGGGTGACATGATAGCAGTGTTCCAATATCTCAGGGGCTGCCACAAAGAAGAGGGAGTCAAGCTATTCTCCAAAGCACCTGAAAGCAGGACAAGAAGCAACGGATGGAAACTAGTCAAGGAGAGAAGCAACATAGAACTAAGGAGTAACTTCCTGACAGTTAGAACAACTAACCAGTGAAACAACCTGCCTCCAGAAGTGGTGAATGCTCCAACACTGGAAGTTTTTAAGAAGAGACTGGACAGCCATTTGTCTGAAATGGTATAGGGTTTCCTGCCTGAGCAGGGGGTTGGACTAGATGACCTCCAAGGTCCCTTCCAACTTCTTCGTCTTCTTCTTCTTCTTCTTCTTCTTCTTCTTCTTCTTCTTCTTCTTCTTATTATTATTATTATTATTATTATTATTATTATTATTATTATTATTATTATTATTATTATTATTATTATTATTATTATCTGTAGTTCATTTTTATTATTATGAATTATTTTGTTAAAATAATTCTTTGAAATTTGTCTTCATTGCATTCAAAGACATTTTCTAGAGAATTAAAAATCTATCCAAGTAGAAGAAATGTTGAATCAAAAGCAGTTTAATGATCTTGCAAGTTAAGTAAGGGAAAAATCACAAGATTAGAACTGATGTGTGTAATTCTGAGAAAAGATGGAACATAAGATTTAAACCAAAAACATCTAAATGGCATATATATGATTGATTTGAAGCACTGCAAGCTACCATGATATAACATTATGCCATATCTCAGGCTTATACTGTACACTTCACTTTCGTCTTCTCTAGATGTGTTGGTATTTCCTAAAGAAAATCTGGTTTCTTGGTGACCAGTACTTTGCAGGCATATTATCAACCCATTGCTACAGGACTTCAAAATTTGGTACTCCTCTTATTAAGCAATACTCGTTTCTTTATCTAGAATCAGGGGTTGCCACAAAGAAGAGGCAGTCAAGCTATTCTCCAAAGTACCCGAAGGCAGGACAAGAAGCAACGGATGGAAACTAATCAAGGAGAGAAGCAACCTAGAACTAAGGAGAAACTTCCTGACAGTTAGAACAATTAACCAGTGGAACAACCTGCCTCCAGAAGCGGTGAATGCTACAACACTGGAAGTTTTTAAGAAGAGACTGGCCAGCCATTTGTCTGAAATGGTATAGGGTTTCCTGCCTGAGCAGGGGGTTGGACTAGATGACCTCCAAGGTCCCTTCCAACTTCTTCTTCTTCTTCTTCTTCTTCTTCTTCTTCTTCTTATTATTATTATTATTATTATTATTATTATTATTATTATTATTATTATTATTATTATTATTATTATTATTATTATCTAGATTCTTGACTAAGGGCCCTAGAATCAGACAAAACTGAAAATGAGGTATAAGTGGATTCAAACTGCATGGATTTAAATTTCTAGCCTATAGGTAAAGGTAAAAGTTCCCCCGCACATGCGTGCTAGTCGGTTCCAACTCTAGGGGTTGGTGCTCATCTCCGTTTCAAAGCCGAAGAGCCAGCGCTTGTCCGAGGACGTCTCCGTGGTCATGTGGCCGGCATGACTAGACGCCAAAGGCGCACAGAACGCTGTTACCTTCCCACCATAGTGGTCCCTATTTTTCTACTTGCATTTTTACATGCTTTCGAACTGCTATGTTGGCAGAAGCTGGGACGAGTAACAGGCGCTCACTCTGTTACACGGCACTCGGGATTCGACCCGCCAAACTGCCGACCTTCTGATCGACAAGCTCAGCGTCCTAACCCACTGAGCCACCGCGTCCCTTTCTAGCCTATAGCTTTAAGCAAATGATTTAACATTTTCAGTATGCTTCAGTGTGGTCACTGATACAAGGAATAAGAAGCACACAGAGTCTATGCTGAAGCGATGAAGTATGAAGATAGAAACAAAGGGTACCCAACCAGAGACCCTCTAAGTAAGCAAACTAGTCTAAGCAATTCAGTTTTTTTCTCAGCCAGGTTTTTCATTTTGAAAGAAACACAGCTATATGGAAAAGTTTCTATTGTTTATCAGAAAATCTATAACAGCTCCCCCTTTAGCATATACAGTACTGATAAAATACACTATTATGTTTAATGTATTGATTTTAATAGTTTTTGCATAAGAATAGGGCGTGTTGTACTGTTATTCTAAGGTTTAGCATTTAGAGCTATCCAAAGTGAAGTATATACATTTTATAAATAAATAAACAAATCCTTTGTCCCATCAGAGAACTGAGGCAATAAAAAGTGTTAAGAAATTGGCCCTAATCTTTAATTCTTTATTGAGGAAAATAGCAGGATATTACTTATATTTTTGTGGAGTCTTTGATGGTCTCTGAGCTGGCCTGATTACTTGATAATGTTTTATTATAAAAGCAGATGTTACCACTGTGTCAAAAAACTTCTACTGCATTACTTTCAATTATTATTATTATTATTATTATTATTATTATTATTATTATTATTATTATTATTATTATTATTATTATTATTATTATTTTTGATAAGATTGCTTTCTTTGTAGTTTCAAAGTTTCCAGCATTTGGTTTAGTTTTAAGATAGGTGAGTGACTTGTTTCTTGCTCGGCAATTAATTATCTTTCTATAGTCTGCAGCTTCCTATGCTAACTCAAGAGAAGACATGATGGTGTCTGTTCTATACTTCTCTTGACACGCTCCCATATGTAAAGCCCATCTACAAAAAAAAACCTACCTTTCTACACACAACAATGAAAAAAACCAGCATTTCTCATTATGCTAATTAAATGCACAAAAAGGAAAACATTTTAAAGGAAAACATTTTAACTCAACCTTGGTTTAAGACCATCTCCCCCCTAGGAGTCATTGGTTAATTAAGAAACTTTACAATGCCATTCATCAAGAGCCTTAATTAACTATGCTAATTCCCTCTGTTGCGCCTGCTGTAAAGATAGGAGCTCTCTTTAGGTTTAATGAGCATCCTGTGCCGAGGGCATACCAGCAGGAGTGCAACAGCAAGGGTCTTTATTGGTTTGGAATTTTTCACACATTTCCATTCCATCAAAACCTCCTGCCAGAAAAAGGTAAAATACCTTATTTTTCTTCAGCACTATACAGTATTCGGTGGATAAGGCTTAACGCCAGCTAATTTAGCACTATAGCATTACAGAGCTATCATGAAAAATATGATTAGCTTGTGGAAAAGAAGGGAATTGTTGTTTATAGGAATGGTACAACTATTTAGCACTTCTTTAAAAAACAAAAACAAAAGTATGGCAAGATGGGGACATAGCAGACTGATTTTCCTTTAATGGGAAAGGAGAGAATAAACAGTATTGTCTCCAGCAGCCATCGCTATCGATGCCAGAGACAATTTCTTTTCCAGAGACAATTTCTTTTTAACACCAACAAGGGCAGCAGGAGGAATGATTCCTTGTAGAAGGGTTCCACTGTTCCATGACATTTTATCATACTTCTACAAGCACCAACTCATAATTCCATTTTGGGCCATTTATGCATTGTCAAGAAGGAGAGAAAGAATTAAGAAAAATATCCACAAAAACAGAGCATGACATGAAAAACATTTACATAAAATCCGCATTTGTTAATTTATGAATGTAAATTTGAATTAAAAAATGCAACTCACCATGTCAGAAAAATTATGACTAGGTAACCTGTGCATACATATCTTCTGCTTCTACTTAAATAACTTTTTAAAAAACCAGACATTGTTCAAATTGATCTGGTAAAATAGGACATCTGGCTAGTCAGATATACCTTTGAGGTTATAGGATAGATAGGAGGAGGATACAGAATGAATTTTAGCAATTATTCTGAAATTATACTTCTCATATTGAATTTACAGCTTATCTTTTGTTTATTCCAACATTCAAGGTGGCTTATAACAAGAACAAAGAAAAAAAATCAGAATATAAATAATGAAAAATCTGCTCCTGGATGGTAGATGTCAGCAATATTGCAAGAATTCACACACATTTTTACTAGCTAACTTCAATTCTATTGATGAAGCAAACTCCTAAATCTACATTCTCCACTACTGTATGGGATTTATGAAAAAAGATTAACTAACACACACGCAAACACACACAACACACACAACACACACACACACACACACACACACACACACACACCTTCATCAACCAATTAAATTGCATTGCTCTTACTTGTATAACATGAAAATATCAAAAGATCCAATTCTGGATCTTCTCTTTCCCAGAATTCTTTTGTACAACAGCATTCAGTTGTTAACTCAGAGACTATACCAAAATGTATGAATGAGAAATGCAAGCTGGTCTGAGGCTTTTATATAATGAAACAAAAGCTCACAACTTCCCTACAATGGACCCAGACATGGTTTCCACGTTTGCAGCTTATTTGTTTCATCATAAAGGACTAGAATTTGGAAGTTGCAAAATAGTACAAAAAGAAGAGACACAAGTCCCTCTCCTTCATGATAAATTGTAAGCAATCACACACAACATACAACAAAATATTTAAATATATCAAAATATCCTAATCAATATCTAAATATCCTAATAAAATATCAACAATCACCTCCATCAATTTATAGAAACAAACAGATGATCGGAAAAAATGTTAGTCCAATTTAGTAGGCATCTGAATTCATTGTATATGTCTTGCAAGAATGTGTCCTAATACTTTCTGGGATAATCCATAAAGTGATTGAAAACTGCTAGAACAATAATCATTTTTCTAATCAATAATTTGATAATTTGCCAATGTTAGTTTTTGTTAAATACTTTTAAAGATAGCTGTATTTGAGAATTCCTATTTTCAGGAAACTGATAGATCCAAATAGTTTTATGCATTTGTTAACTGAAATGCTACAAATGGCACAAGACATATTCTCTGTATTAGAATGCTTATATAATTTTTATATTTCTAGTTCTTACATAAGCAATTATTTACCCATGATTAAAAGCTAATTCTTTCAAAACAGTTTTGTTTTTCTTTAATAACCTTTAAAAATATGAAGTATTTCTAAAAACATTTTTCTGTAACTGAAATCTGCCCCAAATGTTGGGGTAAATTAGTAATAAAATAAATTGAGGATGAAGAAAAGTAGTTTTCAGGACAAAGGCTAGCAATCAAAGACCAAATAATGTGCTAACATCTTTCTCTTTAGGAACAGAAGGTAACTAAGTAAATCAAAGAACACAGGAAGGATAGACCACAAAGCCTCTCGTCAAGGACACAGTAGTACCTGGCTTAAAAATAAAAAAAATATCAGTTTGTATGAAGGGGAAAATTATGCAAAATATGCCAAGGCTGAGGCACAAAGAAAGATACTACTCTTAGTAGCAGTGAGTTTCCTGATATCAGAAATCTGCACGGCAGGTTTTTCTTGCTCTTTGCTATGTGGACTTGCTGAATAGGTTTATTGTCAGTCAGTGATACCGAGAAGGGAAACCACAGATAGTCCTCAACTTACAACCACAATTGGGACCAGAATTTTTGTTGCTAAACAAGGTGGTTATTAAGTGAGTCACAACTGATTTTAAGAGCTTTTTTTGCCATGGTTGTTAAATGACTTATTGCTGTTTTTAAGTGAATCACATGGTTGTTAAGTGAATATGGTTTTCCCCCATTGACTTTGCTTGTTGGAGGCCATCTGGGAAGATTGCAAATGGCGATCACACGATCTCATAAATATACAGTATGCTAGTTGTCAACTGCCCAAATTTTGACCATGGAGATGCTGCAACTTTTGTAAGTTCAAGGATAAATCATTTTTTCAGTACCATTGTAACTTCAAATGGTCACTAAACAAATGGTTGTAAGTTGGGGACTACTTACATTGTATGAAGCTTTGCTCCTAAGGATGGACATAAGTGGTCAATTGCATGTGAACGTACTGGAATTGCTAGAATAGTAGTTACCTAGAATTTTATTTTCCTTCACAGTAAAATAGTTTGAACACAGGTTAATCTAAAGTGAACAAGGCTATACTACGTAGATGAATTTAGTTTAGTTTACGCCAGCGGTGTCAAACTGCCAGCCCGCGGGCCGGACACATCATCAGGAAACCGCACCCACCCCATTGCCGGCAATGGAGAAAAAGCTCCGATATGTCATGTGATGTCACGTGACGTCGTGAGTTTGACATGTCTGGTTTACGCCATCTTACCGTATATAATTCCTAGAGCAGGAGGAAAATGTTTCTGTATATGAGATTAAAATATCCAACTGCTAGGTAATATCTCATTTGGTTGATAATGGCTCTATTCACATGACAGCTTAATTGAGTCAAGATAAAGGCTGTTGTGTGAACATTGTAATTCAGTTCAATTAATCTTGAACTCCAGAGAGGTCCTAAAAAGACAGAATTTCTCTGGATATTTATTTATTTATAAATTTTTGAGCCACATTTTGTTTTTATAAATAAGGCAATGAACATACCTAATACTTTTTTTCTCCTAATTTCTTCACAAGAACACTCCTGTGAGATGGGTTTGGCTAAGACAGTGACAAGTATTCATCCCGCTTACAGTTTCCTGGTTTCTAGCCTGGTGCCTTAACTACTACTGTCAGAATTCATTTATATCACATTCATAAATGTATGTTTAAAACATTATCCCTCCCCCCTATGGATTCTGCCATCTCCAGAGGAAGGAGGAGCATATGTGGATTCAGCCTGCCTTAGGTTATTTCAAAGGCCAAGGGAACCTTTTGAACTGGGGGGAACAAAAGGGAGGGTTAGAGAAGAAGGCATCTGGCTTGTGTCTTCTTTTAATTCTGGAGAGGAAGAAGGCAATAACCATAAAGATTCAAAGTTCCTTTTTCCCCACGAAAGGGATGACACGAAGTAGAAGGATGGGGGCTGACCAAATGGGGTTGAGGGAAGGGGGGGGGGGTTGAACCGGGTACCCTTTATAAAATTTCAGTTTGTAAAACAATACTAAGTCCTGTCTTGTATTCCCACAACCAAGCATGTCCTAGTAAAGATTCCTTTTGGACTAGAACTGACTCCAAGAGTTTTTGTTTTCCTAAGACGTGGATTGGGGTGGGTCCTGACAACTACACCACACTGACTAAGTTACTACTTAGCCTCCTTTTTATGTTTGTCACCATCTGCAATTGTAAAAGAATAAAAACCAGGATGGAGATATCTTAGTGGTCTTCCTTTTATGATGGTGTATCTTCTAGATTCCTTCAGAGTAGCTAGGACTGCTTCAATTGTTTCTACAATACTGATAGAGTTCATCACACTTGCCATCTTTTACCTTTATTTTTAATGATTTTATTGTAATTCTTTGTTGTGAGGGTCTCAAAGTTGTTCAGTCAGGTGGCATACAAATGTAATAATTAATTATGCACTGGTGATACATGAGACTAAATCAATACTCCAGGAGAGAAGCTGGCTAAGTTGGTCGTGTTGTCTAACCAGACACACTGAATCTTCAATACCTAAAAAAACAAACAATTTTGTGGCATTTAAAATAAGAAAGAGCCTTCATTCTAGTACATGAGTTATGAGATAAAGTTCCTCAGATGCAGTATCATCTTCAAATGGGGGTAGAGGTCCTTACGCTTGTTAAAGATGAGGTATGTGCAGACACGGTGTGTGTCATGGTCTGACTGGGCCAGATAGTAGAAAATGAGAAGTTAGTTGATTGATGCCCCTTCTGTGGTCTACAATTCTGCTTTTTCCTAACTTTTGTAGGTTCTTGTTAATATGAAGTGATTACAATGCAAACCACTTCAATTCGAATAAACACTCTATGTTAAAAAGTATAAAATAATATTCAATTAAAAAGTGTTAAGATACGAAAGGAAAACAAAAAGAAATAATATCTATCCATACAGGGAAGTCTTGAGGTGCCAGGGGATGTGAAGAATATCACAACTTGTCTGTCTTCTTGATCTTCCTCACCATGAAAGCCATTTTGGAAAACCAGCCCCATTCTCTCAAAATTCCATGTCTTAAAGGTTGCTTGTTTCTGCCCTACATTGTAACTGCTTTCTCCAACTTAACATATTGGTATTTCACATCATTGCTGCAAGGTAAAAACATTTCCAGATTGTTTTTAAATAAAAGTTTATCTTCCTCGAATATTATTCTGCCTAACCCAATCACATTTATTTTGCCTAAGGAGTTTATGTAGGAATACTGGCATTGCATAGAGCATTCTTTACACTCATATGACACACATTCAGCACAGGATCCATGCACAGAATCCAAGAAACAAGACAAATATTCAGCTAACAATTTCTGTAACACTTGCATCAGTCAATCCTATTCTTCAAAGTCCAGTCAGACAAAGGGAAAGGTGAAACCCACTTCACACATACATTATCTGAGAAACTGATAAACAGGCAGGCTGTTTGTATTCCAGGCACATGCACCAGCCAGAACTCATGCAAGAACACCAGAATCTTGCAAAAACTCACAAGAGATTTTCTCTCCTAAGAGACTTTATATTTTTTGACCATTACATGCTGGCAACCTGAAAAGGTTATAAACACTTGGTCTTTGGAGTTTTGATCTGTTGCCATTTTCACAGAAACACAATCAGTCTTTTACTAGCTTACCATTCTGCTTTGCCTACAAATCTAAAATAATAAAACGGCAGGAAAAAGGAGTAGCCAGATCATCCCAGAGTCCAACAATTCATCTAAAATTCTTCTCGCAGAAAATCACATAATGCTTTATATTCAGGGACTGTGGTTCAATTGACTTGGTTATTAAGGATGGGTATTATGAAAAGTGAAATAGATGCATAATGAAACAAAAGGGAAAAAAAATCAGTTCCACAGGAAACCTAATATAAATATGCAACAGTTTCTTATCATACATCATCTTACAGATTTGGAGGTATGATTTTATATTATTAAAACCTAGCTTATCTGGAACTCCAGGTAAGAATTTAGTATACTACAACCAACCCAGACATTTTATTTACAGGCAGGTGCACTCATAATTAATTTAAATAAGCCATTTTGGGGGCTTCATGGGATACTCTAAATTATTGACTAGCAATATGATCTTAGTTCAGTGGACACACAGGACTAAAATGGCTTAGGTACTTTATTATTCAGTGTGTTGTGCAAGCAGAGACTGAGAGAATTGCCACTTCACTGCTCTTCTTGGGAAGATATCGAAGATAGGGAAAGAAAAAGGACAATTTTTATCCATTAGCCAGGCAGCCTAGCCAAATCAATACTAGATCAAAGGTGTCTAGCACAAAACAGTCTCAGCAATTCATCATGGAGGTCACAGGCCTCTTTGACATTATCCATGGAACACAGGAAAAATCTGTCCTGACTGAGCTATACTGACTAGAGGAGAAAAAAGGTATTGTGACTTTGAACAAATAACTGTTTTATAGTCTGTCTGGAGACAACTGTCTGCTTGTGATAGGCTGCTGATTTTGAACAGAGCACTACTCTTCTTCATCATATATTTAAATAGTAGAAATTTCCAACAAGCTCTAGCATTCTCTGCAGCAGTGGAGATGGGGCTAATGGTTAGGTGCCTCTAAATAAAAGATACCAGCACACATGACATTTCTGTAATATCTGCAAACCAAACAAGACATTTTCTAATCTTACAGCAATTTTAGATGAGATATTGGGAAGTGTCCAACTTCTTTTTTTTTCAGAACCAGAAGCTCAAATTTGATTTGGAATTTATGATACTGGATATTCCAAGTTTCCAATTTCCTGTTGGCAGGAACTAATGCCAATCTCTATCTTGGAGGTTGTTTGTTTGTTTTTTTTGTCTTTTCCCACAAGCCATTAAGCTGCTTCAGTGTCCCAGGGTTCTTACCCAGGCTTTTATAATGATGTTGAACTACTCCCCTAGATTTCTGCAGTTTTATATTACAAACATAAACATGAGATGAAGAAGCAAGGGCAGGGATAGGTGAGGAGTATCCACCGGAGGCCGATTTTGGTTCTTCCTTCTTGGTCAGTTGCAGCTGATTGGCACATTCTGAGTTCCTGCTACAGTTACCGTACAGTGAGAAAAAGTCTTGGGCTAATACAAGATTGTCTTTGAGTACTTCTGACATTCCAGCTCAATGCAGGAAGAGAGAAAATGGAATGGCTAGGGACAAGGATCTTAGATGCAGATACACCTTTACATATCATCAGTTCTATAAATGTTCTAAATTCAAAATTATTATTGGATGGAAAAGCAGAAGTTATTAAGTATCTTAATAGCACCATTGAAGGATATTTATATGATACTTCCAATTTATATTCATACCTACAAAGCAGCATACTTCTTCCATTAGAAGTCCTTGGGATCTTTTGCTATCAGCAGTGTTCCAGAAAGCACTCTAATTTCATTTTTTCCCTCTAAGGTTGAACTGGTCTGAAAATATTGCTCTGAGTTCACCTGAGAACTTAGATTACAATATCAGACCACAAGCAGATGACACTTAACTATCCCCTGTATATGACACAAATTTTTTCGAGCCAATAATAGTGCAAATGAGAGCTAATAATCAGAAACTCAACAAGATGAGCATGATTTGAGACTTGCAAAACACGTAACTTGTTCAGAATAGGATGCCATTAATCAAGGATTAGTTTCATGACTTAAAAGATGCTCTTATATATTAAATTTGTTTATTTAAATTGCAATCTTTTTTTATTACACTAGCTGAAATAGTTTTATAGCTATATTGTTTCATTTACTGATTGATCTTGTAAAGTGCTCCGCAAATCCCCTGGTGTCCAAAGAACTGAATAGTAAATTATTACATTAATTTGTATATCATTCATACACATGTAAGTTGAAATATCAAAGAAAATGTTATATTCATAAAAGTGACAAAATACAGATCAAGACCATTAGGATGAAATGCTTAGTATCTTTTGGTAACAAATGTTTTCTCCCATGTCATACCTAAAATTCCTACTGCCGATTAATTCTGTGGTCCCTTAACTTGAAAATATGCACCATTAACAGTACAGGTTTTCTATGCAACTACACTTTCAGTTTGATTTCTTAGAACAGTCTTTTGGAGGTTCATGGAAAAGGGAGTATCCAGATGAGCTTTCTCCTATTTAGCATCCTCCAGAAATTATGGGCAATGTGAAGTTGGGGAAAAATATTTTAAATTTCTCTCCCAAAGATCTTTCTTCTGTTTAGAAATATTAAATATGATTCTTTCCAATAAAAAATAACTATTTCTGCTACATTTAATTGATGGGCTACAGTTGGATACATTGAATACATTTTACAGTTCGTATTAGGTCTCAATTGGGTATTCATGTTAATGAAAAAAATACACCTTTTTGTAATTTAGTTGCATTCTATTTATTTTTATACTAGGGAACTACTTTCTCTGACCTACTGTCCTGCAGCTTTATTGGACTAAAATGCACATCATTTCCCAGCCAGGAATCCCAGCTGCAGGGAAGATTAAGAAGATTAAACATTTCCCCACTCCAGAACTGGAACATTTATCTATGTGTGGGCCTGGCCATATTGAGAGAGGTTAATATCAAGAGAAGAATCTTTCAAGAACACTCACTATTACCAATACTATTTGTTATTGCACTGGCAGCAACATCATCTACCCTATCCCAAGTCCTTGGGAAGGACTCGATCAGTGGACAAAAATGCCAAATCTGGTCTAAACATTTGGCTTAGTGTGTGAACCACCATTATAATTGCGTTGGTTGATCACACTGTTAGCCAGATGTTTAAACTGGATTTAATGGTATTAGAAGTACCATCACAGGATGTAAGCTTTTCAAAGTAAAGTTACCTTTTGTATTTGACTTATGGTGAATTTCTCAGTGCTGATGGTGTTCAGATGGTGCTGCTGTCATTTTGGGATAGCTCTCAAAGTGCCTATTTGTCATTCTACTTCTATTTTCAGGTCTTTATATTTTGCGATTTTCTCCGGGGGGTTTTCTCTTCAGTTCTGGTTATGTTGCTTCATTGCACAGTCAGCCAGATGTCCAGATTGGATGTTATTATCATTATATTATTTATTTATTTATTAATATTGTTAATTTAGGAAATAGCAAAACCATTTTCTCAATGGAACATCTACATTTTTGTCCTAAGCGTTGAGTACCAAAGATTATAAGGAGCAAAGAAATAGAAGATTCAGTCAGGAAGGAAGAAAGAATTTGGGCATTATGTGAACGCATGAATAACAACAACAACAATAACAACAGCAACAACAGCAACCACCCCATGCTCAGGCAGGAAACCCTATACCATTTCAGACAAATGAAAGAGTTAAACCATAAACTGACTACTGAGAAAACAGCAGATGACAAGAGCTATGAAGGGAAACACAGAACTCATGAGAGATGAGCAGTGGTACTGCCAAACATCCTGATGCATAATTAAAGCCCATCCTGATGTCTTATGGAGTGGAAACCACTCTTCCCATGTCTGCTCTCTCAATTAGTCATGCTTGGGCAGCAAAAGCATCTGTCACAATGAACAGGGTTCCTAGGATGGGTGGGTTACTCAGACACACATTGGCAAGGGTGCAGCACCAACAATCCCATTTCCATGGTAGCACAGAATCTGGGGCAAAGAGACGGCATCACCTCTGGCTGCTTACTCTGGCTGCTTCCACAAGTAGCTGTTCTCCATGCAGTGGGTTGGAACAAATAACATTCAAGTATATGAGGACCCAGATTGTTGGGGGCAATTAAGCTGACTTTGTAATAATGCTGCTTGGGGGGTGTATGAAAGCCCTAATAAGCAGGCATATACATAGAATGAAGGCTACTGCTAAGCTTGTAAGCCGCCCTGAGTCTTCGGAGAAGGGCGGGATATAAATGGAATAAAAATAAAAATAAATAAATAAAAATATATGTGCAATTCATAGCAAACTGTGCACCTCTCCTCATCATACCAGCCAGCATTGCAGCCTCTTTAGCTGCACTTCTACTCCATCACAGTGGGGGGAGAAACTCTTCCATTCACTTTGTGTAAGCCATTGGCCTTTGGAAAAGTGTGGTCCTGACAGCAGGTACACAGATATGTACAGAATGCTGCTATTCAGTTGCCAGGCAACTAGCAGTAAAGTGAGCAAAAAAGCGTGAGAGGTCAGGGGGAGCCCTGCCGATTGATGATGAGCTTCAGGCTACTTCCCTGACATATGGGCAAAAACACCCAATTAACGTGTGATTCAGGCATGAAAATGCTTGGAGATAAATCTCACCAGCCTCAAATAGGACTCATTCCTATGCAAGAGAACAAGGCATTATAACCTACTGCAACACATTCATACTTATTAAGGAGAAAGATATATTGAGCACCATGGGACCTTAAACATTATAAATATGTACAGAACACATGCTTAGTTCTCCTCCTGAAACTATTGAATGGGTGTAAAATACTGAACTACAATCCGTCCAGGAATTTGTGATTTTTCTCAATTAATAAGTCCTGAAACTTTGTAAGATTTGCCCAGGGCTATCCTGCTAATAATGTTAATAAGGGCTTCTTCAGTCATAGAGAACTGGATGGGGAAGAAGTGAGAGGTCTAACATAGTAATCTGAAAAAAGAAAGACACCGTTTCTCTGGCAAAACATTTCCATGGTTGGGTAATTGTAAGGACCCACCTGGGGAAAATCTCGCTTAAACGTATAGTTCAGGGGTAGGCAACCTTGGCTCTTTTATGACTCATGGACTTCAACTCCCAGAATTCCTGAACCAGCTGGCTCAGGAATTCTGGGAGTTAAAGTCCATGAGTCATAAAAGAGCCAAGGTTGCCTACCCCTGGTATAGTTAAACCAGCAATATTCCTCCTCCCCCCACCAAAGTCATAACGTCCATTTGAAATCCAGCCAATCCACAGGTGGCATGATGTGCAGGTAACCAGCACAGTTGGCGCATATCTCAAGATCTTCTCCAGTTTTGTTTTGTTTGTAACCTTCTCCATGATAAGGGAGACACGATCCTCTCTCAAGGGGATAGAGGCAGGAGAGGACGAGCAGAAAGCGAAAGTTATCCCAAGCGAAATCAAATGTCTCCTCTCCCCCAAGCATAATGGTAGGCCCCAAAACAAAAGCACAAGAGTATATATGTAAGGAAAACAATAAGGATTTGGGGACCTGACAGTATTAGAAAGATAATCCTTTGGATAGTTCTGGGAAAGATAAACTGTAGTGTGTTGTGATTTTTTTTTTGCAACAATAGGAAATGGTTTGCTATTCCCCCTCCTCCCCAGATGTTCTTTGAACTTTCCAGCTTATCTATAACTGTGAGATTTCCTGCTATATCCTCATCCAAGGACAACCAGGTCTGACACTGCTTATTTTTTTTTATTTCAGATCAGCGAAGTTCACCATTTCCTGTGGACTACAATCTAAAGTGACATTTGTGGAACTTTCAGTAAGATTTCATGTGTGGACTACAACTCTCAAAAATCCCTAGCCAGCGTGCTATCTGGGGAATTGTGGGTTTTGAAGTCCCCACATCTTAAAGTTCACAAGGCTGAGAAATACTTCATTAATATACATTGCTTTAATTAATATTCAGTTAAGTTCCAAAAATAATAAATATTATAGATGAGCTAATTAGTGCTCTGCACCAGGTTTTTTCCTAAGAACTGAAAAGAATGATTTCTCCTCCTTAAATTCATCCTTGTAAGAAAAAAAGTTTAAACAAATTGATTTACTGAGCTTCCAAATACATGATCAAAAGATACTTCATTTGCAACAACCCATTGAGCAAGATACCACTATTACAGAAAAATAGCAAAATCTTAATATACATGAAAATTCAGAATCTGCACTGCTCACATTATTATAAACAGAATGACAAACAGAAAAGAATTTGATATGGATATAGCTACTATATAAATACAAGAAATAAAAACAAGAGGATGGCAAAACCTGTTCTGCTTTATGCCAATTCAGTTGGTTCCATTCAAACCCAGGCCTACTGAAACAGGGTGTTTAAAGTAGCCCCATGTCTTTGCCTTGGGAGCTGATTCAAAAGTCAAGTTTCTTAAATTTTATTTAACAATGTCCGATAGCCATGTCTATTTGCCACCTAATCTAGTACAAACAACTTTTTAGGTGAATAGGATGGCTACCTAAGTGAACAGTGCCTGATGATTTTTAAACATCTATTCTAGCTACTTGGATGAAAATCCCAGCAAATCCCATATTGGCAGAGAAGACAATAAAGTTGATAGAACACATTAGGAAGAAACACTGGCAACCGACTTCAGTATTTCTACAGAGAAAACTACCCAGCTATTCCCATGTAGCCATCAGCATCTGAACTTAAAGAAGACATTGTGTTTTTAAGAGAGGACATAAGCTATTCAGGCAAAGTGGATAAGAAAGAATAGTATAAAAATACAGGCCTGCCAGTTCTTTAAAGAGGAAAAAACTGGATTATGAAGTAAAGAAAACCCTGCCTTTGCGGTCCATTGGTAATCCTATGTTTGGAATAGAATAGAATAGAATAGAATAGAATAGAATAGAATAGAATAGAATAGAATAGAATAGAATAGAATAGAATAGAATAGAATAGAATAGAATAGAATAGAATCGGAGCTGGAAGGGACCTTGGAGGTCTTCTAGTCCAGCCCCCTGCTCAAGCAGGAGAACCTTTACCATCTCAGACATTTGTCTAGCCCAGGGGTAGGCAACCTCGGCTCTTTTATGACTCATGGACTTCAACTCCCAGAATTCCTGAGTCAGCTATGCTGAGGGGAAAGGGAGAGGTTTCCAAGCTGAGCCATGCTGGCTCAGGAATTCTGGGAGTTGAAGTCCATGAGTCATGAGGGGGCCATAGTTCCCCCATGCTGGCTGAGGAATTCTGGGAGTTGAAGTCCATGAGTCATAAAAGAGCCGAGGTTGCCTACCCCTGGTCTAGCCTCTTCTTAAAAATCTCCAGTGATGGAATGCTCAAGACTTCTGGAGACAAGCTGTTCCACTGGTTAATTGTCCTCACTGTCAGGAAGTTTCTCCTTAATTCTAGGTTGCTTCTCTCTTTGATCAGTTTCCAACCATTATTTCTCGTCCTTCCCTCTGGTACTTTGGTGAATAATGTGACCCCCTCTTCTTTGTGGCAGCCCTTCAAATACTGGAATACTGCTATCATGTCTCCCCTATCTCTTCTTTTCTTTAGACTAGCCAAACCCACATCCTGCAGCCATTCTTTGTACGTTTTAAGTCTCCAGGCCTTTGATCACCTTAGTTGTTCTTCTCTGAATATTTTCTAAACTCTCAACATCTTTTTTGTGATATGGTGACCAAAATTGGCTGCAGTATTCCAGGTGTGGTCTTACTAGGATTTTATAAAGCAGTACTAATACCTCACATGATCTTGATTCTTGCCTCTATTTATACAACCCAGAATTGTATTGGCTTTTTTTGGCTGCTGTTGCACATTGCTGGCTCATGGTTAAGTGATCGTCCACTAGGACTCCAAGGTCCTTTTCACAGTTACTGTTTTTAAGCCAAATCTTGCCCAATCTGTACTTGTACCTTTGATTTTTCCTGCCTAAATGTAAGACTTTGCTTTTCTCCACAATGAAACTCATTTCGTTGGATAGGGCCCGTTGTTCAAGTTTGTCAAGATCTTTTTGGATCCCGAGTTTGTCTTCTAGGGTGTTAGCTACTCCTGCCAGTTTGATGTCATCTGCAAATATGATAAGTTCCCCTTCCATTCTCTTATTTAAGTCATTGATGAAGATACTGAATAGTACTGACCAAAAAGTACCATTTCAGCTTCACTAAAACTTTCATTATCCCCAATGGCCACAAATAACCAGGCCACTATTTCTTTACTACTCCTATTTTTCAGCTATTTTAACTATATTTTAATGTTTCATTCACTTCGCTTCCTCTCTAACCCAACTAAATAGCTGCAGTGTGTGGGCTCATGCCATGGAGTCCTACAGGTTCTTCCAAGCCTGCTTTTGTTCCTAAGGATGCCGCTTGGGTTTGTTTTGTTTTTGCTGGGGCCTAAGTCTATCATGTTACAGAAAAAGGAAACTAGGAATAATGCTTAAAAACAAAAAAGCCTGTTCTTTTATTGGATTATTTTCCCCAATTCATACTCAAAGCATGTATTTCTCTACCACTGCAATTGTCTATCTGCCTTAAGAACTGAAACAAAACTAAGAGGCCGTCTCCCTCCACTTTTAGCCTCAGACAGCAATCCACGCCAACAACTAATTTTTCCCCCCATGGATCAAGAATATACAGTAGACAAGGAAGCCAAGGCAATCAGGGGAGATAGAGAAGAAGAGGAAATGTATCAAAGCTATTAATTTAGGGGTTTTGTCCTGAGGATATGGAGGAATGGCAAACACTGATAAATCAAATATTTTTGTTCAATATAAAGCCATTTAATTCTCTGAAATATAGCAGCCTATCAGGTGCACGGGTACAGGCAGCCAACCAAGGTCATTTGACTTACCCTCTTCCGCTCTTGCACAGTTTTTTGAATGTACCATTTTCAAAATGTAATTAACATTCCTTCTGTCTCTGAGCAGGGACAGCTCAAAGCATTTCGCTGCTCGAGGCAGAGTGACAAAGGCGACCTCAGTGTTCTGCAGATGAATAATATCCAAGAAGAAAAACCCACGCACCCCTCCCTACCGGGCAGTAGATGCTAATAGTTATGGTGGTAATAATTATCTTTCATGACACGTTTTGTGACTGTATGAATTACCTTTTGTATAGTGTGATGGCCTCAGCAGTTGCCACAAAATGCCTCCTGATGGGGCTAGTCCTGAAGAAAGGAGGTACTTGCTGAGCCAGACATCAGCAAACCCGCCTCACAAAACCCTCCTCCTGTTTACATAGCCCATATAAGTACTGTACAACAGGATAGCCCTCTTAGTGTGATTGAACACTTTCTATATCACCATTACTGTGTTCACTAATGAGACTCATTCTTTTCCTAATTCTGGATTTTTTTAAAAAATGGAATGCAAAAATGCTTTATCAAACTGTGAACAAGATGGATTCAGGGTGATTCAAGGTGTCTCCAACCTGGAGATCCTCTAAATTCTGACACTTCAGGTCCCTGAATTGCCAAACTATACTTCCATGCAAGTTGGAATAAATTTGGCAAATAACCAAGAATGGACTACGGCTAGCATCATATTGTAGCCATCACAACGCACAGCTACCTCATATTGTACATATTGTAAGTTGTGGACACTAAAGTCTAGTGTTTCTCTCTGTCTAATGTTGTAAAACATTATGGTTTGGCCTGAAGGTATATGAGTTGGCTATACAACAGAAAGCAGCCACTTAAATACTATTCTTTCCATTTTCAACACATTGCCCTCAATGGAACTTAAGATGGCTGCTCACTAAGCCCATTATTGTGCTTTCAATAGCATCAGAAGTTTGGCAAGGAAGAGGGCATCTCACAGAAAAATAGAGGAAGTTCACCTTAGTACGGTAATTTTGTCCAGGCATCTAATAAAAGCAATAAGGAACAGACACAAAAGATGTGACAGACCTCTTTTAGATGATTAGTTGAAGAATCATTTGAAAGAAAAAGTAATGCTGTAAAGTACTGTTGCATTTCTTAGCGCTTTGCACTCTCTAGGCCACAGGTGTCAAACTCGCCATGTCACGTGAAGTGACGTGACATACTATCGCGACTCTTTGTGCATTGCCGGCAATGGGGTGGGCGCGGCTTCAGTATGATGAAACTGGCCCATAGGCTGGCAGTTTGACACCCCTGCTTTAGGCTCAGGTTCCCAAGTTGATTTGGAGCACATGGAGTGTTATTGCAGCACCTGTCTCCAATTTGTTAAAACATCATACATTTTGGAGGAATCATATGGGAGTTTCAAATACTGGAGCAACTAGAGTACAAATGAGAAATCCTCAGAATTGTGGTCCAGACACCATTTAGGAAGTTCCAGGCTAGAGAAACTACTCTGGGATATGGATTTGAATGCACTGGAAACAGCTCCTGAAAATGAATTTTATCATTTATCAAAGCTTTCTTATGAAGAAAGGGGATCTCTGGTCTAAAATATAGAAGTGGCTTGGTTAATAGACTTGATCCAGCAGATGGTGTTTCTGTGCTAAATTTTAAAGAGGAAGTATATCCCAAGAGGATGGGCCCATAGATTGACCTACTGCTCTTCAAAGTGATTATACATGCTTCTTCCCTTTAGTTTTTTAATTGTTATGATGTAGATATTATCAAATGGATACCTAATTTCAAGAAAGAAAAAAATGATGGGTCTCAAGAGTCTTTGAAGTCATGTGCTACATATTCCATAAATGCAGAAACTGGTTTGTGGTTTTTCAGCAGTGGGACAAGGAGGCGACATACTGGAGCCAGAGACAAAAGTAACAGAAATTTTGTGCAATTATTATTGCACAGAAAATTATCTGTGCAATAATTCAAATACTCCTAAGTATTATAGAGGCTGGATAAACATCCATTAAATATCTGCCAGATCAATAGTACTAGACCAGATGCACCAATGGTCTGAATCAGGGGCAAGGACTGCATTGCACTAAGTCATAGTTTGTTAAATAACAACTGGATGTGTTCACCCACTTTAAGACATAAATCATGACTTACTGACCTTAAAGACTTTAGCCAAGCACATCAAATCACAGATTTATTTGTGCAACATTTACCTAAAATGTGTTTAGAATTTGTCAGTGTGGTTTGCGAAGCCAGCCAAGATAGATTGTAGCTTACTTTATTCAAACTAAGATTTAATGCAGGTATGTATAAGTTACACTGTTAAGCAAACAATGCAGGCTAAGGCTAAGCCTGATGTAGAAATCCAACCATTATAACAGACCTGGGCATTTTATAGCCCTCAGGCCACATCCAGCCCTTTGGCTGTGTGTCCAGCTCACATGGATTGCCTTCATTTTGAAGGTGACTCCTATTTTTTTTTCAATTTACATATGAGCACGCCTGTATGCCTGTGCAACTTCACAGCCCTATTAGTTCAGGCCTCTACAACAGTCCCAAGTTCTCATGTGGGCCCTTGGGAAAATTAACCGCCCAGCACTCCATTATAAGCAATTTCCCATTTCTTCTTCCCAGCTCTTAATAAGTCTTCTCTGGAGCATCCTGCTGGAAAACACGATGCAGGGTGTCTTTGTGGTCCAGTCTAGCTGGGCTGTACTCTTACTCTCTTTATGCAATACATGCAACAAAAACCAGCTGAGAGAGAATGCTTGCTAGGCTCTGCCGTTTTACAGCTCGCGGTACCTTGAGGCAAGCCTTCGAGCCTGGCCCAAGTTAAGCCCTGCAGGCTGCAACAGCTGTCCTTTCCCCTTCTGCTGCTAAGCGGACTCCGCAGCCAGAGGCAATAGGAGGAAAGGTTTCTGGCCTCTCCCCCTCCTTCAAAGCCAAGGAAGGGATGGTGCGGGGGCGGAGGGGGGGGAGGTTAAGCGCGGTGTAGGCCTGAGACTGAACGCCCGGAGCTCCCCTCCCTCGCGGCGAAGACAACCCAGGAAGTTCTCTATCTCAGCGTTTTCCAACCTTAGGAACTTGAAGATGCGTGGACTTCAACTCCCAGAATTCCCCAGCCAGCATAGCTGGCTGGGGAATTCTGGGAGTTGAAGTCCACGCATCTTCAAGTTCCTAAGGTTGGGAAACGCTGTCGCAGATGGGGGGCGGGGGCCGAGCCTTGACCAGCGGCAGGGTGTGTCCTCTCCCGTCTCTCGCTTCCTGCTTTATTGGCGCAAACCTTTCCCAAAGGAGAAGCAACCGACTAGAGGAGGACGGAGGGGAGAGCGGGAAATCCCCTGGTTACGATGCCACCCGGGAGGTAGAAGACCCGAGAACCACCCGAAGGGCGACAATAAAAATAAATAAATAAATACAAACGGAATTGTCTACCTGCACCCGTCGCCGCCCCCATCTCTTTTGCAGGAGATCCCAGGGCTCCTCCATTAACGACAGGTTTGCCTATTAAGCCCTCGCCCCCGGATAGGTCCTACAAAGCCGACGGGGAGGCTGCCTGTTTTCAAAGGCGAAGCGACCGGTCGGAACCCACACCCCACACTTCGATCTTTCCCCGTTTCTCCTTGGCGAGCAGCCCGGCCTCCGACTCCCCGGATGCTCTTTCCCAGGCAGAAGCGACGCTGCAGCCCACCCGACAGCACAGGGCAGCCCGAGAAAGGGGCGAAGCGGCGCCCCAGCGACGGTAGAGTTGCCGCAATAGAGTCGGCCAGAACCTGGCTCGCCCTCCCCCGCCTGACAGGAGACCGGTCGGGGACAGCGCGCCCACAAGCGCAGGGCTCGAGCAGCAGCCGGGCGCCTCCAGGCACCTGCCGCAGCAAGCCGGGGGGCACCGCGCGCCAACGCTCCCTTCGCAGCGGCTACTTGGCAGGAGGCGACCCGGATGGGGGAGCGGGGGGAATAAGGCTAGAAAGCGCGCCCGGCCACTTACCGCTTTGCTCCCCTAGGAAGACCAATTTAAATTTTCTAAGTGGGTTCCCGAAATCGCCGCCCGTGGACATGATGCGCCTGGCTCGGCAGAGGGCTGCGCCGGGAGGAAAGCGAGGGGCAGGGCGGGGAGAAGCAGCGTCTTGCGGACTGGCTCCTTTGCTCGGGGCGACCCTAGCGCTCCCCTGCCCTCGCCACCAGCGGAGGGAGGCTCCGACCTCTACAGGGGAGCCGCCAGAGCGGGGCACAGCCTGCGGGTGACGGGCAAGGACGCGAGTCCGCACCGGAGGAGTGCTGCGGGAGATGCTGGAGCGAGCGCGCTGCTCTCGGCCGCCTGCTGCCGCTGCCGCTGCCGCTGCTGCTCCTGGATGCCGCCTGCCACCCGCTCGCCTCCCGCCCCAGTCCTCGGCGCCTGCGCTCTGGCCCTATCCCAGCCAGCCTGATGTCATGCTGGAGCGCCAGCAGTCCAATGCGGTGCTGCAGGAGAGGGGTGTGCTTGTGCATAGACGAACCCGGATTGCTGGTGGGGAAGGAGGGGCTCGCGGCTGTCTATGATCCCGCGAAGAGGGTAATCCCAACCCCTGAAGGAGTTGGCTGCACCTTCTGGAAGGAACGGAGGCCTAACTGCTTCTGTCGCCTCTCGTTCACCCCCATCTAGTGTCCACCCTCCCCAGCATCTAACCGGCACCTGCTGAGAGAGAGAGCAGGTGCGACAGAAGCCACAGGTGTGTCTCTTGAGTAGGAAAAGGAAGACGAATTGGCTGGCTGATGATGAAATTTTCCCACCCCCGGACTTGGCACTAAACAATCCTCAATTCTAATTCCTTCCTGGTGGTTTTTAGCCAGATGTTGTTTTTTAGCCACACCAATTACTAATGGAAGATTTGCCCCCCCCCCCTCTCTCTCTCTCTCACAAGAGAGGTGGGTAAACAGGTATATTGGCAACACAGCAGCAAGCCTGTCTGTTGGGTGTGGCAATGGAAATTAGGGTAGTGAACGGATGAAATAGATGGGCAAAAAGTGCTAGTGACCTCATGGATTAGGGGGTAATTCGTATTCATGAGTACTCATATTTGTTCAATGATAAAAAATCATATTTTTTCATATTTTTGCAATCAAATAAATGAAATAATAACCTTGTATTCCTAATGACAGCCAGGTTGGTGTAGTGGTTAAGGCACCAGGCTAGAAACAAGGAGAATGTAAATTCTAGTCCAGGGATAGGCAACCTTGGCTCTTTAATGACTCATGGACTTCAGCTCCCGGAATTCCTGAGCCAGCATAGATCACTGAGCTATGCTGGCTCAGGAATTCTGGGAGCTGAAGTCCATGAGTCATAAAAGAGCCAAGGTTGCCTACCCCTGTTCTAGTCCTACTGTAGGAACAAAGACAGCCGAATAACCTTGGTCCAATTGCTCAATCTCAACCCTAGGAAGTAGGCAATGGCAAACCACTTCTAAAAAATCTTGCCAAGAAAACTTCCGGGATCATGAAACAACACTTATTCAAAGTCACCCCTTCACCCAAATTTTTTAAAATAAATTGGGCAGCACTTTGCATTTTAATAGTCTGAATAATGGAGTTGGAAAGGGTAGCTTGGAGGTCTGATGAAGCACCCACAACTTTCTGGAGGCAGGTTGTTCCACTGGTTTATTCTCACTGTCAGGAAATTTATCCTTAGTTCTGAATACCTGCTTTCTTGAGCCATTAGAGAATTTTATGGTGTAAAAAGTCTCATTTCAACATTGATAGGTATATGTAAAGATGGTTTAAAATGACCTGAATACAGAGTCTCATTGAAACCAGTCAAGTGGCTGTAAACTTGCAGCTATAAAATAAGTTCAGATATTATCTCACTGGCTTTGGTGAGTTAGTGATGGTAACCAGAAGAAATCAGGTCAAGCATGAACTGCAAATGATGAAAGTGTGGAGGCTGATATATTGAGGAAATGATTCAATGTTGATCTCATTAATACAGGGAAGCAGGTCTAGGGCACCCAAGGCTGGCAGCTGAGGAATCTGCAGTAAAATACGTAGCTGCAGCTGTGGATTGGCCTATAAAGAAAGTTGGAAAAATGTTCAACCCAGTGGTTTTCCAGTGCTTCCTAGTCTTTGATCAAGCTTACATATCAGATGACAATAAGGGGGAGCATTCAGTTTTATGACATTTGGTGGGAAGACAAGACAAGCTGGTGTTTTGTGCAGACAGTCAAAAAACCCTGCTGGAGCTGGACCTTCTGGGATGCAACACCCATTTGTGAGGTGACTTTGGTGGAGGAAGAAGGCCCCGGCTGCTGCTGCAGGATGCTATTCATCTTTCTTTCTGGCAAAGCTAGCTCACCTCCTGTAGTGTGCCTTGGAAAGTACGTGAGCGTTAACAGAATGGTAGTCTTACGTAGCCAAACTACTACCATGTACTAGCATTGTAGTCTCCTAGCTAATGTAACATCACCATAAGCTAAATAAATAAATCAGGGCATTGGAGAACTTTTTGGTGTCATGCATGATTGCCTCATGTTCCACCTGCACAGCCGCCTTTTGCCACCATTTATCCTGTATTTCTCAGAGTTTCATCTGTAATTTGGATTGTAGGTACTTAAATTTGTCTTTCTTTGAGACAGATGATGGTTTATTCTGCCAATGTGGGTAGGCCTTGCTCTTGGCGTGAACGACTGCTGAAATGTGTTTGCAGTTTTCATCAAACCAGTCTTGATGTGATTTTAGTCCAGATACAGTTGTTACAGTCTGCATGATGACATCTTTAAACTAAGTCTACTTTTCATAATAGGTTCCTATAAGCGGCAGACAGTATTTCATTAAGTACATTAAAAGAGCCTTGGTGGAGCAGTGGGCTAATGCCTCCTTAAGTAACACCAGCTGCCTGCAATTAGTGCAGGTTCGCATCCCACCAGGCTCAAGGTTGACTCAGCCTTCCATCCTTCCGAGGTAGGTAAAATGAGGACCCAGATTGTTGGGGGCAATTAAGCTGACTTTGTAATAATGCCGCTTGTGTGTGTGTGTGATAGCCCTAATAAGCAGGCATATACATAGAATGAAGGCTACTGCTAAGCTTGTAAGCCGCCCTGAGTCTTCGGAGAAGGACGGGATATAAATGGAATTAAAATAAAAAAAAAATAAAAATACATCTTGGAAGCCTTGGACTTGGTATAGGTCTTGGTATAGGTCTAGAGAGCCGTTGGAGGTCCAGCTGGTCTGAATCCGACCGATTGTGACTAAGATCCTTTACGAGGTCTTATCTCGCGGCGATGAGGACGGCAAGGTCTAACTACTTTGCCACCCTCATCGTGTCTGCAGATAATCGCCCAGCCGCCCTGTTTAGGGTGACTCGCTCCCTCCTGAATCAGGAGGTGAGGGGGGAACCCTTGCAGGGTCGTGCCGAGGAGTTTAGCCAGCATCTGTCGGACAAAATCGCTCGGATCCGGACCGGTTTGGACTCCGACTGGGCAGAGTCTGATGGTGAGAACATGGGTGGTCTTGTTGATGTCATCTGGGAGGAGTTCGATCTTGTGACTCCGGAAGAAGTGGACAGGATTATGGGGAGGCTGAGCTCCACCACGTGTTTATTGGACCCGTGCCCCTCCTGGCTGGTATATTCAACTCAGGAGGGGACACGAGGTTGGCTCCAGGCAGTGATAACTGCTTCTTTGAGTGAGGGTAGTTTTCCCGCCGCCTTGAAGGAGGCGGTGGTGAGACCCCTCCTCAAGAAGCCTGCCCTGGACCCAGCTGTGTTAAACAACTATCGTCCGGTCTCCAACCTTCGCTTTCTTGTGAAGGTTGTTGAGAGTGTGGTGGCGCAGCAGCTCCCTTTGTTCCTGGAGGAAGCTGATTATCTAGACCCGTACCAATCGGGCTTCAGGCCCGGGTACAGCACAGAGACGGCATTGGTCGCGCTGGTGAATGATCTCTGGCGGGCTCGGGACAGGGGCTGCTCCTCTGTCCTAGTCCTATTAGACCTCTCAGCGGCTTTTGATACCATCGACCATGGTATCTTACTGCGGCGTCTTTGGGGGTTGGGAGTGGGAGGCACCATCCTATGGTGGTTCTCCTCCTACCTCCTGGGACGTTCACAGTAGGTGTTGGCAGGAGGGCAGAGGTCGGTCTCGAGGCCTCTCATTTGTGGAGTCCCTCAGGGGTCAGTCCTCTCGCCTCTCCTGTTCAACATCTACATGAAGCCGCTGGGTGAGATCATTTGTGGTTTTGGGGTTGGGTACCATCAATATGCGGATGATACCCAGCTTTTTATTTCTACCCCAAACCACCCCAGTGATGCCCTCGATGTGATGTCCCGTTGCCTGAAGGCGGTTCGGGTCTTGTCTGGCTTCGGCTCAACCCTGACAAGACTGAGTGGCTGTGTGTGCCGGCATCTCAGGAAATTCAGTTTGTTCCATCGTTGACTATGGGGGGGTGAGATATTACCCCCCGTAGATAGGGCTCGCAACTTGGGTGTCCTCCTAGACTCACAGCTCTCTTTGGAAGATCATATAGGAGCTGTAACTAGGGGGTCCTTCGCCCAGGTTCGCCTGGTGCGCCAGTTGCGGCCCTATCTGGACCGGGATGCCTTGCGCACAGTCACTCATGCACTCGTGACCTCCCGTTTGGACTACTGCAACGCTCTCTACATGGGGCTGCCCTTGAGGACTACTCGGAGGCTCCAGCTGGTGCAGAATGCGGCCGCGAGAGTGGTGGTGGGGGTTTCCCGATACTCCCATGTAACACCTCTACTCTGCGAGCTGCATTGGCTTTCGGTTGTCCTCCGGGTAAGATTCAAGGTGCTGGTTATGACCTATAAAGCCCTAAATGGCATGGGTCCGGGTTACTTACGGGAGCACCTGCGGCCGGCATCAACTTCCCTTCGTCCAGTGCGCTCCCACAGAGAGGGCCTCCTTAGGGTGCCGTCGGTCAAAGAGTGTCGACTGGCGGCCCCCAGGGGGAGGGCATTCTCTGTGGGCGCGCCAGACCTTTGGAACCGTTTACCGGTCGAGCTCCGGATGGCTCCCGACTTTCGCTCCTTCCGACGTGACCTAAAAATATATTTATTTGAACAAGCCGGCCTGGTCTGATGGGTTTAGGGGTATTTTAATGCTATTGTATTAACTTATTGAATTGGGCTATAGTATTTAATATTTTTTAACTTTTATATATTGTATTTTATTGTACTGTATTGCCCTGTACACCGCCCTGAGTCCTTCGGGAGAAGGGCGGTATAAAAATTAAATTATTATTATTATTATTATTGTAGTCTACCAATATTGAATGACTTTCTGTCAGTCCTTGGTTGCTTAAATGGGTAGGCTGAGAACTGACCAGACCAGCTTGTGATGCACTCAGCACTTCACATGACATGGGTAATGGGCTTTTAAGATCACACTGACATACTATGACATATATCTTAGGTAGGTGCCAGTGCTTGGATTTGGCAGTTTTGTACTTTTGTAACAACCAGGTAGTTTTGTACTTGTTTGTAAGTGTGAACATAGTGTTTGTGATACAGAGGTTGCACTCAGCATATTTGCTCAGAGACCAGCCATTGCTGTTTTGTTTTCCCACCCTGTATCTTGCAAGATTCCGTTCCAGTTGTCACTGTCTGTCTCCACCCTAGCATTGAAGTCTCCCAGAATGATGAATTTATCACTGGTGATGGTTGTTTGAATATTCTGGTCCAGGTTGTTGTAGAAAGCTTCCTTTGTCTGGACTTGTGAGAGTTGGTGCATCGGCACTGAGAATGGTAAGAGTTGCTGAGTAAAAAGCAGAACTTCATTATGCATTCAATATTCCAGTGGTTAAAGTTGGGATGTTCTTCAGAAGAGCAGCTTTGATTGCAAAAGGTCTGTTCTAAAATGCCTTGGTCTTCTCCCCATGTATGGACTCAAAAGGGGGAGAACCCAAGATGTGGGTGCAATAGAGCTCACTAAGTAAGGCATGTTGTTGTTGTTGTTAGCTGCGAAGTCGTGTCCGACCCATCGCGACCCTATGGACAACATTCCTCCAGGCCTTCCTGTCTTCTACCATCTTCTGGAGTCCATTTAAGCTCACGCCTACTGCTTCAGTGACTCCATCCAGCCACCTCATTCTCTGTCGTCCCCTTCTTCTATTGCCCTCGATCTTTCCCAGCATTAGGCTCTTCTCCAGTGAGTCCTTCCTTCTCATTAGGTGGCCAAAGTATTTGAGTTTTAGCTTCAGGATCTGGCCTTCTAAAGAGCACTCAGGATTGATCTCCTCTAGGACTGACCGGTTTGATCGCCTTGCGGTCCAAGGGACTCGCAGGAGTCTTCTCCAGCACCATAGTTCAAAGGCCTCAATTCTTTGGCGCTCAGCCTTTCTTATGGTCCAACTTTCACTGCCATACATTGCAACTGGGAAGACCATAGCCTTGACTATACGCACTTTTGTTGGCAGGGTGATGTCTCTGCTTTTTAGTGTGCTGTCTAGATTTGCCATGGCTTTCCTCCCCAGGAGCAAGCGTCTTTTAATTTCTTGGCTACAGTCCCCATCTGCAGTGATCTTGGAGCCCAGGAAAACAAAATCTGTCACTACCTCCATTTCTTCCCCATCTATTTGCCAGGAATTGAGAGGGCCAGATGCCATGATCTTGGTTTTCTTAATGTTAAGTTTCAACCCAAGTTTTGCACTCTCCTTCTTCACCCGCAACAAGAGGCTCTTTAGTTCTTCTTCACTTTCTGCCATTAGAGTGGTATCATCTGCGTATCTTAGGTTGTTGATATTTCTTCCGGCAATCTTAATTCCAACTTTTGATTCATCTAGCCCTGCCTTTCTCATGATGTGCTCTGCATATAAGTTAAATAGGCAGGGCGACAGTATACAGCCTTGCCGGACTCCTTTCCCAATTTTGAACCAATCAGTGGTTCCGTGTCCAGTTCTCACTGTTGCTTCTTGACCCGCATATAGGTTTCTCAAGAGACAAATAAGATGGTCTGGTACTCCCATCTCTTTAAGAACTTGCCACAGTTTGTTATGATCCACACAATCAAAGGCTTTAGCATAGTCAATGAAGCAGAAGTAGATGTTTTTCTGGAACTCCCTAGCTTTCTCCATGATCCAGCGTATGTTGGCAATTTGATCTCTAGTTCCTCTGCCTCTTCGAAATCCTGCCTGTACTTCTGGTAGTTCTCGATCCACATACTGCTGAAGTCTAGCTTGTAGGATTTTAAGCATGACTTTACTAGCATGAGAAATGAGTGCAATGGTGCGATAGTTTGAACATTCTTTGGCACTGCCTTTCTTTGGAATTGGAATGTAAACTGATCTTTTCCAATCCTGTGGCCACTGTTGAGTTTTCCAAATTTGCTGGCAAATTGAGTGTAGCACTTTTACTGCACTGTCTTTTAAGATTTTGAATAGCTCAGCTGGAATACTGTCACCTCCACTAGCTTTGTTGTTGCTCAGCTTTTCTAAGGCCCACTTCACCTCACATTCTAGGATGTCTGGCTCGAGGTCAGTGACCACCTCATTGTGATTATCTGGGACGTTAAGCTCATTCTTGTATAGTTCTTCTGTGTAATTTTGCCACCTCTTCTTAATCTCTTCTGCCTCTGTTAGGTCCCTGCCATTTTGGTCCTTTATCATGCCCATTTTTGCATGAAACGTTCCCTTCATCTCTCCAATTTTCTTGAAAAGATCTCTGGTCCTCCCTATTCTATTGTTTTCTTCTATTTCTTTGCACTGTTCATTTAAGAAGGCATTCTTATCTCTTCTAGCTATTCTCTGGAATTCTGCATTCAATTGGGCATATCTATGTTTTTCTCCCTTGCCTTTCGCTTCCCTCCTTTCCTCAGCTATTTGCAAAGCTTCCTCAGACAGCCATTTTGCTTTCTTGCATTTCTTTTTCTTTGGGATGGTTTTGGTTGCTACCTGTTGTACAATGTCGCGAACCTCTGTCCATAGTTCTTCAGGCACTCTGTCTATCAGATCTAATTCCTTAAATCTATTTGTCACCTCTACTGTATATTCAACAGGGATATGATTTAATTCATACCTGAGTGGCCTAGTGCTTTTCCCTACTTTCTTCAGTTTAAGCCTAAACTTTGCAAGGAGAAGCTCATGGTCTGAGCCACAGTCAGCTCCTGGTCTTGTTTTTACCGACTGTATAGAGCTTCTCCATCTTTGGCTGCAGAGCATATAGTCAATCTGATTTCTGTGTTGACCGTCTGGTGATGTCCATGTGTAGAGCCGTCTCTTGGGTTGTTGGAAAAGAGTGTTTGCTATGACCATCGTATTCTCTTGACAAAATTCTATCAGCCTGTGCCCTGCTTCATTTTGTACTCCAAGGCCAAACTTGCCTGTTATTCCAGTTATCTTTTGGCTTCCTACTTTAGCATTCCAATCCCCCATGATGATAAGGACCTCATTTTTTGGTGTTACTTCTATAAGGTGCTGTAGGGCTTCATAGAACCGGTCAATTTCATCCTCTTCAGCACTGGTGGTTGGGGCATAGACTTGGACTACTGTGATATTGAATGGTTTGCCTTGGATTCGAACTGAGATCATTCTGTCATTTTGAGGATTGTATCCCAGTATTGATTTTCCTACTCTTTTATTGACTATGAAGGCTACTCCATTTCTTCTGAGGGATTCTTGCCCGCAGTAGTATACCTGATGGTCATCTGAATTAAATTCACCCATTCCTGTCCATTTTAGTTCGCTGATACCTAAGATGTCGATGTTCAGTCTTGTCATCTCTTGTTTGACCACGTCCAGCTTTCCTTGATTCATGGATCTTACATTCCAGGTTCCTATGGAGAAAAAATCTTTACAGCATCGGACTTTCCTTTCACCACCAGACATATCCACAGCTGAGCGTCCTTTCGGCTTTGGCCCAGTCGCTTCATTCTTTCTGGCGCTACTAGTACTAGCCCTCTGCTCTTCCCCAGTAGCATATTGGACGCCTTCCGACCTGAGGGGCTCATCTTCCAGCGTCATATCGTTTTGCCTTTTGGTACTGTCCATAGGGTTTTCATGGCAAAGATACTGGAGTGGTTTGCCATTTCCTTCTCCAGTGGATCACGTTTTGTCAGAACTCTCAGCTATGACCTGTCCGTCTTGGGTGGCCCTGCACGGCATAGCTCATAGCTTCATTGAATTACGCAAGCCCCTTCGCCACGACAAGGCAGTAATCCATGAAGGGGAAGTAAGGCATTTAGGAAACATCAAATCTGAGCTGTTAGAATATTTAGTTAGGATATACTCTCTTAACTATTGCATGCTTCCTATCCACATTCTGATTATCTGTTCCTTTTGTTGGGTATCCACATCATTTCCTGAAATATATGAAGGTGCATCCTCAGTCTGTTGGATTTCATACTGTTTGTGAACTTTATTTATGACTGGCAAGATGCCCATAGAATAATGGATATGTATCAAAAGGAAGCAATAAATGGAGAGGAAAAATGCTACTCTCAACCTCCTTTTATTAACACTCCAGCTTGGAGTGAAAAGGAAAGCAAGATTGTGAAAGAATTTTAATTTCTAGTATTTATTTGAAAGCCAACAATGGGATTGATTATTCTTTATAGAACAACTTTAAAACTTTGCTCTGCTCTTGCATAATTATATAACAAATTCTGTTTGACTTTAGGAATTACAATTGTATCTATTAAATATAAAAAAGTGGATTGCTAGGTAATGGAGCTCTGTGGTCCAGCCTGGATTTGCTGCACATTTTCTGGCCTTTCTTCTTCCTTTAGAAACCAGCCAAGACACTAATTTATCTGCTGTTTAGCAAAATCTAATGCTCGTTTGTTTAGTAAAGCAAAATGATTGTGCATGTTGTGTAGGTTAAATGTTAAAGCAAATATTTCTGTTGCAGGAATATCACCTTTCCCAGGACTCAATTTCTTTCTGCTGTAAATGAAAATAAATAAATATTTGAATCCTCATTGTTCACTCAGTTTTAGTTTCTTGTTGAACTTATACATTAACTTTTTACAATTTACTTTGGCCCTCTTTCTACCCTTCTATTTTTTTATCACCTACACATAGTTTTGCACTTGACATTATCTGATTGATTTGCCTTTCTTTTCTGATAAATAACTTCCCTAGTCAAATGTTGAAACTACTCTATGTATTTTAGAGATATTGAAAGGATTTTTGTTTGATACGGCTTTTCACTAAATAGAACAACAGCAACAAAGGAAACTGTAATTGAAAGGATCTCTTTTCTCCCAAGGTCATAAAAACCATAGAATTCAAGAAGCCCATTTAGATCAAGTTCAAGGACCAGGAGAACAGAACCAGCAGTGCAATTATTGTCCCAGAACAGGACTTTTGGAAGTGGTGGGCTATTTTTAGCATCTGAACAATGTGAACAATACCCAGACACGTTAGTAGGAATTTTGAAAGTTCTCTATTAAAAATGTTATCCTCTTTTCCCAAAGTAAGCTGCAGAAGAAAGGGAATGCTAAACTATAATTTAACTACAACCTGTCATGGATGGGCAACTTGGAGAATAACAGTGGCGTAGCGTGGGGGGTGCAGGGGGGGCCGGCCGCACCGGGCGCAACATCTGGGGGGGGCGCGCTCGACGGCGCCGGGATCCGGCAGGGCGGAGGCACCGGAGCCCCAGCCGGGAAGGGCCTGACGCCCCACGGCGCGCCACACACACACACACACAAACACACAACCACACAGCGTGACTCCTCCTTCGGGCCGCTCCGCCTTCGCTCCGGCGCTGGACGGAAGCCTTCTCTCCCTCCTCCCCCCCCGCAAAGGAGAAGGCGGCTCCTGAGCGTGCACAGAGCGCGGCCCTCCTGCAAGCCCGGGGCTCCGCTGCGGAGGCTCTCCCAAGGCGCTCCCGGGGTTGCCAAAGGCGGGGGGGGGGGCGCGGCGGGGCTTGAAAGAGGGTGGATTTCCCGCGGGGGGAGGATCGCTGCAGCGTCTCTCCGGGGGTCCCTGCTCTGGAACGAAAGCTGCGTCGGCAGGTTGCCGATCCAACCGTGCATGCAGACTTTGGGGGCGAGAGGACGTGGTCGGGTGCGTGTGCGTGTGTGTGTGTGTTTGTGGGCGCGCCCGTGCTGTCTCTGTTCTGCAAAAGGCGCTTTTTTAAAAATAAAAAATAAAAAAATAAAAAAATCCTATCCTGCTGGAATGCAGAAAAGCAGCCCTCGCCCCCCCCCCCCATTAAAAGCTTGAACTCTTCTTCTGCCTTCAATCTCAGTTTCTGGAGCGCGAACAGGATTAAAAGACAAGGATGCGTTCGATTGGCTCAAGAGTGTGTGAATTTGACCGGACCCGGTGCGGGGAAAACGAGCGCTCAGATGCCGCCTTCCCCAAATTGGCCATAAACTGGGATTCGTTTCATGTCATTCAACCGGGGCTTCGTGAACGTCACAGAAACACACATTAACTGTGTCAAAACATTTCTCTCTCCAAACTCCCAAGCTACAGACTTTCCCTTTTATTTAAAGGGGGTTTGTTTGTGTTTTTTTTAAAAAAAACTGTTTTATTTAATAAACAGCGGTTTATTTAAAGACCACATTCACACAGCACCCTAATGGCAAACCAAACGTATCATTGGGGTGACATGACAGCAAAGAATGGTGTGTGTGTGTGTGTGTGTGAACTTATACATCCAAAGCACCAGAAGGCAGGACAAGAAACAATAGATGGAAACTAATCAAGGAGAGAAACATCCTGGAATTAAGGAGAAACTTCCTGACAGTGAGGACAATTAATTAACCAGTGGAACAGCTTGCCACCAGAAATCGTGGCTGCTCCATCACTGGAAGTTTTTAAGAGGAGACTACTCAAATTGTATAGGGTCTCCTGCTTGAGCAGGGGGTTGGACTAGAAGACCTCCAAGGTCCCTTCCAACTCTCTTATTGTTATGGATGTGGATAAAGGTACAAAGAGAAGGAATGATAGTACCTCACTCGGAAACTCAGTTAAAGTTCCCAACTTTAAGTATGAATTCCTGGGGTTCAGCCTAAGCAGGCAAAGCTGCAGGGTGGGTTGGTTGGCTTTTCCGGCTTTGGAATAACCTTGGGAAGCTGAGGCATTGTAAGTTGGAAGTCATTGTTTGTCGCCTAACATGTTGGGTCAACCCCACGGCACATGCTAAGCCATAAACCGTGGTTGGTATCCAGGGTTTAGGACAAGATGGAGAAAACTAGCCAATTGTGGGATCATAAATCTTGATGAAGCCCATCATCGCTCCATGTGATGTATGCACTCAATCTACAAACGTAGTCCAAGCCTATTCACATCTGTTGTAAGGTCATTCTCTCGTGGGGTTTATCCTGACGTCCACTAAGAGTGGAACAAACATGCCCCATTAACCATTTTCAACGCCATGTCCTCTCTTTGTCTCATCCTAAATCACAGCTGAGGCACCTTAAAGTTGCCTTGTTTCAGTTTTAAACTAGCATTTTCCCTCTTCTCCAGAGACCCTTTTTTGCCTTGAACCTAACTCAGGGGTAGGCAACCTTGGCTCTTTTATGACTCATGGACTTCAACTCCCAGAATTCCTGAGCTAGTGGAAGAGACTCGAGTGCTAAAATCCACAGGTTAGGGGGCGCAAATTACTTGCCTTGCCCCGTGTGCTGACAACCCACGCTACGCCACTGGAGAATAAGATGTCTAGTTGTTTATGAATTCTAATCCCTATCATCCCTGGGCAGAATTGCCAACTAACTGGAGGTACAGATTTCTCTAACTTAAATTATTTGGAGGCATTGGAATATTTGAGAGAACAGGACTGTGAAATTTGTTATTCTGGATGTTTAAAAACATAAACATCAACTGAATTACCTGGAAGTAATAACTGTAGGAAATGAGACATTGGTCAAATGTTTTTAATTTTATTTCACTTGCTGTGCAGCAAAGATATGTAACAGTACTGAACGCTCATGGGGTGGGAGTGCAACCATTCAAAAAAAAATCACAAAAAGACAAGTAAATAGAAATAAATTTATACAAGCTGGCTTGATCAGCTATTTACAAATGTCTAGCTAAAAAAAGGCTCCTGTGATACTGAAGAGGCAGTGTCCTGCAGTTTCGATATGAAAAATATCTCACAAACCTTTAGAGGAAAATGAGTAGAAATCAAAAATTCTCCAGTTGCACCTAACCACAACATAGACTTGCCCTGGCAACATCTTTTTTTGTGATATATTGTCATGAAGTTGTCTTCATATCACTCCTCCCTGCACCAGGGGCCACCTGAAATAATCCTTATCTGTTTCGATTTTAAACCATTTCCTCTCTTAAATTGGCCACTGTCAAGCTAGGTCAAAAATGTGAAAAATCTGACCATTCTCAATTATTGTGCAAGTGGCACAGCTGAGTGACAGATAGAACTAAACATGTAAGAACTTCCAAGACATTGAGGCCATTTATTCCTAGACTCGTATATACTATTAATTTATTACATTGATAGCAATCACAGATGCATTTTCTGTTTCCCTCCTTTTTAGCATCTTCAAGTTGTCTTCTTTTTCACTGATCTTCCTTGGCCCATTGTTTGGATGTGACAGAACTAGTCTTATCTCCCCTTTACCCATCTCCCCAAAGAAACAGGCTCTTGATAGCATGACATCTGCAAAAACTACATGATACACAAACTTTTCCTAGATGATCACACTTGCCTGTTGAGTGCCATGGAGGGGGGAACCACACTCTAAAGAAATGTGGGATGAAGCTAGAACGAAAACTAAATGGAATTTCATTTCATTTCTAATTTAAGTTAATGAAATATAATTCACATGAGTCCATACAAATTATGTTTAATAAATCTTTTCAATGAATTTATATTTTGGTAACAACCTTTGTACATTGCTTCAATTCTAATTGCAGCTTGAGACCTCAGCTTTTGAACTTCAGGATTCGGGGGGGGGGGAGATTGCAGGAAAAGATATCATGTCTTGCTGTGATGTCACCTTACTTGTACTGAAGTAGATAAGAACACAGGTTTGTCTCCCAGGAGATGACTTTCTTAGAGGGCACATAGGAATTCTATGCTCATTGTGACACCCGCCCCTCCCCCCCATCTTCTAGCATTTATCAAATTAGGGAATAAGAAATGCCACTGTCTCCGTGCAACAAACTCCTGAAGCTGTTCCTCCAGTAGCTAGATCAATTGGAAGTCTTCCCCTTAATCAGTAAGATTTCTTTGCTGAGTTGGCAGTTCATTTTGGTTACTTTTTAGTTATTGGTGAGATAAAAATGGCTCTTTTGAACAGCGAATGGCAGTTATCAGAGAGGCACTGAGGAGAGTTAATGAAGCACCTTGCTGAGCAGATGGCCTCTTATCTTGATGTTACAGACACCTCCATACAGATTTGTCACCTGCACAGTGTTTTATTAGCTCCCTTTGAAATACTCACTGGAACAGGAAAAACATGCTGGATATATATCACTCACCCTTCTGGAAATGGAATCATAGATGTTGCAGTCTTGTCTGAGGGCCATTGAAGATGAAGGCAATCCATAGCTCTGAATGAACCAGTGGCCACAAGCTTTCTCCTACCCATTTAGTTTCAACCCGATTTTTCCTCTCTTTTCCCTCTCCCTGCGTCTTACTTAACTTGTTAGACTCCTGCTTCTATGGATATGAATGTTAGTGCCTGTTCTTGTGCTGCTTTAATCAGACCCTCACTGTTGTCTTTTAATCCAGCCCTTTCCAGCCAATGATAAGATTTCCCAATTGCTGACACCTTAGCTATCTTTGTTGGTACATGCAGGTTTTGATTTGTCACAGCACTTCCTCTTCTTGATCTTTCTTTCATGTCTGTCTGTGTCTCAAGCATTCTTTAGCAGCTCATCTTTGGATGCCATCTTGCCAAGGTATTCCAGGATGCTCTGGGTTTTTCTCTAGGGCAGAGGCATTGGAAGTCAATCAAACCTTATCCACCCTCTTTCTGGCTGGTGTAGACTCTGGGGTGTTGGACTTGCAATGGAAATTTCTGTGCATTGTGAAGACTTTCCAGGTTTTCACATTGGCAGATTCTTTATCCTCCATATCCTCAGTAACTGACAGGGTACCTGATAACTGGCAGGGCATATCTGTTGATGGTGTGATTTTTCTTTCTTTCTATTGAGCTGGACTTGTCTTATCCTTTGTCGATACTTGCTACTTGAATGTTGCTGTCTTCCTGATATTTTTCTCATGGTTCCCATGTGGCTGTGGGATAACAAGATACTTTTAGCTGGTCTATATGTCTGCTATGTGGCCTGCTGGTAGTCCCTCCTCATCAGTCTTAACTATGTTCCCTCTCTTTACTACCATCTCCAATCTAAATGACATCCCAATGTCCTCACTATAGATCCATGTCAGGTGGATCAATCTCTCATTTACTCTTAGCATACACTTGACATCATCATCATCAATGTACAGGAGGTGACTAATGGTAGTTCCACTCTCATGGTATCCAGTTCTTGTGATAATCCAGCTGAGGGAGTTTAAACATAAGCAGAGGAGCAGTGGGGACAGTGCATTACTTTGTTATATGCCTCACTTAATAGCCATTTATATGAGCTGCCAGTGTTGTCTCACACAGTCCTCTTGAGGAAGATCCTTAGTGTCCTGTAGTGCCAGGCAACCACAGATCCATCTGTTTGCCTTTGAGTTTGCCCCCAAGTTTTAGGCTCTCCTGTAGTCAGTCCAGGTTGTGCTCAGGTCGGTCTGTCTAGATCTTGAGGATGGCTCTTTTTATCTATTAGCATCTGGTGTTTTGAGCCTCTGGTGTTGTTCCAAATGCCTTTCTGAACTGTGCATATGCAGTGACCCATATGGCCCTGTAGCTTGATGGCTACAATACCTGATAGGATTTTCCATGTTTTGGGGAGACAGGTTAATGTCAAAAGTTGGACAATGCTGTTCCTTTGTGGCAGTCTTTGATGACCAATAATATCCTTCCTTGTATTAGCCAGTCTGGGTGGGAGCCTGGTGCTAGCAGCTGGTTCATCTGTCCTACTAGGCATCAATGCAACACTGTTAACCAGTAGGTATAGATCATGTCTGGGTCAGGTGCTGTGTAGCATGTCACGTTCTTGACTTACTGTTGGCTATCTGCTACTGTTGTGGTAACTGGTTCCTGTTTTGGGAGATCATATGGTCTGCTTTCAGGTCCTGCAGCCACCTGGTGCTACCGGTATGTGTTTTCTCTTTTTCCCATGTGCTGCTGTTTCTGTGTTGCACTGCAGTTAGCTGTACACCATGGAGAACAGGGCATTTGTCTTCTTGACACCTGCTTCTCTAGTGTTGTCTCCTTAGGCTGGTAGCCAGGGCTGTATAGCAGTGTCTAGGGCTTCAAGTCAAGTCCTTGTATTTTTGCAGTACCCAAGTCTTATTCTTTTTCTCCTATTTTCAACCTGAGGTTTCCACTTATCTCCCTAACATCACACACACACACACACACACACACACACACACACACACACACACACATCTATCCATCCATCCAATTCAAATTTCTCACACCACAATCTGTAAAATATGATTTATAGTTATATAAAGCTGGGTTTTTTAATGTTAAAGTACTGGAGACAGATTACAATATAATAAAATTATATGCTTTAAAAAAACAAATCTAAAGGAACACTAGGAAGACATGGGAAGTATAAAATTATGTTATACAACACAATCTAATCTATATGGATGCAAAGATGCTACTATCTTGGACTGAATAAAGATACAGCTGCCAATCCAGTAAACTTCTATATAGAAACAGGAAGTATTGCAATTATTTTAGTCACGTCATATTTACTTACTGTATTTTCCGGCGTATAAGACGACTGGGCGTATAAGACGACCCCCGACTTTTGAAAGGATTTTCAAGATTTTTCGTCTTATACGCCAGAAAATACTTATATGCCAGTTGCCAAGTGTCCGACACAAGCCCGATTCAGACCTGTCTGATGCAGATGGTGCAAAGCCCTGCCGGTTCCCGCCCGATGCCGGACAGCTCCGCCGGTGCCACCTCGAGAGGGAAGGGTGTGAGGCGCCTGCCACGGCTCCCTGAGGACTCCTTAGCAGCCGGGGAGCACGCGCGTGCGTAGGACTGCCCTGCCGGCTCCGCCGGTGCCGCCTCAAGAGGGAAGGGCGTGAGGTGCCTGCCATGGCTCCCCGAGCAATCCTTAGCAGTCGGGGAGCATGCGCGTGTGCAGGACTGCCCTGCCGGCTCCTGCCCGATGCCGGACGGCTCTGCCGGTGCCGCCTCGAGAGGGAAGGGCGTGAAGCGCCTGCCACGGCTCCCCGAGGACACCTTAGCAGCTGGGGAGCACGCGCGTGCGCAGGACTGCCCTGCCGGCTCCCGCCTGACGCCAGCCTGCCCTGCTTCCTCCACAGTGAGAGGGGAGGGCATGCCTTCCCGGGCTCGTCGACTTGCAGCCACGCCAGAGCCGAAAGGGGCTTTTCCTTCCACCCACCCTTTGGAATAAATGCAAGAGCTCCCGGGGTCTGGCGTTTGCAAGGGGGAGGGGAAGGGGCTTAGAGGCTCTTGGGGGTGGGAAGGGAGAGTCACGTTGGAGGGGGGACTGGACTAAGGAGGCTTGAAGTTGCTTTGCAAGAACGGGGGCGCTCGATTGATTTATGTACTATTTTCCGGCGTATAAGACGACTGGGCGTATAAGACGACCCCCCAAGTTTTGAGAAGATTTTCATGGGTTAAAAAGTCGTCTTATACGCCGGAAAATACAGTATGTAGCAACAAGGTTTAGTTGCATCTTCTCTGATACAGCAGTTCTCTTTCACTCTTGTTCACTGAGATCTGACTGGAATCTTCTACTGATTTGAATGTAATCTCATTCCCAAACCTTCTAAGATCTGTAGATCAAACTATTTGTGGTACTTGTTACAAATCCAGTTACAAGGAACATTCTTGTACTTCTATTTCAATAAAATCAGTTTGATTTTTAAAAAATGTGATTTAGACATGTTGTAAAAGCACAGATTAGGCTGAATGCCTCCAGGCCTTCCTGTCCTCTGCCATCTTCTAGAGTCCATTTAAGCTCACGCCTACTGCTTCAGTGACTCCATCCAGCCACCTTATTCTCTGTCATCCCCTTCTTCTCTTGCCCCTCAATCTTTCCCAGCATTAGGCTCTTCTCCAGTAAGTCCTTCCTTCTCATTAGGTGGCCAAAGTATTTGAGTTTTAGCTTCAGGATCTGGCCTTCTAAAGAGCAGTCAGGGTTGATCTCCTCTAGGACTGACCGGTTTAATCGCCTTGCAGTCCAAGGGACTCGCAGGAGTCTTCTCCAGCACCATAGTTCAAAGGACTCAATTCTTTGGCGCTCAGCCTTTCTTATGGTCCAACTTTCACAGCCATACATTGCAACTGGGAAGACCATAGCCTTGACTATACGCACTTTTGTTGACAAGGTGATGTCTCTGCTTTTTAGTGTGCTGTCTAGATTTGCCATTGCTTTCCTCCCCAGGAGCAAGTGTCTTTTAATTTCTTGGCTACAGTCCCCATCTGCAGTGATCTTGGAAACCAGGAAAATAAAATCTGTCACTACCTCCATTTCTTCCCCATCTATTTGCCAGGAATTGAGAGGGCCGGATGCCATGATCTTGGTTTTCTTAATGTTAAGTTTCAGCCCACATTTTGCACTCTCCTTCTTCACCCGCAACAAGAGGCTCTTTAGTTCTTGTTCACTTTTTGCTATTAGAGTGGTATCATCTGCATATCTTAAAGGTAAAAGGTAAAGGTTCCCCCGCACATGTGTGCTAGTCGTTTCAGACTCTAGGGGCTGGCAATCTTAATTCCAACTTTTGATTCATCTAGCCCTGCCTTTCTCATGATGTGCTCTGCATATACAGTAAGTTAAATAGGCAGGGCAACAGTATACAGCCTTGCCAGACTCCTTTCCCAATTTTAAACCAATCAGTGGTTCCATGTCCAGTTCTCACTGTTGCTTCTTGGCCCGCATATAGGTTTCTCAAGAGACAAATAAGGTGGTCTGGTACTCCCATCTCTTAAGAACTTGCCAGTTTGTTGTGATCCACACAATCAAAGGCTTTAGCATAGTCAATGAAGCAGAAGTAGATGTTTTTCTGGAACTCCCTAGTTTTCTCCATGATCCAGCGTATGTTGGTAATTTGATCTCTAGTTCCTCTGCCACTTCGAAATCCTGCCTGTACTTCTGGTAGTTCTCGATCCACATACTGCTGGAGTCTAGCTTGTAGGATTTTAAGCATAACTTTACTAGCATGTGAAATAAGTGCAATGGTAGTTTGAACATTCTTTGGCACTGCCTTTCTTTGGAATTGGAATGTAAACTGTGGCACTGTTGAGTTTTCCAAATTTGCTGGCAAACTGAGTGTAGCACTTTTACTGCACTGTCTTTTAAGATTTTGAATAGCTCAGCTGGAATACTGTCACCTCCACTAGCTTTGTTGTTGCTCAGTTTTTCTAAGGCCAACTTCACTTCACATTCTAGGATGTCTGGCTCGAGGTCAATTGCCACCTCATCGTGGTTATCAGGGACGTTAAGCTCATTCTTGTATAGTTGTTCTGTGTAATTTTTCCACCTCTTCTTAATCTCTTCTGCCTCTGTTAGGTCCCTGCCATTTGGGTCCTTTATCATGCCCATTTTTACATGAAACGTTCCCTTCGTCTCTCCAATTTTCTTGAAGAGATCTCTCGTCCTCCTGTTCTATTGTTTTCTTCTATTTCTTTGCACTGTTCTTTGTACTGTATACTTGAATATAAAAACACATATAACTCTCCAAACCATTTTCCTATTCAAATTGTACTATTTTATTTTGCCATCCCAAATAAATGTTAAACTTGGTAAAAACTAGAAACAAAGGGTGTGTGTGTTTGGGTCAGCTAAACAGTGAGTAATGTTTAAACCCCATTACTCCCATTGCCAATCCAACACTTAAAATTACATCTTCTTATGCCTTGCAAGTTAAAATGACTCATGTGTTTTTTCCCACTGGCTCTGTTTACAATATGTATTTCATTTTCAAATTGTTGGTAAAACCATAAATCAGCAAAAAAAGAAAGCTGTACTTTAAATTGCTCTATTGCTCAGCTTTGGCACGCAGTATAGTAACTTTGTTAAGTATAACAAAATATGTCCATCATAAATCAAAGTGCCACTAGATGGTGGTACAACATTTGTGATAGGTTTTTATTCTTTTATGCAGATGTTTAAAAAAAGGTTTGTAGGAACTACTTATTTATGGAGTTAGAAAATGACCTACAGTTTCCTCAAACTTTATAATTTTGTAAACACATGCAAACAGTTGTTCACCAACTGTGCATCTTTCTCTTTAAGGCATGCTTCCTAATCAATTTATTTATCCAGTCATTTATCATTCATCTTTCTCTTCCTCAAGCAAATAGAGAACACCGCCTTTGATTAAATGGGTCAAATCTCAAGCAAATATAATGCAGCATAAACTAAATAGCATTTTAGTAGTTTTAGATTTAAGACACTTAACAGAATTTCTCTCTCTTAACAGTACTTTTCTGTTTAGGGCAGTAGGGGAAAAGACCAAAATAACAAGCCATGTTTTTAAGTTGAAGAGAAAGTAACATGAGAAATGAATTATTTCTTGATGAAACATCACATATTTCCATTACTATAATTAAAAGCTGTTCCATTACTAAAAAGATTCATAGAATTAAAATTTGGATGAGTACCAGGTCAAAAAATTCCAAAGTCAAACAGTACGCTTATAGCAACAGGGAGGCTCAAAAGCTGGGGAAATATTGAAAAAAGTGGCTTCTTCAAAATCTGTCAGTAAAAAACCTGTAAGAACAGACTAGAAAAAAAGTTTTTTTATTTAAAAGTGTACATGTCATAACAACCAACTTTATACACTGACTGGCATTTTTATCCGTTCTGGCCTGTATAGTAAAGGAAGTAAAGGAAGAAGCAAAGGCAACAGAGAGAGGGCAGACCAAGTTGAGATTGCTTTTCCCTTGGTCCCATCCCTTTGGCAAGCCTGGATAATGCGTCAAAGTTGATTGAGTAAAACAGTCCAAAACCCCATAGCCAAATTGGATGGCTTCCCCTGCTAGCAACTTTTAAGTGACTCATATGGTTCTTTTAACTGTAACAGTTTTCACTTGCCATTTCCATTGTTTTGACATAAAAGCAAGATAACCGGTTGTTTTCCAAATTGCATCTCTGGCCCAGTCTTTGAAGATGCCTCTACCAATGTAGCCTGGGGGCTCCCTTTTGCTGGCTGTGGGTGTTTTCATTTCAGTGCCTCTCAGGTGAGTTGGCTGTGTGATCTCTGTTCCCCAACACAAGAATGTTCTTTTAGCTGGACTACATGCTGGTCATGTAGGAGTTCAAGTTCATCTGCTAATATAAAATGGTGCCTGTATTGTGAAAAAAATAAACATAAAACAAAAGGCACAAAGGCCAAGTTAAGTAAATTTAAACATCATACAAAATGATGCTTGAAGCAGGTCTCATTGTAGTGTGGAGCTACTCTGGATCGGCAGCTTTATCTTGCACATTGTACTGCTTGTTCCTGGTCAGCTTCCAGCTGATGAACGATAATAGCAGAATGCCAATAATTTTGTAGCCAACCTGGAGGCCTAGGTACCTGGAGAGAGAAAGAGAGAGAAAAACAGAGAGAGAGAGAGAGAGAGAGAGAGAGAGAGAGAGAGAGAGAGAGAGAGAGAGATCATTTCTTTTGAAATGCAACTTATCACATTTGTAGGGATGCAATAAAAAAACTTAGCTGAATGACTTAGAAAAAAATGAGTGATTTGCAAAACATGTTAAAAGTAAACAATGCTGAATTTGAACTCCAAGCAGTTGCCCGAGTGCAAAGCAAATGCGTCGCTGCTGAAACTGGCTATTTCAGGGGTGTCAAACTCAATTTCATTGAGGGCCGCATCAGCATTGCGGTTGCCCTCAGGGGGACGGGTGGGTATGGCCAGGGTGGGCGTGGCCTACTGGGTGGGCATGGCTAGAGTGTGTATGGCCTACTGGGTGGGCATGGCCAGCTCTACATCGTTCGCATCAAGGGTGCCTATGGGGGCCTGGGCAGGAGTGGGACAGATCTGAGGGTCTCTGGCAGGAGGAGGGTCTCTGGGCCAGGGCCAAGGCAGTGGGGGCCGTTCCCTCACTGTTTCCAGGATGGCTTCATGGGCCGCATGAAACCACTTCGCGGGCCGGATCTGGCCCCCGGGCCTTGTGTTTGACATGTCTGGGCTATTTCAATAATTTTTAACTGTTTCAAAATGCTCTGTTTTAAGCTCCGAACACTTCCGAAATGATAAAAGTCAGATTTGGAGGCAAAAATGTGAACTTTAGAAATCTTTGGATTTCTATGAAAATGGAAATTTCAGATCTGGATGTGAGTTTGGATAGTGAGAACAATTAATCCAGTGGAATAGATTAATGTCTCCAGAAAACTCCATTACTGGAAGTTTTCAACAAGAGACTGGACAACCATTTGTCTTGAATAGTATCCCTTGTTCGAGTAGGGGGTTGGACTGGAAGACCTCTAAGGTCCCTTCCTGTTAGTCTATGTGATTCTATGTTGATAAGAAAAGAAAGTGGAATGGGAAGAAACTCCTCTGTTAGGGACAAAAAATAGTTTCCCTCCTATAGGTGTCCCAAAACTGTTATATTATTTCTTTTGGAAAATTAACAAAGTGGGATAGGTACAGTAGTAATTTTTCAATCATTTTATGAAGTGGAATGTTACAAGTGGCTGGCATTACAGTAATAAGTCTTCCAGGATCCATTATCCTGAACTTCCAGATAATTCCTAGTCATATGGTTTTTCAAAAAAAAAAGAGGTTATAAGATAACAGCAATATTATACAGGTGAGGAATTCATAATTACTTAGTGAAGCAGTTCATATCATGGCAGATTGTGTGATTCAGTGTGCTAAAATGTTTTCTGCTCTGTGGAGATCATAAGATGTGCCAGCCAAGTTAATGATTTATTATTATAAAGGCAGGAATATGCTTGCCTCAGATTGGTTTCCATTTTGTTTTCATTTTAAGACAAAATTCCTTCCTTCCTTGAATCCATATTGCAATCTTCCCAGCCACCTATGATATGGCTCTCCAGCTTCCATTATGTACAAATTGGTACCGCTACATGTGTTGGAACTGCAAGCTATAGATTTCTGAGAGTTTATGTTCCATCTGGAGGCAGCAGGTTGGAGAAGTCTTCTACAGATGGCTCTGACTCAAGGGTCTGCATCCTGAGTAGCTGTGGAACTATTACTATTTGTTCCCCATTCAGTTAGCCCCAGTTAACTGCTCTACTCTAGGAAGGGAAGTCATTTACACCTCATAGTTGTTCCTTGGGAGGAGGAATGAAAGAACAAACTGAAAATCAGGATATGTACTCTATGGATGCTTAATTCACTCCCATGGTTGGAATGCTAAGAAATATCTGAGATTCCTTGTGAGGTGAATCTCCTGAGGTATCAACAGACCAGTCACTGGAGAATGTGGTAAGAGAAGCCAAAGGGCCGTTGCAAAGACTTCCTTTGTTACTGATTTTGGGGTTGCTGGAGCCTTGTTTGGTAGGATGGAAGGAAAGCTCAACCCATTTGCATCCCAAGGAGGAAACTGCTAATGCACTGACAGCCAAGTTTGTTTTCTTAACTTTACCTAGTCAGAGGCAGGCATGAGTCAAGGGCAGAAAGGGTATATGTTCCTGCTCTTGAGACGGACTTCATGGAAGATTACTGGGGATTTCCTGGCAAGATGCATTCAATTTTTTCTCATCTATTTATGTTAGTCAAACTCTCTATTGAAGTTGATGATGGCAGGAAGTCTGAGGATCAAGGGAAGGAAGCCCTTGTCCTCAAATTAAATCATCGGGAATCTACTTTCCCAATCTACTCCCTTAAAGGGCCTGTCCTGGAAATTATTGCTCAGTGATGAATAGCCACAGCTAGTTCACCTTCATAATGCACAGAACTTTCCTACAGCATTCAATACACAAATACACAAACATTTTCACAAAAATTTAATTTAATATTTGCATTTGTATACCGCCCTTTCCCTGAGGACTCAGGGCGGTTTACAGGGAATTAAAAGTCAAAACATACAAAAGTTAAAACCAATTAAAAAGCATTAAATTCACCCTGTACGTTAAAACCCCAGTTAAAATTTTCTCCTCAGCCTGGGCCCGAGAGCTCAAAGAGCCAGGTCTTCAGGCCCCGGCGGAATGATCGGAGGTCGGGAGCAGTCCTCAGCTCTACCGGCAGCTGGTTCCAGAGGGCAGGCGCTCCCACTGAGAAGGCCCTATCCCTGGGTGTCACCCGCCGGCAATCTCTCACCGGCGGAACCCTGAGCAGACCCTCCCTGTGGGAGCGCATGTATTTCAAAAGCCAATGTATTTCAAAAACGGGGTGGGGGGAGGGTGGAACGGGTGGTCTCCTCTCATTTTATTCAGTAATCTTGCAAGACATTTTGAGCTCAGAGCGACTGACTGGCGAAAATCATCCAGTAAACTCTTAACTTCAAGTAGGACTGTGAATGTGATCTTCCTAGAGACCCAGTAAAATACACTACGCTGGCAGTTCATGTATTTTCCCTGAAGCCTGTAACCAATGTGCTTAAAAGTTAAATGAAAAGGATGGTATCTCTGAGAAGACACCAGGCTTTTTGCATTAAGATGGGGATCCTCTCTGAAGAGTGATATAAGGTGCTTTAAGAAGAGGCATATGGCAAAAGTTCTGAGACAAAGGGGATGGGGAATTCCTGGGAATTTACATCCTCCTCAAAACCAAGTCAAAACATGTCTTCTCAAATGATTGTGTGCGTATGTTTGTAAACATCCTAAGTGGTTGTAAAGGAATGCCAAGACATTCACAGTTTAGGCTTCAGGAGCATAAATAATTCTGTCTCCCCCAAAATATTACACTTTTTAAGCTGATTAAACAACAACAGCCTTCAGACTCAGCCAATTCAGATGCATAGATAGAGCAGCGATCAAAGCCCAGGAGGCCTAAACATGAGAAAGAAGAGCCAAGAAGATTCAGGCATCAACTACCTTTGTTCATACATAGTCAGATGCAGAAATAACTGCATCAACGCCTCTGAAGAGACAACCAGAACAAAGCCACATTACGAACAGGTTTTCCTGCTATTGCTTTAAGCTTTGTAATTATTCATTTTCGTCTAGTTTACACAGCTTAAAAGTGATTTTAGTGCAGCAGACTTGCATACTGATTGCTAAGCACAATGCAGAAAATATTGGGCAAATTACCAAGTTAGATTATGCTGCAGATAATAATAATTTATTAATGACACCAGCATTTTTGGAGGGCCCAGTAAATACTGGCGTTCTGATACGATTTATGGAAGGCAAGCAGTCCATTGGTTCCATCTATCTACCACAGATAAGAAAAGCCCTTGCCTATTTCACACAGAGAGAACGATCACTATTCTCCTCTCTTACCTGCTGCGGAAGAAGCTGTTGTTATAATAATGGCAGGCTCCACTCTTACTATTGCAGGCTTTCATCCACCACGTGCAGGTAGAGTCAATGAGGATGCCAAAGAGGGTAGGAGCTGGCAACCAGGCTTGGAAAGAAGGAAAGAAAGAAAAACCCACTAGTATTTCACACTCCAAGTAAACAACACATTACACATTTTTCATGTTCACAAAAACTCCAATGGGCTAACTCTGATTAAAACTTTATATCTGTCAGTTATATCAATTCCAAGGGAAAAAATAATCAAGGTATCATCTGAATCAAGACTGGATCTAGATTACAATTAATTTAATGTAACAGTTCGTATTACATTTTCAAGGTTATGAAAGATCACACTTTGTTGACATCTTACTCTATTTTGTTTTGAAATTACAGTAAAGCAAACATTGAAACAAGACAGTAAGATTTTCTCCAAATCCAATAGCAAATGAAAATTATCCCCCTATAGTACCTTCTTTTTGTAGCTGACTGCTGACTGCTCTCCACTCTCCATGAGGGTGCAGTGTCCCCCATTCTAGAGATCCTGAGAAATGTAGTCTTTCCCAAATATAAGGAATTAGAAAGCTAGAAAAACTACATTTTCAGAGTTACACTCTCTCCCACTTTCCCTCAGACGGCTGTTATTTCAGATGTCTTAATGTGCTGTTGAATTAATTAAAACTAGGATCACAGCAGAAGAATTTTAAAGTTATGTGGCATTTTATTGTTGGAATCCAGGGTTGTGGAACAAAAGGTTCACATTAAAGTCAGGTAACTACTGTCTGACACAGACAAAATACAATATGATATAGTTATTTTATTTATTTATTTTATTACATTTGTATACCGCCCTTTCCCTGAGGACTCAGGGCGGTTTACAGGGAATTAAAAATCAAACATACAAAAGTTAAAAACCAAGTTAAAAAAATATTAAATTCACCCTGTACTCTTAAAAACCCCAGTTAAAAATTTTCTCCTCAGCCTGGGCCCGGGAGCTCAAAGAGCCAGGTCTTCAGGCCCCGGCGGAATGATCGGAGGTCGGGGGCGGTCCTCAGCTCCACCGGCAGCTGGTTCCAGAGGGCAGGCGCTCCCACTGAGAAGGCCCTATCCCTGGGTGTCACCCGCCGGCAATCTCTTACCGGCGGAACCCTGAGCAGACCCTCCCTGTGGGAGCGCACTGGGCGAAGGGCGTTTGATGCCGGCAGCAGGTGTTCCCTCAAATAACCCGGACCCAGGCCATGTAGGGCTTTATAGGTGATAACCAGCACCTTGAATTTCACCCGGAGGGCAACCGGAAGCCAATGCAGCTCGCGGAGTAGAGGTGTTACATGGGAGTATCGGGAGACCCCCATTACAACTCGCGCGGCCGCATTCTGCACCAGTTGAAGCCTCCGAGTGGTCTTCAAGGGCAGCCCCATGTAGAGAGCGTTACAGTAGTCCAAACGGGAGGTCACAAGCGCATGAGTGACTGTGCGTAGGGCGTCTCGGTCCAGATAGGGACGCAACTGGCGCACCAGGCGAACCTGTGCAAAAGCCCCCCTGGTCACGGCTCCTATGTGATCTTCAAAATTGAGCCGTGAATCCAGGAGGACGCCCAAGTTGCGAGCCCTATCAACGGGGGGGTAACACCTCACCCCCCATCGTTAGAGGTGGAATAACTTGGTTAACCCGAGATGCCGATATGCACAGCCACTCAGTCTTGGCGGGATTGAGACGAAGCCTGTTTCTCCCCATCCAGACCTGAACCGCCTCCAGGCACCGGGACATCACGGAGAGGGCATCACTGGGTTGGTTCGGGGTGGAAAGAAAGAGTTGGGTATCATCAGCGTACTGGTGATACCCCACCCCAAAACCACGAATGATCTCGCCCAGCGGCTTCATGCAGATGTTGAACAGGAGAGGCGAGAGAACCGACCCCTGAGGAACTCCACAAATGAGAGACCTCGGGGCGGATCTCTGCCCTCCTGTCAACACCGACTGCGAGCGGCCCTGGAGGTAGGAGGAGAACCACCGTAGAACGGTGCCTCCCACTCCCAACCCCCTGAGACGCCGCAGCAGGATACCATGGTCGATGGTATCGAAAGCCGCTGAGAGATCTAATAGGACCAGGACAGAGGAGCAACCCCTGTCCCTAGCCCTCCAGAGATCATTCACCAGCGCGACCAATGCCGTCTCCGTGCTGTGTCCGGGCCTGAAGCCCGATTGGTACGGGTCCAGATAATCAGTTTCCTCCAGGAACAGAGGGAGCTGATGCGCCACCACACTCTCAACAACCTTCGCCAGAAAGCGAAGGTTGGAGACTGGATGATAGTTGTTTAAAACAGCCGGGTCCAAAGCAGGCTTCTTGAGGAGGGGTCTCACCACCGCCTCCTTCAAGGCGGCAGGGAAGACACCCTCCTTCAAAGAAGCAGTTATTACTGCATGGAACCAGCCTCGTGTTCCCTCCCGAGCCGCATAAGCTAGCCAGGAGGAGCACGGATCCAAGTTCAGAAGATTTTCTAAAGATAGTGCATGACATACATGATAAAAGCTTATATGAGCAACTATCTGTCTGTTTTTTGACCACTCTGTAAGATCTGACAGAGTTGGCTCATTCCTGGTCCTGCTAATCAAGCAATGTCTTCTAGTAGGACTCAGGAGAGGGCCTTTTCTATTGTAGGATCTGCCCTTTGCAATTGCATCCCCTAGAGATTTGCACAACCCATCTTACCAGTTTTTAAAATAGCAATAAAAACACGATTTTCCAAGGCCTTGGATTCGATGATTAGGGGATTTGTCTGTCTTTATCTCTAATGGTAGGGCAGAGAATTAATTACTGTTCCTTCTGGATGACACTGGTGTTTATTTTTGTTTTATTCCTTTAAACCCCCCCCTTCCCCCTCCCTCCTCCCCTCCCTACCTCCCCCCTATCCCCCCCTCCCCCTCTCCCTCCTCCCTCCCCTGCCTCCCCCCCCTACTTCCCCTCCTCCCCCCCTCCCCCCCCCCGACTTCCCAGAGCAAAATACAAGGTATATATCTAAAAAGCAATCATGAACAATCATATACTAACAATTATAAACTCTAAAATCCATCACTCTCTAGCTTATATAGAGTAAACCAATCCTTAATAATACTAAATGTGTATAAAGAACTAAAATAAAAGAAAACTAGCGTCATTCCCATCTATGTTCTTCCACAATTCACTATTTCCTAAACATATTCTCATTTACACATCACAAACACCTATCCCTATTAACCTCTCTAGCCAAAATAGGCTATAATAGATAGTTCTTACACAAATTAACCCACATTAACCCACAAAACTTTCTTCCTCTTCCTCTGTAATAAATTGTCCATTAATTCCAAATTAAAGATTCTGTTACCATACATATCATCCCAAAACTCTTAAAAACACAACTACCACTTGACTATCAGTATATTGTGGAAGTTCCATAGATTTCTACTAGACCTATTTTCTTTTCTTTTTTGAGCGTTTTAAGGCAGCACGCGTCACCCTCTGTTCTCTAGGATCATCCAAAAGAGTTGCATCTTGATCTCCTCCTGTACCATTCTCGTCTATCTGTCCATCTTCATCCTCTTGATGTTCTCCTTCTCCAGATCCCTCTGCAGCTTCCAAAAGTGTTGATGGGGTTACTTTTAAGACATTGTTGTAAAAATCATGCGCTTGCTTCACAGTACCCAAACAGTACCTTTTGCCTTCATACAAGAAGCTCAACCCAGCTGGGATCTCCCATCTGAACCTTATATCCCTTTGCTTGAGCTCTTGCACAAGAAATATAAAGTCCTTCCTTCTCTTTAAAATCTTTGGAGGAATTTCTTTTAGAACCAAAACTTCTTGACCAGCAATCACAACTTTAGTATCATAGGCAGCTTGTATAACTTCATCTCTAATTTCCCTTTTTACAAAATAAACCACCACATCTCTAGGCAACTTTCTCTGTTTAGCAATCCACGAGTTCACACGAAACACTTTGTCCATGCCTTGTTTTATTTCAGATGCTGGATGGTTCAATACCACCTCAAAAGCCTCAGAAACCAGCTGCTTTAAATCTTCCTTAATATTCTCTTTTAGGCCTCTAATTCTAACAGCAAACTGCATCTGATAAAATTGAGCCAGACTCAGTTCGCTATCCATTTTGTCTTTTAAATCTTCAATTTCCAATACTTTTGCTTCTAATATAGCATTCTTTTGAGTCAGTTCTTCCACTTTGTCATCCAGCACCTCCACACATTTAGCTACTTTATGCACTGAGGACAAAATGTCTACCTTTATCTCTCTAAGTTTCTGTTCCATCCTTTCTTCCATTCTCTGCTCCAATTTCTCCAATTTCTCCTCCATCTGTGCAAATTTAACACCCATTGACTCCAAAATTAACTGGGTATGTTTTTCAAGATCCTTCGATGTCACTACATCTGGAGAATGCAATGCCTGCAGTAGTGATTGTTGTTGCACTGGAGAATTTCCAGCACTCCGAAAAGTTCTAGGGGGAGGTTTAGACGCCATCTTTTACTTACAATTGTGTCGCACTTTCACTTTAAGTTTTAAGCAAAGTCCATCAAGCTCGAGAGTAAAATAAAATAATCCTCTTCATCTCTTCATCTTTCCCTCTTGTACTGCTCTGCCTGCTCTTTTCCTTTCATAGTCTCTCCTTCAAGCAGGGATGGTCGCAGACGCCTGGCTCTGCTCCATTCCGAAGCAGAGACGCTAGCCAGCTGGGAGCAGCCCAGGCTACGGGGGAGTTCAATCCTTCAGCCGCCCAAGCTCCAAGCTCAGGCGGCCTCGGAGAACTCTACCCCTACCTGGGGCCTCACCCCCTCCTCTTCTCCCGAGGAGGGGGCTTCAAATTCGCCCGAACAGCTGATCGGCGCTGTTTCGGGCGAAAAATCACACAGCTGGGCGGCGGGCAGCCCGGGAAGGCTGTCTCCGGCGCCTCGGAGCCACCGGAAACACTGGTGTTTATTTTTGATTTAACTGTTTGCATATGGAACTGAGCAGCTTAGAAATTTGATAAGTAACTAACTAATATATTAATTAACAAATAAACAAGGGAAAATGAAAACATGACTTCTCTCTTGCCCAAAGTAGAGGGCAAGTAGTCTATTTCATAGATGGGCAAAAGAAAGAGGTACAAAAAGGTTTGAATACTGAATCATAGAATCATAACTCAGAAGTAAATCCCTACTATGTTCGATGTGGGTTATTGCTTTATAAAAAACTTTAGGTTTGCAGACTTGGGCTGATACTCACCCAGTAATCTCATCAGTAGGAACTGGACTCCAATAGCAAAAGACTTTTCATCATAGGACACCACTCTGTTTAGAATCAAAATACAGTAAAGTATATCAGAAAGCCAGATAGTGGGAGCAAGAATTTGTTCCTGCTCTCTGAAAAGCTAAAAAGATTGATGATGATTGTGAATGGTTGTGGAATAGCCATAGCAAATTAGTTATCTATTTATTTAGCATATGGCATATATCACACATGGTTTAGCAATATATATTAACATTTCACCTAGATTAGTAAAACACAGTACAATATAAATGTTAAAAAGATCTACGTTCAAATACCAATATCTAGGCCATCCAACCACTGAAGCGCAGCATCATTTATTTTTAAAAAATCAGATACTGGACTGGTGTATGCCCTCAGCTTACAGTGATTTGATCTACAGCAAGGGTCCCCAACCCCTGGTCTGTGGACCAGCACAAACAAGCAAAGCCCCATCTGTGAGATGTAGGCAGCACACAAAACCATGCACCCTCTGGTCCACGGAAAAACTTATCTCCACGGAACTGGTCCCTGGTGCCCCAATGGTTGGGGACCTGTGATCTACAGTTTGATGTGGGACCCTGCAATCACCACCGAGGGGAGGATACAATGCCCCATTTATACGGAGGGTCCCAGCAGATGCTGTGTGGGTGCGAATCCTATTGGGGGTTGTCCATGGGTGACATGGTAGTTCAAAGCCTGACACTTGTTTTTGTAGGGTCATTCATATGTCTACCTATGTCTGGGCATTCAGCAACCCATTTGGGTTTAGTTATTTAATTATTTTACATAAAAAGGGTTAAACTTGAAAAAAGCCTATAAAAATATAAAAATATTTCTGGTGATAGTACTCCATAAATTCTATACTTTGTACAATAAGACCAGGTGAAACCTAATTTCTTTTACTTTTAGAAGGCATCTAGCTGCCCTTCTAATGGTTAGACTTCAATTTCAGAGTACTCAGCAATAGATATACTGGCTCAAGAATTTTGGAAGTTGATTCAAATGTCAGTAGAGCACCTAGACTGGGAAAAGCTGTATGAAAACATATCAAGGTTTTAGGATTTCTTTTATTTTATTCCATATTGCTATGCTACAGTTGGCATTTGTATTTATTACAATGTATTGCATGGGACTATCTACTAAGGCCCTAGCCCCTCCTTACCGTAACACCATCATGTAGAGAGGGTTGTGAGAAAGGCAGGCAATCAATGCAGAAAATGAGATGATGAATATAACAGGCAACAACAGATGGGCACAGCTAACAGGGCAAGATCCAGTCTTTGCTGAAGATTGTCCATTCTTGGTGGAGATACAGGAGCAATTTGTATAGATCTTGTTGAAACAAAAGGGAAATCAATCTCAGGAAATCAATTCACTTCAAGGTTGGACCATAGCTTAATGGTAAAGCATCAGAATCATAAGTACCCAAGTTCAATCCCTGGCCTTCCTAGTTAAAAGTACAAATGTTAAGGACTTCCGGTGGCGGCGCGGCGCCGGAGACAGCCGTTTCGGGCTGCCCGCTGCTCAGCTGAGTTGTTTTCACCCGAAACAGCGCCGATCAGCTGTTCGGGTGGATTTGAAGCCCCCTCCTCGGGAGAAGAGGAGGGGGTGAGGCCCCAGGTAGGGGTTGAGTTCTCCGGGGCCGCCTGAGCTTAAAGCTTGGGCGGCTGAAGGATTGAACTCCCCCGTAGCCTGGGTTGCTCCCAGCTGTTCAGCGTCTCTGCTCCGGGATCTTTGGAGCAGAGCCAGGCGTTTGCGACCACCCCTGCCAGAAGGAAAGACCATGGAATAAAAAGGAGCAGGCAGAGCGGTACAGGAGGTCAAGGTGAAGAGGACTTTTATTCTTATTCTCTAGCTTAATGGACTTTATAAACCTAAAGTGAAAGTGCGTAACAAGTGAAAGTGAAAAGATGGCGGCTAAACCTCCCTCAAAAACTCTTCGGAGTGCGGGAACTTCCCCGGTGCAACAGACATCGTTGCAAGCTTTCCTTCCTCCTGCTGCATTGACATCGAAAGAGCTAGAAGATGCTCTGGAAAAACAATCCCAGGTAATATCAGAAATGCTGGGTGACAAGTTGGCAAAGGTGGAGGAGAAATTGGAGAAATTGGAGGAGAGGATAGAAAGAAGTTTAAAGTAATGGAGGAGAGGATGGAAGAGAAGTTTAGTGCAATGAGGGTAGACATTTTGTCTACAGTGCAAAGCGTGGCTGAATGTGTGCAAAGTTTGGATGAAAAAGTGGAGGATCTGAGTCAAAAGAATGCTATATTAGAAGTAAAGGTACTGGAGAATGAAGATTTAAGGGATAGAATGGACGGAGAATTGAGTCTTGTCCAGTATCATCAGATGCAGCATGCTATCAGAATCAGAGGCTTAAAAGAGAATCCTAAAGAAGACCTAAAGCAGTCGATTTCTGAGGCGTTGGAAGCAGTATTGGATCAGTCAGCATCTGAAATAAAGGGATGCATGGATAAAGTTTTTCGTGTAAACTCATGGATTGCTAGACAGAGAAAGCTACCTAGAGATGTGGTGGTCTATTTTACAAAGAGAGAAACCAGAGATGAAGTTATTCAAGCCGCTTATGATACTAAAGTTGTGATTGCTGACCAAGAAGTTTTGGTTTTAAAAGAAATTCCTCCAAAGATTCTAAGGAGAAGGAAGGATTTTGCATTTCTCGTGCAAGAACTTAAGCAACGTTCATGGCTTAATTACTTCACGGCCAATTCACTGTTTGGCTGCTGAGAATTGTGATTATATGTTTGAGGGAAAAAGGGCAGTGTGGAATTTGGTTGTAGTATTACTCTAGTGTTATAGACATTATATGCGCATTTAAAATTATATACTGATGTTACATTTGTGATCCACTATTCTGAATGTTTAGAGTAGGAATTAATAAATACAAATACCCAAGTAGATAAATAAATTAAAAAGTACAGTGCTGATACTGCATCTTAAACAATTAGCTTTGACCACAAAAAGCAATTTTAAAAGTAAAACAGAGCTTCTAAAGCTAACTTAGATTTTGACTTCTGCACTTCTTGAAGTACATGTGAAAGCCCAAAAATAAACAGCAGACATTATAAGCATGGCTATATGCCAAAGGAGCACCGGAACACTGTTACCTTCTGACTGAAGTGGTACCTATTAATCTTCTTGAATTTGCATGCTTTTGAATTCCAAAAATTATTATATACTGTAATTTTTATTATGAGAAGGGGAAGTGACTAGATACATGGACAATAAACATATTTACAATATTAATTTACTGATCTGATGCTAAATTTTAATTTAAACAAGAAAATCAACTTTGTTCCAGCCTGACCCATTTTTAAGTGGAGCGTGCCTTGTCACCATACTTCTCAAAGTTTTGATGTATCTCCTAGCCCGAAAAAAAATTGTGTACTTCTGTTTCAGAGCGATTAAGGAGTGTGATGAGATATTAAAGAAATGGATGCTTTTTAAATAAATAGAACAGGACTCATATTAAACCTGACAAAAAACTGGTTTTGTCTTGATAGTATTAGTAAAACTATCTTACATGTTGTACTACCAATCCATGTATTTTTTATTATTTATGTTGAATAACAATATTTCTTCAATTTTTTTCTTGAGAAGTATATTTAATTAAAACAATCAGAATTAAAACAGATTCTCTGCATGAAAAGCACATATTCTCAGTAATGAATCCTGCTCTAAACACTATCATTAAGGAGAAAGCATTTGGCTTCTTTATCTAAGATTTGGCCTTAGTCCCACCCTGCCTACGTGATGAGTGCTAGATAGATTTGAATCCCATAAATAGAGCCACTCTGCATCCTTAACCTCTTACAATTCCAGAGACTGAAGAATTAGAGAGGAAACCACTACAGCCAGCGTGACAGGGAGAGAGGTACTCCACACCATCATCTCCACAGACTGGATGGAAGAGATACTTTGAGCAGGAGCAGCGAAGGTTACATGGATCCTGTTCTGGGGAACTTGATGTACTGCCAGAAAAAAGGAGACAAAATAACACGGAACCAATGAGTGAAATATGTTTTCTTGAGTGGGCTGGTGATTCCAGCCTATTATTGTTGGGCTCTTGCCATCTTGAACCTTGGCCTATTGCCTTCTGAGGGTATTGCTAATGGTGTTTAGTTAAATCATACACAATCATTACACTTACAAACATGTGTAGATGATTTGGGGAGAAAATCATTTGATTCCTGAAATAATCTATCTATGTAAGCCAATCAGTAGAAATCAAGTGGAAGCCGAGGAGGAAAATGTCAAAATGATACTGTAATTAAAATGGAAAAGCTTCTTAAGGCAAAAGTACATTCCCAAGGCAGGATCACATTCTTACAATTCTCTTTTTGAATTGGACCCCTCATTCCCCCAAAATTATGAACTCCTGACCAATGACAATTTAACGTTATGAATCAATGGAATGCGTTACATAAGCTTTTTTGAGGACTACAACTGGAGCCACTTTCATTATAAGCACAGATCATGTATTTTATCAGTGAGCTTTCATCTTTCTAAAATATCACAGGAAAAGCTTACTAAATATTGGGATTTGCTCAAAACTTTTCTGGGAAAGAGCTTATAATCTTTCGAATGAATAAGACTTCCATCATTTAGCTTCTCTATGCTCTATGGAAGAGTTAGTGAAAACTGATACAGGTAGTCCTTGATTTACAACCATTTGTTCAGTGACTGTTCAAAATTATAATGGAACTGAAAAAAATGACCTGACCATTTTTCATACGACTATTGCAGCATCCCCATAGTTATGTGATCAAAATTGGGATGTTTGGCAATTGGTTCTTATTTATGATGGTTGCAGTATCTCGGGGTTATAAGATCACCTTTTGTGACTTTCTGATAAGCAAAATCATTGGGGAAGCCAGATTTACTTAACAACTGCATTACTAACTTAACAAATACAGTGATTCACTTAACAATTATGGCAAGAAAGGTTGTAAAATGGAGAAAAATTCACTTAAGAAATGTCTTGCTTAGCCACAGAAATTTTGAGTTCAGCTGTGGTCGTAAGTTGTGCTTTCATGTCTCCAAATAATTTTAAATGAATAATTTGGAGCTTTTTGCAATATTATAATATAAGAACAGCTCTACTAAATTGGACCAAAACTTCATGTGAGTAGTTATCCTGTTTACCGTGGGAATTACTGGGATATTCAAAGGCAGAGCATGGACACTAACTCTCTTGCTGGTTATCTCAAAGCAATATTCATGTCCATCATAACTGACAGTTATAGCTATCATATCCCTCTACTTATAGCTATCATATCCCTCTACTTATCTTTTAAAGCCATCTAAAATAGTGGCAATTCCACCTAATTCCATAACTTAATTATGAGTAGTCTATGGAGAAGAGTTCATCCCAAATATCACACAGGGCCAGTGATACAGTCCCATAACATGCAGCAAGGAGATGCACAAGCATCATTGGAAAACAAAGGAGATAGTTTTGGTGATATCCCTGCACAAAATGATTCAGCAAAATGTAGACTGCACAAGTCAGCATAAGTCAGAATAGCAAAAACAATAAAACCACAACAAAACACTGGCTAAAGAACACATTTTGGAGTTCATCGCCACACTCATTTGCCATATTTGTTAGATAAGGAGGAATAAAGAAAAAAAATTTGAACAAATTAAATAAATAAAAAATTAAATAAAAATCTGAAGACTGGGACAGGAAGAAATTGTCAAAACAAGGTAAAGAGAAATCTCTGTGCCATGATTTTATAGCAGTATGTTCCAGTTGCCACAGAGTACTACCGGAAGAATAGAGCATGTTACCTGGACAGGTGAATTCCAGCCACGGTCTGTGAAGAGCAGCCCATAAGGAAGAGAGGAAGATAGCAAAGGGTGGAGAAAAGTAACACCACAATGGTGAAACGTGGAATGGTTTTGAGTGAAAAAGCAAAACGTTTCATGATGAGCCCTCCAAAGAGCATCCCTAGTGCAGCTGAAGGCAAATTCACAGATCCTACAAAAGAAAGGAAAGGATTGAGGAGAGTTACAAATCCTTAACATTTGGAAACAGTGCTACACAAAGACAAAAATCTCTTAATGGAAACAGGATGGAATCAGTCTTAAAATTGGGACAGACAGGATTGCGTGTTCTTTTTGCATAGTAAAATCTTTCTTCATTTTTATTGTGATGATTGGACAATCAATTCCGTTTCCTAGCTATTGCACTTTGAAATTCCTACTGGCGTTTTTTTTCTGCATATAAAACTGAAGGAATCCTGTATCTTGCACACTGAACATCCAACAAAAAGGCAGACGATTTCTACAGGAAAGGCAACTGCAAACACAGGCGATTCTTTTGCAGAGAATACTGCGATTCTGTTTACCCTCCCAGAGCCAAGGGGAAAAAAAATAACATTGTCTCCTTCCAACATAACATTCTCAGTAATAGGGAAAACAGTGAACATGTTGCTGTCATTGAGAGTCCTAGTTCACTACTGCTAGTGGCAAAAGAAAAGTACTCCTGAGCCATTTTTTTTCCACAGTAACAGCAAGAGAGCCCTAGGCTCTATCCTCCTATACAGTATTGTATTTATTTGCTGTATAGAAGGGCATTTAATTTATCATAAGGATGTTGGGTTTGGTGCTTTCTGAGCTTGGTTGTTTTCTGGCAGGTGTTTCATTATCCAAACTAGCTGCTAATAAGGAGTGAGCACCAAAGATCCCTCATTTCAACCCTGAGCTACAAATCTTTTCTTTTACTGATATTGAGGTATTTCATCGATTTAAATCAACATGCCTCTTAACTATTTAAGACAGCAATACAGGCTTCAAAGGAGTTGCACAAACACTATGTCTTAAAAAAATAACAAACATAAATATAAAAGGAAGGATTTTGGATGGATTAAAAACCAGAATGTGTAGAAAGGTCACCTGTAGCCACTAGTGCAGATGCAATGAGAGCAATATTCTTGGTGAATTCTAATTTTCATTGCCCTCAATTTAGTGTTGTTAACAAATATTTGTTAGCAGATATTTGGTGGCACACTGTTGTCAACCCATAGATTATTTGCTAATTATTCTATACCTTCCAATTTCACAGATTAGATCTTCAATCTCAATAGTGTGGTTGCTTTCTGGTGCATTACAGGATGAAATGAATATGAAGAAAGTAGCTAAACAGTCTGTTTAAGTAGTCAGTGCTTTGTTCTCAGAAAGCCTCAGCCACTAGCTCAAATTAGATGGGTTGCTCTAGTTTTCTCACCTATGAGGAAATTAGCATAAGAGGAGGTAGCACCAAATTGTTTTTCCAGGTACTTGTTGAGGAAGGTAGAGAGACCAGCAAGAATAGAGGAGAAGCTGCATTGCGTCAAGACCAACAACATGAAGAGTGGATTGAGGAGCAGTCTTAAGAATCCTTGTGGGAACTCTGAAAATAAAAATAGAAGTGTGTGAAGATCAGAGAGGAAAGGAAAAGGGCTTCAGGACATGGGTACACCCAAAAAATGATTGTAGCATTTTATTAAAGATGTCAGTTGCAACAAGAAGACCAATTCTTAAGATAAGTCTACTAGGCATCTATTCTTAAAGATGCTGATGCTTTCCTAGACTAAGGTTCCTCTATCTGATATTCTCCAGATTTATTTAATCTGGAGGGTTGCAGTTCGACATATCTGGAAACCCCTTGACTGGGGAAGACCAGTCTTGATTGATTTAGGCTTTAATTGCTTTCTGCTAAAATGCTCACGGGAAAAAAAAAAGACGAGAGCTCTTTAGAATCTTTTTTTCTTCTCCTTATCCCTCCATCTAACAATAGTTCAAAAGAAGTATATAAGATATGTAACACAGATAACATTTACTCATACTTTCACTGTCTTATGTTCAGAGATAGCTCTGAATTGCAGCTTAAGAGATTTAAGTCTACAATCCTCAAACTGTTAAAGCACATTCAGAGCTATATTCCTCTATCTTGTAAACTTTTCTCTATGCTCATCTAGTAAAAGTCAATAAGCAAATCAGTACCAACAAAGTATAAAATTACTTTTGGAAAGCAAGCATCGGATGGGAAGAAGGGAACCAAGGTTATAAAGTAATCTATAAGATTAGTTCTCTACATCTCAGCAGAAACTTCATACTTGCATGTGGTATGGAAAGTATTCAGATTAAACTTTTTGTTTCCATTCAATCATGTCTGATTCTTGGAGACTTCCTGGATATGTGTTTTGCCATTACTACTTTCCTAGGACTGGCTTTATGCCAAAACTGGGACTAGAATTCAAAGTCTCCCAGTTTAAAGTCTTATTAGGTCGTCCTTGACTTACAACAGTTCATTTAATGACCACTTAAAAGTTACAGTGGCACTTGAAAAAGTAACGTATGACCACTTTTCACATTTATGATTGTGGCACCATACCTATGGTCACGTTATCACAATTCAGATGTTTGGCAACTGATTCCTCTTTATGACGATTGCAGTGTCCCAGGGATCACGTGATCACCTTTTGCAACCTTATGACAAGCAAAGTCAATGGGGTAGCAGATTCACTTAAGAATACTAACTTAACAAGTAGAGTGTTTTGTTTAACAACTGTGGCAAGAAAGGTCACAAAATGGGACTAAGCTCACTTAATGGCTGTCTTGCTTAGCAACAGAAATTTTGGGCTCAGTTGTGGTTCTAAGTCGAGGACTACCTTGTATATTATGAAAAGTCATGGCTACATTCACACAGCTACTCTGATATGCCCCCATCCTATCCCAGAGCCATCAGGTTATCATACTATGATAAATTTTGCTGACACCTCCTGAGGCTTGCTGCATTGGCCCTTAATTGTATTCCTAAAACAGATAGATGCAAAAATTCTAAGGGCTGTGATTGGTGGTTTCTCTGTTTGAAATTCCAGCCCTGCCCAATATAATTAATTAGCCAAAAATCTTCTTCCAATTGATTCACAATGCTCTAGTTACTCCATGCGCTGATTTTTCTTCTTTTCTGTTGACAAATTGAACTTATCTTCATCCGTGAAACTATACGTTCAACCTACTGACCACTTAGTAGCATCAATGGATTAGAATTGTTTATATCTCTTGGTTTCTATCTAGTGGTCATCTGTGTATTTTGAAAATATTAGTAGATATGTGCGAAAGAGTTGAGTTAGCCATCAGTTGGAACTAGTGGACAATTTTCTAAGATTACTATACAGTATGCCTAAGTGATTATTAGAATATGATTTTTCAATCATATTTCAAACAGTGTGGAATATTTATTGTCTCTTGGAGTAGAATTTGAAAATACCTCTACCAGCTAGGCCAGCTACTATAATGTCATCTAAAAACACTAAAAGGTCATTAGATGGCTAACTCAAACCATAACAGAATGAGTAAGAAATAAATAGCTATTTTTAGTTATCCTGCTTTTCAGTATTGCTGCAAATTGAATGAAATCTGGTAAGAGTTGACTTGAAATATCCAAACAATAAATCCATATTGAACTTGCAAATATTAACAGGGTGGTTGCTGTCATAGATATTAAGAAACATTGTTTTTTCCTAAATAGGTATAATTGTTTACCAAAACAACCATTTACTTTTACTGGAAATACACTTTTATTAAAATCACTTTACTTTTGATAAAAACTACCAGGGACTCTTCCTCTGCCTTTGCTTTCTCAATCTTCTTCAGGATATCTGTTTCAGATGCTTCCTGATGGAAAAGAATATATATAAATATATGTATTGAGTATTTTGAACACCTTGTCGGCCCAAATACGGGCCAAATCTTTTTGCCTGTATCAGCCCAAACTTGGGCCGTCCACAGACGGCAGTCGCAACTGCGACAATCATTATTTGCGTAAATTTTTTGGATTGCTAACTAAGAATTAAAGGGAGACTGATCAAACTGAACAAACAGCCACATGCTTCTCCCAGAAGAAGGAAGCTAAAGCCTGATGATGACGGATGGGATTCCGTCGAAACGTTGCGCCTACACCTTTAGTTCTACGCGGGGAAAAACCCGAAAAACCAAGGATCCACATATATATATATGTATGTATGTATGTATGTATGTATGTAATTTTTTTTGATTGCTAACAAAGAATTAAAGGGAGACTGATATGCATTTCAAACTTATTTGTTCTCATCAGTCAGCCATACCCTTCTGAGATTCGAACCTGGGCTGATTGCACATTAGGGCCTAGCAAGATAATCTAAATAGTTAACAAACATTTAACACATATCTCCCTTGCTTCTCAGCTAACCAAGTGAGAAAGAGCCTGTGGCCTAGAGGTTAAAACCACTGCCTAATGTGCAATCAGCCCAGGTTCGAATCTCAGAAGGGTATGGCTGACTGATGAGAACGAATAAGTTTGAAATGCATATCAGTCTCCCTTTAATTCTTTATTAGCAATCCAAAAAAAATTACACAAATATGAGATGTCACTACTGTGACCACTGCCTGTGGATGGCCTTGAGTTAGGCTGAAACAGGAAATAAGATTTGTCCCATGTTTGGGGCCTAGCAAGGTAATCTAAATACTGTATTTTCCAGCGTATAAGACGACTGGGCGTATAGGACGACCCCCTACATTTCCTGTTAAATTATAGGGTTTGGGCTATACTCACCGTATAAGACTACCCCTCTTCCAACGCACACCAAATAAAAATTAAAAACCATCAGATTTGATTTTAATATGGTAATTTTAATTCAAATGCTTATGACATGCAGGTACTTAGTAGGAAAACTGTCACTTATAAACATAAGGCTGTTTGTCATCAAACATGTAAACATAAAACAGTGCAAGTGGATTAAACTTAATAATAATAATAATAATAATAATAATAATAATAATAATAATAATAATAATAAGAAGAAGAAGAAGAAGAAGAAGAAGAAGTTGGAAGGGACCTTGGAGGTCATCTAGTCCAACCCCCTGCTAAGGCAGGAAACCCTATACCATTTCAGACAAATGGCTGTCCAGTCTCTTCTTAAAAACTTCCAGTGTTGGAGCATTCACCACTTCTGGAGGCAGGTTGTTTCACTGGTTAATTGTTCTAACTGTCAGGAAGTTTCTCCTTAGTTCTAGGTTGCTTCTCTCCTTGACTAGTTTCCATCCATTGCTTCTTGTCCTGCTTTCAGGTGCTTTGGAGAATAGCTTGGCTCCCTCTTCTTTGTGGCAGCCCCTGAGATATTGGATCACTGCTATCATGTCACCCCTCACCCTTCTCTTCGTTAAACTACACATACCCAATTCCAGCAACCGTTTGCTATTTTCCTAATTCACTTTTTCACTTTTCCTAATTCACTCTAAAGCTTTCCCTGCACAGAGCCTTAAGTAACCCCAGCTGCCTGCAATTAGTGCAGGTTCACATCCCATCAGGCTCAAGGTTGACTCAGCCTTCCATCCTTCCGAGGTAGGTAAAATGAGGACTCAGATTGTTGGGAGCAATAAGCTGACTTTGTAATAATGCTGCTTGGGGGGGGGTGAAAGCTCTAATAAGCAGGCATATACATTGAATGAAGGCTATTGCTAAGCACATTGATTTGTGCTTTAAATTGTAAGCCACCCTGAGTCTTCGGAGAAGGGCGGGATATAAATGGGATTAAAAAAAAAGACCAAATGGGAGATCCGCTCCAGGTTTTCCAGCCAGCCCGCCCAGTTCCTGAGTCAAATGTGTCCTTAGAGCTAAGCAGCTGCTCTGGCTGCGGCATTCCCCACCTGCCTTTCAAGTTGGGATAGAGCAGACAGCTGCTCTTCAACTTTAGAAGGAAAGACGCCCAGACCCCAGCCTGTAAAAAATCACAGACTGCAGCTTCTTCTCCAATTGGTCCCGCTTTCCCTGCGCAGACTAAATGGAAGATCCGCTCCAGGTTTTCCAGCCAGCCCTGTCCCTAAAGTTTCAGCACCCGGCGTATAAGACGATCCCTGACTTTTGAGATGATTTTCATGGGTTAAAAAGTCGTCTTATATGCCGGAAACTACGGTAGTTAACAAACATTTAAAAAATCACTGCTAGGAGCCCAGTGAATTTTTTTTCTAGGCTCTGTTATAAAATATTACCACATTTTTGTACTCTTCTTGAAGATCTGAGATTGGAAGGAAGGACTGTTAAGGAGTGAGTAGCAGAAAGTAAAAAATGAATGTGTCGGAAAAAGATTAATGAATGAGCTCACAGATGCAATAAAGCTTTTTTATGTAAGGAAACAGAAGGTCATTTGAAAGGTCATTGAATATAGAGGGACAAAGTTATTGAAACTGTAGCATGTCTAAAATGCAGTATCCAAGCTTATGTTGGAAATCTCTTGGTGGCATTGTACAGCATTGGACGCATTGGCTTCCAGTTGCCTACCATGTCAAAATAAAAGCATTTGTTTTATTTATAAAATCCTACATGGCATTACAAAGATGTTATATATTTTTTATCTTTTCATTATATCTGGATCTATTGTTTTGATTATGTATATCAAGATGTTTGTCTATAAATTTAATTCATATATTAAAATAACCAGTGGCAGTTTCAGGACAGTTAAAAAAAAGAGTTTATAATTTTTAAAAATGGCTAATCTAGAACAAGAAGCAATCACTTCTCACCTCACAAAGTGGAAATAAATAGGTTTCCCCCCCTCTTATGTAACATGCTATATTCCATTATGGACAGGACTTTTTGACTGTGGCAATTTAGCAAGATCATCTCCAATCCAATACTTAAGACTTACTTTCCCTTTCAGCATATATCGAGGGAAGAAGAAATAGGGAATGGAACAGAGTAGCAAACAACCAGCAGCAACGAGAAGACCCAACCACCATGCTCCAATCCAACGTGGGTCACCTGGGGTCAAGTTTACATCTTCTAAGAGACATATGGAAAAACAAATCATAAATATCAAGAAGTGAAATCACCAGGCCAGACTCCCAACCTGGCATTTTTCAAATGTACTGGATCTGCAATCCCCCAAATTCTCAGGAAGCATGACCCATAGTCACCTTGCGAATTGCAATCCCATTTTAGCTGGAAGGTATCAGACTGGAGAAATCTGCACTAAGTATTATGTATACTGTACCAAGAAGTTACATTACAATTCTGCAAATACTTAAAATATGAACCTTCTTCCACAGTGACCAAATGCCTTGAAATTCTAATTATTTCTATTGTTAGAATCTATTTTCTCAGATTCCAATCTATCTCAGGATTTCTTAAAAAAAAGAAGAAGCCAGCAATGTTGTCACATTTGATCTGTGGTCCTGTTTACACCCCCCTTTCTTTAAAGTTGTGGTCAACCACAATTATCTATTATTCAGTAATCCTAACCCTAACAATATTTCTTTGTTTAGTGGGTTGGATAATGGTCATAATTCCAACAGCCCTAGAAGGGCTTCAGCAAGTATTAATCTTAATGTAAGTTAGCATAGCTTTACATTCTAGTAGTATTTTATAAATCCTAGTACTGCTTATGTCTTTTTATAGTTTTTATCTATAGCATTTGTTTAAAGTAAAGACTTTTAACAGTTTATGGCTGAAGGAGGGAGGCAATGTGACATGTCTGATTCATTTGTGGAATTGCAGCATTATTATAGAAACCATTGTATTCCAATTTTTTTCTAGTCGCCTGATGGTTTTTTAAACTGATTAGTCAACAGTATAAATAGTCAATGTAGCTGGAAATATTAACTGTCCTTTCCCTGAAAAGAATCTCAGTAGAGCAGCTGTCTTAATAAGGCCGACATTTGGAATCTCTACTGTCCTGCAATCTTAGGGAAGAGACCTCAAATCACTGTATTTTGAGACAGGACATCCTCCCAGTAGGAGGTCTTGCTTCAAACAGCAGCTGATCCTTGAAGCTGGCATAGAAAGGGTCGCTCCACATTGTTAATGAGCAGGAAGGAATAAATAGCAATCTTCACTTTTCCAGCTCTGCCCAGATTTCCTGTCCTTCAGCATTAAAAGCATGCAGAAAAGAAGAGCCCACACCCCATTTAAACAATGGTATAATGTTCCTGGATGTGACTATCCCACTCAAGATTGGGTGAAATAATCAAGAGGCAACTAACGAGAAGAAACCCATTGCCACTTCCTGCTCTCAGCATATTTATTTGCTTAATGTAGGACAAGATGTCAGCAACCCTTCTGAAATTCCAGTCTGCCTGGGATGTCTTTGGCATGTGTATGAGAAAGAAAATCTGTGGGCTGCTAGAAAGAACTGTGTGTACCCCACACATTTATAAATGCCCTAGTATAGTGACTGAAGTTTGTACCTTCAGATTTAAAAGATTCTGTTAGTTTTATTATTAGCAGAATTAGTTAATTCTATTAGCCTTTTTCATCTAGTTATATTTCCTGTCTGATTTACCTGGGAGGACTGACATCACAACTTTTTGCTGCTACTTTTAACTGCCTGACCAATTAGGTAAAGGTAAAGGTTCCCCCGCACATGCGTGCTAGTCATTTCCGACTCTAGGGGCTGGTGCTCATCTCCGTTTCAAAGCCGAAGAGCCAGCGCTTGTCCGAGGACGTCTGCGTGGTCATGTAGTCGGCATGACTAGACGCCAGAGGCACACGGAACGCTGTTACCTTCCCACCTTAGTGGTCCCTATTTTTCTACTTGCATTTTTACGTGCTTTCAAACTGCTAGGTTGGCAGAAGCTGGGACGTGTAACAGGTGCTCACTCTGTTATGCGGCACTCGGGATTTGACCCGCCAAACTGCCGACCTTCTGATTGACAAGCTCAGCGTCCTAACCCACTGAGCCACCGCATCCTGACCAATTAGCTGGGTCCTTTCTAAGTTTCTTCCTCTGACTGTTAAGCCACAGGGGGCTCCTGCCTTTCTTGTCTGATTCTTTCCTATGCAGCTTCTCTTCCCCTCATTTCCCAAGGTCATCCACATATTGCATTACACTTAAGCTTATAAGTCCAAATTCTTAATTAGTTGCATAATATTTTGCATAGGCAAAACCTATTACAATAAAATGTGAATTTCTCCTAGAAATCCCATGATAAATAATAGAAATAACATTACAATTAGATAGGACATGGGAAAATTGGACAAGAAAAGGTGGAAGCCGATCTCTCTGTTCAAGAGATCCATCTTGACACCTGGTTTCTGTAAATTTGATCTGAGACCTTGGCAACACATTACATGAAAATACCTCATTCAAAGCATTATTCAAGCCGAAGTAGCTTATATATGCATATCCAACTGACTTCACTATGTGAACAACTAAATTTCCCCTCCCAATTTGATAATGTTCATATTAGAATAATCTTTTAATAAACATATCTGCATACTTCCTACTGTTTCCAAACATCTATCCATAAGAAGGCATAAATGGCTTTTTGCTTCAAGAACAAAGAACTGCAGAATTTCACAGTACCTCTGAGGAAGGCTGTATGCTTCCACCCTGTAGTGTCTCAAAAATCTGCCTGCAAGTGGCAAATGGAGACAGGAACATATTCTATGTTATTGTAGCTTAATTTCCAAGTCTCTGAATATTCAAAGCTTATGTGTGAGAGCCCATGACTTCCCTAAATTAGACCAAACACTTACTCAGGTTAACCTGTCCAAAATCTACAAAAATCCTCAATGCTGCAGAGCCAAGAAGGTAGCCAAAAGCTGGACCAAACACTGAGATGGAAAATAAGATTGCTGAAAAGAAAAAAAAATGAAAAAGTGGATTACGTTGCGTGGAATACAATTCACTGGTCTTAATTCTTCCAAGCCTGTATTGAAGTTTGATCTGAATATCTAAAGCAAGGACCTTTATTTGTACTACAAACTAACTATGTAAAGTACTATTGTAAAACAAATTGTATAATTAAGACTTACATTGTTAACCCTGTATCTAAAAGTAACTTGAGTGTCAAGTTATGAACGTACATAGGCCAAATACTTGTAAAAATAACCCAGAGTGTTTTGGCAGACAGCTAAACATGCTGGTCTAGCATCTGTTAAAAACTTGCTTTCTAAGAAAGTGATTGATGATGACTTCCCAACTGGGTCTGCATCTTTAATGGGAACGAAAAAAATGATGTGTTTCTGGCAGGATAGGGATCACCAGTGGGAATAGCAAATGTTATGCTGGTATTATTTTCTCCTAGCATAAGGACTGGCAACCTATGCTGGCATAACAAAACTGAAAAAAGATGAGATGATAGATAAGATCGACAGACAGACAGACACATATATAGATGACCAAACAATCATAGAAACAAAACCAGGATATAACTGATTTTATCAGTTTGATCCACACTTATTGTATCTATCCCATTTTTAAATCCAATGTTTAAATAAGACTGAAAGTAAGGTTTTTTTAGAAGAGGAAAAGCCTCTTGTAAAAAACAAAATAAAACAAGCCTCCTCAAACTGAATCAAACAACAAACAAATGCCTTGTTTCAATTAACAAATACGAAATTAAAACCTGTGGTAAAATTGCTTAAGAGCATTTAGAGTCTGACTGGTGTCTGAACATTTGTAGAACATGTCCTTACGCATGTAGGTCAGCATTGTGGATGCTAGTTTCTACCTTTCCTCTCTTTTCCTGCATAAACTTACCAGAAGTTGCATCTAGTAAGACAGGGGTGTCAAACTCAATTTCATTGAGGGCCGCATCAGCATTGCGGTTGCCCTCGGGGCCAGGTGGGTATGGCCAGGGTGGGCGTGGCCTACTGGGTGGGCGTGGCTAGAGTGCGTATGGCCTACTGGGTGGGCATGGCCAGCTCTACATCGTTCGCATCAAGGGTGCCTATGAGGGCCTGGGCAGGAGTGGGACAGATCTGAGGGTCTCTGGCAGAAGGAGAGTATCTGGGCCAGGGCCAAGGCAGTGGGGGCCGTTCCCTCACTGTTTCCAGGATGCCTTCATGGGCCACATGAAACCACTTCGCAGGCCGGATCCGGCCCCCGGGCCTTGTGTTTGACATGTCTGCAGTAAGAGAACCCAGGAGCTTGAGACACATGGGCAACCTGCTTCATCTTATAGGATAGCAGCACTGGTGCTACAATACAGCATATAATGCTGCAATTTCTGGATATGCCACGGTGAGTTGGTATCTGGCAATTGCCAGAAGACTGTTACCGGTAAAGGAGCAAAACATCAGCTCTGGAGGAACAAGTGTGTAATGAAACTGCAAAAACCTTAGCACACAAAATGTCAATGGCCCAGTGGTGGGATTCAGCCAGTTTGCACCACTTCGGCAGAACCGGTAGCTAATTTTTTTGTTGCCCAGGCCCAGAATGGACTTCCAGAAGCGGCATCCACATAGAGAACCGGTTATTCACATATTTGAATCCCACCACTGAAATAGCCACATATATTATGGCAAGAAACCTCTAAGGTTACTGCTTAAAATTCTTTATATCAGAGAACTTCATGAGGCAAAAGCTGTCAATAGTTCCCACAACTGAATATGTATTTCATGTCCTTCCTGGACAGCACTTTTTATTATAAGATTATGTCCCAGACTTATGTTACATCAGAAACAGTTCTTCTACATCAGTGATACATCAGTGACACTTTACTTAGTAGATATCTTCTCAGCCAGCATGACACTGATATTAAAGCCATACAAACCAGACAAGAAGGATTTTACAACAATACAACTTTCAATCAAATATTTACCTATGTACAAAGGAGAATTGTTTGGCTCAGCAAAGTCATCCACATAGGAAATTCCAAAAGGCTGGATAGGGACTGTTCCAATTCCAGCCAAGAGTTGGGCAAGTATCATTAATCCCCACATGATACTGGCCTCTTCCTGGATGTTCATGGTGGCATTCAAACATTTAAATCCCCCTTGACAGAGCTCTAATCTGGACTGGCTGCTTTGGTTATCTAGAACAAAATCAACAATAATTTCAGAGGAACACACTGGGAATTAACTCTTTATTATACTAAGTTCTTATATTAAATCCTGTTTTAGCATTTTTGTTTGAAAAAGAAAATTACTACTGTATATATAAAAATGGGCGAACAGCAAACTTGAGAATCAAACTGCAGTAGGTTATCCATACATAATCACTTGCAATGCTCCAGGAAAAAAAAGAGGATTGAGGAGGTAACACAAGCCATATTTGCCATTGTTATTGGTATGCATAGCTAGAGTCCAGATGAACAAATAATTATTTAACAATAGAGGCTGGGGGGTACAATAACTCTATTTGGGATCTAAAGGCCTCACAAGTGGAAAGTGAACATTTTGGAGTGCAGAGGGGGAGAAAGCTGAAAAACTCTCAAGAGCACCTGAAGCACCTTATGCTGGCTAACATCCATCCAAAATCATCCTTTGTAACAGCAGCATCATGGGTGGTAACAACTGCAATTCTTATAATCTCAGAGATCTCCTAGCAACATCAAGCTAGACATGAAAAGTGAATTATATCCTTAAATTTGCTTAACGATCTCATTCCTGGATTGCTAGAGAGTTGCCACACCTATAAACTTCCTTAGTTTAATTAGTACCTGGCCTCAACTTTTCTGTCAAGATATGATAACATTGGTTATACGGATATGTTCAGAAAGATTTTTGGAACCTCGGTTCTAAGGGTGAAGGGAGGAAAGAGAGAGAGAGAGAGAGAGACAGACAGACAGACAGACAGACAGACAGACATCAAAAGATAAGTGGATAGTTATTACAGGACCTAAGCAAAATTAAAACACACTGTCCTTGCCCCTCATTTAGTTTTCCTACATCGTAGGTCATTATTTCTGTATTTTCACTGTTGGTTCAGATATTACCACAATTTTTCAGCACTTAATGAATTACCATGCAGGTTTGTGTACTTCTATCAATTTAAAAGTGAGCAAAACAAAATATGCTGAGCAGTTAATGTAGGGAATTCAATTAATACATTGTACTGACATTTCCATATGAATTCATTACAGCAACAGTATTACAGCACAGGAGGCCAGGATGTAATTCCAGAATGCAGGAGCCTTCATAACGATTTAATATTTATTTGTATAATTCAATTGTCATAAGACCATATTTGAGACACATTTCATGACAAAGTTCAATTTTTAAAACTGAACCTATTTGGAGGTAAATGATAATAATACAATCCAAAAATTTCTGTTTTGTTTGTTTATATAAATGCTCTTAATTTTTACTTCTCATTTCTTACTGAAGAGATTCTGGGGCGATCAGAAAGGATCTTTATAGAAAAGAAAATGTCCTCACACACATACAGTTGAGGTAAATACGTTTTAGCTATCTGTGTGGAATTGAAATGAATCTACAGATGGCATTTAAATGGTAACTAGGAACTGTTAATTAGAAACGACAACCCTACTTAGAAAAGTATATTGGAGGCAAACATAAAAATGAATACATTCTATGATGAAGAAAACTATGTTTAAAAATGGTTCAATAAACCTAAGAATACATTCTATTTATTGAAGTATTATCCACGTTCATTTAGCCTGAATATTTCTAATAAACATAACTAAAAATGCCCAGTCTCAATTCCCAGAAATTTTCTGAAAGATGAGAGAAGTCTTTATTGCCTTTACTATCACCATGTGAACTTTACACAATAACTTTGTCTCCAAAGAACTGATTATATCTTCCCCAAGATTTCCTATTAGCCTTAATTTGTGTTTTTGAAGGTTGCTGGCATGATCACTTGGATGAAATGATTTCTTCTGATTTTACTTAGTGACAGTCCATAATGCACAATACAGTAATGGCGTTTTGGAATCATTGCCTGCAGTGAAATAGAGCCCACAGAAGTAAGAGGTACTTCATATGTGTTTCCATGTGTTCTGAAGCAATCTTTTGAAGATTTGCAATGCCACAGTAAATAAAAATCCACAATCTAGGTAATAACATTTTTTGTTGAATCTTTCCTCAAGATCTTTCTTACCAAATTCATAAGTATTTTCAAGATCATGGCATTTTTTATAAACACATTTTCCAATGATTTTATTTCATAATTGTTTGTGCAGAAAGATGGCTCTATAGAATGACAAAAATCTCTTGTAGTGCAAGAGAAAATATTGTAAGATGTTATTATCTGCTTTGTGGATATTCAGATTAACTCTTCCAAAAATGAGAATGTTTTCCTGTATTCTTGCTGGTTACTTTATAGATAAATATCATGACTGCAGAATTAAAAGTTACTATTACAGGATTATATGTATTATTAGAAGGTTTAGAAGGAGGCAAATGTACCTGCCAATGCTTCCTAAATTAATTTTCTTACCCATCATCCTACATTGCTTTTTGATGAATAGCATGTTTACAAATTCAGAATTTTAATCCAAATCCTTGGCAACTGAGCAATCAGGTCCAGCTGATGTCACTAGAAACAACTGCTCCTGCCAACCAGATGTTGAACTCCTTTCAAGTAGAGTAGATAAGGCTCTTTGTTTCTGCCTGATATTAAAAGAAAATGTGGGAAATGCCGGAAGCCAAGCTGACTATATAACAAATCAATGTATAAATCATTGGTTTCCTCTTAGGTTTAAATAGAAATGAGGAGTAATACAGAAGTTTGAAACATACTGCAATATAACAATATTAAAGTAGAGGGGGGAAAAGAAAAGGGGGAGTATCAATTTTTTTATTAGACACATTTTTTCTCTTTTAATTTTTGTGTTATTTCCCAATCATATTAAATCTCATCTTGAATTTCCACTTCAATCTTCATCTCATCGTAAAGTTTGTTGTTGTTGTTGTTAGCTGTGAAGTCGTGTCCGACCCATTGCGACTCTATGGACAACGTTCCTCCAGGCCTTCCTATCCTCTACCATCTTCTGGAGTCCATTTAAGGAACATTCTTGTACTTCTATTTCAATAAAATCAGCTTGATTTTTAAAAAATGTGATTTAGACATGTTGTAAAAGCACAGAAGATTAGGCTGAATGCCTCCAGGCCTTCCTGTCCTCTGCCATCTTCTGGAGTCCATTTAAGCTCACGCCTACTGCTTCAGTGACTCCATCCAGCCACCTCATTCTCTGTCGTCCCCTTCTTCTATTGCCCTCAATCTTTCCCAGCATTAGGCTCTTCTCCAGTGAGTCCTTCCTTCTCATTAGGTGGCCAAAGTATTTGAATTTCAACTTCAGGATCTGGCCTTCTAAAGAGCAGTCAGGGTTGATCTCCTCTAGGACTGACTGGTTTGATCGCCTTGCAGTACAAGGGACTCAGAGGAGTCTTCTCCAGCAACACAGTTCAAAGGACTCAATTCTTTGGCGCTCAGCCTTTCTTATGGTCCAACTTTCACTGCCATACATTGCAACTGGGAAGACCATAGCCTTGACTATACGCACTTTTGTTGACAAGGTGATGTCTCTGCTTTTTAGTGTGCTGTCTAGATTTGCCATGGGTTTCCTCCCCAGGAGCAAGCGTCTTTTAATTTCTTGGCTACAGTCCCCATCTACAGTGACCTTGGAGCCCAGGAAAATGCAGATCCCAGCGAGCTCCATGGTTCTCCGTGGAGCTTTGGGAGATGAAGCGTCAGAGACGGGGCCTAGAGAGCTGTTGGAGGTCCAGCCGATCCGAATCCGACCGATTGCGACTAAGAACCTATATTAGGTCTTATCTCGCAGCGATAAGGGCGGCGAGGTCTAATTACTTCTCCGCCCTTATCGCGTCCGCAGATAACCGCCCGGCTGCCCTGTTTAGGGTGACCCGCTCCCTCCTTAATCAGGAGGTGAGGGAGGAACCCTTGCAGGGTCGTGCCGAGGAGTTTAGTCAACATCTGTCGGACAAAATCGCTCGGATTCGGACCGGTCTGGACTCCAACTGGGCAGAGTCTGATGATCAGGACACGGGCGGTCTTGTCGATGTTATCTGATTCTGTGACCCCGGAGGAAGTGGACAGGATTATGGGGAGGTTGAGCTCCTCCTAGATTCGCGGCTTACTTTGGAAGACCATATAGTGGCTGTGACTAGGGGGGCCTTCGCCCAGGTACGCCTGGTGCGCCAGTTGCGGCCCTATCTAGACCGGGATGCCCTGTGTACGGTCACTCATGCGCTCGTGACCTCTTGTCTGGACTACTGCAACGCTCTCTACATGGGGCTTCCCTTGAAGACCACTCGGAGGCTCCAACTGGTACAGAATGCAGCCGCGAGAGTTGTCTTGGGAGTCTCCTGATACTCCCATGTTACACCTCTGCTCCGTGAGCTGCATTGGCTACCAGTTGTCTTCCGAGTGAGATTCAAGGTTTTGGTAATGGTTTTCAAGGCCCTACATGGCATGGGTCCGGAGTACCTCGGGGATCACCTGCTGCCGGCGTCAACTTCCCTCCACCCTGTGCGTTCCCACAGAGAGGGCCTCCTCAGGGTGCCACCAGTCAGAGAATGTCGTCTGGTGGCCCCCAGGGGGAGGGCCTTCTCTGTGGGTGCCCTGGTCTTATGGAATTAGTTGCCGGTTGAGCTCCGGATGGCGCCTGACCTTCGCTCCTTCCGACACGATCTGAAGACCTTTTTATTTGAACAAGCCGGCCTGGCCTGATGGGGGATGTGTTGGGGTTTTTATTGTGGGTTTTTACACTATTATTTATTGTTAGCTCGGGCTTCTATTTAATTCTCTTTTAACTTTTGTACTTTGTATTTTATATGTGCCCTGTTCACCGCCCTGAGTCCTTCGTGAGAAGGGCGTTATACAAATATAATAAACTTAAACTTAAACTTAAAATCTGTCACTACCTCCATTTCTTCCCCATTTGCCAGGAATTCAGAGGGCCGGATGCCATGATCTTGATTTTCTTAATGTTAAGTTTCAACCCAGCTTTTGCATTCTCCTTCTTCACCCGCAACAAGAGGCTCTTTAGTTCTTCTTCACTTTCTGCCATTAGAGTGGTATCATTTGCATATCTTAAAGGTAAAAGGTAAAGGTTCCCCCGCACATGCGTGCTAGTCGTCTCTTGGGTTGTTGGAAAAGAGTGTTTACTATGACCATCATATTTTCTTGACAAAATTCTATCAGCCCTACTTCATTTTGTACTCCAAGGCCAAAGTTATTCCGGTTATCTTTTGGCTTCCTACTTTAGCATTCCAATCCCCCATGATGATAAGGACATCATTTTTTGGTGTTAGTTCTATAAGGTGCTGTAGGGCTTCATAGAACCGGTCAATTTCATCCTCTTGAGCACCGGTGGTTGGGGCATAGACTTGGACTACTGTGATATTGAATGGTTTGCCTTGGATTCGAACTGAGATCATTCTGTCATTTTGGGGATTGTATCCCAGTGTTGATTTTCCTACTCTTTTATTGACTATGAAGGCTACGCCATTTCTTCTGAGGGATCTTGTACACAATAATATACCTGATGGTCATCTGAATTAAATTCACCCATTCCTGTCCATTTTAGTTCGCTGATTCCTAAGATGTCGATGTTCAGTCTTGTCATCTCTTTTTTGACCACGTCCAGCTTGCCTTGATTCATGGATCTTACATTCCAGGTTCCTATGGAGAAAAAAGCTTTACAGCATCGGACTTTCCTTTCACCACCAGATACATCCACAGCTAAGCATCCTTTCGGCTTTCGCCCAGTTGCTTCATTCTTTCTGGCACTACTAGTACTAGCCCTCTGCTCTTCCCCAGTAGCATATTGGACGTCTTTCGATCCCTGAGGGGCTCATCCTTCAGCGTCATATCGTTTTGCCTTTTGGTACTGTCCATAGGGTTTTCATGGCAAAGATACTGGAGTGGGTTGCCGTTTCCTTCTCCAGTGGATCACGTTTTGTCAGAACTCTCTGCTATGACCTGTCTGTCTTGGGTGGCCCTGCATGGCATAGCTCATAGCTTCATTGAATTACGCAAGCCCCTTTGCCATGACAAGGCAGTAATCCATGAAGGGGTCGTAAAGTTTATATATTAGCAATAATAGCATTAAGTTTAAAAAAGATAAATAGCATAGATGTGTAAGGGATTATACTGCTATGTATGTACGTATGTTTATATATACTGTTCCTTGCCCCTTTTTTGTTTTGTTTTTTTCTATTTTTTTCCCTTAATACAGATAAAGTACTATATCATATAAAGATTGAAACTTCGCTTTTTATAGGACTTTGACCACAGAAAAGGCTTGTACTATACAGCAATATTCCAATTACTATTACTTCTCTAACTTCACAGTTTCTACTCATTTTAGTAGCATCAAAGAATCCTGATACTTTCAGAGCAGCAATTCAATATATAGAACAATAATCAATGACACCCATGAAACAAAACTTGCACTGCCTCAGATTCACCTGGTCCTGATCCAGCTTGGCATGCTTAGAGTAGACAAGTCATTACACAGAGGCTGCACATAGCCTGCAGGGAATGTTGGAAGTTTAGATGGCCAAAGGCCAAGTTATTTTAACATGCAACTAACCCTCCAGACTTACCTGCCAGAGAGAATCATATATCTATTACACAGGATTTAACAAGAACAAATCAAGAATTTGGGGATGCTTTTAAACTGAAGGTAGGGAAGAAAGCAAAAAAGAGGAAGAAGGCAGGGAGCTCCACTAAACTTTCAAATATCTACAGAGGGCTTGGAGAAGAAAAGAGTTCTAGAAAGTTACATACAGATTTGTGCTGAAGAATATTCATATCGACCAGAAAGAAAATGTGGAAGAGTCAAAAGGAAGGCCCCTAGTGCCAGCAGCAAGCCTCCCAGGCCAATGATCCGAGGTCGATGAACTCGACTCCCGAAGTAGCTAACAAAGATGATGAGGATGACATTGCCAATCTGTGGAGATACAAAAATATACAGATGTGTTAGGAAAGTCCCAAAGGACACAAGTTAGTGACTCCACAAGATGAGGAGGATCATCTGGATTTTTTCTTTTCCTCCTTCCTTTGCTTGTTTTCTGTCTTAGAACTAGAAAAGATTTTGTAATTGTGAATGTGTGTGTGTGTGTGTGTGTATGTATATACACACAAATACACACACACAAACACATATACATACATACACACACACACACACATATACAAAAATATACACACACATAATCATCCTTTTTTGGTTTTAATCATTATTTTCAATATACAATTTTATAAAGATATTTTAAAGAGATGCAAAACTAATACAAACTAATATAAAGTGGAAAAGAGAAAAGAAGAAGATAGAAATCAAAGAGAAAGCTAAAAGTGCAAGAAAGGGGAGAAAAGTTAAAAAAAAGAAAAGAAAAGAAAATGCAAAGAATTAGCATCTGACCTTTACAGCAGCTATAAGTTCAATTACAGATTTACGCCGCATTCTGTTACTACAACACAACTCTTTTCTTTCTATAATCTAATTTTCAAAAGTATAAATCATAAGTTCATTATTTTCTGTTTTACGCAAAAAGTCTATAAGGGGCTTCAGTCAGCAATAAATGTAGATGTTATCTTTTCTCTGATCAAAGAAGTCAATTTAGCTGTCTCAGCAAGTTCCATCATCTACAACAATCATTCCTCCATTTGTGGATAGTGCCAAATCATTTCATATTTGTGCATATAATAATCATGCAGCAGTTATCATAGATAAAAACAAGCAGTTATCATAGATAAAAACAAGTTCCATATCTTTTTTCCAACTGTTTGTCCATCAATCTGAAAAGAAACCCTTCTTGTTTTAATTATATATTAATCTTTAAAATCTTAATTAGTGAATGTATTTGAATTCAGAATTTTCTAACTTTTGACACATGCACCAGAGATGATAAAATGTCCCTTCTTGTTCACATTTCCAACATAAATTTGAAGTTTAAATATTATGGACAATTTCTCTGTTGACATATACAAAAAGAATTTTTTAATAAAAACCATAAGATTAATATAACATAAGGTACATTTCAATCATTTCAGCAACATATTTTGCCATTGTTCCATCTGTACATTAGAATCAATTTTTTTGGCCCAGCTGTTGGAGTCATTCCAACATATAATTGAGAAAACCTACAATCCCAGTGATCAGGCAGGGAAGCTTGTAGAAAAAGCATGAAAAATAGTTCCAAGCAAAAACATATGTACTTGGCAGGACAATAATGACAGTCGTTTGTGGGCTAGAATAAATGTGACCATGAAGAAATTTTCAGGGAAGAACATCACAAAGCAGACTTTACGGTAACCCTCAAGAGTAAGACCAGATCTTTTTTTTATAAAAAAAATCCTTAAGAAGTTCCTGTGTTTCCTACCGTAAATGAGGCAATGTGTTTGGAGTTCTGTTGGAACAGCTTTCCGTTGGGTGTCCTCTAGGTATGTGAACTAGCTCCTAAAATTTCTTGCCAGAAGGGCCTTTGCTGAAAATTCTAGGAATTGTAGTCCACACATCTGGAGGCTGTTCAGTTTTGATGTTTGTAACATATTAATTGCAAAACATTTCTAGTGATTTTTTAGAACTCCATCTGCAGACATTTTGTTGAATTTCTACATATTTTATACCAAAGATACGTTTTGAAGAGAGAACTGGATGCATTTTCAAGAGGCAACTGCTTTTCTTTGAAGACATTTTGCTTCTGACAGGTGTTTGTGTTCTGCCATGGCACAGGTTCGCCTAGTGCGCCAGTTGCGCCCCTTTTTGGACCGAGATGCCCTATGCACGGTTACCCATGCCCTCGTCACTTCTCGCCTGGATTACTGCAATGCTCTTTACATGGGGCTGCCCTTGAAGAGCACCCAGAGGCTTCAACTGGTGCAAAATGCGGCCGCGTGGGTGCTTATGGGAGTATCTCGGTACTCCCATGTTACACCACTCCTGCGCGAGCTGCATTGGCTTCTGGTTACCCTTCCAAGTGTGATTCAAGGTGCTGGTAATAACCTTTAAAGCCCTACATGGCTTAGGCCCGGGGTACTTGCGAGACCACCTGCTGCCATTGTCAAACCTCCCATCGCCTGGTTCGCTCCCACAGAGTCGGCCTCCTCAAGGTTCCGTCGGCCAGGAAATGCCGGCTGGCAACCCCCAGGGGGAGAGCCTTATCTGTGGGTGTGCCAACCCTCTGGAATGAGTTGCCTCCGGAGCTGCGGATGGCCCCTGACCTTCGGTCCTTCCACCGTGACCTGAAGACGTGGTTGTTCCAACAAGCGGGCCTGGACTGACTACGATTTTTAATTAGGCTTTTTATTGGGTTAAATTGTTTTCTAATTTTGGATCCTTGTTTAATTCTCTTTTAAATTGTTTACTCTATGTTTTTTAATTTTTATTGTTGTGAGCCGCCCTGAGTCCTCAGGGAGAAGGGCGGCATATAAATTTAATGAAATGAAATGAAATGAAATGAAATGAAACTACAGTCTGAAGCATCTGGAAGGCACAAATTTACACCCTTAATCTGGAGGAGGTTAATGAAGATGGACATCAGAATGACTGATTTACTCTAAAATAATCTGGATAATGGAATGTGAAACATATTATGGGGAAAAAATAACATTTTTAGCCTTATAAACATGATCGCTGTGAGAGATTTTAAATTCTACAGCTGAAGGAGCAGGCAAACTGAAACCATCTGATGACCCTGGAGGGGTAGGAGACAGAGAGTTAAAAACCAGATTGTAGTCTTTTCTTGGTGTGAAAGGAGTCAATACATGAGTACAATAAAATATATTATTTATAAGTTGCTGGTATCAATGTTAACAGCATGTTTGGAGACTTCTTAGAAAAGTAAAACTTAATGGTGTCTGATCAGCCCATAGTAAGATCATCTCATGTATTTATTAAGATGCTATATTCTGGCTGTAAAGAACATGCTGTTATTTACATTGCCTTTTATAATTCTTAGGTATAATTTCAGAGTGTATATAGCTTGTGAAATTTCAGATCTTTTCTGCATTCCATTGGCAAGGAATGATTGTTACAGTTGTGCATGCCATTAAAAGATATTTTGTTGCTTTTGTCTCCAAGTCTTTGGGTTCCTTATTTAAATGGACATTTTTCTTATTACAATATCCAATGAGAGGTGCTGATAAAAGTTTAGCTGCTTTTATGTTTTTGATTAATGGGAGATTTGGCAATTCTTTTTTCCTTATGGAATTATGCAACATTCTTATCTTAATTTCTAATCAAGTGATTCTGCTCTCCTTTTTATTCTTTCCAACCTACCCAAATGTGGGAAAGAAATTCTGTAAAAGGCTCAGGATGCCTTCCATCAGCAAATTATCTCTTGAAAATCAAACAGAATGGAACCAAATTTGGTATGGCAAGAAAAATCAGCAAAAGCCCAGTAATATATATTTTAAAAAATGGACCAGATCTGGTTTGATGTTGCAATAAAAAATATTCCAAAAAACCCCAAATCTCCAAATACGTCTATTTAAAGGTAATGCCTCAATGCTGCCGATTCCTCCATTCTAAGTTCATTTCCATATTAATAATTTATAGCATATTCCAGACCTCTAGTTTTAAAACTTAGCATCTTTAAGATGTGTGGACTTAACTTCAGGCTTGGTGTGGAATTCTGGGAGTTGAAGTCCACACATCTTAAAGTTACCAGAGTCATCCAGCCATTGCTACACCAATTTCATGTCATAGGTGACTGGATGTTCCTACAACATACTATAATTCACTGACACAGAAATTACCCAAGGCCCCTGTCCTGGATGCATTACCCAGAATGCAGTGCATGTATGCTACCCAGTGCACATGTACACACAGATAGACAATTTTTGTAATACTACTTACCACTGTTTATTTTTAATTTAGATGCCATAGGAAACACATGGTATCTTAGACACATGGTATATGTAGAGATAGATAACATGTGACACATACTGTACTCACTATGCCTCATTTTTATATTCTCAGATTAATCTGTGTTAAAATTTTGTATAGCCTATTAATCCAATGTAATTCAGTAGATACTGGTATAACCATATTTCCATCACTTTTTGGAAGTTCAGCTGGAGTAACCCTACAACAGCTTCATCCTGAAGCAGCTCAGTTGATACAATTACCTCATGTAAACTGGAGATAAAGCCAGAAGATAAACTGGAGAGGCCAAAGCGCTTCTCGATGGTAGTCAAGCTACTCTTAAAGTAAGCACTGTAGAGGAGTTGAGACAGCTGCATCAGGCCATGGCAGAACACAAACACCTGTTAGCAAGAAGATGCATAATTAGATGTATTACCTTAATGGAGGGCTAGGTTGGAAGTACCAATATGTACTGTATCTGCATGATATTGTTGGATGATTCTGAGTTACAGGCAAAATAGCAACCAAATGTTTATATAAACTTAAAACCAAAGTCACAAACATCTGAAGAGGATTTGCTTAACTGAAAATCAAACTTTTTTAAAAATTGGGATCCATTGCCCTACATGATGGTCAGTGAGCTCACATTTTCAATATTTGAGAGGTTGAATTTATGGTATTAAAAGAAAAAATTAAATATTATGACCAAAGTTATAAAGAAGATGGAAAAAGTCTTTTTTTTCTTTGTGATTTGTGTATTTTTTGTAGCATGTTAGACTGACAGTAAGTTACACAGTATATAGACTATGATTGATGAATGCATTGCCTTCTGATGGTCAAAGCTTTCTGCTACAATCATTAATTTAGCTCTTGTTTGACATAGGGATCATGTCGTCATGCTCTGCTTTTAACATGAAATAAATGCTTGTTAAAACAAACAAGAAATAAATCTGGCATTAGGCTAAAAAAACCCTGGACCTACAGTATGTTACTCTTTCACTCTAACTCTGTGATCCAGCAAGCCATATTTTTCCTCTCCTCTGCTACTGGGTTGGTCTGAGTTTGTTTGTTTTTTTACTCCCTTTGGAGCTTTTCTTTAACATTGTTTTTATTTATTTATTCACTTTATTTTTTTTTCATTTTTGTAAATGCAAAATTTTTGAGCTAAATTTCCTTTTGTTTCTTAGTGGTTTCATTTTGTCCATATTTCCTTGTGTACACTGCATTTAAAAGACTTTTCTAGGATTTGGCAGCTACAATCACAACTAAAAAATTCATGTTTGTTTGAGATGTGTTATATTAATAAAATAACCATAAAAATAAAGCATGGCTCCTTGCCATCACTTTAAAAGATGAAATATGGAGTCTTAGTGACTAAACCTTTACCCAATTTGAATGTGTCATCAAAAAAAAAATCCTTAGAGAAATATTGTAGCCAAATAATAGAGATTGTGAGATTAGAACAGCATATGTATCTTAAAAAAATCAGCAATAAAAATGAAATAAGTTTTAAGAAGGAGTACGGTAAGATAACATGTACAATAGAATCACAGAATCTGAAGGAACCATTCTGGCATTAAGTCCAACCCCAGTTTTTTATTATTATTATTATTATTATTATTATTATTATTATTATTATTATTATTTAAATTTTTATACCGCCCTTCTCCCGAAGGACTCAGTTTAATGTGTGAATGAAAAGTAAAGCATCTGGCTGTCGACCACCATTTTAACACAACCAGCGATCTGAGTCCATCCTTAACTGCTTATTCCTTCCACTGTTGCATTGCTCTATTACACGTTTAATAGTAAGTAGATTTCCTGTAATATAACTCTTTTCTTCCTTGTCCTGAATTCCGAAAAGACAGACAACAGGCCTTATTTTTTTCCCCTCTGTGACATTCTTTCAGATATTCTATTTCCTATTTCCTCTCAATCCTTTTTTTCTTAGGTCTAAATATTTTCAGTTCTTTCATGCCTTCAAGGTGCCTTCAAGATACTTTCAAAGTATACAGGTAGACAAAATATGTTTGGGAGATTCGCTGTTCTACTTGCAACTGCATTCTTCCCTCCCTGCATCAAATTAATCTGGCTCTGTTGAGCAAATACTGGCTTTCACTACTGCTTGTCCTGACACTATGCACGCTTAATGGCCAAGTACACTAGTTTTCTTTAATTCCATTCTGGAACTTTTATAAAGAAACCAACTGTGGGAATATTTGATAAAGAGAGTACTAGAGTAAAATCTTTAACCAAAAACTGGCTGCCGTACTGATAGAGACCGAGCTTTCTGGAGGGCAGATTTAGTAATTATTTATTTAATATAGTTCTATGACTTATTATATTAGATATTATGATCTTGCTTGGTCAATTATGATCTTGCTTGGTCAATTATGGTAGGGAGCAGCATCGAAATATGTATTTTTGAGTGAAAGAAAAAAAAAGCCAAAAATGATATAAAACATAACAAGATAAAAATTGAATAAATCACTAAATAATCAGAACTTGAAATATGAAATGCAAAAAAGCTTGAAGAACATAAATTAAGAGCCTGTACTGCCCAACAGGTAATAGATGCATATTTTAAATAAATATTAAAATGACAAATAAAACTTAAGTTAGACTACAATTTTTCCAACTCTCGGCTTTTCTAATTCTCAATTCCCCATTGTTGTTGATTGTCATTTTTAGGAGGGTTATCATAAACTTAATTGTTTCCAGTATTTGTTTATGCTTGACATAGAACAGGCATCCATGAGATCCTGTGGCCTCTGTTCCAACACTAAGGCTAGCAATATTATATTTCGTGTGTGTTTGTGCATACGTGCAAACCTAATTTTTGCATGAGATTTTTGTTTAGCCAATGATAATAAAGAACAGTTTCCCAATCAAAGCCACTAGTGGAACATTCCTTCCCTTCTTGTAGCTCTTAACTCAAATAATATTTAACAAATATGACAGAAACACAGTGAAACAAAAGAAACGTGAGGTTAGAAAAGGCATGGATAAAGTACAGCTTCACAGTTCGAAGGGAGAATGACAAATTCATGCCAAATTCTCCTCTATATTATTAGGATTTTTAAAAATTCTGTATAACAAGTCCTCTCAAAACTCTTTCCTACATAACAGAAGTGGCTGTGATGGCTACTCATTTTCCTGACACAACTTATTACTTTCCATCATTAACTGCAAATCAGGTTACTCTCTGGCAGTATAAACAGACTGCCTTTTTTACTCATGATAAAGAGTAGACTTTTACTTTATTCCAATCTGTATTTAGCTCTTATAATTTAGTGAAAATGTTCCAACATTTTTTATGTCAGCATTATTCACCCATTATTTATGAATGATAAACAGGGAAGTATACAATTTAAGAAGAAAGTATGTATTGGTAAACTTCCCCCCCCCCCCGAGCAAAATATACATGAAGAAATAAAGGTAAAAAACATTACGCCTGGCCCAGAAAACAGTGCCTCTTGAGATAAAACAGCATAGCTTACAGGAATAAGATATACTGGAAAGCTGATTTATGTATATATAGAAAGGAAAATCAAAAGCATTTCCAAGATCTGGACTATGATCAAAAAAGCAGATGCTAGAATTTCTTAATAGTATCCAGATCAGATTCTTGCTTCTTTTCCTTGGAATTCAGACTGACACCACAGGAGCACAGCCTACTTGTTAAGCACAGTATGTTTTCTGTATAGCTTTTTAACAATTGTGAATGAAGCTGCAATGTTTTCACTGGCTTTGTCGAGTTATAAATACATTAAAATTATCTGAGAGAGACTTAAGCTACACTCTGTTTTTTTTAAACTCTTCCTCTCCCCCTCCTTTTTTTTTTTGGTTAGAGCAGCAGTGACAACAATAGGCTGCATATGAAAATATTTTTTCTCAGAATCAAGTATGATCAAGCAATGTGATAGGCGTAACTGTTCTGGTAACCATTTCATAACAATGCTCAGTACATGTCCTAAAATCCCAAATGGTTCCCCATAAAAACACAATCTAATCTTTTCTTTGAGATAGTTCTTCTTCCTCTTTACATATCCCAATTTTTTTTAGCAAAGTTATAATAATGCCAGTAAGCTCAGAGAAGCACTTTAGGGATAAGAACATTTACAAAGTGAGCATCAAACAAATCTAATTCTTGTTTTTTTTTAATTAAAAGATGATTATCTTCCATTCTGCTTTATGCTTACTGGGGCAATTACACCTTAAACTAATGGATCTATCTCTATTATTTGAGCTGAAAAGAAGCTCTACAGTACTATGTATGCTCCATATGTTTCCATCAATATGCTTGCTCATGATGAGGTCCAGTGGCGGGATTGATTCAACTGGTTCGCACCACTTCGGCAGAACCGGTAGCAAGTTTTTTGTTGCCCAGGCCCAGAATAGACTTCCAGAAGCGGCATCCACACAGAGAACCAGTTGTTCACATATTTGAATCCCACCACTGATGAGGTCTAATGGTAGGGCAATAAAATATTCCAAATGCTGAGTCTCAAGCAGCCCACAATAAAAAACAGCATTTCTCAACATGGCACCCAGCATGCATTGAGACTTCAGTTCCCCTGCCAACCTCCATTCAGCTATGCATTCTGGAAATAATATTAATTCAGTTCAGTTTATGCAACAATACAGGAGAGCAATGAAACCATGGTGTCAGTGAGAAAGAAATTCAAATTCCTTAACGCTTATGTTTTTTATTTGAAGGGCCATTACTTGTGGCTTTTTGTTGGCCTAATTAGGCTGCTATTTGCTACTAATACATAAAGATAGTTCGAAGGCCCCTGTATGTATTTGTGACTGGAGGGGCCTGGTTCTGTATAGGGATTCTTTGATTTGTTAATCTGAATTGGATTTCATTTTCATTTCAATTTTCATAGCTATACCTTTAAGATGATATTTGCTGGTACAATTTTAATGTTAGTTTGCAGTGGCATTCTAAACTTGTCTATTCAGTCAAAATCACTGAATTGTAAAGTACAGGTATTTATTTTCATGTAAGCAGGTAAACATAAAAATAATAAAGAATGTTTTAATCTTACATTAACAACTGAAGATATTTCCTCCTACAGGAGGGGAAAAAAAGATAGAACGAGCAATTATGGGAAATAGAATCCAGATGGGCATAGCAGGTAACCTTTCCCTGAAAGTAAATTAGATGAAATAAATTAAAAAAAACCTTATGACTGATACCAAAAGTGGCCTGATTTTAGGCAGATGCATGTTAAAAGCTGAAAAAAAAGGGGGGGGAGCCAAATTCTGTTGCTACCCGGATGCTCCATTTGACAGAAAAAGACATTGGAATTGTCTATTAAAAGGCATCTGGCTAAAATCAGTTGAGCTATCCAGGTTTCTCAATGGAAATGAGACACTAGCTCCTGCTGAGATATATTAGCATTTTTCCAAGAAGCTTGTTTCTTTTCATTAGTACATACAACAGCAGAAAATAATTTTTGGCTCTCCTGAATTGAATGTTAAAAATAAGTCAGTCTGGTTCTAACACATTAGGAAGGCACTTACTGGGAAAGAGTGATCTTAGTAGGTCATTAAAAGGTGCTCCATGTGGGAAATTCAATCTAACATACAGCTTTCTGAGTGTGGACAAGTCTTACAAGCCGATGGTTTTTCATACATATGAAAACTAGAAAAGCTAGAAGTACCAAAAATATGGTAACTTTAGTTAATTCTTAGATACCCCTTGTATAGCACAGAGCCAGTCCCCCAGGCCAAAACAGGGTTTTCCCCTTGACATATTCAGGAACATTTTAAAAGAGTCTCACAACACTGTCACCCAATATTATATATCTGTGTTTTCTTAAGTCCCCTATTCATTGCCTGGATGTTTATTTGAAAGTTGGACAAATGACCATAACTGCAAACTGTTTATAGAAATAGCTTAAGTCCAACCACAATTTATTTTTAAAATGTCTATTTTCTCATGCCCAACAACTATAGAATGGAGAGGCTTTAAAAAAATCCATCACAGACTTATTTTTTCAAGTAAATGTTATGATTTGCTAGCTAGAGTAAAACCTGGCATAGTATTCATGGTTGTGTAATTCACCATAATACATATCCATGTTCAGTTGTAGAAAAAGTATGCAGTTATAGAAAAAAAAGCATCTCTTAGAAAAAGATGCATGCATAAAAACCTACCTGCCAGAAATGACTGTATAGGCAACAATTACAGGTAGAAGTTACATAATTAAAATGTAGATATTAGAGATAGCTGCACATAGAAAGAAATACACTTATTAGGGATAGTTGAATAAGAAAATAAATGAAAACTTTCAAAACGCAGAATTGACAGAATGGTCTGTCTTCTAAGACTTAGTTGCAGAAGATCTATAGCAGAGGAAAGAAGAGAACTGGAGAATGCAACTGCTTTTTGTTTTCTACCATCTTTTTATTAAACTTTAAATGAGACATATATGGAAAAAGATATAGGTCACTGCTGGAAGGGTTTTGGGTTTTTTTTTTGAAAAAGGGTAAAATATTATTATGAGCTTTTGTGTTATATCTTGGTATCTGAAACACCCATAGATTATTAGGGCATAAAGCAAAAAAAATCTGTTTATTCTCTAGTATTGGCTATCAGGGTAATTAATGTAAATCTACCCAGTCCACATTAAGCAGCCGGAATAGCTTATGTAAAATAACAGTCAACAACTTTGCTTACCCTTCTAAAGGCAACATTCAAACATCTGCTATGAAATATAAGCACTGTTGAACATTTCCAGAGATTTGGCAGAAAAAAGTCTGTGCCATTGTTGCAGCATTAGCTAATAAAAATCAAAGTTCATGTATAAAGTAACTCCCCTTGAATTAATTATCAATAAAATCCTACCATGGTTTAGAGTTAAGGATTTACTCTCTGTTTCCAGAAAAGCAACTTCCCTTTTATATACCTTTATATAAAATCAAGGATCAGGAGTAAAGCATGGACTCAGCCTATCATACAAGATGATGTTGTGAGGCAGAACAGTCCAGAGTGAATCTCAATTTGGCACAAAACCTTCATTTGAAGGAATCCTTTGTCAGAGGAAAAGTAAAGGGAGCGGTTTTCGGAAAGCCTGATCATCATCTTGAGAAACAAGAAACCAAAGACAATCATCCTTATTTGTACTGTATTTTTCCAGTTAAGTATGTCTAAGTAATGCAAAGAGAATTGTTGAGGTGTGAATGTTACATCTGCACTGAAAAACCCTTAAGAATACAAAAGTCCAATCCCTGTGCCAAAATATATTGGAGGGGGAGAGAAATAGGATCCACCACTGAGAAGTGTTTTCTGATGCTACTTCTCCTTCACTCACCACACATACTGGTGATGCATGTCAAAAGAGGGAGTTGTACTGAATGAATGGATTATCTTTATTCCGTTTTGTCCCCCGTATTTCCCACAAACTACTCTGAAATCAGGACTCCCTGAAACAAATTTGGCAGTGAAAAGATATCTCCTTGCAAGGTATGTGCATTTTATTCACATAGGATATCTATATACATGGGCTTTTAGAAATGTGTGAATTCCTACATAAATTTAAACCAATTATATTACATTTGTTTAACAGTAAACCAGCCTTATTATGACTAAGAGATAGATAGTGTCAGAATCCATTTATATCATATTCATAAATGTATGTTTAAAACGTTGTTCCTGGATTCTGCCATCTCCCGAGGAGGAAGGAACGAATGTGTATTGAGCCTGTATTAGGCATTTCAAAGGAAAAGAGAAGCCTTTTGAACTGGGGAAACAAAAGGGAGGTTTAGGGTAGGTAGCATCTGGCTTGTGTCAAGGAAGAGAGCAATAAACATAAAAGGTCCTAAGTTCCTTTTTCCCACGAGAGGGATGATACGAGGTAAATGATGGGGGACTGACCAAATGGGGTTAAGGGGGGGTTGAACCGGGAACTCTTTATAAGGTTTTAGTTTGTAGAACAATATTAAGTCCTGTCTTGTATTCCTACAAGCAAGCATGTCATAGTAAAGATTCCTTTTGGACTAGATTTGGCTCCAAGAGTTTTGTCTTCCTAAGACGTTGTTTGGGGTGGGTCCTGACAGATAGATAGATAGATAGATAGATAGATAGATAGATAGATAGATAGATAGATAGATAGATAGATAGATAGATAGATAAAAATGAGCACCTATAGGCTGTTCCTAAGCTACATGCTCAATTGCTTTTCTTTGTTCATCTATCCTACCTTTTTCTTTCTTTCTACAAATGAGAGAACAATTTCAATCAATAAAATTAATGCTGAATAAGAGTTTATTCATATGTAACAGCTATAAGTAAAGATATTTTTATTCTGTTCCTTTCTGCTCTTCCTATGAATTACTGGAGCAACGCTACTGGCACGTTTTCTTCTGGGGTTAAGTTCATTGTTACAAATGCAAGATACTGTACCCAAAGTTTAAGTTAACCTTCATTAATCTAAAATAAGGTTGTCCTGTATTTGAACATCTTAACTCATGGAGAATTATGTGTAAGCAGTATCATTTTGGTTGCTCTTGAGAAAAGCCAGCAGAGGTGCTTTCACTATCTAAAGATTTTGGATTGACAGGCAAATACATCAGTTGTATAAAACCTCTTTTAAAGTATAAAGGACTACTAGGACATCCTAAAATGACACAGACCAAGGGCTGAACCATGTAAGGAATCTTCTGTTTCATAAAGTGTTAATGCAGGGACATTTGCAAGAATAAGCAAATAGTGCCCTCCTCTTGGTTTTGATGACGACTACCACTGTCCACATGATTAATACTCAGAAATTGTGAGAGCTGAAATTTGTAATATCTGGAAGTACTTAAAAGTGATTGAAATATAACATTTTAAAGGTGTCTCACAGAACACAGCCTTAAAAAAATAATAGTTCTTTAAAATGCCCTAAATTGTGTTTGCCAGCTCTTTCTATGAAAGTCAAAAAATCCATCTAAAAACAGTTCTATTATTAGGTATGCCAAAAAGATCGTAAGAGCTGAAAACTTTGAACAGACATCGTGATATTTAAATAAAACTTTGAACAGACATCGTGATATTTAAATTGGCACACAGTTCTAAGCCAGAGGTTGGCAACCTGTAGTCTGAGCCCCTCAGCAACCCATTCCACCCAGAATCGTATGACACGAAATGAGCAGCAAATAAATTTTGTAATAAATAAAACTTTGCCCCCGAGATTGCACTGCCAAAACTTGCTTTGATAGTTTAAGAGCAGGAAAAATATCAGCTTTCTTCTGCAGAGACAGGAACGTGTTAGCATTAGGGGCAAAAGAGATTTTTTTAAGGTCACTGCCTTTCTAGGTATTTCAGTAATTAGAAATAAGACTTAATAATTAATTATACAGTTATAACAATAAGGTCAATAGACATATAACAATAGGGAATAGAACAGAAGGTCCCAAATCCATCAGAGCCATATTCATAACCTCTCGCCCAGAAAAATTTAATTAAACTTTTTAACACAATTTTTAAGGAATGCGGTGGCTCAGTGGGTTAGGACGCTGAGCTTGTCGATCAGAAGGTCGGCAGTTTGGCGGGTCGAATCCCGAGTGCCACGTAACAGAGTGAGTGCCTGTTACTCGTCCTAGCTTCTGCCAACCTAGCAGTTCGAAAGCACGTAAAAATGAAAGTAGAAAAATAGGGACCACTACGGTGGGAAAGTAACAGCATTCTGTGTACCTTTGGCATCTAGTCATGCCGGCCACATGACCACGGAGACGTCCTTGGACAAGCGCTGGCTCTTCGGCTTTGAAACGGAGCTGAGCACCGGCCCCTAGAGTTGGAAACGACTAGCACGCATGTGCAGGGGAACCCTTACCTTTACCTTTAACACAATTTTGGGGACACTTTTTAAAGTCTGTTTTAAATAATCAGACATGAACTTGAGGGATCAGAAGTAGAGGGATGAAAAAAAAGATAAAATGAAACATGAGTCAGATGTGCAGAGAGCAAGGGCAACTCCAAACAGGTTATTACAGACATTGTAGCTAGCCATAGAAAGTGTGGGGAATGCAAAATCAGTGCAAGTTATTTTACAACAATCACGGTGGTTCTGCAAGCACTTTTGAATCAAAGTTTTAAAGCTATGATGAGAGGAGGGTATTAAAACTCAGAATCTCTATCAAAGGTAGATTTTGCCATCAATTAATTACTTCCGTCCAACTGTCACTAACAGATTTCAAAGAGTTATAAATAAAGAATGAACAAGAAAGGGTTAGGGAAGAGAAAGATGGAGGAGTGGGGGCTGAAAAATAAGATTGGTAATCACGTTCTCAAAGTGAAGATCAGTGCACCTAAGCATAAAATTTCAATAAAGCATAAGTAGGCAAGGAGGTACAGAAAAAGATGTTTTGAAACAATTCATGAAGCAATGCTATTGGAAAAAATTGGGGAAGCCAAGACTCCAACATTTGGAAAGCATCAGGTTGTCTGCACCTGCAATCATGCCAGACTAACTAATTTTCAACTGCACAGCGCCTATTTGCTACTTGATCCAAGTTTGTGAAATAATACATCACTTGAAGTCCTACTGTTCCTTCAGTGAAACTGCAACAACAATCTCTTAAATAGCCCCTTAATACTCTTCTGCCCTTTTACTATACCCCAAATCAGTTGTACAAAGTAGCTGCCACACTGACTTCCGGTGGCGGCGCGGCGCCGGAGACAGCCGTTTCGGGCTGCCCGCTGCTCAGCTGTGTTGTTTTCACCCGAAACAGCGCCGATCAGCTGTTCGGGTGAATTTGAAGCCCCCTCCTCGGGAGAAGAGGAGGGGGAGAGGCCCCAGGTAGGGGTTGAGTTCTCCGGGGCCGCCTGAGCTTAAAGCTTGGGCGGCTGAAGGATTGAACTCCCCCGTAGCCTGGGTTGCTCCCAGCTGTTCAGCGTCTCTGCTCCGGGATTCTTGGAGCAGAGCCAGGCGTTTGCGACCACCCCTGCCAGAAGGAAAGACCCTGGAATAAAAGGAGCAGGCAGAGCGGTACAAGAGGAAAAGGTGAAGAGGACTTTTATTTTTACTCTCTAGCTTAATGGACTTTTTAAACTTAAAGTGAAAGTGCGTAACAAGTAAAAGTAAAAAAGATGGCGGCTAAACCTCCCTCAAAAACTCTTCGGAGTGCTGGAACTTCCCCGGTGCAACAGACATCGTTGCAAGCCTTGCTTCCTCCTGCTGCATTGACATCGAAGGATTTACAAGATGCTCTTGAAAAACATGCCCAGGTAATTTTAGAAACACTGGGTGATAAATTGGCAAAGGTGGAGGAGAAATTGGAGAAAATGGAGGAGAGGATAGAAGAGAGGATGGAAGAGAAATTCAGTGCGATGAGGGTAGACATTTTGTCTACAGTGGAAAGTGTGGCTGAATGTGTGCAAGGTTTGGAAGAAAAAGTGGAAGATTTGACTCAAAAAAATGCTAATTAGAAGTAAAGCTATTGGAGAATGAAGAGTTAAGAGATAAAATGGACAGAGAATTAAGTCTTGTTCAGTTTCATCAGATGCAGTATGCTGTTAGAATCAGAGGCTTAAAAGAAAATATTAAAGAAGACCTAAAGCAGCTGATTTCTGAAGCTCTGGAAGCAGTATTGGGTCAGTCAGCATCTGAAATAAAGGGATGCATGGATAAAGTTTTTCGTGTTAATTCATGGATTGCTAGACAGAGAAAGCTACCTAGAGATGTGGTGGTTTATTTTGCAAAGAGAGAAACTAGAGATGAAGTTATTCAAGCCGCCTATGATACTAAAGTAGTGGTTGCTGACCAAGAAGTTTTGGTTTTAAAGGAAATTCCTCCAAAGATTTTAAGAAGAAGAAAGGACTTTGCATTTCTTGTGCAGGAACTTAAGCAACGTGATATAAGGTTCAGATGGGAGATCCCAGTTGGATTGGTGGCGATGCATGAAGGTAAAAGATACCGTCTGGTCACTGTGACACAGGCGCGTGATTTCTACAATAATGTTTTAAAAGCAACTCCACTATCACTTCTGGAAGCGGCAAAGGGATCTGGAGAAGAAGATGGACAGACAGAGGAGAATGGTGCTGGAGGGGATCAAACTATAACTTCGTTGGCTGATGTTGGAGAGCTGAGGGTGACGCGTGCTGCTTTAAAAAGAGCAAAACAAATAAAAGAACAAGACCAGCAGAAGTTTATGGAAATTTCAAAGCGTACTTATAGCGAGGCAGTGGGAGGAGCACGGCCCAAAGGCGACAGAGGGGCTATTAAAGATGTGCTCCAACAGCTTCGGGATGACAAGCATGGCGACTAAATTTCTAACCTGGAACGTTAATGGACTAAATTCGCCTCAGAAGAGAAAGAAAGTTTTTCAATATTTAAAACAATTTAAGATTGATGTTATATGCTTGCAAGCGCATATTAGGGCTATGGACCAAAAGTTTTTATTGAACTCAAGGTTGGGTACGCAATTTGTCGCCTCTGCAATGAATAAGAAAAACGGAGTGGTTGTCTATGTTAAAAGTGCTTTAACAGCGGACTTAATTGAAGCAGACAAGTATGGAAGATACGTAATGATAGATTTGTTGTTAGAAGGCAAAAAAACGCTTTTAGTTGGACTGTATGCTCCTAATCAACAACAACAAGCTGACTTTTTTAGCTTACTTCATACAAAGCTTACCCAGTTGGATTACAAATCGTTTATTTTTATGGGGGACTGGAATGGTGTTTTGGACGTACAGATGGATAAGGCTGGTTTTTTTAAGCGTGTTCCGTGTCATGCCAGATTGCCTAAATCTTTTTTTGAAATGAAGGATGATTTGGAATTGCGAGACATTTGGCGTGACACACACCCGCATGAAAAGGATTATACTTTTTTTTCTGATAGACATCAATCTTTTTCCAGGATTGACTTCATTTTGTTGACTAACGATTTTTTTTCTAGGATTAAGAAGGTAAAGATTTGTGCAAGAGCTATTTCTGACCATAGCCCAGTATGGTTAGAGATTAATAAGGACAATAGAGATAGGCGCTCGTGGCGTGTAAATGAGAACTTGTTTAGAAATCAGAAAAATGTGGAAGAGTGTAAACAGCGAATGAAGGGTTTTTTTGAAATTAATATGAATAAGGATACTTCTATGGACATGGTTTGGGATGCTAGCAAGGCCTATATGAGAGGGGTGTTGATATATATGAATAATAAACACAGACGTACTTTGGAAGCTAGAAGGAAAGAATTGGAGAATGAAATTAAGGAAAAAGAGAATGCCTTGATTCTGAATCCATTGGATGTGAAGACTAAGGAGGTTATTAAGCTATTAAGAGGACAATTCGATAAACTAATGGCTGACCAGGTGGCTACCAATTTGCGGTTTGCCAGGCATAACACTTTTTGCAATGCTAATAAGCCAGGTAGATGGCTAGCTTATAGACTAAGGAAAAAGCAGAGGGCTTCTAATATAGACAAAATTGAATATAAGGGAAAGGTAGTGTTTCAACAGGATCTTATTAAGGAAGCCTTTGTGGATTTTTATTCTAAATTATATGCTAAGGAGAAGATTAATGAAAAAGACATTGATGTATATTTGGAGAATGCTAGCATTCCGGTTCTTACGCAACTACAAAAAGAGGAGATTAATCAATTGATTACAGAAGAAGAAATACTTACAGCAATTAAGGAGTTGAAGGTGGATAAAGCGCCAGGTACAGATGGTTTGACTGCGGCCTACTACAAAAATTTACAATTAGAAATGATAAAACCGTTAAAGGAATTGTTCCAGATAATCCAGAGAGGGGGAAAGGTGCCTCCGTCTTGGAGAACTGCTTTTATTTCTTTGATTCCGAAGGAAGACCAAGATGTTACTCAAGTAAAAAACTACAGACCGATATCACTATTAAATACAGATTATAAGATATTTGCTAAGGTGTTGGCTAATAGATTGATGAGGGTTCTGCAACAGATGATTCATGGGGATCAAACTGGGTTTATTAGTGGTAGGCAAATGAAAAATAACGTGAGGCATATAGTTGATGTGTTGGAATTTTTGGAAAGGAACAACCAGATCCCTGCGGCGCTAATTTTTTTAGATGCTGAAAAAGCCTTTGATCAATTGAATTGGCAATTTTTGATGAAAGTTTTAAATAAAATGAATTTTGGGGATAAATTTCTGCAACCAATTAGGGCATTATATCAAAAACAAACAGCCCGAATAATTGTTAATAATAGCTTGTCAGAAGCATGTAATATCGAGAAGGGTACAAGGCAAGGGTGCCCGTTATCACCTTTGTTATTTGTGTTAACATTGGAGATATTACTGGTAAAAATACGGAACTCGGAAAGAATTAAGGGTATACAAATTAGAGATCAGGATTATAGATTGAGAGCGTTCGCAGACGATCTGGTTGTTACAGTGACCCAGCCGGAGAGCTCTGTTGTGGACCTGATGGAGATAATAATGCAATATGGGAAGGTTTCTGGATTCAAAGTTAATGTACAAAAAACTAAAATTTTGGTTAAAAACATGACAGCATCGCAAAAGGCCCTTTTAGAAGGGTTAACTGGATTTGAGATTGTTAAAAGGGTCAAATATTTGGGGGTGCTTTTGTCGCCCTCTAATACAAAACTATATAAAAATAACTATGAAAAATTATGGGGAAAAATCCAAAAAGAAATGGAGAGTTGGGAAAAACTGCAATTGTCTTTGTTGGGGCAAATTGCAGCAGTGAAAATGAATGTCCTGCCTAAATTTTTATTTTTATTTCAAATGATACCGGTTCTTAAGAAAGATTCTAATTTGGAAGAATGGCAGAGAGGTATCAATAAATTTGTCTGGGCAAGGAAAAGGCCACGAGTTAAATTTAAGTTTATGCAGGATACTCGTGAAAGAGGTGGTCTTAAAATGCCTAATTTTAAATTATATTATGAAGCTGCTGCATTAGCAGGTATAAGTGACTGGATTAATTTGACACAAGAGAGATTATTAAATCTTGAGGGCCATGACTTGCTGTTTGGCTGGCATGCATATTTGTTGTATGATAAGAAGGTAGATAATGTGTTTAGAGTGCATATTTTAAGACAGGCATTGTTGAGAGTTTGGAAGAAGTATAGACATAAGTTAGACTGTAAGATACCATTGTGGGCAATTCCAAAACACGCAATAGAAAACATAAATGTTGGTTTTAAACATGATGTGACTACGTATAAAGAGATTTTAAGCTTGGAAAGAAATGTCTGGTGTTTGAAACCATATAGCTTCTTGTGAGATGAAGAGATTGTTCAAACTTGGTTTCAATATATTCAGCTACGGGCCAGGTGGAAAGAAGACCAGAAAATTGGCTTTACAATGACTGATGAAAATCTGATAAAGCAAATTAGAAATCAGGGACCAGCACATATTAAACGGATATATCTTGCATTGATAGAGATTGACTCAGAAACAGAACTTGTTAAGGACTGTATGATAAAATGGGCTCAAAACATCCAAGAAGTTATTACAATGGATACGTGGGAAAAGATTTGGGTGAGGAACGTAAAATTTACACAAGCTCAAAATTTAAGAGAGAACTTTTATAAAATGTTTTATAGATGGCATCTAGATCCTAAAAAGCTTGCAAGTATGTATCCGAATTATCAGCCAAAATGCTGGAGGTGTGGTGATGAAGATGCAACATATTTTCACGTATGGTGGACTTGCAAAAAGGTTAAGGCCTTCTGGATTAAAATTTGGTGGAATATGCAGAAGATTTTCAAGCAAAGGATAAAGTTTTGTCCGCAACTTTTCTTGTTGGGAATAATTACAGATGCTACGGTTGTGGACACTAAGCTGATGTTGAATTTAATTACGGCAGCAAGACTCTTAATAGGTCAGTATTGGAAGAAAGAGGAACTGCCGACTATAGAAGAATGGACTTTAAAGGTTTCTGACCTGGCAGAGATGGCAAAGATTTCGGCTTATTTGAAAGATCACTCGCAAGAACGTTATATTATGGAATGGAGAAAATGGATTGAGTATATCCAGAACAAATATAGGACTAAAAAGTTTCATGTAGCATTTGAATAAGTCTTCCTTTTCTTTTTCTTTCTTTTTTTTCTTGTTTTTTCTATATATATTTAATATTAATAGTGTTTGTATTATCCTATATGAGCCAGAGAGTGATAGATTTTAGAGTTTATGGTTGTTAGCATATGGATGTTTATGATTGTTTTTTTCTTTGTTTTTATACCTTGTACTTAGCTCTGGGAAGTCGGGGGGGGGGGAGGGGGAGAGGGGTAGGGAGGGAGGGAGAGGGGAGGGGGAGGGGGGATTGTTAAAGAGAAAATGTATGTTAAAACTTTTCAATAAAAAAAAAAGTAGCTGCCACACTTTGTCAAATGACAGGGCCAGCTCTAGAGTTCAGTAACAGAACCTTCCTGCAATGCCACATTACAAAAGCACACATTTTCTATGGCTCCTGATCTGCACGCATTTCCAGAAAGTGCTCTGAAAGTTGCCACTTCAAAGTAATTATTAACAGAAAGGGAGATTATTAAATACATGGGGAGTAAGCCTATTACCTCATTTAGCTAAACTTAATTATATAAAATCAAATTAGTCCCCTTACTTTTGGAGTGTATTCCAGGCATATCATCTAAAGACCAATTACAAATCTTGGCTTCAGAAAAAGCCACTCATCCCTAATACACAAGGCCCCTGTCTTTGGATCAATGAGAAACAACGAAGACAATTTGAACTCTCTAATGGAAACTCTTTTCTCCTAATTTAAGGCACAATTTAAGCCTTGGCTGGCAATCGCTATTATTCAAGAAATCTGCTAGCAAACAGTGAGATATCTGAATGAAGTTAATGTTTGAAAAAGCACTGGCCTTTTTAGGAAACCCTGCTTAAGTAATTTTCAACATTCTCACGTCTCAATTTCAGCATAAAATTAACATTTCAAACAAACGCATACAGCTGAGGGGCTGCATAATGCCAGTAATCTTGTTCTTTCCCATGAGAGACATTTATACTGAATGTATGAATGACTGCAAAATGCTAGAATGACTACAGGATGCTAAAATAATTGAAGCAACACTGGCATTAATAACAAACCTCAAAAGGTGATAAAGGGAGGTAAAATTAATAGACTGGTAACCCATCATTCAAAGAGCGATCAAAATAATATATATAGACCACTTGGAAATAAGGAGAAATTTCCTGACAGTGAGAACAATCAACCAATGGAATAGACTGCCTTCAGATGTTGTTGATACTTCATCACTGGAGGCTTTCAAGAAGAGAGACTGGACTGCCATCTGACAGAAATGGTGTACAGACTCCTGCTTGGGCTGGGTGTTGGACTGATTCTGTTACTCTGTTCTGTTCTTTTCTGTTGTTCCGTTCCGTTCCGTTCTATTCTATCATTCAAGAAATAACATTGCCTCTTGGGTCAAATCCCCAACTGATTACACTAAATTAACTATAATATTCCAAATCATATAGGAGCATTAGAATTTGTTCTTTGCCTACAATTATCTTTTTTCTCATTCAGTTTTTTGAAGTCCAGGCTTGTTTGTTCTCTAAGACATTATTTCTGAACCTTTATGATATGTGGAATGGCTAAGGAATTCTGGAAATCCACACATCTTAAATTTGCTCATACTGAGAAATACTACTCTGAGGCTTGATATGTTTTTAATTAGCTCTTACTTTCTTAAAAATGGGGAGAAGTTTTGACTAGAAGAACTAGGCTGAAATCTTCTTTCAGCCATGGGATTCACTGGGACAAGTTACTACCTTAGTCTGCACACTGCGCTATAGCAAAATGTTATTTATTTTTGGCTTATAGCATGATCTGAAAGTCCAAATTACATGATTTGTAAGCAGACGTTTATCCCCCCAAAAATACATGAATCATCATTGTTAACCCAAGAAAGAAAGGGCAGAAGAAACCCACGCAAACCATACTGAATTCTGTGAGTAAAGGATAAAATTTAAAATTATGTATAAATATTTTACCAAGTGCTGATTACAGAGTCCAAAGTTTCTTCTCAAAACCTGTAATATAAACCTCTCCATTTTGTTAGTAACTGATAAAAAGCTTCCTTTTGCTGTTGTTAAAAACTGCCCTTTAGTTTCAATTTGGTTTATTTTGAAAACTCACAGTTCCTCCCTGTATATGTTTTTACTCCCATGTTTTCCCAATTTCTATGGTGTTTTTTCCTCATTTGGGAACTGAACAGCACTAACTATACTCTCCTCTTAGTCTACAATCTTTCACTTTCACTTCTCTTGACCTAAAGCTTATTAAACTTTCTTCTCTTACTAACACCCTAGACTTTGCCACCAACTACTCCAGTATTAAGTAACCTATCCTTCCTCTTTATGCTAACCTTATCTTGGAATATGCCTTTAGGCACTGAAAACACTGCTCAACTTAAGAATCCCAATTAAAACATTCCCAGTGACTCTTTTGCCTTTATCTGAACACATCCGCCACATTATTTCTCATGATCAGGGACAATATTTCTATTGCTGTAACCTAGAACTGCATTTGCCATTTTTGCAGTCATATTTCTGATTGAGTTTGAAATCTATTACTATTCCAAGATTGTTTTCACAAGGCATCTCCCATTCTGTACTTGTGTATTTAATTTTGTTTCCACAAAACTTTGTGCTTTTTTATTATTTTCAGCTAATTTCTCTAACCAATAAAGATTACTTTAATTGTTATGTCTATTTTGAGGAGATTCACTACCTAACTCAAATTTATATCTTATAATATAATTAGGGCAAGCATACCCTCCACATCTTCATGCAAGCTATTAAGAAAAGGACTGAAGGGCAGAGAATTCAAGAGGGATCCTCGTGGCACCATACTTGATACCTTAGTAAGTTACAGACAAGGCCATTGAGCCCACACTTAGCTAGTTTGTTAATAAGAGAATTGCGTGGATACACTGTCAGATGCTTTGCATAAATCAAGTTTATTAGATCTACATTACGGCGAGCTTGGTGTAGTGGTATAGGCCCTGGGCTAGAAACTGGGAGACGTGAGTTCTACTCCCTGCTTTAGGCGTACAGTAAAGCCAGCTGGATAACCTTAGGCCAGTTATTCTCTCTCAGCTCCAAGAAGCAAGCAATGGCAAACACTTCCCAAAAGCCTCACCAAGAAAATTGCAGGGACTTATCTGGGCATCTGTCAGGAGTCACTACTAAATCAAAGGCATACAGAAGCACAAAAAACTCCTACAACATTGCCACAGTTTACTAAGGAATCCAGTTAGTCAAACATTTGAGAAGATTAACCTGGCAAAATTTATGAAGTCTATACTGTTTTCAATGTGCTTACTGTTCAATGTCTTTATATCTGTCCTAAAAACTTCTCAAGTATTGCTGTCAAACTGACAGATTGGTAGCTTCTTAGATCCTTTCCCCTCATTTTGAAGGAGAACAAAGTGCCCTCCTTACTGGTCTATGAGATTTCTCAAAGATAATATGGAAAGAATTAGCCTTTGTGATCTTGTTTTCCTCGAGATCAAAAATGAGCCACAATGTACTGTTCAAGTGTTACCCGCTCTCTTTCCTTGGACAAGGACTGCTTTTGTGCACTGGATAGGACTTGAGGACAAGAGGGCAGAAAGGTGATGCTTAAATGGACACACAAGAAAGCAAATAAAAAGGTGCCGCAGTTCACATTACCGGGGTCCAAGTGATAGTAAAAACAAGGGGGCTACTCATAAGCACAAGAGTGTATACATCCTTCAGACTGCTCACATCTACTCTAAGTGATCTGACTAAAACTACAGGGCACGTATGGGATTCTCCTGTCTCTTAATTACTAACAAGACATTAAAATAATATCAACTCATTAAACATAGCAGGACAAGCTAACAGAGCAAGGCAGCTTCTCTGGGCAAAGGAAAATAGAACATTCTTTATATTAAGTATTTCATTGATACAAATCTACTTTGCTATGAACCATTCCTTCTGTTGGCGGAGCTGCCAAGTCAGACATATGCCACATCCTGACTCAATTTCCAGTGATCAGCACCCTGTTTTCCTACCAACATCTCAAAAGAAGCTAAGAAGCTAAGGACAGAAGTGGCAGACATGCCTCAATAGGGCTACCTATATACTAAACTGACCTTCCTCCCTATCTAAAGGTCAGGAAATTAAATGCAGTTTTGGAGATAACCTGATAAAAATGGACTTGCTGGGTGAGCCAAAGTCCAGAAAGGCAACCTACCTAAAAATATCAAAGACTTGCAGAGAAGAAATGGATTCAGAATGAAGTAACACCTGGATGTCACTTTAACATTAAATGCATTATTTAGAACTTAGTTACACATTAAAACTTTATTCTATAGCAGTGTTTTTCAACCTTAGCAACTTGAAGATGGGTGCACTTCAACTCCTGGAATTCCCCGGCCAGCATAGCATAGCTGGCCAAGGAATTCTAGGAGTTGAAGTCCACCCATCTTCAAGTTGTCAAAGATGAAAAACTCCATTCAATAGGATTACTAGAGAAATATAAAGAATAATCCTTTATTTTAGTTATTTATATTTCTGAAAGCTATTAAGGAGCAGCTGACATATACTGGTATAAATAATAAATAAATAAAATTTATTCTGCCTTAGAGGCAATAGAAGAAAGGATATAAAATACACTTTGCATGGATTTTGCACCTGCAAAAGGAGGGTGTTTTTGGTGCTGCTGAAAACAATTAATTTTGATACCCCAATCACCCATAGAAGAATATTAACTTCTTTAATGTTTCCACTTTTCCATCAATGAAGTCCAACTCTCTTAATAAACTTTCTTAGGACAAAGACAAGAATATCACAAGTATAATACCAAACTAATCCTAAGGACTCCAAGTGATGTTGGTAATGGGTATTATAGGTTCACTCAGAGTTGTGACTCTCAGGTGGCTCTCCCAATCTTGCTGTCCTGTGGCTTTCCAGTTTGGGCACCTTGGAGATAACCAGCTACTTTTTGGCTTTTATTTAATGGTTCATACAAAGCATTATGTGGTTTGTTAAGGTGTTGTGTGAATCCAAACATATCCCAAAGTATTGGAAAGTATAATTTATGGTTTAGTATAAACTGAAATTTAATCTTTCAGTATCACCAGACACCATAGTTCTTAAACAGCTGCCTTTTCCTTACCTACTTTATTGTCACAACTACCTTTTCCTGGGTTTGCAAAACTTTGAGAGAGTACTAGATTGCATTTTTTTATTCTTTGCTAAATTCCTGCCAAATTGTTAGTGAACATGTCTCTTAAAGAAGATAAAGTAAAGAATTACTTTCTACATTTCCTTATTTTCCTATTTTAAATGCTTTCAATCTTTTTGCTACCTTTGTAACTGACATTTCAGCACCAAAAGTTCTTCAGATGGGTAAAGAAACATTCTGACAGGTTTTTTTTTTACATTGCCTCTTTACGTTTTCTTGCAATGGAGTTCACTCATGGTATATTTTACCACCCAACTTCCACAATCAAGCCATGGGACATATTGCCCTAAGAGAGTATGACCAACCCCAAATCATTTAATAATTCCCAAAGGGAAGAGATTTTTAAATCCAGGTCCCCAATTCTAGGATTCCAGCAGTATTTACATGGCCTTGGGATTTCACAATATACATTTTAAAATTAATAATTTATACTTAATTCAATAATTCATCAAGGAATTTATGATGCTGTGTGTAGGACTAATTCTGCTAAGGATTGAGTTAGATGCAATTTTAGCCATCTCTTTTAGTTCAACAATATACATTCTTTCATCTCCTTCAATTTCTCAACAGTCGCAAAGACCAGATTAAGACAACATCTCCAATGATGGATTTTTCCAAAACTTGTAACTCCAGGAGCTTTTTCAGTTCCATGCTTTTAACCCACAAGAGTGTTTTTAAAGCAATTTTTTTAGTTCCAGCAACTATAAAGATACATTTGAAACTGGAAGAAAACATCTGGTAACAATCAAGAAGCTGAGAAGAGCTCCTTGACTATTTCTAAGCCTAGTAGAAGCAGAATACCGGTATATTAATACAAAGCAGATTTCAATTCATATAAATTATCAGGCACCTTTCTCTGGCTCAGAATTGTTACATTTTTAATATGTGTCTCTCTGCTGATTCCTATTAACAAGGAAGTAGTGTTTCCATGTTCACTGCTGCTGACTGGTTATATCTGAATATATTTAAATAGTGCGAGAATAGCACTGTTTTTGTTCCATTACTATATTTAGCATTTTCTCTACTAAAACCATGTATGCAAAGCATGGAGGACATGTCATTCCTCTAATTAACTCAGTATTCCCCAAAGTGGAATGAGAAGTCCCAGATTCCACAATAGTAAAGGTTTTGTTCATGCTGCATAGAATTCTGGGAGTTAATACATCTGAAAGACTGTTATGTGAAAACCAACAAGATAATTTATTTAACTTTTAAAGGTGCTTAACCTACTATTCACCCATCTCTGTAATCCAGCAAGCAATGAGTGTGCCATGTTATTTGATTTAGCTTGCCTCTCCTCTTCTAAGTGCCGAAAGGCAAACCTGATATGAACTTTTCATCCATCAGGACTTAATTAATCATTCAGCAGTCTCAACTGCCAATTCCCCAACCCACATCTCTTGGTGACACCCATTATTCCACAATTCAGATAGCAGATAGAAAAGCAGAGTGATATAAGAAGCCTAGCTTTTTTATTTCTTTATAAACAGCTCAGTTACACTTTACAAGTCATGAGGAAATGATTCAACTATATGGTGAGGCTCATTCATAAGTTTAAACAGGGAGCAGTGGGGAAAACATACTCTGCATGCAAGGTTCTATGCTAAATCAATGGGTGTTATTGCTGGAGAAGCTTAAGAAAGGCGTTTTATAAACACCGCTACAAAACAAACAGGAACTCCTTTATCTTGAGCTAACAGACCTCAGATTGTGGGTACCTTTAAAAGCAGTAATATTGTGCATTGTAACAATAGAAATCGGCTTATGACAGCAGTGCCATTTTCTTAGTTTTTCATAGAGCCAATGTGTTCAGTACCATTAAATTATTGATGCTGGTCTGTCTTTTATATTGAGCTAACAATGTAGAGCTAATGGTATCTGCATGGCATGCTGACATGCAAGTTGAGATACCACGCCCTTGTAAAATGCACTTCCTATGGGATTAAGATTATTGTACCAGGTGTACAAGCAAATAAATGACGTGGGAAGGAAGTCTTGGAATCAATCCAAGCTAATGAGAGCAATTATGCCATTCTGAAACATAAATATGAGAAACAATAAAACAATTCTATCATCAGGGCTTCAGTTCAGCAAGAGAAACCACAAGAAACATTAGAAATGCTAAGCAATTAATGAGGCCATGTCTAAAAAAAGTGGGTATATGCTGCAATGTATGAAAACACTTGCATAGTTTCTCTAGATAGTGCTATATCCAAACTACACACAGGTACAATAAACTTTTGCAAAGAATCTAATTTGCTGAGAAACAAGGAAAGCTCAGGTGTTTTTTTTAATGAAAAAATGACAGTGTTAAAATTCCATTGATCTGATAAATGCAGAGTAAATGTAAGAAAGCACTTTGAGACTGAGTTGAATTCCTCATCACTACAAAAACATAAGTGATCATAAGAACCTACTTTCTTGAGTAGAGAAGACCCATGTACAGTGGTGGGATTCAGCCAGTTTGCACCATGTTGGCAGAACTGGTACCTAACTTTTTGTTGCCCAGGCCCAGAATGGACTTCCGGAAACAGCATCCACACAGAGAACCAGTTGTTCACATATCTGAATCCCACCACTGACCATTTTGTAGAAGAGACATTGTAGGACTACAATATATACAGTATACCCATGCAGACCACTGCACCAGTGTTATTGGTAAAAGAAGTAACACAGAGCAGTATTTCTCAATCTTAGCAACGTTAAGATTCCTCAGTCAACAGTCCATGCATCTGAAAGTTGCTGAAGTAGAGAAACATTGAGTTAGATTGAGCAATGGCATTTTTTCCTGACAAAGAAAAGTTTGTCAGGCTTTACTGACACTGTCCCTTATAGCAATCCAACTTTTGTACACTTCAATTATTGGGTCAATTCCAATCCTGAAAATGCTAGGGACAAAAAAGATGTTTGCTTTTGATCCAAAATCTTTCAAGAAGAGACATTTTGTTCTGTTTATTTGGTAGTTTGGAGAAACCAGTCCATGCAAAGTCTTAGCTTTGCCCCATTCCTGCTAGCATACCTTGATTGATGGCTATTTTCTTGAATGGCTGGTGACTTGTTGAGGAAAGAACAGCAGCAAAGCCAGAGGGTAAAACCACTCACCCTGCCTATAACAACTGTCACACAAGCAATGCCAGTCCATAATGACTTGAAATTATGCAATAGTGACAGAACAGCAAATGATTTGCTGGAATTTTGTATGTTACCTCAAGGATAGAATTTGGGTGGTATCTGACTGTACCAATTTGGTAGTACAGAAAAGCCCTAAGTGAGCTATTTCTCTCTCACCTGGTGGTGGATTATGTTACTTTTTCCAGAAATTATAAGGTTGTGGTTGCTTTTTGCTTTGCCTTTCTCAGGACTTTCCCAGTTTTTGACTGATTCAATAAGCAAAGAAACAAAAAATTCCCTCTTGATCAACTATACAGACTTTGGTCAGGAATCTGTCCCTCAGATTTGACCTGTAGGTTCCCAAAAATTATGCACATGATTTTGTTTCTGTATTCTGGTGCTCACTTGTAGCGAATCTGGTTGATGTCTATGCAGTGTTCCATGCTATAAAGTTCTGGAAGCAATTTATGTAGAACATTTCAACTTTTCTCTTTCAGGAAGTTTTTTTTATAGTTACAATAATCATATTCTAAATAAAAATTATGCATAATATACAATTAACCAAATTCATAATGTGCTTTAACTCCCCTTTAACATAACTACAAACAAAGTACCGTATTTTCCGGCGTATAAGATGACTTTTTAACCCATAAAAATCGTCTCAAAAGTTGGGGGGTCGTCTTATACGCCGGGTCGTCTTATACGCCGGAAAATATTATTCACCTCTCTGATCTGCAGTCCCCGGCAACGCGCTCCAAAGCCGCCTCCCAGCCAGCATGTCGCCGCCAAACTTCCCAGCCCACACCGCGTCTAGGCACTGCAGCCCGGATGGGTCCGGTCCTGGTCAAGGATGCCGCGGAGCCCGCTGGCACCGGGCGAGACCCGGCAGAGTTGTCCTGCGCGCGCACACGCGCTGGCCAGCTTCCGGGCATCGGTGTGTCAATCAATCATCGGATCGGGGGAGTGGACGGAATGGCTTGGAGCTGAGCCGCCGCTGTCGCCATCGCCACCGGGGTTCGGACGGGAGGGAGAAGCCTCTTCTTCGTGAGCCTCCCCTGCCTCCGAGCCAGGCCGGCGATCGCTGGAGAGACGGACGCGGCGTCGGACGGTCGGAAGAAGCAGCTGACGCGTGGAAGGCAGGCTCACGACGAGTCGAGGTGGGCCTGCGTCTGTGGCGTGCAGGGATGGCGGGGGTGGCTCCCGTAGCGAGGGAGGTGCGTCCATGGGGAGACGGGTGAGGCCCGTGCGGCGTGCTGCGAAGAGGGGCCCCGCTGAATGTCGCGCCCATAGGCCGCGACAGACAGTAGGAAGGGAGCACCTTTGCTCCTGCCGAGGCACCGCCTGACCCGCGCCGACCGGAAGAATCGCTTGCCTGGTCACAGAGTGCGGAACAGCGGTACTTGGTGCCCCTCTTGCCCGCAGACCATGCAGCGGCTCTTGCCAGCCGGCCTCGGCATGGCCGCCCCAAGCCCGGCTCTCTAGCGCGTCTTCCGGGCCCGCCTGGCCAACCGTCTCCTGGGCGGGGCTTGGCTCCAGACGCGGCGGCTGCTCCGTCTGCAAATGCTTTCTCAAAGCCAAATCACGCTTGGCCGTGCGGCTTCTGGCGTGCTGTTTGCAGAGTCTGGCCTGGAAGAGCGCGTGGCTTTGCACCATTTGCATCAGACGGGGCTGAATCTGAATCGGGCTTGTGTCGGACACTTGGCAACTGGCATGTAAGTATTTTCCGGCATATAAGACGAAAAACCTTGAAAATCTTGTCAAAAGTCAGGGGTCGTCTTATACGCCGGGTCGTCTTATACGCCGGAAAATACGGTACCAATAACAATATCCCACTAAAATCTACTCATAAGCTAAATGGAACGTTTTAGTCCCATATTTGTTCTGAATATAATCTATCCATCTCCTCCAAACTGAAATATATCTTTCCTGTGAATGATCTTTCAAATAAGCAGAAATCTTAGACATTTCTGCAAGATTCGAAACTTTAAACACCCATTCTTCTATAGTGGGCAAACTATCCTTCTTCCAATATTGTCCTTCCAGTAACCGTGCTGCTGTTATCATGTTCAACATCAAGTTAGTTTCTTTAACATCACAATCTACAACAATACCCAATAAAAACAATTGCGGAGAAAACTTTATCTTTCTCTTAAAAATCTTTTGAATGTCCCACCAAATTTTGATCCAAAAAGCTTTTATATTTCTACAAGTCCACCACATGTGAAAATAGGTAGCTTCTAAACTACCACATCTCCAACATTTAGACTGTAAATTAGGATACATGTTGGACAACTTCTTGGGATCCAGATGCCATCTATAAAACATTTTATAAAAATTTTCTCTTAAGTTTTGAGCCTGAGTAAATTTAACATTTCTGACCCAAATTATCTCCCAGGTGTCCAACGAAATTGGTTCCTGAATATTTTGTGCCCACTTTATCATGCAGTCTTTAACCAGTTCCGTTTCCGAATCCAATTCAATTAAAGCATTATATATCCTCTTTATATGTGCACAATTTAAATCTCTAATTTGTTTTACTAAATTTTGATTTGTAATTGTGATGCCAACCTTTTGATCTGACTTCCACCTAGCTTTCAATTGGGTATATTGAAACCAAGAGTAACTTATGTTTTCTTGTCTTAACTCCTCTAATGATTTAAGTTGCCAATCATTCCCTCGCAATCTAAGTAGTTCCTTATAAGAAACCATATCCATACTCACTCCCATAGATACGCCCTCTATCGCGTGTCCAGGAATTCCCCAAATCGGTATTTTATAATTTAACTATAATCCTGTATTTAGCTCTGGGAAGTGGGGGGGGGGCAAGTGGGCGGGTTTGGGGTGGGAGGGATTTGGGGATATATTGTAAAATTTTGTTTTTGTAAAACTCTTTAATAAAAAAGGAAGTTTTTTTAAAAAATACAGAAAATTAAACTTAACACAAAATGTTTCAACTGCAAATACTCATCGTTATATAATATATGGTCTGACCTGACGTTGCACCACCTGCCAGAATTCAGAAAAGGCAGCTTGCTCAAGTGCCTTTAAAGAAAAATTGTAGGGGCTGGGAGGGGGTAAGGAGGTAGACTCTGACTAAAAACTAACAGACAGTTACATTCATATGAATTACAATATTTAATGTGCCTGTAGTCTGGAACATGGACATCCTTTCTTTCTTTTCCTGTCCATTACTCTATCTCTAAAGGTAAAGGTAAAGGTTACCCCGCACATGCGTGCTAGTCGTTTCCAAATCTAGGGGCCGGTGCTCATCTCCGTTTCAAAGCCGAAGAGCCAGCGCTTGGCCGAGGACGTCTCTGTGGTCATGTGGCCGGCATGACTAGACGCCAAAGGCGCACGGAACGCTGTTACCTTCCCACCGTAGTGGTTCCTATTTTTCTACTTGCATTTTTACGTGCTTTCGAACTGCTAGGTTGGCAGAAGCTGGGACGAGTAACAGGCGCTCACTCTGTTACGCGCACTCGGGATTTAACCCGCCAAACTGCCGACCTTCTGATCGACAAGCTCAGCGTCCTAACCCACTGAGCCACCACGTCCCTATACTCTATCTCTACTTACCAGCTATTTATCACCAGGAGAGTGACCTAGTCTCTTTTTTGCTTCTCCCAGCTGCCCTGCCTCCACCAGCTGAAACACTATATATATAAAGTAGAGCTATACATGGCAGAGAATACATCTTTCATCACTTATACATTCTTCTATCAGCAAGAGCACTAACATGTACAGCTTTCTTTGAATGCCACTATTATTTGCACACAAGGGGCAGGATGCCTGCATTTGGAAATGGTGCCGTGGTGCTAAGTTCTTCAAGTAACTTTCAACTATTTATAGAGGAGAGCTGTAACTGTCTGAAAAGCATACGTGATTAATTCAAATGTTCTGATTTGATTAATGCTAACATACAGTAAATAAAACAGAGGACAAGTTATCCAGATGGCAAATATCCTGAAATCGTAAGTTCCACAGACAAAACTATAATTCATCTTGGCAATTTGTTATTCAATTAAAATCTAGTTAGTAGGTAAAAATAAAAAAGAACTATTTAATGTACAAGTAGTTGCCATCTCTAAAAATGTTTTCTTGTTGTTACTAATTATCTCATAACATTAATCCCAGGGGATTACTATTAGTACCACAACAAGGGAGATGCCACTCTTTTGGTGTCACTAAAGCTATGGAACCTTCCTACCACAACAATGTCTATTTGTGTGTTTTCTTGATATAATACAAGAGGGGTTTACTATTGCCTTTTTCTATGCGGTATGAAATGCATTTGCCATTGTCACAATAGTTAGCATCCACCTCCAGCATCTTCCTATGTCACTGTTATCCAATATAACCACCTGCTTGTTTTAACTGGACAACTGCCTTGGGTGACCCTACTGGGACTATATATATCTGGGATACACTCCCAGCATTCGTTGCTCAAACCTCCCAGGGACACTTCTCCACCATGATGAGGCAGTATATCGGGACTTGGGGGGGGGGGTAAATTGGAGGAGGAAAGATTAATAGTCTGCACATACTAATGATGCTACTCTGACAGATGAAAATGCAAATTATGTGCAAACTCTAGTCAAGAAAGTCATGAGCACAATTAAAAATGGGACTATGATTACATAAAAGGACAAATTAATGAAAACAGGTACAACAGCCAGCCTTAACACTGACAATGAAATGCTGAAGTGGTATATAATGTATGATTTTTAGGATTAACAATCAATTACAAATGAATCAGCAGTCAAAAATACATGCAGAATACCACTTAATAGAGCGGCAATTAAGATATTGGGAAATATATTCAGATGCTGGGATTTGTCGATATCTGCAAATATCAGAATTGTGCAGGAAATTATTTTCCTGGGATATTCTATAGAACTGGCCCTTGGTCACTGAAGAAGCAGGATGGAAAAATTATTTATATTTTAGAATGTTGGTGTTAGAAAAGACTTTTATGACTATAGCACGGATAGCCAAGAAAATAATAATAATAATAATAATAATAATAATAATAATAATAATAATAATAATAATAATTATTATTATTATTATTATTATTATTATTATTATTATTATTATTATTATTATATTATTATTATTTGTATACCGCCCTTCTCCCGAAGGACTCAGGGCAGTGAACAGGGCAATACATATTAAAAAACAAGATACAAAAATGAAAAACGATTAAACAAATGCCCATGAATAAGTTAAAACACATTAAAAATAGTTTAAAACAGATTAATAAAACCCAACCCCATCCCATCAGGCCAGGCCAGCTTGTTCGAAAAGGTAGGTTTTGAGATCGCGCCGGAAGGAGCGGAGGTCAGGCGCCATCCGGAGCTCGACCGGAAGATGGTTCCATAAATCCGGCGCGCCCACAGAGAATGCCCTCCCCCTGGGGGCCACCAGTCGGCATTCTTTGACCGGTGGCACCCTGAGGAGGCCCTCTCTGTGGGAGCGTACTGGGCGGAGGGAAGTTGACGCCGGCCGCAGGTGCTCCCCAAGGTATTCTGGACCCATGCCATGTAGGGCTTTGTAGGTCATTACCAACACCTTGAATCTCACCCGGAAGACAACTGGAAGCCAATGCAGCTCGCGGAGCAGAGGTGTAACATGGGAGTGTCGGGAAACTCCCAACACAACTCTCGCGGCTGCATAGAACTGAGCATAGAACTAATCAATTCAGAATTGTCATTACGAGGCACAAACAACCAGTTTAAAATTATCATATTTTGGATATATTATGTAAAGATTTTGAAAAATCTGTACTGCTGAAAAAGTTAGAAGGAAAGAGAAGATGAAGGATGATCAATAGCAAGACAGATGGACTGGTTTACAGCAATAAGTGCATCCATGGAGGACTTGAATGGCCAGGTTCGGGATAGATGTTTCTTAAGAAGTATTGGTTACTAAAAACTGATACTGACTTAATCAGAAAAAAACAAGCAGGAGCTCTCTGTAGGGAAACCCTTCCTGTTAGAGCTAAACTACGAGGGGCAAAATTAAAATTAATACACAGTGCTGATGACAGTAAATGGGATTCTGCATTAATAATTGAAACAAACCTAAGGCATTCCAAAATTTCTTCCAAACTGGAAGAAGACACTTCTGTGTTTCTGCCAATAAAACCTTTTCGATGTGGCTGGGTTGAGATGTCAGGTGATGAGACCCTAGGACAGAAGAACTCGTCTATTATTAGGAAAAAAAACTCTGAACTTCCAAAAATAGATCTAGAAATGCTGACATACACAGCTATAAGAAAATCTGCTCACAGATCATGCTAGTAGTTTTACAAGGAAACTTAAAATCAAAGCAAGAAATTTAAGAAGCATGAGCAAGAAAAACGTATGTTGTTAAATAAAGAAGGGATAGGTAAAAATAAGTAGATCAGAATTTGTTGCTCTAACTTACATGATTAAATGATTCAGCCATGAAACCGTATGACAGAACAAAGTGGCAACAATCAAACAAGATACTTGGTTCATAACCCAATAACCACCACGAGTTATTATAAAAAATAATAAAGGTGGGATATGAATGAATGACCAACCAGCTTTATGATACACCCGATAGAAGGAAATTTTGAGGAATTATGCGGCTAATTGCAAGAGTTTCTAGACACATTATAAAGAAAAGGCACTGATATTACTAACTGGTGATTTTAAGGCAAATGGGTGAAATGGGAGAACCTGAAATAATTGGACTGAGTAAATCCAAAAATGTACAAATACGTAAATAGAAGATAATCCTATTGGCAACACCTTCAAGAGTGTCAATAATTCTATTCATGGGTATTACTGAATATATACCGTATCAGAATCAAGTAGATTACATAAAAGAAAACAAAAGATAGAGAAATGCACTCGTCATCCAGGATATTACTAGGGACAGATTGTGGAATAGACCGTAATGAATATATCAGTTAAACGTAGAAAGCTAAAACAGTAAGTATGCCAATAAAATGAGATCTAGAGCAGGGGTCCCCAACATTTTTGGGCACCAAGTATTGGTTGTGTAGAGAGAGGTTTTTCCACGAACTGGAGGGGGTGTGATTTTGTGTGCTGCCTGCATCCTGTGGATGGGGCTTTCCTTGTTGGTGTGGACCGGTTGCTGGCATGCCGCAGCCCAGTACTGGTCCACGGACCAGGGGTTGGGGACCCCTGATCTAGAGGACATACAATCAAAATATAATACTGAGTATGGAATAGCAGAATTGAAAAGGCCTTTGGAGGTCTTCTAGTCCAACCCCCTGCTCAAGCATAATACCCTATAGCGTTTGTGGACAACTGGCTGTCCAATCCTTTCTTAAAACCTCCAGTGATGGATCACCCACAACTTCCAGAGGCAAACCGTCCCACAGATTGTTCTTGCTGTCAGAAAAATTCTTCTTAATTGTAGGTTGGATCTCTCTTTGATAATTTTCCATACTTTCAGTCCTGCCCTCAGGTACTTTGAAGAATAGGTTGATTCCCTCTTCTCTGTGATCACCTGACATCTCACTGCAGTCTCATCCAGAAAGTGAAATATTTAGCACACTTCATTTATAGGAAACTAAAGCTGAGGATCTATGAGAAGAACGAGACACATGAAAAAACTAAAGTGGAAAAACAATATTCTCAAAATGAAAAGATTCCAGTGCTTTCAGAACAAGTTATCCTAATTGCCTTGGGCAAGAAAAACTGTATATATTAACTGAATATACTTTTGAATATCATCTTTTGGTATCAAGCTATAAAACACAAAAAAATAAAAAAATAAAAATGTCAGCTAATGGAGAAAATAAAATGACCAATACTTTTAAGATAAGAATATTGGAGAAATCACAGAAAACATGAATTTTAGTTAGGAATACTCAAGAATAATTGCAGAAGAAACCACCAGAGAAAAATGTGATCAAAGAAATCAAGCTGTTTATGGACTGTTTATGGACAGTATTATAGGATGACAGAAAGAAAATATTCTCCCCAAAGTGAAGCACAATAGTAGTCAGGTAGGAAAGCATGATTTAAAGTATACTTTAAAATGGTTTAAAGCTACAAGGTAAGATGATAAATGGCTACTGTTTCTTTCAACACAGACATTATATGGCCTAGAGACAGAAAAAGATGAGTGTTCACATATATGGCAGAGAAAGTGCAAATTATTGAACTACTATACTAATTTCTCATGCAAACAAGTGTCTGAAAGAAGCCCTATAGGGACAGAGAAATCCCCAATATTGTAAATAAGGAGGTTTCAGAAAAAGCAGAGTGATTCAAGAACAGATAGCTAATATAAGATGGTCTGTTCTAGTTTATAAAGTAATACAGCAAAGCTTATAATTTATACCAGAATAAGCTAAAGGATGTCAGAAAATGTAATAATTTTTGGAAAGACCTTATGTATAAGAAAGTACTGTAAGAACAGAATTTAGAAGAGTTCAGAGTAGCAAAGCAAGACAAAAATCACTTCCAACCATTTTTTAAGCAATTTAAGCTATGTTGATAACCCCAGGTTTGTTTGCCAGAAGAAGAGGTCATCTTAAAGAGCTCATTGTGAAAGCAAAAGTGAGGAAAGCAATACCTGACTTTGTGTTAAACTATTAGGAAGCACTAATGCTTAGTGGATGTACAGTGGACGAGAAAAAGTAAAGTTGGTGGATAATTTTATTTTCGTGAGCTCAGAAGTAGATAAAGGTGGACAGCCTGCCAGAGAAGAGATAGTCTGGAAAGGATGTCAATGACAGATTTAAGCAACGTCATGAAGGATGTCCCCAAATATTAAAATAAAAGCTAAAGCAATTATTTTCTAGTGAGAATATACAGTTATGAAAGCCTGGCATTAAGTAAAACTCATAGAAAGAAGTTAAACACCTTCTAAAGGTGGTTCGTATAAGAAAAGACTGCAAGAAGAACTAAGTAATCAGTCCTGGGATAAGTAAAAGCTGACTGTTCCCTTCAGGCAGTGACTAGTAGGCAGAAAATCAGACCATTTGGATATAAGATGCAGATTATGAACATAAAATAAGACCGTGCTTAGAAAAAAGGAAAATGAGGGAGGACAACTTACAGGACAACATTTGGAGTAGTACTTAGTACTGAAGATAAGTCGAAGAGGTAAGCATTTGTCTAAATGTTTCACTGAGAGCAACCCCAATTTGACGTGTCACCTAATACTCCAGCTTAATTAAACTGAATCACAGCAAAAGCATATAGGTTTGGGCAAGTAAAGAATTTTGGTTTTAAAGAATTTTGTTTTTTGCAATATACAGCATATGTACATTGCAAAATGATAATTATACCACATACACACAGAGTAATACATTGTTATTGATTTCATAAACTTCCTATCTAATTTGCGTAGGATGTTCTAAATCTTACTTGTTATGAAAGCTTTATAGTCTTAGTCATTTCCTATCAATTTACTTCCCAGTAAATCAGGAATCTTATTCCTCTTTCACAGAACGTGCCCTCTAGAACAGCATCTCCCACAAAGCCACTCTCCTGAAAGAATTCCAAGTCTTTTTTTTTCCACGGCTTGAGCCTGGATGTTTAAAAAGCCTACAGTGTAAGATTTTGTATGTTTGAACTTTTTTCCCCCCTAGACATGCATCGGTCTTCTCACTGTTTATATTGTTATTTGTTGTTTTTAACGTTAGGTGTCATTCAGTTTTTATAGAGTCAGGGGGCCTTATAAATGTGGCAAATCAATGAGGAAATAAGTGCACAGAGAGGACCATAGTCTTGATATACTGCACTCAGTTCAAGGGCTGTATACAGCTTCCAAGAAACCCATTGTTGTTAGCTGCGAAGTCGTGTCCGACCCATCGCGACCCTATGGACACCCATTAATACCCATTAAACCCATTAATAGGTTAGAAATCTGAATTAAATAATGGTGGGTTTTGTCTATTAATATTTTCACGATTGAAAACTTGCCCTTTTTTTAAATGACCTTTAAAGCGGGCTCGGATGAGTCCAAACGAGCCAGGCGAGAGGCAAGAAGGGCTGCGCTGACAGGGGCGAACAGCAGCCAGAGCATCTCGACCCCGCTCGGTCCTTAGGAGGAAACGGCGCCCCTCCTCTGCGAACGAAGCCAGCGGCGAGGAGGGCTCCTTCCCAACCGCTTCCCCCTCTTTCTCTCCGAGCGAAGGTCCTTCTTACCTTAATGTTACAGAAGACCTTGCCCTGACAGGTGTTCAACCGCGGAGGCTTATCATCGGTTGCCGGGGCTTTGCCGTTTTCGGACTGAAGCCCCATTGTCTGCTCAGGCTGCCGAAGTGCCCGCACCACTTAGCCCGGAGTCCGCGCTGCGCCTCCGTTTGCCGGCCGAAGAAATCGCAGCAGCAGCAGCAGCAATCGGATCCCGCGCTCGCTTCTATTCTCCCTTGCCATCAGCCCCTATGGAAAGAGCGGGAGCTGCAGTTTTTATAAGCCTGCCCTACGCTCCGATGTGCTGAAGATACGTGGCTTTCCCCTCCCTCTTTCCTCAGCTACGTAAAAACGGTCGGGTTCTCGGCGGCTACTCCAGAGAAGCAGGTGCTGGTTCCAGTTCGGGTCATTTTTGGAGACTTTTCTTAGACGCTGCCGACCCTCCCGCTTTGTTTTGCTTTAGTTGCAGAGCGTAGGAAATCGGACGGACCCTATTGGGAACGTCAGTGAAATTCTTTCCCTCCCAAGTCCCAACTTCAAATCCTCCGAAAGGAGATACTGCGGGGACCCCGCTGGAGGAGGGCGTCACTTCCAAGTCTCCGGGAAGCGGGCTCACTCTGCCCACACCTTTCTTTACGGTTTCCGGCTGCTTCGCCGACATACGCATCTCAATATGCGTCTCGTTTAGTTTACTGAGGTTTCCTTGTGAACAAAGTCGTAGATAAGACAGCGCACGGCCTGGGGGCTGGAAGCGCGCGTTACTGCCCGAGTAGCCCGCGCACATTCCTGACTGCGCTGGTAGGATTTTGGTCTACGACCTGTGACCCGTTGGGCGCCCGCGGGCTTTGTTTGCAAATGGCCCGGCAGGGGCACTCTCGCTGCTTGGAGATAGATGTACGCAAAAGCATGGATTGAAGGCGCTTTTACGCAAGGCCGGCGCCTCGCTCTTGCACCAAAACGCCTCCAACGATAAGATAGATAGACAAAAAAAAAAAAAAGAGAGAAGTGTCTAAATCACACGAGCTTTCCGGAGGTTCCCAGTCCCTGCCGAGGAAGGCGACCCGCGTATTCTTACAAATCGTAGAAATGTTTTGCAATATTTCCCTTTGGCACAGATTTCACGGCCTTTGCAACAAAAGGGTGTTATTTATTCTTTCATTTAAACTTAGAAAATTTTCAATGCTGTTTAATGTTTAATGGACGCGTGATATGTATATTTTGAAACGCCTTTTTCATTGCTTTTTTGCTTAGTTTATAATTACCTTCTTTTTTTAATGTGTCTCTTATTTTGTGGGATGTTTTGTAAAATTTGTACACGTGTTTAACGCTTAAAAGTACAACAGCTAATAAAAACTGTTGCGCTTTACTAAAATATTGTTGAAGGAAAAGTCTTTACCAGGGTCCAGTCCAAGCTGGGAATAATCAAAATGGAGACTGCTTTAGAAAGAAGGTTGTAGTTTATTGAAGAGGAGAGCCAAACAGAAAGATGGCTCTTGGAAAACTGACCGTAGCAGAGTAGTGGGCTTCTATAACTTCTTGAGCTTTTGTTTGGAGTTGTTCCTGTGGCATGAACTTTCACCTGAGTCTGAGTGTGCCTTTCTGGTATTCTGATGGTGGTGGGTTAATCCTATTATGTCCCAAAGGTTATATCCTGTTTCCCTGTGGCTGTGGCTGATGACTGTTGGATTTTTGGTGTGAGGGATTGTTGATCTAAGGATCATTTTTTCCAATCCAAGCTTCCTGGCTCCAGTCTTTCTGACAAGATTATCACATCTGCATTTCTGCAGACCTGGTTCCTGTTTGGGGCAGAAAGACCTGGGGTGGGGGTGTTGGCCTCCGCCATCAAAATTCCTTGGGGAAATATATTCTGCCCCTTCAATATTTCCCAAAATATTTCCCTTTCTGGATTCTTTCCACAATTTGGCACCCATTCTCTAAGATAATGTAATTTGAACCTAGCTTGCTGAATTTACAGGGCAGATTAATTTATCTGATTCTAGACCAGTGTTTCTCATGCAGACAGAGGAATTCTGGGAGTTGCAGTCCACACATCTTAATGTTGTAGAGCAGGGATGTTAAACTGCTGGCCCGCAGGCCGGATGCATCATCAGGAAACCGCGCCCACCCCATTGCCGTCAATGGAGAAAAAGCTCCAATACGTTGCGCGATGTCACGTGATGTCGCGAATTTGTTATGTCTGTTGTAGACATTGACAAACATAGCAGATCAATTAAATATTATCCAACTTTCCTTCAGCATGGCTGGGATCTAGTCTTACACTTAGACCAGGGGTGTCAAACTGTCGGCCCGCAGGCCAGACGTGTCATGAGGAAACCGCGCCCACCCCATTGCCGGCAATGGGGAAAAAGTTCAGATATGTTGCATGATGTCACATGACATCACGAGTTTGACATGTCTGCTGTAGACCTAGGCCTTATTTCAGCTGAATGAGATAATAGGAAGGTCTGATTTATTTCTGGTACAAAAGTTACAAATCAACAACCAAAACCAGCTTTTTAATATACTATTTTCAACTTCCAGGAAGCTGGACTATGTTAAACAAAAGTTCTTTAAGCTACGTACACCCCTATACACCTCCTAGCATTTTATCACACTTTCCATTTTGCTTCTTCCTATTCAGTGTAGTCACTTTCCATAGTCTTAGTAAGCACATTCTGTTCTCCAGGTTATCCTTTACCAAGAAAAAGTCTACATGAGGCTGAAAATATTTTACAATTGTTGGCACCCTTAAATATTAATGTAAATAGACTTACAGGCTATCAAATTGGCTGGAGCAAATGAAGTCAAGCATGCTTTTTTGCTTGTTTGGTCTAAGGGGCTCTGTAGGGAATGTCAAGATGGGATTTGCAAATGAAAAAAAGACTGGGTTTCAGCATTTTTTTTGTGATACTCTAGGGATGCTCCTGTTTTAAGTTTTTAACTTATATTATTTATTAGAAAACAGCACAGTCATTTTAAAAATTAAATTTCACTGGTGAACATCAATTCTGAAATGTGATTTGCATAAATGATGTCCCTGTCTTTATGTTTTAGTGATTCTGTTGTAATTTCTTTAACTCAGTCACCGAGAATCAGTCAGCATGCAAGTTTAATAAATAAATAACAACAGCAACTCTTATTATTTCTTCCTTGAAATAGAACACCACCCATGGAAATTCAGAATAGGATCCAGAGCAATAAACTTTCCTAATGAAATCAAGGGAAAATTAGTTCTAGCTCAGCAGAAGTTAATGAGAACTAACTGCTTTTAGATTGCTCTATAATTGCTTCCCTGTTCCTTTTTCTCCAGTGCCCCCCTCCCCACCTTGACTCTCCCATCCTTGCAATGAAAAACAATTGAAACCGTCTCCCATTCAAATCCATTCCTTCTTATCCTGGATAGGATTGGGAAATAGTTATGTCATACGCAGTGCTCTGCGTGCTTCATTTTTTTTTAAAGTCCATCCTTTCAATCTTACAAAAGGCTGAGAAGTTATTCTTGAGAAAGATGGTGAAATGATGCCTGTCACCTTCTCTTCATCAGGGAGATACAAGCAAGCAAGAATTTTCAGCAGTGACGAGGCAACCGCGCTCACGGTTTCAGCTAAACCTGCAGAACTTTCCTTGCCCCTCATCTTGTGCTGCTGCTGAACTGGGGGTTAAGAGTTCAGCTGCTGAACCTCAACAACGTTATGGGAACACTAATGCTAAAGAGAGTTTCTACAGTGTTTTCAAGCTGGTTTTGACAGGGTAAGTTGAATGAAAACATACACAGACCTATATGAAAAGTAGCACACAGATGCATTGGGTATTACCGTATATACTTGAGTATAAGCCGACTCGAGTATAAGCCGAGACCCCCAATTTCACCCCCAAAAACTGGGAAAAGTTGTTGACTCGAGTATAAGCCGATCCGCCGTTCTGCAAGCCTCCGCCGCCGGCGGAGGCTGGATCCGCGCTCTGCAAGCCTCCGCCGCCGGCGGAGGCTGGATCCGCGCTCTGCAAGCCTCTGCCGCCAGCAGAGGCTCGATCCGCCATTTTGCAAGCCTGAATACACAGGAATACCCTGTGTGGCCGCGGCTCTCGGGGAAGCCCTGGCTGTCCGCTTCCTCGCTCCACGCTGCCATTCGGGGCCCGCGCGTTCCCCGGGCAAATCGCGGCGCCCAGCAGGCGAGGAAACACGCCCGCTCCAGTCGCCCCCCCTTCCCTCAGGAGACGCGAAGCAAGTGAGGCGCGCGCACCTCCCCAAACCTCCCCAAACGTCGGCAGGTCTCCGTTCCTCCTGCCGACGTTTGGGGAGGTTTGGGCACCTCCCCAAACCTCCCCAGGTCTCTGTTCCTCCGCGCAGACCTGCTGACGTTTGGGGAGGTTTGGGCGCCTCCCCAAACCTCCCCAGGTCTCCGTTCCTCCTGCCGACGTTTGGGGAGGTTTGGGCGCCTCCCCAAACCTCCCCAGGTCTCCGTTCCTCCGCACAGACCTGCCGACGTTTGGGGAGGTTTGGGCGCCTCCCCAAACCTCCCCAAACGTCGGCAGGTCTCCGTTCCTCCTGCCGACGTTTGGGGAGGTTTGGGCGCCTCCCCAAACCTCCCCAGGTCTCCGTTCCTCCGCGCAGACCTGCCGACGTTTGGGGAGGTTTGGGCGCCTCCCCAAACGTCGGCAGGTCTGTGCGACGTTTGGGGAGGTTTGGGGAGGCGCCCAAACCTCCCCAAACGTCGGCAGGTCTGCGCGGAGGAACGGAGACCTGGGGAGGTTTGGGGAGGCGCCCAAACCTCCTCAAACGTCGGCAGGTCTGCGCGGAGGAACGGAGACCTGGGGAGGTTTGGGGAGGTGCCCAAACCTCCCCAAACGTCGGCAGGAGGAACGGAGACCTGCCGACGTTTGGGGAGGTTTGGGGAGGCGCCCAAACCTCCCCAAACGTCGGCAGGTCTGCGCGGAGGAACGGAGACCTGGGGAGGTTTGGGGAGGCGCCCAAACCTCCCCAAACGTCGGCAGGAGGAACGGAGACCTGGGGAGGTTTGGGGAGGCGCCCAAACCTCCCCAAACGTCGGCAGGTCTGCGCGGAGGAACGGAGACCTGGGGAGGTTTGGGGAGGTGCCCAAACCTCCCCAAACGTCGGCAGGAGGAACGGAGACCTGCCGACGTTTGGGGAGGTTTGGGGAGGCGCCCAAATCTCCCCAAACGTCGGCAGGTCTGCGCGGAGGAACGGAGACCTGGGGAGGTTTGGGGAGGCGCCCAAACCTCCCCAAACGTCGGCAGGAGGAACGGAGACCTGGGGAGGTTTGGGGAGGCGCCCAAACCTCCCCAAACGTCGGCAGGTCTGCGCGGAGGAACGGAGACCTGGGGAGGTTTGGGGAGGTGCCCAAACCTCCCCAAACGTCGGCAGGAGGAACGGAGACCTGCCGACGTTTGGGGAGGTTTGGGGAGGCGCCCAAATCTCCCCAAACGTCGGCAGGTCTGCGCGGAGGAACGGAGACCTGGGGAGGTTTGGGGAGGCGCCCAAACCTCCCCAAACGTCGGCAGGAGGAACGGAGACCTGCCGACGTTTGGGGAGGTTTGGGGAGGCGCCCAAACCTCCCCAAACGTCGGCAGGTCTCCGTTCCTCCGCGCCCTGCCTGCCTGCTTCTTTCCGCTGCGGAAAGAAGCAGGCAGGCAGGGCGCGGAGGAACGGAGACCTGCCGACGTTTGGGGAGGTTTGGGGAGGTGCGCGCGCACCTCCCCAAACCTCCCCAAACTTCGGCAGGTCTCGGACGGCGGTGGCTTGGGAGAGGTGCGCGTGATCCCGGAAGCACCAAAGCCTCGGCCGCGCACAAGTCCTCGGTAAGTTTTTTTGTTGACTGGAGTATAAGCCGAAGTGGAATTTTTCAGCCCAAAAAGTGGGCTGAAAAATTCGGCTTATACTCAAGTATATACGGTACATTATAATATGCTTCACCATGGTTTATGAAATAATCTGTTCATACAACACCTTCAACCAATATCCATGGTTTATTTATTTATTTATTTGATTTTACTTTGCACAACCCCAGCAACTCTAGATGGTTTACTTATAAAATCAGGGGAAGGGGCTTTGACCCTCACCAAATACCTGGGCTAAGAGCCAAAATAGCTGAGCTGAGCTTATTGTAAGACTACGGTAGCTTACTGTCCAACTGAACAGGTCATGAGTCTTCCAAATTGTCAGGGATAAAAAACAAGAATTGCTGCTTGAATCTGATTCTTTTCCTATATCTTTCCTCTGCCATCAGTACTTAAACTGGGAACCCATTCTTGAAATATTTTTCAAAAACTAGGCCCATGTATCTAGGCTGTAATTATCTGAATGATTATTGGTAGTGTAATAATCTGGATGTGGTGGTCACCTAAAGAGGTATGGAAAGCTCTAATCCCTGCTCCATACTGGAATCCAAATTAAAGCATCCTTAACAAAAGGCTGCCCAGACTCTCAGTGAACAGTCAGAATCTGCCTTACTAAATCTCTTTTATTTCATGATATCTGCATAATGTCTTTTCAGAAATTTGAAAAGTAGCATATCCTGCCTCAGTTGTTTTTATCGTGATGAATTCTAAAAATGCATTCACTTCTTTTGCAGGCCTAGCAGGTTACTGATTCATATTCATTTGCTAATTAATTGCTAGTGTAAGAACTTTTTCACATGTCATTCTTAAGTCAGGAATCCACTATGCTATGCCTGTGCATTTGATGTTTGTTTCCACTGACCATTTTTGTATTGTTGTCTCTATGCATTTAATTCTATCACTTTCATACCATTTCTGTAGAGATTGCTTGAATATTATTTCTGACTTGGAAAATATTAGCTGTCCTATCTAATTTTCTGTCAGGATATGCAAATGCAGTCAGCCTTAAGTTGCTAGGACTGAATATCAGTAATAATACCAAAAGGCCAGGATGAGTTACCATATCTTAACATTTTTTTTCTGTCCACACTACTTTGAGCTCATTCACAAATCCATCTAGTTTACAATCATCAGTCAATCTATGTTTATTTGATAATAAACCAGTAAATAAAACAATAAAATCACAATTAATTAAGATGAAAAATTATTTAAAAAATTGTTCTAACATGTCTAAGACAATATTCTGGCATACTGTACAAACTATAGAGCAGTACTTTTTCTTAGCTATGGTTAAGTAAAATCATACTAACAACTTAAAATAAAACAAGTCAAAATGAGCAAGATGTTTAATGAAGAACAGAGATAATAAGTGCTGATGAGTATTTGTGTAAAGGAAACAATACTATACATGATAGCAGTAACATGATAGCAGTGTTCCAATATCTCAGGGGCTGCCACAAAGAAGAGGGAGCCAAGCTATTCTCCAAAGCACCTGAAAGCAGGACAAGAAGCAACGGATGGAAACTAATCAAGGAGAGAAGCAACCTAGAACTAAGGAGAAACTTCCTGACAGTTAGAACAATTAACCAGTGGAACAACCTGCCTCCAGAAGTGGTCAATGCTCCAACACTGGAAGTTTTTAAGAAGAGACTGGACAGCCATTTGTCTGAAATGGTATAGGGTTTCCTGCCTTAGCAGGGGGTTGGACTAGATGACCTCCAAGGTCCCTTCCAATTTCTTCTTCTTTTTTTTTTTATTGAAAAGTTTTAAAATACAATTTTCCTTCAAAAAAAACCCCCCTTCCCCCTCCCTCCTCCCCCCCTACCTCCCCCCCACCCTCCCTCCCTCCTCCCCCCCCTACCTCCCCCCCTCCCCCCCCGACCTCCCAGAGCTGAATACAAGGTATATATATAAAAAGAAAAAGAAAAAAAAGAAAGGCAAACATAAGCAACCATATACTAACAACTATAAATTCTAAAATCCATCACTCTCTAGCTTATATAAGATAAACCAACCCTTGGCAATATTAAATATATATAAAAAACTAAGATAAACAAGAAACACTTTCTAGCTTATATAGAATAAAACAAACCTTAATAATATTAAATATACATTAAAAACAAGAAAAAAAAACCCAAAATATAAAGAGATAAAAAAAAAACAGAAAAAAAAGGAAAGAGGAATTATTCAAATACTATATAATACTTCTCAGCCTATACTTGTCCTAAATAGACCCCAATTTGTCCATTCCATGATATAACGTTCTTACAAATAATCTTTCAAATTAACCAAAATCTTCGCCACCTCAACCAAATCAGAAAACTTTAAAGTCCACTCTTCTGTAATCGGCCGTTCCTCTTCCAGCACGTCTATAATTATTCCAAACAATAAAAAAAAATTGCAAACAAAACTTTAACCTCCATTTGGAAATCTTCTATATATTCCACCAAACTTTAATCCAAAAAAAAAAACCTCACCCTTTCCACAAAACCACCACATATAAAAAATATATTGCGTCTACACCCAAATCTTTTTCCCCCTCCCATACTTGACTATGAATACGTCGTAGAAATTCCATAGACTTCTGCAAATCCTACTATTTTCTCTTCTTAGATCGTTTTGCAGCAGCACGCGTCACCCTCTGTTCTATAGAATCATCCGACGAAGTTGTATCTTGATCTCTTCCAACACCGTTGTCTTCTATCTGACCACCTTCGACCTCTTTATGCACTCCTTCTCCAGATCCCTTTTCAGCTTCCAAAGGTGTTAATGGCGTTGCATTTAAAACATTATTGTAGAAATCACGCGCTTGCATCACAGTAACCAGACGGTACCTTTTACCTTCGTGCGTCACCATCAACCCAGCTGGGATCTCCCATCTGAACCTTATATCTCGTTGCTTTAGCTCTTGCACAAGAAATGTAAAATCCTTCCTTCTCCTTAAAATCTTTGGAGGAATTTCTTTTAAGACCAAGACTTCTTGATTAGCAATCACAACTTTAGTATCATAAGCAGCTCGTATAACTTCATCTCTAGTTTCCCTTTTTGCAAAGTAAACCACCACATCTCTAGGCAACTTTCTCTGTCTAGCAATCCATGAATTCACACGAAACACTTTATCCATGCCTCCTTTTATTTCAGATGCTGGCTGTTTCAACACTACTTCAAAAGCCTCAGAAACCAGCTGCTTTAGATCTTCCTTGGTATTCTCCTTTAAGCCTCTAACTCTAATGGCAAACTGCATCTGGTAATATTGAGCAAGACTCAGTTCCTTTTCCACTTTATCTTCATTCTCCAATACTTTTGCTTCTAATATAGCATTCTTTTGAGTCAAATCTTCTAGCTTTTCCTCCAATTCTTCCACACAGCGAGCCACTTTACACACTGAAGACAAGATGTCTGCCTTCATCACTCTGAACTTCTGTTCCATCCTCTCCTCCATTCTCTCCTCCAATTTCTCCAATTTCTCCTCCATCTGTACAAATCTATGATTAATTGATTCCAAAATTACCTGGGCGTGTTTTTCAAGAGCATCTTGTAAGTCCTTTGATGTCAATACATCAGGAGGATGCAGCGCCTGCAGTAATGATTGTTGCACAGGAGAAGTTCCAGCACTCCGAAGAGTTTTAGGGGGTGGTTTAGCCGCCATCTTTTACCAAATGTGACGCACTTTCACTTCAGATTTATAATTCAAAAAAGTCCATCAAGCTGGAGAGTAAAATATACCTTTTCCTCTTGTATCGCTCTGCCTGCTCCTTTAATCCATAGTCATTCCTTCAGGCAGGGGTGGTCGCAGACGCCTGGCTCTGCTCCAAGAAATCAGGAGCAGAGGCGCCGGCCAGCTGGGAGCAGCCCAGGCTACGGGGGAGTTCAATCCTTCAGCCGCCCAAGCCATAAGCTCAGGCGGCCCTGGAGAACTCTACCCCTACCTGGGAGCTCGCCCCCTCCTCTTCTCCCGAGGAGGGGGCTTCAAATTCGCCCGAACAGCTGATCGGCGCTGTTTCGGGCGAAAAAACAACAGCTGAGCCGCGGGCAGCCCGGGAAGGCTGTCTCCGTCGCCGCGGAGCCACCGGAAGTCCCAATTTCTTCTTCTTCTTCTTCTTCTTCTTCTTCTTCTTATTATTATTATTATTATTATTATTATTATTATTATTATTATTATTATTATTATTATTATTATTACATTGTGCTCCATTGTTTCAATTATTTCTCTGACACAGGACACAATCTTTGTTGAAAAGAGATTTTTTAGCATTTCCCTTCAGTAACAGCTGTTGGGAGGATATTGAATCTAGCCAAGGGCAAAGCCCTTCTAAATTTCAGAATTGTTATGCAGCGAGGATATCTTACTGATTGGAAAAGGTATGCAGAGTAGCTCAAGAAGGTGTTTCTAGGTCGAATGGATAAATGTGCTTCCAACTCTAAATCAATGGCTGGTTGTTTGAGATCAGCTAATGTGCGATCATAGCCCATCAGAGTGATGGCTGGCCATGAAAACCCACCGAGTTGTAGTTTGGCATGTGTTGCCTGGCACAAGGAAGACTGAAAGCAATTGGTCATAATTAAACAAGTCAAGCTGTCTGGAAAAAAGGAGAGCTTAAGCCAATAAGAGAAAATGCAAATTAGGAAGAAGTTTCTGTTTTAAGTAGGCTACATGATATGCACCACTTTCAGACTATAACAAAGTACTTTAAAAATATGTTTCATAAACTTGGATTTGAACTCTTTCAAGAGAAAGGAATGACTTGTAGGGGCCCTAATCTGAAATGAACAGAATTAACCTTCCAGTTTTGCAGGCCAATGGACGCAAGGCAATAATTTGAGTTATTGCAAAGTCCCAGAGTGTCCCATAGAAACCATGAAGGTTTCACATGCTTCATACTATCATTGTATAATTTGTATCAGTTACATCATGCAAATGCCATAGCATTCATAATTTCTATCACGTGCAACAGTGTAATATCACATAAAATCACTTTTCCTCTTTATTTTCCTTGGGATACACATGGGGAAAACCAGTAGATTCAAAGATTTCTGCGCCATAATAGGACTTTTTTTCTGCTGGAATTCAGGAAACACATATTTTTCTTTTTTTTAAAAAAAATAATTTTATTAGATTTTTCAATAGAAAAACTAACAAGAAAGAATGATTTAAGTAGAAAAGGAAAGTGTGAAAAAGAAAGCAAAGACAAAAGTGCAGGAAAAAAATACAAAGAAGTGATTTTTTATAGTAGATGTAAGTATAAATTTGCATTAAACTTTTATCTCATGACTTATTTTATCAATGTATAAATACAAAAATAGGAAATTAAGGAAAGAAAAAGGGAGAAAGAAAATATGAGGTACAGCAAAAACAAAATCAAAGTTTCTTTTTTTTCATCACAAGCACAAAATCCAGAATGATATCCAAATAAAAAAACTAATTAAATAATTAATTAAATATATTCTCTTTGAATAAAACAGTCAATTCAACCATTTCTGTTTGCACTTAATACTTTTTATAAACTATCACCATTTATATTAACAAAATTCACTGTATTCTTTCAGATTCTTTAACCTTAAAGGGAAAATACTTCTTTTCACCCATTTTAAAACACTAAACTTTTCTTTAAAAACATTCATAAAATCAAAACTTTCTAATACATCTTTTTTAAACTTCCTTTCAACATTTAAACTTAACTTTACAACACAATTTTCATTTTTTCCTGTTATCTAGCATTTTTCTAATCATTAAATTCATATGTCATAATTTTATTATTTTTCTATTTCATTCCAAAAATCCAAAAGGAGTTTCCAATCAGCGTTAAAATTAGTCAGCCTTTTCACTAATCAAAGTTGTCAAAAACACATTTTGTTAAAAAATATAACTTGGAAGATATACATGTTGACATACAAATCCCATTAGATTAAGTAAGCAGTGTATATGTGTCCTTTGAATTTCAGCCTTGAAAGTAGGAGTAAGATACACACTGATTGCCCCCATACAGCATAACGATGGCCTATCTGGAATGAGGTCTTTAAAAATAATTTAATATAAATAATTTATTTGACAATAGGACTTTATGAAAGCATCTAAATATGCAATCAATACAATCTTAGCATGGGGTGCTTCTCTTTCTAAATCTCAATATACAACTTTCATTAAGAAGTCCTCATGGTTTTGAATATACTTATGGTGGTATGCGAGGAATGCCATTTGAAATGTCAGCAAACAACATTATTGCCTAATAGATAGTAAGGCCTTTTGAGTAGAAAATTGTCAAACCTGTTCTATGTAAAGCACCACATTTCGATTGGTTCAATATAAATTAATGATGGCAATAAAAATAGTCAATATTTCCATGTACTTCTTGCTCATGCTATAACTTGAAAAAATAACACTCTGGAACATGAGAGGAAAAATTGTGTTGAAGAGCTGTAACTTTTAGAACTGCCTTTCTTGTTTGTGTGTGTGCATGTGCATGCGCGCGCGCACGCACACACACACACACACACAGCCTCAATAGAGTATATTCCAGGTTCATTCTATTAAACAATGACATCTTATTGGACTTTGATGTCATGCCTGCCAAGTGGATCGCCCTACCTTATTAGCCTTTTGCAAGATATAGAAGTCATGGGTGTTTCCCCAGGCATTTGGACCTACCCTTCCACTTCTGCTAGCTAGGCCTGTCCTCTCCACCATGTGTGGGATTCATAGTTAAGGATGATTGTTTGACTCTCTTTTGTGCATCTATAGCACACAGTCTTAGATAGACAAGTCTGTTAGTTGTCAGTCACCTTAACTTTTGGCTAATGTGATAAAGGTTAAGAGGTTGTAAGTTCCCCTTCACCATTTTCTACTGCTTACTTATTTTATTTGCTTATTTATTTTGAGCCAGTTTTGTGCAGCAGAAAGGATCAGGTAGATGCCCCAGACTTCCTTAGTCACATGAGTGCACACACATACACATGTGCACACAAAACACACGCACAATTCATCTTTGAAGGGTATGACATTAATATCAGTCCTCTTGGTTTTAATTTCTTATTTAATCTTAATTTTAATCATTTTGTATTATCTCTTTTTACCCTTTTATCACTTTGTAACCCACTCAAGAGTCACTGCCACAGAGATGTGGGTGGCACATAAATTTAAATTTAAATAAGTTATAAGAGTAGGGCTGCATGGGGTTGCACCTAAATTTTCCCAAGCTCTGACAAGGTGGGTCAACTTCCTGGTTTTCCCAAACAGATTAACCTCTCTCTAACCCAGGTAAGCATCGCTGACTAACAGGTCCACAGAGATCCATTGTAAACCACAAAAAGGAAGAGATTTTCACTGCAGTTTCTCAGCAATATCCTCTATGCCAGACATGTCACAATCGCAACATCACGTGACGTCACGCAACATATTGGGGCAGTTTTGCCATTGCTGGCAATGGGGTGGGCACGGCTTCCGGATGATGCGTTTGACCCACGGGCCGGCAGTTTGACACCCCTGCAAGGGCAAATCATTCTTGACATATTTATTATTCTGTCCCTTTTTGCTTTTGCCTACACTGATTGTTACATAAAGCACATAAAGGTTATCCCCAAATTACAACTACAATTGAGACCAGAATTTCCACTGCTAAACAAGGCAGTTGTTAAGTGAGTTGCGCCTGATTTTACAATTTTTTTTTGCCATGGTTGTTACGTGAATCATTGCTGTTATTAAGTGAATCTGTTTCCCCTCTTGCCAGAACATTACAAACATCTGGCTAGGAACATCAAAAATAGCAATCGACCAGTTCTTAAACCTCCTTAATAAAAGCAGTAGGAAATAAAATAAACCTTATGGTGTTATGTTGTGTTATATTGTTGTCCTCTTCATGCTTTTACTGGCTAAATAAGTAGCATTTAGGAGACACTGTTGGCATTATCTGAGTCTTCACTGTAGTAGGGAAAGAGGGAGGAGTCTGTTACTTTTATACCATCTTTGCATTATCAAAAGTTTTTCCATCTAGGGCCTAGATTCTAGGCTGAGCAAGTACTGAATGCATAGGCTGTTCTGCTGAAAGGATAGCAACCTTCTGACCAGCAAACTCTTGAGTGGAGAATTGTTCTCTTATTATCCTTTCTTTTATTTCATTTTTGTGCAAGTTAGGGAAGGGATATGTGGTTTCTTAAGTGAAGCAAATTTTGATGCAAAATTTTAGTTTAAAATATTAACACAAGGCGCAGTGCAAACACTTCCAATTATAATACATGACAAGTTGTAGATGATTCTCATGCTTTTTTTTAAATCACCCTTTGATGATAGGCATTCATACTATTATCATACATAGATGAGCCCAACCATATCACTCTTCCATTTTTTAAATATATATTACTGTAGTAAAATCTATAGCCCAAACGTAAATCTGAAACTGTCATCAGTCAGGGAACATTTCAACAAAACAGAAAGAAAATATCCCTGGAGGTGCATTCAATCCCCAAATAGCAACTGCAATACTCAGCCCTTAAAAATTGAGCTTGCATCGTATGTATGTGAGTGTGAGAATGTGTGTGTGTGTGTGAGAGAGAGAGAAAGGTTTTCATTACATTCTTCAAAAATTTCCTTTTTAAGATTCATGTTTTTCTATAGTCATTTTAATTTTTTTAAAAAAACTCCATAGTCTGTGTTTTTTTTAATGATGATGATGATGATGTGTCATCAAGTTGTTTTTGATTCCTAGTGACTACATAAATTTGTCTGTGGTATTAGGCCACAGAAAACATCAAACTGATTTATTGCAGCTACAGGATGAGTGGAAATAAATTTCAATTTCTTTTTAATCCTATTTGTTAAGTTGTGCTGACAGTGTACCTACCAGCAAAAATAGATGAGTTCAACAATACTACTCTCCCACTTTTTACAAATGCTGTAGGGACCGCTGGTTTTTGTGATGTTAAAGATTCCATCTTTACACAGGGAGAAAAGCATCTTTATGCTGGTAGCTCTGTATGCTGGTAGCACTCTAACTAGAAAGGCAACATCTTACAAAACACTAAGATAAAGATGAGAAAATATAAGATAAGAAAGGAAAGGAAGCTCCCTGCAACATATACCAGATTTATTGGGCGTTAGTAAAAAGACCTCTGGTAAAAAATGCATATAACAGAAAGAGTATCTGGAAATTTATAATATATTAAACTATTTGCAATTTATAGGTTTCCTTGTTCTGAGTGGCACAGAGAATAAAAATATCAAAAATACACCATTAAAAAGTGCAATAGCATTACAATTCAAAGAATGAAGTAAAAAACTGAAACATTGGAAACATAATTTTATGATAATCATTGAGAATACTATTCTAAACATTTGGTAGACTTCTTTAAGACAATCACCTTGCTGAAAATAAAAAGTTTCTTGTAGCCGTTATTTGGCATGAATACAAAAGAGGTTATTTGATGGGAGAGTCCCTGCAGCTTACAGAGACTGACCTCTAAGTCTGGGGTATGTCATCACTTTAAGCCTACTTAATCTGAAGCACATTTAGAGAGCTAGACTTTTAGAAGATCATTGGGAAACAATTTGCTCATCTCTGTCTTGGTTCAGACAATAAGCTTAACTAAATCAATTATACACCTAATTGGTTACAGATTGTTGGTTGCAAGGGTGGGGGGCTTAGTATGTTGTAAGAAGTCAAACCATTTGTTCAGTTTATGATTTGCTAAAAAGTCCTCTTTTGAGAATACAATGGCCAGCCAACTTTCTCCAGGAAATGCCTGATGTCCCAGGAATCTTTGTGCATGACAGCCCTGCCAGAGTATCATGGCATTTCTAGTGTACCCCCTCTCCCCTCCCCGAAACAGGTAGAAAGCAATAGGCATGGAATGGCTATTGTGGAGTAGACTGTTGCGATTCTAGGTTTTTCAGCTATTCTTCTTCTTTTACCAGTTTTTATATCCTTGGAAGAATAGGCATGCAAAAACAGGACAGTTGATTGGAGTCTGGCATTCTTACACCTGACTGAGAACAATTCTTGGCTGTTCCAAAAGGGATTTTAAACTTTCTACTCTGGATTGCAGCAGATTCACAACAGACGGAGGCAGATGCTTAGTTCAGACAATGACAGGACTTGATTGGTCAATTCCCTGCTTTTGGCTTTCCCCATCTAAACCAGACTTGTAGTTTTCTAGAAGCATAGACTCTAGGAATATGTGAGTAGGCAATAGGTTGCCATAAAGGCTGCACCTTGTAAGCCAAGATGGGTCTGATTGAGAAAGCCAAAGCTCCTCCTGGCTTTTCTGGAAAGACTGGGAAAAGATCTTACCTGAAACTTCAAAGAATCTATTTTAGCCAATGTAGATAATATGAGGGAGGGAGGTTTGCATAGATACCGGTATTTGTTTATTAAGATGTAAACATTTGCTTGAAAAATGAACCATGTTAATAAAATGCTGTTGAACTTGAGCATATTTTAAATAAGAATGTCTAAGGTCAGCTAACTTTCTATTCTACTTGCTTTTCCTTCAGGCACCTCTTCCTTTGAGATGTTGGTTCAATGACTGAAGATGTTTAGAAGATGTTTACACCTGTTGTGAGTCAACTGTTAGCAAGAAAAACAACAGCTTCAAGTGCCCATAGTGAAATCTTGGACAAAGTCTTCCAAAGGTCTAGATGCCCTCCAGATAATCTAGATTTCTGTTCTCGTAACTTAGAGTGAGCATGGACTGTGATACATCAAGCCTGAAATGAAGTAATTTAGAATAAATTTAGTGGCTGCCCAGCTAGATGATCTGTTTTTAACCTAATCAGTCATTAATATAGCACTTTTATGTTAATAATCATGCTATCATCAGTGTGGAAGAAATAAAAACCAGATTAATGATCTGGGCATAAAAAAATGATTACAGTTCATGTTTATTTGAGCTTCTAAACTTGTGCCTTGGTGGAGCAGTGGGCTAATGCCTCCTTAAGTAACACCAGCTGCCTGCAATTAGTGCAGGTTCGCATCCCACCAGGCTCAAGGTTGACTCAGCCTTCCATCCTTCCGAGGTAGGTAAAATGAGGACCCAGATTGTTGGGGGCAATTAAGCTGACTTTGTAATAATGCCGCTTGGGGTGTGTGTGAAAGCCCTAATAAGCAGGCATATACATAGAATGAAGGCTACTGCTAAGCTTGTAAGCCGCCCTGAGTCTTCGGAGAAGGGCGGGATATAAATGGAATTAAAATAAAAAATAAATAAATAAATAAAATAAATCTTTTGAATTTTTATTACTTATATAGTATTATTAAAGGCTTTTTTTCCTACTAGGTGATAACCTTTTCATTCCACTCCAATCTCAGCTCCATATAGCATCTTAGCCATCACCTTGCCTTGGAATATTTTAAGTGCAAGGACTACCACCTTCATTTCTACGTTTACCATGATACTATTTTTAGCCCAATTATTAGTCTGAGAAGATGATTATTTGATATCTATCCTTGCAAACCATTAAAGAATACCGTGAGATATTTAGCACAATTAGCTAAACTTTGTTATTGGCTAAATGATAACAAGATCTGGGGGCTAGTGGATTGTTTCAAAAATTTCATGGAAAGTCTGGATTTGAGGAGAGATTTGTAAGAAATGAGAGGAACATTTTTATTGAGCAACTGTTCCAAAAGAGAATTCCAAGCATAGAGTAAGCAAGAATAAAAGACAAATTCTTTTGTGGGACCAAGAGACTTTGGGATGGTGAAGAACAGGGGTCTTCAAACTTGGCCCTTTTATGACTTGTGGACTTCAACTCCCAGAATTCCTCAGCCAGAGTGCCTGGTTGAGGAATTCCCGGAAGTTGAAGTCCATAAGTCATAAAAGGGCCAAGTTTGAAGAACCCTGGTGAAGAACAACGGAGTTGGGAGAATGAGGACTCCATGCTAGAATGTACTGAGGTAGAAGTTAAGAAACAGTTTTGAGATGAATGGACAAATTAAGGATCTAGGAACCTAGTCCTTGATTTATGACCATAATTGATCCAAAAATTTCTGTTGCTAAGTGAGACAGTTGTTAAGTGAGTACTGGCCCATTTTTTTATCTTTCTTGCCACGATTGTTAAGAGAATTACTGCAGCTGTTCCGTTAGTAACATGATTGTTAAGTGAATCTGACTTCCTCATTGACTTTGCTTATCAGAAGCTCCCAAAAGGATCCTGGGACACTGCATCTGTCATAAATACATGCCAGTTGCCAAGCGTCTGAATTTTGATTATGTGATGCTCCAATGAGTGAAAACAGCGATGTCACTTTTTTCAGTGCCACTGTAACTTTGAATGGTCACTAAATGAATGGTTATAAGTTGAGGACTTACCTTATTTTCTACAGTAAAAAGAGACATGTTTGTATTGCTATTTTGATTATGTTGGGGATCTCCCAGGTTTAACAGTTTTCTCTGAGCATTAACAACACCAGATCTTATTCTTTGCCCTCCAAAGCTGAGGGTTGTGTTTTTTTATTCAATTCCCACTAGTATGTACCGAAAATCTGATTTTAAGGCTGCTCATCTGCTTTCAATCATCCAATGGATAATGACTTGATATTCTGATTCGGCTCCTCTGATTCAATGTCTCTTTCTGAATGACTCATGAACTTTGGGGGCATTTCTGGACATGCACCTGTGTTAAGCAACAAGAGGTTACATACAAACTGTTAAGTGCACAAGCTGACACTGTCCCTGGAAAGAAAAATATCTCCTGCTTCTGAAGCAGAAAAGTTACTGATTTTTTTTTCCTGTATGGGAGCTCATGCTGTCTTTGCATACTGGCAGAAGCAGTTTTATGGTGATGTTGTTTTATGAGGCTATTAGTACATTTTTGGAAACAAATATTACCAATGCTCCTTCTTGCTATTCTTTGTTTTTTTAAGCATATTGTTTTATTCAATTAAATCTTCCAAATACTTAGTACTAACAAGAGTTCTTCCAACTCTGACTAAAGCCAGGATGATTTTCCCCCACACCCACCCCAGATTTAGGATGAAGTCATGCTGACTGGGGAATTCTAGGAGCTAAACTCCGTCCATATTAAAGTTGCCCAGGCTGAGAACACTGATGCAGACCATTCAGAGAGATGGGAAGATGCAATAGGCAACAGCCTTGTGGAATTTTGTTTTGTATTGCTTTATTTAATTTAAAGCGTGGGAAATCAGGAGATCCAGGCAGTTCAAATGAATATAAGGGCAAGCTTAAGCTCTTTTTATAAGAAACCGAACTACTAACGGTCAATGCAGACTGGCACCAGATAAGAGTCAATGAAATTCAAGGTGGGCTGGATGTACATCTCTTGTGGGTGCGAGGGACTCAAGATGTGTTGATGACATGTTTGACCCCTCCCTCAGGCTCAGCCTGGTCATCCCCTACATTAAAATGGTTAAGACCTGCCTTTCTTTTCATAAAAGAATTCAAAACTTACGATGGGCAAAACAAAAATTATACAATCAATAAAAACATATCCACCTAATAAACAAACCAAGAGATGAGGGGGAAAAATGGACATATGAGTTAAAAATGTAAGCAAAACAAAACAAAGGATAATCTGGAAAACCTCAGAACCTGTGGGCATATCTGGATTTTTTAAAAAAGAAAACAGATACATACATTCTCTCTTCCTATACCAGGGGTAGGCAACCTCGGCTCTTTTATGACTCATGGACTTCAACTCCCAGAATTCCTGAGTCAGCTGACTCAGGAATTCTGGGAGTTGAAGTCCATGAGTCATAAAGGAGCCGAGGTTGCCTACCCCTGTCCTATACCTTCACAAAGGGTTACTCACCCCAAACGCCCTTCTCTCCCCTCCCTTTCCCTTCTACCTACTCTCCTCCCCTTCTGTTTAGCTTAAGTAACTGCAACCATTTGCTTCCTGTAATTGATGATCAGCTTACTGTTCCTCTATGGCAGACTGTTTCAACTTAGTCACATTTGCTTGTTTGTCTATTTATTTGATCGTATTTATTACGTGCTCCAATCTTAAAAGATAGTATGAAGTAAATAAAAGGAGACTATCCAAATTTAGAAATTACAGTGGAGAAATATTGAAAACAACAACAAAAAACCTCCTTGAAGTTTCTTTTCTAGGATGAACTACTTGTCTGAAGTATTGCCACAACATTTTTGTGGGGTCTGGATTAGTAATTACCCCAAAACATTAAAACATTTGTTCTTTTTTCATCCATTCTTTCATGTTTGGGGTCAGTAACTTGATGCATAAACATCTTTTGTTATGATTTGACTGATGGAGACAAAAATCAGGCAAATGCTGGAGCAATTGACAGGCAAATCTAAATGCAGCATTAATTGTTTTTTCTTCCGAAGCAGAAGCAAATTCAGGAGACAAGGTGAAAGAGAACAATTATTTACAAAAAAAAAGAAGAAATACACTTCACAAATGAATTTTGTTTTTTTTTACTTGGTGTGATATGCACATCAATATCTATGAATATTGTAGCTTGTTAGCTTTCTATGCATGTAATATGAAATGTGAGTGGGGATTCATGGTTGGGGTCTGTATTAGTCCTGATATATTTTTGTGACTTGTCCAACATTATAAGCAAGCCACAGAACGAAGTTAGAAACTGCTTTAAAAAAAGGAGGGCTTGGCCCCATTACTTTGGCCATTGGCAAAACTTGCTTGTTTCTGCTGTGTTCAACTAGTTTTTAACATGAGCCAAATCACTCTGAATTCTTTGGGAGGGATAGCATTATAAAAATAATAAAATTAAAACATCTCATTATGTAGGAAGACAATCAGAGAATCCTCAATATTATTTTTCAGATAAGGAATGATAGACTAGCTTAGATGGTAGAAAAGATAAAGGCCACTGCAACGGAAAATATATTTTAGGATTGATTAAACAGAAATAAAGTATGCATATTGGCTTTATTTAAAGAAATAAAAGAAACTAAATGAATAGTTTGTATTATTCTACATATACATTTATTGGGGTACCTTTGTGGAGGCCTGTACCTAGCATTTGAATGGCATGTCAAGACATCCATTCCAGAGAAAGGAGGAGCCAGGACTACAAAGAAAATTTCAATTCAGTTCAATTGTTTGCTTGCTTATTTAATGCATGTACTGTGATTTTTCTCTATGTTTTTAATAGTTTCCCCTTAAAGTTACATTAAAAATTCAGCTGAGTATTTCTGGGAATCCTCAGAAGCAGTATAAATTGAAACGTCAGTGGCTGGGGATCATAGGAAGTGGAGTAGTTATGCTCTGATATCCTATTTATGTTCATGCTGGCTTCTATTGTCAGAAATGGGATGCTGAATAATACAGGGTTAGATCCTCCCTTATCTTTTTAGAATTACTCTGAATTTTCAGAGCTCTTGTTACATAACCTGTTTTTCTAAGGAACCAAAAAAAAGGAGGAGGAGGATGCAGGTTTTGCATAGCAATGCTTCTCAATAGATTGTATTCTGTGTTCCCAGCTCTTTTTTATTACTTTCCACAGGAAGCAAACTAAAACAATCATGTGACAGATAATGTTCTGAAGAATTTTCAACAAATCTGGGACGGGATATTTTCTAAAGCAAATAACTGCAGAGTCGTTTTCAGAATAAATACTTTCATTTAATTCCTCTGCACAGAGAGATGACAAGGGCAGTAGCATATCATTTAATACACTATTTTAAAGTATGTTTTTACCAGTTGTTATTTGTTAATATTTCAGTTGCTGGTTTTTTATTGCATACTGCTTGTGTTTTATAAACAGAGCTTTATGAATATTTTAAATAAAATGGGTTGTAAAGAAATGGTTGTATGCATATGGATGTCAAAAGGGCATTTGAGTATCAGAGAAGGGGTGATAGTTAAGAAAAATTGGGAGGTTTTGTGGCATCTTGAATCTTCATTGTGTTCCTTGTTTCTGGATTAGATTTCACTAAGCCTGTCGGCTTTCAGATATCTCAGATTACAGGGAGTCCCCAACTTACAAAAGTTCATTTAGTGACCATTCAAAGTTACAACAGCACTGAAAAAAGTGACTTATGATTGTTTTTCCACACTTACGATTGTTGCAGTATCCCCATGGTCACATGATCAAAATTCAGATGCTTGGCAACATTCACATTTATGACCGTCACAGTGTCACCTTTTGCGATCTTCTGACAAGCAAAGTCAATGGGGAAGCCAGATTCACTTACTAACTTAACAACTGCAGTTATTCACTTAATAATTGCGGCAAGAAAGGTTGTAGAATGGGGCAAAACTCACTTAACAAATGTCTCACTTAGCAACAGAAATTTTGGGTTCAATCGTGGTCGAAAGTTGAGGACTACCTGTACAACCAACCTCATCTCAGTAGTGCTCTAAGCCAGAGGGGGTCAAACCACAGAGCACTGATTATGCATTACTAGAAAATTGATGTATGTGTGGGGGGAAAAAAGAGGTGTGTGTGTGCGTGTGCGTGCGCGTGCTCAGGTGCACGGGACATACAATTGCAGCCCTGGATTCCCCTTTAGCATCTTGCTGGAGCTTCAGGGCTTAAAATATTATCCACTCAGCTCACATACTAGGGTAGAATAAACTGGATATATCTCACAACAGCTGAAAGTTTCCGTGTTTGTCTCAAGTGATTTGCTGAGAAGGAATGTTGAATTTGAAGATATAAATGTTTGCAAAGGGAGGGATACAGTAAGATATGGCATAGCAGAAAGAAGAATATATTCGTACTAGACTTTGGCTATCAGAGAAATATAGAGAGGAATGTTTTGTCAAACAAGCATGGCATCTGGAGATTAAAATGAGTTAAAAATCACTAGAAAGTTTCTCTTCTACTTGTATAATAGATCATCTGCTTCAGTCTGATTTGGGGGCGGGGGGGGGGACAGGGAGAGATGGTTGGGTTAAAAACTCAAAGAACATTTGATTGCTTTCCCAGTTCCTTCTTTCCTTGAATAAATATGCCCAGTTGCTTCAGCATTTTTTCATAGCTCTTGCATTCCAAACACTCCTTATCTTTGGCCTTCGAACTTTTATTCATTTGTCGATGCCTTTTTTTTTGAAGTGTATAGTATCAAAGAGTAGGGGAACTATTTTGGAGAAAGTTTGCTCAGAAGAGAATGCAACAACCTTTTTTACGGTCTTTCTCACAATATTTCTTAGTGTTATAATGCTTTTAACTCCCACATTCAGGATCTGAGCCTGCAATCTAGAGTGATCTAGAGTGAGAGAGGTAGCAAATACTGTTGTAGTCTCAGAGTGTTCTGCAGAAAGGAATCAGAAATATTCAGCATGAAGCATCTGGCTTGGTTAGATCATGTAATTGGTTAGTTAGATCATGTAATCAGGCGACTGATCTACCTGTAGCTGTGAGTTCTGACCTGAGGTTTTATGAAATCATATATATGATGTCAGGACCAAGAAGTGGAGAACACCTCACTCCATTCTAGATTAAACGACTTTTCCCCTTTGGTACTAGTCTGGCTTTAATAGTTATTAACATAAATGAAAATGCAACATCCTTCTTAATTCCCAAAGTATAGAGTCTATATTTTCTTGAGGCCTTTACAAAATGAAACTAGTTACCTTACTGTTTCATAATGATGCATTTTAAACTTAGCCTCAAGAGTTGGATTTCTTGAACATTTTCAACAACTAAATAATGGATTTTAACAATAAATATATTAAAGGATTGCAAAACTTTTATGATGTTTTATGAGAATGAAGTTTGAGTTTGATGATGCTTGAATTTATGTTTTTATCCTGATTATCCTGAAAGGTGGAGGAGGAGGAGGAGGAGGAGGAGGAGGAATCATAGATCTTTCCATTGGAACAAGCTGAAAGGGATAATCAGCTTGTTTCAATGGAAGGTCTATGATTTCTTGTCCTCCTCTTCCTCCTCCTGTTTAGTAGAAGTAGAATTGCAGTAGAATTGCAATTAACAATATTTGGAAAACAGCCATGGTCAGTGGACAGTGTGATAAAGTTAATGGAACAGTGCAAGTAGAGAGGCTGGTCTGGTCTAGAATATTTTAGGTTTAACCCAGGTTTGCCGATTAGGAGGTTTTAAAAATTTCTTTAAACACCTCTAGGCTTATATTATAGTTTTCTGTAGCATAAACTTTACAATATAAGAGCTTACAGCATTGCTGATTTTTTGATGTTGCATTGCTGAAATTGAATTATATGGTTGGAAGCTGCAAGAAAAGGAATCAAAGACTTTTCCTTACAATTTCAATTTTTAGAATACAAACTACAACTACAATAGATGGAGATACAAAAGGGTCCATGTGTTTGATATCAGTTTCAATTTATTGACCTCTATTCTATCTGTCTTGAGAGATGGAATTTATATTAGATTTAAATATGTTTAAAGTTGGTTAATTTTAACAATTTTCTAAAAATCTTACCAAGACAGACATTTAAATAACAAGTTAATCCTATATTTACAACTTCTACAACTCCTAAATGTGTGAACCTCAACATCTAAAATGTTCATTACTCTAATGAACATGCTAGCTGGGAATTCTGGGAGCTGAAATTTGTACATCTGGAAGTTGCTAAGGCTGATTTACCTTAGTCAATGATTGAAAAACTCTCATGATTCTGCTGTTTATTAGCTAAAAGAAGTTCACTATCCCTAAAATTATACATTAAAACACTAAAAACTTCTTTCTTCTTTTGATCCCCTACTTTTATCAAAGACCCACTTTTTAAAACAATAATAGCTGATGACATATGTGCAAGTAGATTGATTTATTTTAAAAACAAAATCAGAAACAATTTTATTAACATGAGAACACAATAATATTAAAATAGGACTGAATGAGATTAAGCAAGTAATAGTCCTTGTAGATTTTTTAAAAGCACATTCTTTTACTGTGGAGCAAAGATTTATGATCAATTTGTATTTCCTTTGTAAAGAATAATATATATATCTTAATACACCCATTACATAAGAAATATTTGGTGGAAAAATGCTGTTCCTGGTTTGCTCAAAAAAATAATCAGTGTCGTTATCAAAGTTATTGTAAGATATGAATGATTTCAGGAAATATTGTCACATATTTCCCTTTGAGGGAAAGCCCATTGCTATGGGAAAAAAGGAAGCTGAAAGATTTTTTTTGGTGTTTTTGTTTTTGGTAGATTTCTTTCAGATGTACTGGGTATTTTGTTAGAACATGGAGTATGTAATTGATGGCCATTCACCTAAACACAATTGCTTCTATTTTGGTTCATAGAACACAGTTTTTGTGGATTCCAGTCTGTGGATGGATATGTTCTTCTATTATGCCTTTTCTAACTATTTTTTCCAATTTATATTTGTTCATCTTTTATCTACTTTCACAGATACATGCAACATGCCTGAGTCTCTGAGAGACAGTTTGCATTGAGACAATAGTTTGTGTTTTTGCTTCCCACAGATCTATTTTTTCTTATGATGTAGTGATGAAGTGAAGAAGAACTAAAGAGCCTCTTGTTGCGGGTGAAGAAGGAGAGTGCAAAACTTGGGTTGAAACTTAACATTAAGAAAACCAAGATCATGGCATCTGGCCCTCTCAATTCCTGGCAAATAGATGGGGAAGAAATGGAGGTAGTGACAGATTTTATTTTCCTGGGCTCCAAGATCACTGTAGATGGGGACTGCAGCCAAGAAATTAAAAGACGCTTGCTCCTTGGGAGGAAAGCCATGGCAAATCTAGACAGCACACTAAAAAGCAGAGACATCACCCTGTCAACAAAAGTGCGTATAGTCAAGGCTATGGTCTTCCCAGTTGCAATGTATGGCAGTGAAAGCTGGACCATAAGAAAGGCTGAGCGCCAAAGAATTGAAGCCTTTGAATTATGGTGCTGGAGAAGACTCCTGCGAGTCCCTTGGACTGCAAGGTGATCAAACCGGTCAGTCCTAGAGGAGATCAACCCTGACTGCTCTTTAGAAGGCCAGATCCTGAAACTAAAACTCAAATACTTTGGCCACCTAATGAGAAGGAAGGACTCACTGGAGAAGAGCCTAATGCTGGGAAAGATCGAGGGCAATAGAAGAAGGGGACGACAGAGAATGAGGTGGCTGGATGGAGTCACTGAAGCAGTAGGCGTGAGCTTAAATGGACTCCAGAAGATGGTAGAGGACAGGAAGGCCTGGAGGAATGTTGTCCATAGGGTCGCGATGGGTCGGACACGACTTCGCAGCTAACAACAACAACAAGTGAAACTAGAAATTAAAATCTAAAAATGCCTTTTTAATGTAATAGAACTATGGGAAAGAACAATAAAGTATGGCTTATCTGGAAGCCTTAGGGCTGAGGACTTGGTTTCTAACAGCAGCATTCTTAGAACTTATGATTCTAAGATTGGACCAGATCTTGGAGGTCTAGTCCAGCCCTGTGCTCAAGCAGAACATTTGTTGGATGTTTTATAGCAACCCACAAATCACAAAAGGAATTAGAAAAGTAGATTTATCCAGTTAATTCTTTTTCTGTTCTTACTATGTCTGCTGCTAGGGAAGGGCTAAAGAGAGTTCAGGTCATGTGCTTTCTTTGGGCAAACCCACAAACCACAGATAAATCCATCCAAGGTAGTGCAAATGTTGGGAAAGACTAAAGGTTGACTTGTCGGTTAAGTTCATTTGTACTTACTGTATTGAAGGTTTGTCTTTGTCTGGAAGCATAATATATATGAATTTGGCTAGGATTATAAGCTATATTTTTGGGTGAAGTAATGTAAGACTTAATGCAACTGTAGGGAAACTATAATCTATCAAATTCTATGCCCATTGTGTTATTTAAAATCATTTAAAACCAGTAACAGCAAATCACTTATTATAAAAATGGTTTGCCTAAAATACAAATAAAGACTAAATAATTAAACTAGGGATCATGGTTTTAGAAAACCAATGTCCCAACATTTTCTCTCTTGCTTGGGATTAGTAAGATTATAGTGCAACCAATCTGTGTGATGCAAAAGTTATGATATTATATTATATGCATGGACTGTTACAAAATTCAGTTTATGGAGTAGTAGTGTGGGTATGTGAGACAAATTAATAAGGACTGGATAAATTCATATTAAGAAGCATGCCATGTTTTCAAGATGCTAAAAATGTTGGAGTAAAATAACAAAGAAATATTAATACATAAACATAAATTTTAAATCATTCAATAGTAAACAGCATATAATTGTATGAAATAAACTAAAACAATAAACTAGAAAAAGAATTAGTCTGGATTTATAATCTCTGTTAAGCGTTCAGTTTCAGGAATATGAAAATGCTAAGAAATTTGGTCAATGGAAAAATAATAATTTGCAAGGTTTAACTGTTGATAAGGCAAAGATGAAATATTTTGAGATTATCTTTGGAATAGTGAGAAGCACCTGACCAGTTCCAATATTTTCAGATAAGATATTCTTATAATATATTCTTCTTTTAAAGGAATTTAAAAAACAAGGCAATAGTTAGAAACCTGATTCACTCTACAAACTTTATAACAAAAAATTCAAAGCACTTGCTAGGCCTTATTTACAAATAGCTGGTGAAATATGATCCATAAACTAAAAGTGTAAAAATTGTATCATTAAATGCATGCAGAATTTTAGGCAGAATAATTGATAAGCAACAATGGGATTTTTTAATAGAAGACAAATATTAAGTCTACCATTAACATAACTGACAGAAAAAAACTAGTATACTGTAAGGTGTTTTACAGATGGTCTATCACTCCAGTATTGACTCTGACTTTTTTTCCCTGTCTTACAGTCTCCTAATCCTGGGATATATATTTTCAGATTGATCAGGTTATAACAGGAATTGGAATCTACCATTAATTCCTTAAACAAAGCAAACAAAGTCTCACCCTAATCAACACAGGCAGACCAGTCCACTCATAAGTGGCGCCAAAAAAGACAATAAAACAGACTATTTTGTGCTTCCCTATTAAATGGCATGGGGAAATAAAAACCCATGACTCAATCCAAAGTACTTTGAGCAATCTAAGATGCCATTTTCCATAGCAGCTTTTCCTGTTACTTGACCCCTTAATTCTGTACCCTTTTAATTTGTTTCCAAAGACCGGCATTGATGGGAATCCCTCTCCTGCTTGTCCTCCACCTTCCCTTCAGTATCATTTCTTAACCGAAAACATTAATAGCTGCTCAGCTGCTTGATTCAATGGAAACAGAGAGCAGCCCTCACATTCCTGTAGGTGAACTCTTCCTGTCACCCCCTCTCAATAATCATTCTTAAAGAGAAAGCAATCATTTCCTACTGGGGAGTTTCCCTGCTTGATTGACTATTTATTTTAAAAGCCCCAATGATAGTTTATTACAGCAAGGCGGTTCTCTGTAGACAGTTTCTCAATTCTTTTAGAAAAGGGCAAATTGAGATGGCAAATATTTATCAAAGAAAGGAAGAAGGAAACCCCTACAATCCCTTACCATTGCTCCCTAATGGAACTTGTGTTATACAGAATAAAACGAACCTTCTTTTACAGCCAGTATACTAGAAAAACAAACAAATAAAGCCTAATGACCATTTTACTTCAGCACTCATTCCAGTAATCTAGACATGAAGCTGCCAGCAGAAATACCCTTTTCTCCTCTCTTTCCCACCGGTTTTGTAATATGAGGCCTGAGGAAGAGTTCTGGAGCCCTTGAAAACTTGCTCATTCTTTTTCGTGTTTCGTAATAGTTTCAATAATAATGGTAATATTCAAATATGAATTTAGTGGGGGTTAAGGGGAGAATCTACAAAGCTATGATGTCTTTTTATTATGTATTCAATTAATTTAATAGCTTGAAATAATTATACTCTAGTCTTCATAAATTATGAACAGCTGGGATCTTTTCTACTGCATGTGTGCCTCTTCAAATTTCCCGTTCCAACTGAATTTATTTTAGGAAGGAAAAAACCATTGACATACTAAAAAGCATTATGTGCATTATTAGCACACTTATTACCAAGGATATTTTCATGTCTCAGAGGCATTATTAAAAATTAAAATGGTTGGTGGCTGCAGGCCAGTGTTTCATTTGGAATCAAGATATGGTAAGGAAAATTAGCATCATCCTTGGGGTCTAAAAGGTGTGGTAGGGAGCATCGTCATCGGTTTATATTTTGATGAATAAGAATCTATATATTCTGACATCCTCCACTGAAAATCTAGGAGACTAATATGATCAGAGGATGAGTAAATCTATGATCTTGACTAAAGAGCAGAATTTCAATGAACAGTAGCTGCAGGAGAGTGGGGATAGGGAAAGCTTATTGTTTACTTGGAAGTATTATGATATGGAAAATCAATCAATGCTGGAAATGGATTTTTGGCTCAGTTCAGCAGGCCTCCCTTTATGCTTTTACCTACCTGAGGACTGACTCCTAAAGGAGCTCTATCAAATAGACGTGGCATACGGGCAATATGAAGAAGTTTCCTTAAAACAGAATTATTCTTTTGTTATGTCAAATTGAATTTCCTAGTATGAGATAAAATAATAACTCATGGTCTATAGATTCAACTCATGATTTGAAGGTGTTCTAAGTTCTTGAGTGGATGAGTGAATATGCATGAGACTCACTGCATATTAACCCCACAAAACTGGCAATATCATTACCTTATAATATGCTTTTAATGATATGCTCCTTGTTATTTGTTTTATTAGTAATATTATCAGCAGTTGCAATATTTAATACTTTCACATTTTTATTTCTTTCAGATTAAAAACCTCAAGAGCTTACATTTGCAAATAAAACCATATTACAACAAAATAGAAAAATATAGAGACCAATAATAATGAAGGACCAGCATTATATACAGTAGCACTTAGTAAACAACCTTGCATTAAAGGCAATGCAGCAGCAGATGTCAGAGATACTTGATTCAGAACAAGAAGAAGAGAATTAAAAACAAAATACAAATTGTGCCAAACTCAGCTCATACTAAACATTTCTCAAAAAAAAAGTTAGAGCTTAAATTGGGAATTGGACAGCCAATAAATTATTAATTAATTAAATGTTCAGTATTGCAACATAGATTACCTCTATGTGAGCTTACCTCAAGTTTAGGATGCTATGACTCTAACAGGTCCTGCTGGACTTCAATAGGTGTGAAATCTAAAACAGTCTTCTTATGCTGAAAACAGTCCAAAATCTGTATAGTTTTTTAATGATTTATTTTATTTGTATCCAGTTTTTGTCCAGGAACTCAAGACAATGTGCACAGCACTTCTGCCTATGGTATCTTTCCAGAACAACCATCCTGTGAAGCTGTTTTGAGAGATAGTGACTGGTCTGAACTTAGCAAATGAGTTTAGAATATACTTAAGCAGGTCCACCAGCAATCAGTACCCAGATGAGCACAGATTAACTCCAAGATTAACATCAGACCAACAATTGTATAAACAATAATCCAGTCAAAAAACTGCCAAATAAGCCAACAGGAAGCAGCCCAACCAAAGAAGTTGTAAGACCACCCCCACCAACGCTGACATATAAACTGAGAGCAAACCCACTCCTTACCTAGTGATGTTACCTAGTTTGAGTAATGAAACATCTGCAAGAAAACAATCAAGCACCAAAGATCCCTCATTTCAATCCTGGGCTACAAATATTCTTCTTTATTAAGCAGGTATGCTCTGTCATAGTCCAATATGCTCATCATCACTTTTGCATTCAACAACTTGATCAATCCCCTATAGGAATTAACTTATAACCTTTAGTATAGTTACTAAGTTGAATTTTATGTAATTAGAGAAAAAATACAATTGAGAATATTGAAAAAAGAAATATGTAAGATTAAAATGAGCTAAACTACAATACAATCACAAATATTAAAATGATAATAAAAGTATGTCTAAAAGTAATTATTGAATTACTGGGTAGATTAAACAGTAAAAAACAAACATACTGTGTAAAAATATTAAATTAATAACCTACCAACCAAATAACTAGCAAAATACTACCCATGTTAAGATAATGAAGAGAAGGACGAGGGTTGACATGATAGCAGTGTTCCAATATCTCAGGGGTTGCCACAAAGAAGAGGAAATCAAGCTATTCTCCAAAGCAGGACCTGAAGGCAAGTCAAGAAGCAACGGATGGAAACTAACCAAAGAGAGAAGCAACCTAGAACTAAGGAGAAATTTCCTGACAGTTAGAACAATTAACCAGTGGAACAACCTGCCTCCAGAAGCTGTGAATGCTCCAACACTGGAAGTTTTTAAGAAGAGACTGGACAGCAATTTGTCTGAAATGGTATAGGGTTTCCTGCCTGAGCAGGGGATTGGACTAGATGACCTCCAAGGTCCCTTCCAACTATTATTATTATTATTATTATTATTATTATTATTATTATTATTATTATTATTATTATTATTTTATTATTATTTTATTATTATTTTATTATTATTATTATTATTATTATCATTATCATTATCATCATTATCATTATCATTATTAATTATTATTATTATTTCATACAATAATGCAACAGCATAACATTTCAAAAACATTTCAAAATGAAGAAAAGGGGAAGATCACAGATTTTTATCTTTCTACACTTTGTGCTCTTCATTACAACAGTGCTGTACCCAACAAGCTGCCAAACAAAATTTTGCTATTTGCCAAATAGTTTTATCTGAAAGCAGAACACTTATGTAAAACTTGTCCCCGAGATTTATTTATAATAGGAAAGTTAAGATGGAATTATGGATGTACTTTAAGTAACGGTAGTACAAATAAACATGGCCCAATGTTTCTAGGACACTTTCCCCACATGGCTAAGTAATATTTTCTCATATCTGCCCTTAAGAATAGATGAAAGGAAAATGTTAAAATGTGCAAAGATGGGTATGCTGAGATATTGTGAAAAATAAGTTGCTTACACTACTACACTATCTGAAACTAACCAGATCCTGCTCTGGTATTTTAAAGATTCTATTCTAATGTTTGCATTGCAACTCAGAAAATGGCAATAAAGTTGGGGAAATGATTGAAAATACTTTAAAGTGGTAGAGATTTATCATAAGAAGCATGGAATTAACTTGTGTTTTAAGAATCTGGATGCCCAGAGTTTATAATTAACAGGAGTCAGAAGAGGAAACAGAACATAAAGCTAACCTGTTATTACATTTTATTGATCAGCCATTATGCCATATCAGAACAGTAATAAATGGTGGAATTCAGAGAAAAGATAATGGGATCAGTTAAAAGGAGATACAAGAGATTGAATACAGCCTGCAAGGAAAATAGAATCGGGACTTTTGGAAGAATGGGAAAGGCTATCCAATAGAGCTAAGGGGAGGAAAACATTTTGGAAAATGTATAAAAAATGTGGAAATGTGGCTGTGATGAGATAGAGCAAATGACAAGAACATCTATTGAAGGACAAGGAGCAGACCTGATAACTTTGCTTAATACAGACAGACTCTACCCATACAGACTACTTTAATGAAAACTATATCTAGTTTAATGGGAAGAAGGACTAGGGGGTGACATGATAGCAGTGCTCCAATATATCAGGGGTTGCCACAAAGAAGAGGGAGTCAAGCTATTCTCCGAAGCACCTGAAGGCAAAACAAGAAGCAATGGATGGAAACTGACCAAAGAGAGAAGCAACCTAGAACTAAGGAGAAACTTCCTGACAGTTAGAACAATTAATCAGTAGAACAACCTGCCTACAGAAGTTGTGAATGCTCCAACACTGGAGGTTTTAAAGAAGAGACTGGACAGGCATTTGTCTGAAATGGTATAGGGTTTCCTGCCAGAGCAGGGGGTTGGTCTAGAAGACCTCCAAGGTCCCTTCCAACTCGACTCGATGATGATGATGATGATAGCCAACTTAGAACTAAGGAGAAATTTCCTGATAGTTAGACCAATTAATCAGTTACAGTGCTCTAACACTGGAGGTTTTTTAAAAAGAGATTGGACAACCATTTATCTGAAATGGTACATGTGTAGGGTTTCCGGATTAAGCAGGGGGTTGGTCTAGAAGTTCTCCAAAAGTGCCTTCCAACTCTGTTATTCTGTTAGACACAACCTGGAAGAAATGACTAAGAAAAAGAAAAGAAAGTGGTTCTCCTAATAAAAAGCTTGAGGACATGAAAAAGAATCAGAGTCTGAAAATGAAACAAAGTACGAGGGGAAGAAGGCAAAGCTTTAAAGTGAGGGTAGAAAACTGAAGAATATAACAGGGGGATAAGTGATAAAGGGTATATAGAGGAGAGTTAGAACTAGTCCTAAGTAAGAGGTAGAAGGAAAATGAATTTTTTTTTCTCCCTGCAGGGTATATGCTTTTCTGACATGCATGCCTGCAACTTCAAGGGATGTGGATTGCCTCCATCTATGTTCCATTCATTAAGGAAAACACTCATATTGTATGTTCATTGTGGAAAGATTTGAAGCCAAGGGAGAGGGGAATAACCAGTGTTTCGCTTGGGTGAGCAGCTGACTTGAATTTACAAGTGTGTCAGGAAAGAGGAAGTATAATAAAGTGCAAGTAGCCAGAAATGGAACTCTTCTTCTGGATGCTGAGATTCAAACACCTTTGATTTCCCTTGTAGTTGTTGAAGTTAACCTTGTATCTGTGAAAACCTGATTGTGTATCTGTACGTATGTTGATTATATGTGTAGTAACATAAAACATTTTTCAAACTTTACTTCCATGCAAATAAGAATAAAGCTGTTGATCTGTTATCTTGTTGGGTTTAGGGAGGGGGGGAGATACCTCTTAGAACCAACTTCTAGTTAGATAATTAGCATCAAGCTTGGTTGAAGTGTTTGGTGTTGGAATCATATCTGTAAGTCTATGAATCAGTTTTCCTTGAGATGATTTGTATTAACTCCTGAAACAATATTCTTCTACCCTCAGCTTCCAGGAAGCATGATAAAGATCTACCACAGTCGTTGTGATGAGAAGTTTGCTTAATCAAAAAACAAAATATTTCATCAAGGCTCTAATTTCATTTTTTATTAGATCTGCCTCCAAGTGGAGTTCTAAATATGGAATGCTAGATGCCCCTTGAAATCCTTTCATTAGAAACTTGGATCAAATAATCTCAGATAAAGGTATCAGACTTCCTATAATTCTATAAAGGAAGTGCTGCAGGAGTTTGACTGCAAGAACCTTAATGATATTCGAACAATAGCAGGCTCACCTTGAGCAAAGAGTAAACAAATTGCCATGAGCCTTTTGGATTGTACATAAAAATTGCTTTTCAATTGTCAAATGAGTGGGATTACACCCAAACAAAGCACCTGCACAAATTTCTGCCTATTAATAATCTAGGTCAACACTTTAGATCTTTCTGAAAAGATCTTTCTGAACTTGTTTGTATTACATTTTCATAGTAGCTGCTGCTTTCTAAAGAATGATAGACTGAAACATCTGTTTTACCCTATGAGTGATAGTGATAGTATCATTGCATCATCTACATATAGAAACATGGCAACCTACCTGCGGTATTCAGTGGAATAACATGAGAGGGTACCTGCCATATTTTATGGATGAAATTCTATTTTAATTAAATGATTGATCATGGAACTGATACAGAAATTAAATAACAATGAGACAATAATAGCAATAGCAGTTAGACTTAGAGTATATACTGCTTCACAGGGCTTTACAGCCATCTCTAAGCAGTTTACAGAGTCAGCATATTGCTCCCACAATCTGGGTCCTCATTAATTATATAGTGTTGTTTAACTCTCCTCTGATAGGGACTATTATACTGCAACATCTGCCAGTTCCAAGTTATGATTCCTTGCTGAGGAATCATAATGTAGACATGGACAAGTGGGAAGGAAAAACATACATCTCATTTGAGATTTAGCAGATGAGGTAAAGGTGCTACTGAAAAGTATGTTTCCAACCAGAATTGTGAAGTCAAGAAAACATTTTAAAATGGGTACTTGATATGCTCAAGCTGGTTCCAGGTCAGACATAACAAAATATGTCTGTTTAAGGTGTATTTCAATATGAAATTTTTATTTGTGCCATTGTCAGAATTATGACTTGTAGGATCTGGAAATGTCCATGTCCACATACCAGAAAGTGGCAATTGGATACTTTTGTATTGATCTTTAGGTGAAAAATACCTACAAAAGTGTTGGCTTTGCTATTGATTACATAGCTTGCCAAGTATTATGAATTTCCAATTAAATAACCATTTAAATTAATAGTTCCATTGCTTGCTTGAACAGTAAAAATCCACATAACTGCAGTATATGTTCCTACAAAGAAATACAGATAAGGCAAAAGATAAATTCTATGCAGATATATAAATAATCCTGGATTCATTGCTATGGAGGGGATTACTTCTGATAACTGGTAACCAAAATTTCCATGTTGTTAAAAATCTGCAAGGCTGAGAAAATGTCCTGGACAAATTTGGTGCTGAGGAGCTGAACAACAATGACCTGTGCCTGCTATCATTTGCAGCAGCAAATGAGATAACAGTTGGAAACAGCTTATTTCAGTATCCACTAAAACAGTACATAAAACAAACTTTACCCAGTGGAAAAGATATTATGTCCTAATAAACAGCAGTTTTAAAACATCACTCATGGAGGTCTGGTCATGAGAGGCACCAACTGTGGCTCTAACCATCACTTGTATTCCTACAACTCCAACTGAAACAAATTGCTTGTAATTAGCCACACCCAAATGTTATGACTGGGTGAAGCTACAAGATCTTACTTGCCAGCAAAAATTTGCAACTGCTACTGATTTGCCACCCTTAAACATCTGCAAGATGTAAGTGATCAAGCACTATAATTCTCATTAATAAAGAATTTGCCAAAGAAACCTGTCCTGTAGCAAGATAGTGAACATAACTCTGGATTTCAGATGAATGTCTAGCACTAAATGACAAACAAAAACCGTGCACATTCAAAAATGTGGCATAGTACCAGCAATTTAAGTTTGTACCTGCTTCAAAATAGAAGAGAATGCCTATTGGGATAATAAAGGAATAGAAGGATTTGAAAAAGCCACACATTGCCACGAATATTACAGCCTTTACTTGTATTATGCTGCCTCAGTAGTAAATTTCAATATTCAAATACGGTAATTTTAATATTCAAATGACAAGATCAGAAAATTAGAAAGCAGTTTTGTATGCTGTGGAACTGCATAACTGCATAACTGTAAGAGTATTTGCTACTCTTTTAAAGTCATCCTATTCAGGGAGATATTCCAGTAGAATCACCAAGATGAATATTTCAAGAATGTAAGTCCATATTCTCAGAAATAAAAGTGATTATTATACATCAGTTACAAAGAGGGAAAGCTGCTTGAGCAAACAAATTCATTGCAGCGGTGTTAAAGAGTGAAGATTATGTGTTAATATTTTGGTTCCACTATTTTAAATGGCTTGGAAGCCACAAAAATACCAAATCCATTGAAACAGACAATAAGTTACAATTTTAAAAAATGAGGCAATCAAGAATGTAAAAATTACCATGGGGTTAGCTTATTTTCAATTGCAGGCAAAATATTTGTGAAACTAATCAATAAAGGCTTCAGAAGCAACTACTGTATCCTACGAATAAGCTGGTTTCCTAAAAGCGAATGCTGTGATCAAATATTTGTAGTAAATAATTTTTCAAGAACACAACAGGTATGGAAAGAGCCTCATTGTTGCATTTGTTGACATTGCCATGGCATGTAATAGTATCCATCAGCCAGCATTGCAAAATAAATGCTTGGTAAAATAATACCCTTCTGCAGCGGGTAGATAAGAAATCATAAAGTCATTTCCATCCATTAATGTCAACATATCCAAAGACTTCCCTTTATGTACTAATATAAGACAGCAAAAAGTCTTTCTGTTCACTAATGTGATCAATGCAATCATGTTGAAAATCGTAATTAGTATGGTGTCAAATTTGGGCAAGATGAGTTCATCATAGATCTAACGTTCGCTGTTGAAAGCATGATTTTTACAGAAAGTGAAAGAGAAGATTTTGAAATCTTATTCACTATAAAAACTGCTGATTATCCCTACAGTAGCTTTATTATCAATATTGACAGTACAAAGGTATCTGCAAATATTGGCTCCCAGGAAGCCTTCTTAGTTGATGGAGCTCAGCTTGAACAAGCTGAACAATTTAAAGAACAAAATAGCTGTAACAGCCAATGTCAACAAATGAACTGGCCAGATTGCCTCAGACTTCAGAGCACTGGCATGGTGGCTCTGGAGAAAAAGTAGCATAAAACATTGCTTCTAACATGTGAATCTATTGGTCAATAATACTATCTACCAATGCTGTTATACGCTGCAGAATCTTGAACTTATTTAAGATTTTTTGAGAAAGCTCAAAATATTCCAAATATATTTACTGCCAAAATATTAGGGATGTTAATTTATAAAAAACAGAAAATCAAAAAAATGAAAGAATAGTGCTGCAAACAGCTTATTATAGTCTGTGAAATTCAGATACATTGAATGTAAAAGTTTGAACACATTTTCCCCATGATAATTTTCGTATCAACTTCTTTGAAAAAATCACTCCCTGTGGGTTGGAAAGTTACAGCAATTGGTCCCAAAGAAAACCTGGCTGAAGTATGTGGGAGAAGTTCTAATGAACTTAGATTCAAGATGATAGAAGTTAAAAATCATAACAAACAAAAATGGAAGATTATACTATTATACATAGTACTTAGAGCCACATATTGGCTGTAACAATGTTGCACTTACCAGTTAACAACTTCAAGATTGAGATAAATTGTTGTTGTTAGTTGCGAAGTCATGTCTGACCCATCGCGACCCCATGGACAACGTTCCTCCAGGCCTTCCTGTCCTCTACCATCTTCTGGAGTCCATTTAAGCTCACGCCTACTGCTTCAGTGACTCCATCCAGCCACCTCATTCTCTGTCGTCCCCTTCTTCTCTTGCCCTCAACCTTTCCAAGCATTAGGCTCTTCTCCAGTGAGTCCTTCCTTCACATTAGATGGCCAAAGTATTTGAGTTTCAGCTTCAGGATCTGGCCTTCTAAAGAGCAGTCAGGGTTGATTTCCTCTAGGACTGACCGGTTTGATTGCCTTGCAGTCCAAGGGACTCGCAAGATAAACAGGGATCAAATTATATAGTTGACCTACTCTATTATATCTTAAAGATTGTATTTTCATAGACTTTGGAGAAAAGAGTTGGCATAATTATATCTCTTAAATATTTTCCAGTATTTTGTTTTAGAGATACAATCATATGTCTACTTAAAAATCAATAAATGCAGTAGAGGAGGCAGACAATAATTATGCAATCTATTTCTCCACCAAATAGTGCAATGAAAATTTCTGCTCTTTTGAATTTTTGGCAGCTATGAAACTCACCTGTCCATCTGTGATATTTTATAACTTCATCCAAACTTTTCAATTTAAGTGACTTGCATATATTTTAATAATAGTACTTGCCGAGGGCAAAGGTTCGTTCTCCGAGCTTGTGGGTTGGTTTCTGAAAGCTTCATTACCAGGGTAGGTAACATTTTCAGAAGAGTTTAAGGGATGTCAGTGTCAGTGTTCTTCTGTTGTTCAGGTGTGGGTGTGTTGAGTGAGAGTTTTGTGGTGGGTCTTGTGATGGAGAGGTTACATCAGGTCAGGGTCATTGGGATGGGATGGGGGCCTGGGTGGGTTGGTTGAGGGTCCATGCTGTCTCTGGTTGGCTGTGTGGTTGATTTGGATTCTGAGGGGTTCATATGCTGGTTGTAAGTCAATCTGTCTGTTGATGGAATTGCTTGTGGAGTGCCAGGCTTTGATGAATTCATGAGCATGGTGGGTGGTAGCGTGGCTGATGATTTTTGTGTTGCTCCAATCAAACTGGTGCTGTTTGGTGTTTGTGTGGGTAGAGTTTAAGGATTTTTTGTCAATTTGCATCATCATTAAAGATATTAGCTTGGGAGAAAGTGAGACTGATCTTTGTGTGAGGACAGAGAAATTCACAGTTGTCCCAATATTCATGAATGAAAGAGAGCCCAAAATGTAGACAAGAGTACCAGAGCAGATTGTTGTGCAGAAATCTGGTCCCCATCCCCCACTCCAAAATTACAAATGGGAAGTATTTCACAATCCAATTTTTGCCTGTGATTCACTTATACATTTCTACCTATAGTCTCTCTTGGCACAAAGTCACAACTTGGCTTTGTGCCAGGAAGCATAAGCCCATATATTGGAGTGGCTAAGCATGATGAGTTGTTGCTTGAGGCATGTCCATACATGTAAGTTCAAGTTTCTCCTTTTGGTTTGATTGCCTTGCAGTCCAAGGGACTCGCAAGATAAACAGGGATCAAATTATATAGTTGACCTACTCTATTATATCTTAAAGATTGTATTTTCATAGACTTTGGAGAAAAGAGTTGGCATAATTATATCTCTTAAATATTTTCCAGTATTTTGTTTTAGAGATACAATCATATGTCTACTTAAAAATCAATAAATGCAGGGGCAAGGGGTTAGAAGAATTGGTCCTTAACATGGAATGGTTTCCCCCAGTAGTACAAAAGGTAATAGAAAGATTAAAGTCCTTGACTTCTTGCAGATTTGGACGAATGGATTTTGTCCTTGGCTCTCAAGTACAAAGGTGCAACATTCTTCCTGGTTACTGCACAAACACCACCTTTGGCTGCAAGGAACTGGCCTAAAACTAATAGTAGGATTTCTATGTGTAGGGTGTCAATTGATTTGTAGCTGTATCATATAGTATTTCTGGATAAATCCTTCATAGTAATCATAAATATATATTTCCAGTCTTATTTCACATGCCTGGTTAAAACAAAAATCATAGGGAAAACATTGTTTGTTACTCTGAATCTGCAGGATCTTTACCTTCCTCTTTTTTCACAGATGGCCAGTTGTGAGCTATTTGTTGTATTTTCTCAAGCTGCCTGTTTGGCTTCTTTTTATTTATCTGGTATTTAGACAGGATAAGGCCTGCTGAGATGCAACAGTCCCATTCGCAAGGTACATCCTGTTATCACACAAAGCTAAGTACACATTACAGGCATGGAACAATGATATGGCAAATGCATGACAGATTTTTGCAAGCATCATATTGTCTGGCGACAGGACTAATCACAACAGTCAAGATAGGCCTAAGTGAACCCTCTTGAACTAATAAACCTCACTGACACTAAGCAGCAAAGCATTCCATTTTGGTTATTATCATTTTAGTTTGGCTGCTAACTGGAGTAAGAATTTTTCTGGCACAAGGTTAAGAAATGAATCAATTCTGCATGAAGGACCAAAGAATGCCTTGTTTCTTTGGATGAGCAAAAGAATAGAAATCTTGACTCAGGTAGACCAATGTCAATTATACAGCAGAACAGATTTATCTGAGGTCACATTTATAGTCACAGAAGGGGTAAATTTTGTTATTTATTGTTTTATGGTGAACAGGGTTAATATAGCCTTATTGAATGACAGAATCTTCTCACTGCCATAAGATTCCCTATCATTGTACATTAAAATATTTATTCTTGGGAAGGAGAAAGTATGAGTCTAATTATTAATGGCACATTAAAATGGAAGGTTCAATCTTCCTTCACCCCAGTAAGAGAATTTATAAACAGTATGTATAGGGTTTTTGGTGCTCTCTGAGCTTGTTTTCTTGCAGATGTTTCATTACCCAAACTGGATAACATCCTCATAATGATGTTATCTAGTGTAGGCAATGAAACATCTGCAAGAAAACACCCAAGCTCAGAGAGCACCAAGGACTCCACATTTCAACCCTGAGCTACAAATATTCTCCATTACAGTATATATAATTCAGCAAATCCAAGGTTTTTGGGTGGAGGGTAAAGCAACTGCCCTGAGCCTTAGATGTAGATGGAGCCACTCCAAAGGATGCCTCAGGATAAGACACAATCATTTGAATATTTTTATTCAGGACAGTCAAACTCAAGCATTTAAAAGACAGTTCTGGAGCTCTTTTGGTATTTCAGATTTTTCCTCATGAAGCCATGGGGAAGGAAGTAATGTAGAATAAAAGTACATTGATAGAAGGTACAGTAGGAAGTTCAATGGCATTTCCCACTTTTATTATTGTTGAGCTGGTGTCTCATACAGCATACTGAACATGGTAGTGGTGACTATATTCAAACATTTTCTAAATTCACTGAATGTCCTGAATTGTAAACTAATAAAATAGTGGGCTACCACAATATTCTAAGCCACAAAGTAAAGTTAAAAATAACTTTTTGGGTGTTCAGTTCACCTAGTTACAGGTAGTTATATTGTGTGAACCAATTCAGAGTTTTCAAATGCCCTGAACAAGCCTAATCTTGAGGTTTATTCCAAATCCACTAATTGATTGATTGTTTGATTATGGGCTGTCAAGCCATTTCTGACTCCTAGACACTACACAGGTACATTTTCCCCATGATTCATCTCTACACAGTTAGACAAATTACAGTCTAAGAATGTCCCAGAATGATTAGCTGATGGCAGCTTATGGGAAAGCAAGAAAATGAAGCATCAGTTGGAGAAATGAGAGACAAAAGAATAGAGAACGTCTAAATATAAAAAATAGATTTTATGCTAGTTTCAGTGTGGCACAATAGTGCCTCCTAAAGCTTCTGTAAGCTGACCCCACACTAAAAAGTCTGAAGTGATGGAATGTAATGTATAACAAAATTACAACTGATAAAAATCAGACTGAATATTTCTAATTCCAAAGGCTACTCAGAATATAAATTCTGATTGTTGACTAGACTCAAGACATCATAGACTGGGCACTACCCCTGCCTGGACAAAACAACAGTCAGGGCATATCTGAACCACCAACTTGCTGCAGTATCAGGAGAAGCTTTTAACTATTTCTTGAGACAGGAACATACATGATTCATCTTCCACCCAATGCCAGTCAATGCAAAGGCAACCTCCATCTGTTTTTATTCATTTTAGGAAGCACTCATGCAAAATAGTGTTTTCCAACTTGTGCTAGTACAACTGACTACTGTGCACAGTGGTAGGAACATAACTTTCTCCTACAGTCATCTAAGGGAACACCTGCTGCCGGCATCAACTTCCCATCGTCCTGTGCGCTCCCACAGGGAGGGTCTTCTCAGGGTACCGCCGGTTAAGGAATGCTGGTGGGTTATTCCCAGGGGAAGGGCGTTCTCTGTGGGCGCGCCGGCCCTATGGAACCAACTTCCCATGGAACTCAGGACTGCCCCCGACCTTCGCTCATTTTGCCGGGACTTGAAAACTTGGCTCTTTGAGCTGTTTGGCCCAGACTGAGGGGTTTTAATTTAATTTAATTTAATTGGGTTTTAGTTTTAATTTCAGGGACTGGAATTTAATTAATAGTTTTAACTGATTTTAATTTTTGTATGCTATGTTTTTTAATTTTCCCTGTAAACCGCCCTGAGTCCTACGGGAATAGGGCGGTATATAAATTTAAATAATAATAATAATAATAACGATCACTGCCCTCCAATGCCATTTTGCCCTGAAAAAAAACTGTTCATTTTCCTTTGTTTCACAGATTAACTAGTGAAACACAACTATTATTATGGTTGGTCACATAGTCAGCCAGTTGCTTGGACTGGATTTGGCATTGTTATCCACCTATCGAGTCCTTCCCAAGAACATGGGATAGGCAGATGTTATTTGATGGTGTTAAAAGTATCATTGCAGGATATCAATTATTCCAAGTAAAGCTGCCTTTTCCAACTGACTGGTAGTGATTCTGTCAGTGCTAATGCTGTTCAAGTGGTGCTCCAGAATTTTATTTTTATTCCTTTTCAGTTTTTTTAAAACTGTTTGGTTGTTATTTTAGTTCTTCCATTTGATTTTTTACTAAATTCATCTTCAAATTCTTTTATCCATCCAGTATTTTTATTATAGGCTTTTTACTATGTCTGTCAGCCACCTGTTAGCTTTCCATTTTTATACAGGAAGGTGGAAAACAGAATCTTCTACTTTGCTTTGGGACTTTAAAAAGAAATCTACAAGAAATGTTATAGAATCCTTTTATTAAAGCTGCCAATGTATTCAAGCCCACTAAGCATAATTACACTAAAATCTACTCTTTTGCGCTGATATTTGAAGAAGTTGTAATTCAACAGTACTGAAGGCCTTTAACTTGAGAATTGCTATTATTATCAAAGTTTCAGAAGACTCTCTCTCTTTTCTTATTTCTATTATTATAGCTTTTTTCTTGCTAAATTCTCCCTCCCATGTTTCGTTTCTATGTGGTATGTTTCTCTCTGTGTTTATTATACTTTTAATAAATATCATTTTAGACCAGACATGTCAAACACAAGGCCTGGGGGCCAGATCCGGCCCGCAAAGTGGTTTCATGCGGCCCGCGAAGCCATCCTGGAAACAGTGAGGGAACGGCCCCCACTGCCTTGGCCCTGGCCCAGAGACCCTCCTTCTGCCAGAGACCCTCAGATCTTTCCCACTCCTGCCCAGGCCCCCATAGGCACCCTTGATGGCAATGATGTAGAGCTGGCTATGCCCACCCAGTAGGCCATACACACTCCATCTGCGCCCACCCAGTAGGCCGCGCCCACCCTGGCCATACCCACCCGGCCCCATGAGGGCAACTGCAATGCTAATGTGGCCCTCAATGAAATTGAGTTTGACACCCCTGTTTTAGACAGATTACAATGCTAATTAGAACACTCAAGGCTTTAAATACTTTTTTGTATAAAACAATGTCAATAAAATACAAATAATAAAACTAAAGGAGCTTTGCCTGTACTAATTTTGGCAAACCCCTATCAAGCCAGAGACAATCATTGGATAGGAATGAAAAATTGAAAGTGAGAATCAAAACTGAAGAGAAAATCGATATAATACCAGATCCAAAAAAAAAGATCATTTGGATCCTGACACCAATAGAAAGCTTTTTGTAGTCCTGGTCTCCTTCCTTAATAACTGTTCTGATCATATCAAACTGTAAATCCAATTCACTCTTCACCATGCTAGTTTCTACAGCTCTATCAAGTGTATAACGTCTTCAGTACCTTAGAAGTGCCATCTGGAAGGAAATAGGTTGGGAAAGCTATTTTTATTTAATAGCAAGACTCGCCAATTTTTGCAAATCCTAAAGTTTTAACCTCCAAACTTATGATAACATAAAAATCACAGCACTAGGAAGAAACTGCCCAGCAATTTTCTAGGAAACAAAGGTCAGCCCAGATTGTATGTAACTTGGAACAAGACAGTTGGGAGTTCTCATTCATAGTACATTTTGCTTTGGATGAGCTTCAGATAATACATACCTCAGATAACACATACCTAAGATCTAAGACAGTTCAGTGAAGCTAGGAGAGGGGGCAACCTAAGTCAGGTAATCCTGGAATCACAGTTGCAATTCTAATAATTCAAACAAAACATATGTTTTAAGTTTAGTGCATTTTGCCATGCTACATCTTCAGAAGGGATAAGAAGTGGTCTGACTGTAAAGCAACTTTCTGTATACCTGGATTCAAAAGTTTTTAAAACACAGTTTCTCTACAAACCAATGCAACATCTAATAAATTGTTGTTTCCCAACTTAGAAACTTGGGATAATCATTTAAAAGAAGCACATTTGTGACTAGGCAGATGCTGAAGTGTGCTGCTACATCAGCATTTCTTAATAAGTGAACACCCATCAGAAAATTTGGCCAAGACTATTTTCTACGTACATGGGAAGAGGTTGACGTAATGAATGAACCGGATGCAACTTGGAGCTTGATTAGCAGTTTGCTATGCTAATTAATCTACATATACCCTCAAGTAATCATTCCCAATATTGCACATAAAAGTTTACATTCCTAAACACTAATGAATTGTGCAGTGAAGTATATAAGCCATTCTACTGCCTGAAGCAAGCTCATAGTGATACAGAGCCAGAACTGAAGGAATTCAAATCTTCAAAAGATAGTTACACAGGGTTATAACTTTTCTTAATTGTTATTGTGGGTTGTTTTAACATGAGGATAGTCTGATTTTGCCATGTTATGGATTCATAGTGAAGGTCCCCAAGGGTTTACAAGTCACTTATAATGGTATCACAGCTGCAATAACTCACCTACTAAATTCTGAGATCTTTATGATATTTAGGCATTTCTACAAGTAAGCCTGAGTACAGGCTTGCCTTACTTCTCCAGAAACCCCCCTGAGCTATTAAACTGACGTCAACAGGTAACTAGTTGTAAAAGAAAGATGATTAAAACTTGGCAGGGGGAATAAATTGATGAAAGGTATTTCTCTTGCTTCTCACACAATGGGCACATAAGCAATGCTGCTGTGGGAAAATAAATAGGCAAATATAGTGGAGAAAAGGCAAAATGCAGATACTGTATACTATGATTGGTTCACAGAGTGGGAAGGTTCCTATCAAGAATTTCAAATCCAAAGAACTTTGGTTTCAAGGATTCAAGATGGGGGTTTGTTAAGGAAGGCAACAGAGTTTCTTCATGGGAGACACTGAGTGCAGAAAGACATGACTGTATTCTTGATCATGGGCAAAAGTCTGGCAGAAGGAACAATTTTCTTCTGAGAATTATCCAGAACACAATCAACTCTTCAGGAAGGGATGGTGGTGATAATTCTTTGAAATTTCTCCAGGAAAAGGAATTATTCAACAATGACTACACAGTGAAAGACAAGACATTCATGCATACATCTTGATCACTAAGTAAGAACAAGAACACCACTCATTGGAATTTGACTGAAATACTTTTTAAAGGAAATACCTTTTAACATTACCAAACTAGAATGTTAAGGAAAAACTGAGAAAATGTCTATCTCACACTATTGTAAATTATTACCAGTTACTTCTAGACACATGCTAAATACATGTTGACAATGTCTAGAGGCTGTTTTGTCTTTATTGGTGTGTCAAATTCTCTCTAAGCTTAAATTGGGTAACCTGCAGAGAAACAAAAATATTGGTTCCAAATGTTTTCATAATTACATGCACACATAAGAAAATGGAGCAGAATTAGGACAGAGCTTTCCACTAAAGTTTCTGTTTCTTGGAAGAGCTCTTTCTCAATCTTTTTATTTTCTGTCTGGGATCACACATCATTTTAACTTGTATAATCATAATTTAGAACATCACAGCTAATTTGGGTTCATGTAATATGTTAAACTACTGTATAAATTATAGTTTACAGATCACAATGGCTGTTCACACAGATGCATTAAGCCAAAATCAAAGAAAATTGCATTAAGGCAATTGTGTGATCCATGAATCAAGTCCATAACTAGGATTAAATGAGCATGTGATCAAGTCTCTGGTTCCATCAAAGGGAGGCCAATTTGAATTTTTACCACATAAGAGTGCCAGAGCTTGGTTAAAAAGTTATGTGCAGAGTTTAGTCAAATGGTGTTGTATCTACGTATTAATCTTTTTAGCCTAACACATTGTATGAATAAAATCTATAATTCATCAGCTCTCCATGGTCATAGCTCCATCTTGATGTTTTGAAACTCTTGCCACCCCGATTTTTTTATGATAGCAGAAAATAGTATTTGCACAAACCTGTCTTTGTGAGGACACTCTTTAAATGCATTTTCCTAAGTATTCAGGACTGCTGTATAGGAATGCTCTCATGAAATCTTTCTGAGTATCTCTAGACTCAGAGAATGTTTACACACTCAGCTTTAGGCTCATTCCTTGGAAGCGAGAAATCTTGTAGGATTAGGTTAGATTCCAACTGACCCCAAATTTGGATTGCAAATTACAATGGAAAAAGGGAACCAAAGCTTCACCTTTTGGGGATCTCCCTACTAGATCAGCAACTGCATCCATTGGCATTGCTGTTCCTTCACAGAAAGGAGTCAGATATGGGCTAAAAACATACAGAATGGATCTTTTGGTAATGTGAAATTTCCAGAGATAATGGATGGAAATGTCTCCATTTCCAGAGATAACTTCACCCAAACACTTCTAAAGCTCAAGTACTTAGAAGCTCACTTGGCAATTATTAGTTACACAGAATGCCCTCGTTCAGTTTCCCTGCTAAGCCCTATTTTCTGATGATTTATTGTTTGGCCTCTGATTAGTATATTTCCTCAGTTTGTTACAATTGACCAGTTCAAGCCCCCTCATAAATCTTTCAGCTATGGTTTAAACTTTTGTGTTCATATGTGTACGGACATGTAAATGAATTGCACAATGGAGGTAAATCTAATATAAAGGGTGGAGGGCAGGGTGGGATGTCTGCTAATTGAATTACCTCATTCACTGTTCAGGGAACAAGCGGTACCAGAACTTTTCCAAAATAGCCTTCAATAGCCTTGCATACAGCCAAGAAATGTTATTTCAAGCAACTTCAATGGAGTATTGAGAGGCACGCAATGAATTATTGTTTACAATATAAGATTATATATGGACTTCTCCAAGCTAATAGCCTATAGTAATGTGAAGCTACCATTTCTATTATCCATAACCAATTGGCCCATTATTTATGAGAATTCTGGGAGTTACTGTCCACATTTTAGAAGAAAACTAAGTGTGTGCGTGCATGCAAGTGTATATGTATAAGTATAGATTTTTTCCCTTTTCTGGATTTTCCTCCTAAAGAAAATCCATATGTCAAGCCCCGCCGGTCCGCCGCCCGCTCGGGCCTCGACACTGCCACCGGCAAGTCCCGAAACCTGCTGTGCTGGGCGTGGCTTCGCCCGGACACCACGGAGCGCGCCGCGGCTCCGCCGAACAGCTGGCCGGCGCCCAGCTGATCGGCGCGCTCCCTCCGGATCAGCGTTGAAGGGGTGGGGTAGGCGAGGAGTGGAGCTACTCTACGGCCCCAGGGGCCTACACGATGGACGTGTTGCGGGACCGTTTTGGGGAGTTCGGCCTTCAGGACACTGCACCTTGGTCACCTGCGGGACCGGCTCAGGAGTCGCGGCGGTGGTCACTACAGAGGCTGACACCCGGCCAGGCAGGGCCGCCCCAGTTCCCGCCTGGCAGGCCCTAGGTTTCGGGGCCCACCATCACGGCTAACGGAGATGGGAGCTGTTCAGGCCGAACGACAACGCCCCGGGGTGTCAGACCAGGCAGAGGCCACCAGGTGGGCAACAACGGCCGGGGCTTCCGCCCGGCCATGGAGCGGGCGGCACCAAGCGCCAGGTACAAGGGGGCCCAGGGCCCAGGGGGGCCCCTGGGGCCCGGGGGTGTTCTGGGGCCCTCCACCGCTGCCGGTTACGTACGATGGCCACCCTGACCGGCTTGCCATGTTCCTAAGCCACACCATTCACCACCTGGACCAGTACGGTGCAGCCTATACCTCCCAATGGGCCATGGTGGTGGCTATCACAGCAAGCTTGCAGGGAGAGGCCGCGGCATGGGCGGCTGACCTGTACGGCGAGCATGCCCGGGAGCTAGCTGACGTCGGGTTGTTCCTGGAGTCACTGCGGACGCAGTTCGAGGACGTGGCCCGTACTCACAGAGCCGAGGCGGAGGTGGTGGGGCTGCGACAACAAGGCAGGCCCGCAGCGGAGTATGTCGCTGAATTCCGCCGGGTGGCCCGTAAGCTCCGTTCTTGGCCGGAACGCTTGCTGGTACACCACTTCCAGTCGGGGCTGGACGGCGCGCTGCGGAGGGCGTGCGTGGTGCGTGGAGTGCCCGAGCGACTGTTGGAGTGGTATCGGGTCACCGTAGAACTGGACGTCCGGCTGCGCGAATGCAGGGGTAAGGCGGAGGGGGTGGTCGGGACCCGTAGGACCCCCGAAAGGCCGAAGGAGGAGGGCCGGAAGGCCGTGGCCCCAACGGCAAGCCCACCCGTGCCGCCTCCAAGATCGGCTATAAAGTGTTTCCGGTGTGATCAGCCGGGGCACCGAGTGGCCGCTTGCCCCTTTCCGGCACCTCGTGCCGCCGCAGCAACTCCCGCCGGAAAAGGCCCAACCGCACGGAAGTCGCTGGAGCGAACAAGAGCAGCTCACCAGCTGGCATCCCTGATGACCACAGCAGCAATCGGCACAGAACCACCCGAGGCCAACGACCCAGAGCCCTACGAGAGCCTGGAGGAGGAGGAGGACCCTATGGTGAGTGGCCCAGTGGTGCCCTTCACAGTACCGGTCGTACTCGTCAACCCGCGTTCGGGACGTAGGGAGGCTTGCCCAGCACTGATCGACACAGGCAGCACCCGGTGCCTTATCAGCCAAGTGGTGGTTGCTCGGCTGGGATTGGAGGTACGCCGCCTGCCAACTCCTCTTCGTTTCCAGCAAGTGGACGGGTCCCTTTTGGGGGGGGCTCCGGTCACTCGGGTGACGGGTCCTATTCGATTGGAGATGGGGACCCACTGGGAGACTTTGCGCTTCCTTGTCGTACCATCAATGACGGAGACAGTGATTCTGGGACTGACATGGCTCGACAAGTGGGGTCCCACGATCTGGTGGGGGGAGGGCTGCCGGCACCTGCGGTTGGGGACAGGGCCACAACCACCACCACACGCATATGTGGGTCCTGCAGAGCGGCCTGGGGGTGAGCGGGTCCAAGGGGCAGAGGGGGTGGCGGAAGCCTGCTTCCCACAGGTGTACGCCGACCTAGCGGAGGTTTTTGACGAAAGAGAGTGCGACGCTCTGCCACCCCACCGAACGACAGATTGTGCCATCGAGCTGGAGCCGGGCGTAAAACTGCCGAAACCGCGCATGTACGCACTGACGCCTCGTGAGATGCAGGAGCTGCGTCGTTACGTCGACAAAAACCTCGCGAGGGGGTTCATCCAACCTGCCCGATCCAAGATAGCAGCGCCAATACTGTTTCGGGAGAAGAAGGATGGCACGCTTCGCTTGTGTGTCGACTTCCGAGGCGTCAACGCGGTCTGCGTTGAACATCTGTATCCGCTGCCACTCATGAAAGATCTTCTGGCACACCTGTCGACGGGACGCATCTTCACGAAGCTAGACCTACGGGAGGCGTATTACCGGGTGCGGATCAGAGCTGGGGATGAATGGAAAACGGCGTTTAACTGTCCGCTGGGCAGTTTCCAGTTCCGTGTCATGCCGTTCGGACTCCAGGGGGCCCCAGCCGTTTTTATGCAGATGATAAACCAGGTGCTTCACAAGCACCTGTACCGCGGGGTGTTAGTGTACCTGGATGACATTCTGATATACACTAAGACTATGGAAGAGCACGTTGCCCTCGTGCGCCAGGTGCTTCGGAAGCTGCTGGCTGCCCGCCTCTATGTGAAGCTCACCAAGTGCGAGTTCCACAAGACGAGGCTGGATTATCTGGGGTATCGCGTGTCGGCGAGCGGCATAGAAATGGACCCTCGCAAAGTGGAAGCCGTCCTGCAATGGCAGGCGCCGCGGACGCGGCGACAGCTTCAGAGTTTCCTGGGGTTTGCGAACTTTTACCGCCAGTTCATTCCAGGTTTTGCAGCGACAGCCCTGCCGCTGACAGACCTGTTACGGACACGGAACTCCGGGGAGAAACCACGTCCAGGGTTGAAGCTGGCATGGACCACCTCGTGTCAACGGGCGTTCGAGACGTTGAAGGCCCTGTTTGCTAGGGAGCCGGTGTTGGTACATCCCGACCCCGACCGTCCGTATGTGGTCCAAGTCGACGCCAGTGATGTTGCGGTAGGGGCTGTGCTGTTGCAACGGAACACGGAGGGCGTGCTGCAACCCTGTGCCTACGCCTCCAAAAAACTGTCTTCGGCGGAACGCTCATGGGCAATTTGGGAGAAGGAGGCGTTCGCCGTGCGCGCGGCCCTGGAGACGTGGCGACATCTTCTGGAGGGGGCTGTCCATCCCTTCGAGGTTTGGACAGACCACAAGAACCTGGAGGTGCTGCAGTCCCCGAGGAAACTGGCGCCCAAGCACGTTAGATGGGCTCTCTTTTTTCGGCGCTTTAATTTCGTCCTGAAGTACGTACCGGGGGGGCGGAACTTTCTTGCTGATGCGCTCTCACGGCTGCCGCAATACGACACCAAACGAGAAGCGGTTATACAAGAACTCATCCCGCCTAGCGCATCCCCGAGCGCGACCCAGGCAGTCTGCAGCGTGGGGGACGATTTGTCCCGGGCCTTGGGCGAGGCCTTAGCAACAGACGCCTGGCTGAAGGAGCATCCCGGACTTCTGACTATGCGCGACGGCTTGGCCTGGCACGGGGATAAGCTGTACGTGCCTCAGGCACTACGCCCCGCCATTTTGCGCCGTTGTCACGACGCCAAGCAGGCCGGTCACTTCGGCTTCCTGAAAACGTTACACTTAGCACGCCGTCAATTTTGGTGGCCGTGCATGAAGGCGGACGTGGAACACCACGTCCGGGGATGCCACGTATGCGCCACAGCAAAACCCCGTGTCGGGAAGCCATTGGGTCTGCTACAGACGGTTTCAGACCCCGTACGACCATGGCAAGACATCGCCATGGACTTCATTGTCGGGTTGCCGGACAGCAGGGGATACTCGGTGATCTGGACTGTCATCGACCTTTTCTCCAGACAGGCGCACTTCGTTCCCTGCAAGGGGCTGCCGTCCGCCAAACGGTTGGCACGTGGACGGAGGGTACTTCAGTATTGAGCTTGACCAGGTGAATGGCCTTGCTGGAAAGGCATAACCTGTACACCCCGGTCAAATTCTTGGTCTGCCCCAAACCCTTAGGCTTCACGTTGACTTGCCAAACTTCTTTGAACACCGTTCCCGGGCAGAGGGCAGCTCCGTAGTGCTCGTCGTCGTCGTCCAGCTGCTGATCGGCCTGGTCCTCCTGCTCCAAGAACCCTCTCTTGCTTTGGCTCATGAGCTCACTGATGGCCTGGTACCACCCTTCTTGCTCGGCCTCGTTCTCAGCCACCATGGCAAAATACTCATCCTTGGTATACAGGGCAATGATGTGTTTATGCTTGGCATCTGCCCTCCGGCTGACAGTGAAGCACTGGTAGAGAGGAATCACCCTTTTGGGAGATGGGCAGCAAAGGGCCACATTGCCTCCAGCCGCCGCCGCCGCCCTTAAGCTACTCTTGAACTTCTTCTCGCTGTCATAGTATTCCAGGCGGGCCGGGCCCAGGTGACTCTCCGCCCGCAAGACAAAGTACCGCTTGTGCCCGTGCTTCTGCTTCCTCAGGTAGCCGCATTTCCTCACGTCGTCCCCCCAGGTGAGGCTGGCCGGGGGCGTCAGGGCAGAGGCCCGGGCAGAGGCGAGCGGAGGCCCACTCCGGCCCAGGGGGGTGGTAGGGGCTCCCGCTCGGCCCAGCGCGGCGGGGTCCCCGGGCAAGAGGGCGTCCTCTTCCTGGACGAGGCAGAGGGAGCTGCTGGGCGATTTCCTCAGCAGGAGCAGGAGATGGTGCGGGGGCTGAGCCGGGGGCGGGCAGGGAGCGCTCTCGGCCGGCTCCTGCTCCTCCTCAGTCGCCGCCAGCCTGGACGAGCCGCCGCCGCCGTCTCCCGTGGCCGTGGCTGCTGCTGCTGCGGCCGCCTCGCCTTTGCCTTCCAGCGCGGGGCAGCCGCCCTCCCCGGCGGGGCCAAGCATCCCGCTCGCCATCTTAGGGGCCGGGGCAGGGTCCGAAGCGCTACGCCGGGCGGGCGGGCGGGTGGGCGAGGGAGGGAAGCAGCCGCCCTCACGAGGGAAGGGTCTCCCAGGCCCGGCCGGACATGAGCGGCCGCGGGTCTCTCCTCGGCGCCGGCCCAGCTGGCGGCTCCCGGCCTACGAGGCGACGGCGGCTTCCACCTCACGGCCGCCGGTCGGACGCGCCGGGCTGCTCCGACTCTCCCGCTTCTCTCCTCACACCAGCAAGCAGGCTCGGCGGCACCACGGCGAAAACATCACGTGACCCACACCCCCTCCAAGCCGACACACCAGCCCGTGGACGGCCCTCACCACGGTCTTGGTCCCAACGCTCCAAGGAAGGGCTTTGCCACCCTCCCCCGCTTTGAGCCAGAGACCCTACCTCCCAACTGTCACCGGCTTCAGCCGAGGCTATAACCCCCTTGGTCTTCGGCCGCACTGCTGGCCCCTCCGGCTCGCCAGGATCAGGGGGAGTTGCAACTGCAGCCCCGACAGCCCCTTCCTCTTCGGCTGCCAGATCAAGCCCCGATGGATCCTCTGCCATGCCCAAAGCGTGGGTAACAGCAGTAGGTATCCTAGAAGAACGCTGACTTACTGTCACGTCGTCCTCTGCCAGGAAACAAAAGCACTTCGAAAAAGAAAAACAGACTTAACAGGTACAGAAAATGACACATGTATTGCCTAAAATCATAAATACTTTGTCAGTTTGTCTTATTCTGCTAGTGTAGAATATGATTTTCCATTTGTGCCTATTCTATTCTATTCTACATTTATGGGATCACACCCTTTGTTCCGGAATTCCAGTTAGAAAAAAAATTAGACAAGTTGAAATAGATGCAAACTAGGACAACAGGAATGAGTAAGGAACTAGAAAATAATGGTATGAAGAGAACTTGAGGAAACTGAATGTGTTTAGCCTTGAGAAAGCGGAAAAGAAATATAAATATTCTTCAAATAACTGAAGAGATATAGAGATCAAGATTTGTTTCCTATCAAGATAGGAAACAAATAGGTCACAGAATAATGAATTTAAATTGTAAGGTTAAATGTTAAAAATTTTCAAGCTGTAAGCACAGTTTGACAGTAGACTAATAATTCAGAGAAGTGAACTTTGAGACTTTTTTTATTTGAATTCTTCCACTAAGCAGGGAAATGGCCTCAATCAGAGGTCCTCAGCCTTTTGGCCACCAGGGACCGGTTGCATGGAGAGAGGTTTTTTTCACGGACCAGAGGGTGCATGGTTTTGTGTGCTGCCTGCACCCTGCAGATGTGGCTTCACTTGTTTGCATGGACTGGTTTCTGGCACGCTGCAGACCAGTGCCAGTCCACAGAGTGGGGGTTGAGGACCCCTGGCCTAAATGACCCCTTCCAACTCTTTGATATCTTTCAGAACATCAATTTTCTAGACTACACTCTAATGGGAGAAGCAAATGTTTCTTTCCCTTTCAAATAAATAAATAAATAAACAAACAAACAAACAAACAAACAAACAAACAAACCTTTATTGTCAAAGTACAACAGGTGTACATTGAGATTAACTGAGCCTCACCCCGTGCTCTCTCCCCCCAACACACAGTGACAACAAACCCTCCATCCTACCACACCATGTGAACCAACTACACCACACACCGGTCTCCCAAGTCAATTCTGCATAAGATTATGTCCCATTTAAAAGCCTAACAGCCCACGGATAAAAGCTATTTTTCAGCCTGTTGGTACGGCTGGCTATATTCCTGTATCTCCTACTGGATGGTAGTAAAGAGATACCGTCCAGGGTGTGAGTCATCCCTGAGAATCTTCCTCACTCTTCCAAGGCAACGAGCCCTGGCGATGTCATCCAGTGGTGTCAGGGAACAGCCCACAATGTCTTGTGCTGTGCTCACTACCCTCTGTAATACTTTCCAGTCCGCGGCTGTCAGACCAGCATACCAAGCCACAATACCATACGAGAGGACGCTCTCTATGGTAGACCGGTAAAAGAGGGTCATTAGCTGTTGTTCTACCCTGTTCTTCCGCAAGATCCTAAGAAAGTGAAGTCTCTGTTGGGCCTTTCTAGCCACCTGGGTTGTGTTAACTTTCCAGGTCAGATCTTCACAGAGGTAGACTCCCAGAAATTTAAAGGAGGAAACTCTCTTTACACAGTCCTCCCCGATGTAAAGTGGGGCAGGTTCCTCCTTTTTTCTCCGGAAGTCTAACACCGTCTCTTTCGTCTTGCCGATGTTTAGGTGCAAGTTGTTGTCATTCTTTAATAGAAAAGCCAGTAGTTACATCTTTATAGGAGAACTTGTGTGCTTCTTTATTTAAAAATCTAATATCCAGAGAAGCAAATACCTTTATTAGGCCAGCTGTCAAGTGTCAGGACAATTGGAAACCAGTTAGAGACAAATAATCACAGATAAAAATCTAACAATGTGGTTGTTAAGATTTGAAACCGACTTGATGGCCCATAATCAAATCAAATATCTAGAAGTCTTCATTAGGAAAGTTAATGGGAGAAGGGGAAGAGAAAAAAAACACCAGATAGATAAAAAAAGTTATCTTAAAACCATCTTTGTAGCAGTATATTAGATGATGTGATGGATGGATGGCTTTCAGACCTGCAAATAGGTCTTATCAGATATGGAATACTGTTGGGGCACAAAGAGTATTGTGTGAATAAAAAATAATATTGTAATTCACTTATTTTTAATAATAATTCTACCTGTTAGTCTGCATTATTTCCATTTTATTGAGATTCACTAATATAGAAGTCCAAAGTTATTTTTCTTTGTAAGTTTATATTATAAAGTGCAGTTTGAATGATAGGGCATGTATGATTTGTTATTGTTAGTTATATTTTCTTGGTTAGATTTTTGCTGCGGTTCTCTGCATATGAAGGTTTCTTTTACTTTCTGAGTGTTTCCTGTTAATCTTGTTTGATTTTCCCTTTTGATTTTATTTAAAGGCATAATTATAGAATGTTTACATACATAAATATGTGCTGCATTATTTTAGAAGCAGTGACTAGTAGTATGGCATTTCAACTATTGGATTTGTTGGCATTTGAATGATATGTATTTAAAGTATATGAAAGTGAATGGCCAATTTCAATTTTCATGGGAAGCCATTTGGAAACTAGATGAATCAATGACCTGGTCATGATATTTCAGCAGACTTAAATAATATAAAGGTAAAGGTTTTTTCCTTTTCAATTGTGTTTGAGTCTAGGGGGCGGTGCTCATCTCTGTTTCTTAATTGAGGGAGCCATTTCCATGGTTATGGGCCAGCATGGCTATATGCTGAGGAACATGAAATACCATTACCTTCTCACCAAAGTGGTACCTATTTATCTACGTGCCTTTGCTCACCCCATCACGTGGCACTCGGGCCTCAAACCTGGGCTGTCAGTTTTCCAGCTGATAAGCTTAGCATCTTTAACTACTGAACTGTCTCATATTGACATTTACTCAAGTCTCTAACTAGTGTGCAGAACTCTTAGGGATTTCTTAGCCTCATGTCATTCAGTCTCATGGGCACTTAAGGTTGACTATTCTGGAGGCTTTCATTCCCAGATAAATAAATCTTAAGCACCCATCTGTGTCTTGCTCATAAATACAGCTACATGAATATAAAATCAGAGTCTAGGTACTTATCAATGTGCATAGACTAACACCACTCCTCAATGGGGGTCACTGCATATCTGATTGGCAAAGCTGATATATGTCAACAATGGCCAATCTTGATGTGATAATTCTCTCTAGCGTAAAAAGTATGCTTGATGCCAAGTTATTCCATGTAGATAATCCCTTTTAAACAAGTGCTAATCCAGATCTCTTATGGACTCACACATCTATAAGTGCAATAGGTCTAAGAAGCATACTGCAATGTCAAAACAGGAGCCTGGAATTAATTTTGGCTAACCAAAAGCAACTGCTACTTGAAAAGTAAATGTTTGGCCAAGCCAAAAATGACTCATAGTTTTGTGGAATACTTTCTGCAATATTGAAACCATCATTTCATTTCTTTTCTTGTTATGCCAGTAGAGTTCAGCTTATTTGATCCAATTTGCACTGATTTAATTTGCCTTCTTGACAAAATCCTGAATTGTTGCAGAATATAAAATCAATTTATTTAATGCGTGATTCAAAGTAGATTGTAATAATTTATACTTAAATGATATTTAATCCAGAAAATAAAATTCAGTTCTGAAGACATAAAATCAGGGCACAAAAGTGGCAATATGTAGATGAAATAACAGCATCACTCTAATTTAAAAGATAATGAATATTCTCATTAATTGTTTTTCTGATGAGTGCTGAAATTTCAGAAGTAAATAATGAACTCTGCTGTATCAGATCAATAGATCTTGTTTTCTCTAAAGATCAATCATTTATTCGATAGTCAAAGACCAAAAAAATAGCTTCTCAATGTTTGAACTTCAGGACCAACCTAGAAAATAAGGAAAACAGTCAAAACACAACTGTTATGGATCCAGAATTAAATATGGTTAAAGCCCAATATTTTCAAAAAGATTGCCATGGCAAGGCTGACTTCATATGCAGAGCTTGCTAGAAAAAGTGAAGGCAAAATGGACAAGTTTCATAATAGTAAGTACAAGATGAGATCAAGTCTTATGGGATGCACCCAGAGAGGAGTTTTGTGACCTTGGTGATTTCTATAGATTGATCTTACAATAGATAATCTATGATTGCTAACTGGGATTAGTCTGAGAATTTGCTGACAAATGGAATAATGAGCTTGAGGTGCCAAGCTCAAGCATAAAGGGCAGGATAGCAGCAGGTGAGTCACAGATTCAGGTTCAGTGTCTGAACAAATGCAGTGCTCCACACAGATCATTTACAGTAGTTACCCATCTCTACATCTTTTCAAGCTCTGTAATGTGGTTTATGTTATTGTTTTAGACATTGTAAGCTGCACATAAATGAGCAGGCTTGTTGTTCAGTCGCTAAGTTGTGTCCAACATTTTGCAAGGCGATGACTCTGCTTTTTAATATCCTAATATGCCAGTTTTTTTTCCCTAGGAGCCAGTGACTTTTAATTTCATGGCTGCAGTCACTGACTGCAGTGATTCTGAAGCCCAAGAAAATAAAATCTGTCCCTGCTTCCATTTCTTCCCTTTCTGTTTTTCAGGAAGTGATGGAACCAGATGCCATGATCTTAATTTTTTTAATGTTGAGTTTCAAGCTAACTTTTGCACCCTCCTCTTTCACCCTCATTAAGAGGCTCTTTAGTTCTTCTTTATTTTCTCCCATTGAAGTGATATCATCTACGTATCTGAAGTTGTTGACATTTCTCCCCGCAATCTTAATTCATACAGCCTGGCATTTCACACAAGGTATTCTATATATAAGTTAACAAGCAGGGTGACAATATACAGTCTTGTTGTTCTCCTTTCCCTGGTTTGAACCAATCAGTTATTTCATGTCTGGTTCTGTTACTTCTTGGCATGCATATAGGTTTTTCTGGAGACAGGTAAGGTTGACTGGTGCTCCCATCTCTTTTAGAACTTGCCAGTTTGTTGTGATTCACACAATCAAAGAAATAGATATTTTCTAGAACTTCTTTGCTTTCCCTGTAATACACCAAATGTTGACAATCTGTAATTCCTCTGCTTCATTGAAACTCAGCTTGCGCTTCTGGTTCACATACTGCTGAAGCCTAGCTTGTAGGAGCTGGAGGATAAGCTTGCTAGCATGTGAAAAGAACATAATTGTATGGTAGTTTGAACACTCTTTGGTATTGCCCTTCATTGGGAATATAAACTGACCTTTTCCCACTGTTGAGTTTTCCAAATTTGCTGGTATACTGAGTGCAGCATTTTAACAGCATCATCTTTTAGGATTTTAAATAGCCCAGTTGGAATACCATCACATCTGCTAGCTTTGTTGCTGGTAATGCTTTCTGAGGCCCACTTTGCACTCCGGAACTTCTGGCTTGAGATCAGCAATCACACAATCATTGTTATCAGGGACATTTAAGATTTTTCTTTATGATTTTTTGTGGGTATTCTTGTCATTTCTTCTTCATCGCTTCTGTTTCTGTTAGGGCCCTACTATTTTTGTTCTTTATCATGCCCATCTTTGAAGAAGATATTCCCTTGATATCTCTAATTTTCTTGAAAAGCTCCTTATTCTTTACCATTCTATTGTTTTTCTTTATTTCTTTTCATTGTTCAATTGATTAGGGAGGAGACAAATAATTATAAATAAAATCCTGTTAGGAAAAAAAAGAGTGAATAAATTGGATATAGTGTTCTAAATCTGTTAATATAGATTATATAAGAACATTATAAAACTGACATTTTTCAATTTAGTAATTCCATAGCATGGAATTTTTTGACTGTTTCCACACATAATTTCCACTGATCTATTCATCAGAATTCCCTCTGTCATTTAAGCAAAATTATTGTACTAAATAAAAAAATGGAATCCCAAAATGTATTATATTTATTTATGTCCAAGTCAGTTTTCTATTTCATTTCTTGTTCATATACTCTGGAGATAACTCTATTGATTTCTTCACAGGCTACTTCTTCTTTCCAAATCTTGAGTAACCTGTTAGCATTTGCAAACCTGTTCATTTACTCCTCTTCAAGTGTCAAATAATTTATAAATAACATGAATACTCCTGAACTGTGTACAGATTTTGGAGAACTCCCAATTCTTTTATTCCTTACATTGTGAAAACTGTTGGCTTATCAGTATCTTAATTTCCTTTAGGTTAAAATTAAGAAGGGATTAATTGTGCCATATTTTATATATTCATCCTTTGTGCAACTAATGTTCAGAAAATTTATAAATGGAAACAAAGATACAGAGCATTGACTTTTGACACTGGACTATTCTTCAACTATTAACCTGCTTCCTCTAGTTGAATAGGTTGACATAATAGACCTTTTTTCTGTCAGGCACTTTACTGTAACAATTTTCTGTGTTAATGGTATCTCAAGAGTTAGTGGATATACAGGTAGTCCTCAACCTCTGACCAATATTGAGTTCAAAATTTCTGTTACTAAGCAATACATTTGTTATATTTTCCCATTTTATGACCTTTCTTGCCATAGTTGCTAAGTGAATCACTGCAGTTATTAAGTTAGTAACATGGTTGTTAAGTGAATCTGGCTTCCCCATTGATTTTGCTTATCAGAAGGTCGTAAAAAGGGATCACATGATTCCGGGATACTGCAACAATCATAAGTGTGAAAAACAGTCCTAAGTCACTTTTTTCAATGCTGTTGTTAACTTTGAATGGTCACTAATTGAATTGTTGTAAGTTGAGGACTACCTGTATAAATTTTCAGTTTATAGATTTTCACATTAATCTTATGATAAAATGTAGCTTAAAAAAAAGATGAAGAATTTCCCTCCTGCTGAGAGTGACTAGCCCAAAGTCACTCAACCAGCTTTCATGCCAAGGGAGGACTAGTTCTCATGGTTTTCTGATTTCTAGCGTTGTGCCTTAATCTCTAGACCAAACTGGGTTATACTACTACTACTGCTACTGCTACTACTATACTACACATTGAAAAAAATCACCATCAAACAATTACAAAAGGCAGCTTTACTTACTTTTTGTGATACCTTTAACAGCATCTGCCCATCCTAGGTCCTTGGGAAGGACTTCACAGATGGATAAAAATGCCAAATCCATTCTGGCTGACTGTTAATAATGCTATTATTTACTGACTCAAAACCCTGAACTGGCTGTCTTGGAAGAATTTGATTATTTTTTATATACCTTATTCTGATGCAAGCCATTTTATAAACTTGCTCTGAAGTCCTGACATTTTGAAGCCATTATTGCCCATTCTCTGCATGATCTTTGATGATCCTAAGAAAGCAGTTTCCTTTTGTTAGTGTTAAAAGTAGTTAAGAGTTTATTCATTAAAAATAAAGCTAGGAAAATGTAACTGAGAAACCAGTTAATTGTTCATATTACTATGAAAAATAAAACAATCCAAATTATCCTACATATGCAACAAAACTTTCAAGACAGAGTAATGGAACTTTTATTTCAATACACTAGAAATGTTTTAAGTTCTGAAATTAAGCTTAGGAAAAATGGCAGATATAATTAGTTGGAAGAGATCAGACTTGAATTCAACCAGCAGCTCAGTGCAGGAATTGATTACAGCGCCTCAGATGAGTTCTTCTGCTTGAACATGTCCAATGCTGGGGGCCCATTACCTCTTTAACCGATTCCATTGGGGAGCACTGATGATGTTACCTAGCTTGGTAATGAAACATCTGCAGGAAAACAGCCATGCTCAGAGAGTACCAAGGACCCCTCATCTCAACCCTAAGCTACAAATATTCTCCTATATTGGTACTGATTCTACTGTTAAACTGCTCTATTTCCCCCCCCCCCCCGCTATATGCAGTTATTTTACAAAAGTAAACATACCCAGCTACTTCAATCTGTCTACATACGATACCTTTTTAACTTTTATATTAATACAATGGCAGGTGTTTTAAGCAAGGAAGGCCATCCCCTTATTTGGCTAGCAGGCCTATATTTATGTTGTTTTATGTATATGATGCTATTGTACTGTTGCAACCCAGGCAGGGCTTAAAAGGGGCACGAAAGTGCTTGCCCATTTCAGTAAGGAAAATCCATTACATATTAACTATGAGAAAGTTTTATTTTTTTGTTGTTCCTATCCTGTGGTGGTGTTCCAAAGATTTATTATTTCATTTTAAATTTTAAACTTCCTTGCCTTCAGTGTTTCTTCAAATTGTAAGTCATTCACAGCTGCTTTTGTGAATTGGGTGGCCATATAAATCTATGAAACAAAGGAAAAAATATTGATAAATTCATGCTGGCTTCTTATATTTGCTACATGGTTTTCAATGTGCTTAAGATCACTCTCTTTAGATACAGAAAAAGCAGAGATAATGTAACATTTGAGTAAGCCAGCTAGCAGATATTGGAAAAACAGCAGAGATAGCAGTAAGATACAATTGAAGCAAACACAGGAGCCTTAGGGGAAAAAACCCAAGGAAATTAAATATATTTAAGCATACAGAGAACAGACTGCCATTTATCTGTCCACTCTATAGTAGCTTGCCATTATAATACTTCCACATCCATCGCCACTATCCTCTGAGCATCTTATAAGAGCCGTAGTGGCACAGTAGTTAGAATGCTGGCTAATTCTTCCAACTGCCAGCAGTTTGATTCTCATTGGTTGACTCAAGCCTTCCATCCTGCCAAGGTCAGTAAAATGAGGACCCAGATGGTTGGAGGCAATATGCTGACATTTGTAAAACTGTTTAGAGAGGTAGAAGCAGTAAAAAAAGTCTAAGTGCAATATATTTCTATCTTTAAAATAACCAATTCAAGATCTCCCTTTAGAATGAGTACATCACCTTTTGCCATCAGTCAGTATTTTAAAAATGAAACAATTTATACATCTATGGATACATTTACAAAAGAACTGTAGCACTGTTGCCCTGCATGCTACTTCTCTTGTAATCTTTTACATTAATAGGCAAAATTATACTGTAATGATTTCTGGACTATATTTTCAACCAGGGACTATTCATGCTGATAATTCCCAACTGTGAATGATAAAATGCAATATCATAATGGATGCTGGATTAAGGTTTGTAAGAAACTGGCAGCTCTTTATGAATATGAAACTCTCTTAATTATATCTTTTTGGGCTCTAAACCTCTACAAAATTATGGAAAATGTTGATACTTAAAACTTAATGTTTAAAAACTTCATCAATGCAAATTGTTTAATTGAAGCACTGAATATGAGCCTGTTTTAAGTAAGAAAATTTCCCTTCAAGGCATTCCTACCAAACAGACATTAACCTACCAGTTTCATTAGTTTTTCTTCTAGTTAATTACCATAGACTTACACTGCCAGGTCTACTACCCTCTAGCTAACTAGTGCTACTTCCAATATTCCTACTGGTCAGGATGGTTGGGTGAGTATCTGGAGAGCCACATTTTCCATCAAATCTCTCCAAATAATTTAGAACATTTACAAATGAACTCATCTAGTAAGGTTGCTGGACTGCCCCATGGAAGATATCCCAGAAGGCTGCTGTCATCTCTTGATATTTAAAAAATTAGCTGTATGCTAGAAAGAATTAACTTTCAAACACCACTTTAAAAAAAGCCTAGGCAGTTATAGGCATCTTTTTCATTACAGACAGGCACATGAGGTAACAAAGCAGCTGTAGATGGATGTTTTATTAAAAGTAATATGTGTACTTTTGTTGTTGGCCATACTAACCAATTTGCTCCAGGTATTAAAGCAAATACTTTGTATCTCCCTCGGCACCCAAAGTAGTAAAAGAGGAAGAAAAAAACAAGACTAAAGCAAAGGCATAAATCAACCGAGAATTTACTTACTATAGATTGGTATTAATTTTGCAAATTTTGTGTAGAAATACTCTTCCCTGAAACTAGAGATAAGCATATGGGATGGAACTTTTCGGAAGTGCTTGATTTTGGCCTAATTTCATTGCTATTCAAATTATTAAAAATACACAGTTTTAAATGAATACTCACTTTCAGGTTCATATCAGATTCTAAGATTAATCACTCACTGCTGCTCTCAAATCTTATTCATAGAACACTGGGTTCAATGGTGCCAAGTAATTTTGGGAAGGACAAAGGGCTTCATGTAGCTTATAAGTGGTACACCATGTTGACTTGCTTCATATTCTCTTTTTTTGTTCATGAAATTTTGTTTTAATGTTATTCTGCAATAATTGTAGTGCAACATTCTAGGAAGAATTTAAATCTTCTATCCATTTTTGAAGTCCCAATGGTAAAGTACAGGAAACAACCAAGTAAGCTTTCATGGTGAACTTTCTTTCCAATATCATCAGTTTGGGACTTTTATCTTATCATACATATGCATGCATACACAGACACATCTCCCTTCTGTCTGAGGCCAATGGAAGTTCCAATATATCTAGAGCACATATTGGTAAACACCGATACTTCATATGGATTTGAACACTAAATCCGTTGTGTCAAAGATAGAATTCCTAACATATCTTATCTGTAACTGCACAAACAGGAACTAAGAAAGATTTCTCCTGGATCGAAAGATAATGTGTCAAAATTAAGACTTTTATTTTCACTTGTTCCACCATTTTGTTGCTGTATTCTCCAGACATACTCAACTGTAGTTTTGTGTCAGATCTCATGTGACACTAATAAGAAATGCAGAAAAAGTTGACAAAAATAAAACAGTGGAATGGCAGGAGAACGGCAAGCCACACTGGACAGAAACATGTTTCCTCAATGTGTATGAGAAAAATCTTTGGACATACTGTATGTTTTAAAAAGTTTGATTTAAACTATATTGTTACTATTGGGATTTTTCTATAATCTGTCAATTACATCTGAATTGTCTGAGAACAGGAATTCAAACAAAATGGCAGAACTATTACTTAAGTATAAAAATAATTTCAGCATTTTAAAGCCAATTTTATCATCCTCTTAGAATACCAATGAGATTTGAGCAATAATCTTATTGGTAGTGGACTTCAGTATGTGAGAAATAATAAAATGGCTTCATTTTCCCAAATTTTGAATTAAATGTTGAGTAATGTATTTAATGCTATACTACAGTATCAGATTTAGAATTTCACATTAAATCGTAACAACAATTTCTTCTACTCATCAACTGTGTCCTTAAAATATATATATATTTTATTCCTTTTCAGGTCATAAAAAATCCTACACATATAAACCAGTACCATTTTAACAAGAAAAATTGCATTCTATAAACCAGGGTGAAAGACTTCTAATAAAAAGACAGCTTCAACATTTTTAACATTCGTAATAATGTGATACCAGATTTTTACCATTTAGCATGAGTCTTAATTTTACTTTCAATGTATGTCCCAAAAGTATTTTTTCAAAAGGCAACTGTACTTTGTTCTGAAGATGTTTTGCTTCTTCTGTTCTTTAATGAAAAGCGAAACATCTTCAAGGGAAAACGAAGTACTGTTGCCTTTTGAAAAAGCACCTTTGGGACAACCATAACCTGAATGACTGAGAATCTTCACAGACACTTTCAGTGAATAATACATAATTTTTAAATAATTTCTTGCTGTCTTAGAAGGGGCACAATGAAAATACTTAAAAGTATTCTTCCCAATAAAAACTGCTACTGAAAAATGGGATTAAAAATAAGAAAAGGCCACTTGTGGTTTCAACAATACTGTGCTATCATCTTAAAATAAAAGCAATTGATACAAAGAATTCCAACTACAAACCCAAACACCAAAACCAGTCAAGTAATTTTAAATATTTTGATGCTGCAATACAACATAAGACTTTTGGGGATAAGGAAAAGAGGGGAAAAAAAGATGGGTGAATTTTGCCCCTTGAATCTTTTTTAACAGACATCTCCCATTTCTCAGTTATTTCCTTGAAGTTCGCATCTAGTTTAGCAGTGCCAAAATTAACCTTGCATTTTGGTCAATTAGTTTACATGAATTCTTTTTTGAAATCAGAAAAGTTTTATTTTTCAAATAATTGTCATTTTGAATAATTCCCAAATCTTCCCCAGAATGGGTTATCTCTTTTAAGGCACTATGATTTTGGAAAAAGATCCTCTACTGAAGCTACTGCTTAGTATGTTGATTCCCTGATGTTAATATTACGTGAAGACTCCACAAAAATTAATATAATTTTCTTCCAGGTTTTTCAAGACAGAGGTTATAGTTGCATAAATAGATGGCAATGTTTTCTCTTGTTGAATATTGTCAGACATAAGCTCCCAATGCTGCATGAAATTCAGTGAGACACTGCACCAGCTGCTGGAATTTAGGTCTCTCCTCAGGATCTAGTGCCCAACAACAAGCCATCACAGCAAATCTAAAAAAAAAAAAGGAAGCAAGCAGAAGTCGTTCAATCTTGTAATACTTACTGTAGCACAATTTATACATTTGTACAATATACACAATTTAAAAGTTACTTTTGTATACATTTTAATATAAAGCACTTTTGAGATTTTATTTTTTTCTTCCAACTCAGTAGATTATGGTCTTAGTTATTATGGCCTTGACTATGAAAAATTGTAAAAATAAGCTCTCAAGTTCCTTTGTTTGCCCACTCCTATAGAAAAAGAAATGCTGGCTCTATCTAAACAGTTTTAAGTTAGTTCTCACTGATTTACCAAGTGTAAGTCACCACCAACTGCAACCATGTACTTACAATTCATCGGGGCAGTTGATTGGTTGAGCTATTCTGTATCCATCCTTTAGATAGGCAGCCATCTCAAAGGGATCAATATCTACATATGGAGTTTGTCCTAATGTCATTAATTCCCATAAGGTCACCCCGAAAGACCACTAGAAAACATTAGAACAGATGATTAGAATTTAAATATATTGTTTCACATTTAGGAATTCAGAGCAAATGTTTCTAAATATTTAATATAACATTTAAATATGGGTGAGTTGCAGTGTAACCTAACAGACATGGTAACAAAATTGTTTAGTTACTCTTTTAAGTGTTTCACTTTGTATTCAAGCATAATAGAAACACACAAGCAGGATAACACAACCTGAATACACAAACATATATTTAAAAAAAGAGTTATTTTATATTTAGGATCATATCATCATTATGCTGTACAAGAATTTACAGTTTCAAAATAATCTAAACATTTCCTGCAATCTTAATATAAAAATATGAGCAGCTGATTATTTGATTAATTCCCATTTTGCATCTTTTGCTTCAGACAAGAAGGCTGGAGTGGTTATTTACTTAAGAAAAGACTTTTCAGCAAGATTGATTGAATCGGATAAACAAGGGAGATATGTTAGTATTGAATTAACACTACAAGGAAAGAAAGTTCTTCTTATTGGATTATATGCTCCAAATCAACAACAGCAAATTTTTTTTAAATTTTTACATCAGAGACTAATTGAACTGGATTACAAATCTGTTATTATGATGGGGGACTGGAATGGGGTTTTGGTGCCATCTGAAGATAAGAAGGGATCTTCTAAAAACTTTTTTAATTCAAAATTGCCTAAAGCTTTTTTTGATTTGAAGGAAGATCTGGAATTAAGAGATGTATGGCGGGAAAGGAATATGAGAGACAGAGATTTTACTTTTTTTTCAGATAGACATAAATCTTTCTCCAGGATTGACTTCATTTTGATTACTACTGATCTTTCCTCTTCGGTTAAGAACGTTAAGATTTTTCCTAGGACAATGTCTGATCATAGTCCTGTTTGGTTGGAGTTCTTTGCTGAAGACGCTAGTAGGAGATCCTGGAGGCTGAATGAGAATTTATTTATAAATGACTTGTTTTTGCAGAAATGTAGAGAACATATGAAAGAATTTTTTGTTACAAATATGCATAAAGGTACCTCGATGGAAATGGTTTGGGATGCTAGTAAAGCCTAAAAACGTTTAGATATTGAGGAAGAGATTAAGACTAAGGAGAAAAAGCTCATTTTGAATCCATTGGATACCGTATATACTTGAGTATAAGCCGACTCGATTATAAGCCGAGACCCCTAATTTTACCCCAAAAAACTGGAAAAAGTTGGTGACTCGAGTATAAGCCGAGGCTGGGAAATGCAGCAGCTCACGGTAAATTTCAAAAATAAAAATACAGGTAGATAACAATAAAATTGCTTTAATTGAGGCATGTGGAAAAGAGGGTCAACAAAAACAATATATTATCAGTATATTCAACAAAAACAATATATTATCAGTATATTCAACAAAAACAATATATTATCAGTATATTCAACAAAAACAATATATTATCAGTATATTCAACAAAAACAATATATAATATTAAAGTATTAACAATAACTTTAAATGTACAAAAACCTTAACTCAATAAGCAACCAAGCTAAAACACAAGCATCAAAATCCTTCAAAACTGGATTCCTCCTCCTCATCTGTATCTGCAAACAGAGCTTCAGCTGTAGCTGGTGTGAGGTTATCATCATATACATTGTCACAGAGTTCGCTGTCATCACTATCACAGTTGTCCTCCTCATGCAAAGCAGTGTCTTCACTGCCATCCATAGCATTACTTATGCCACATTTCCTGAAGGCGTGCTTCACCATGTCCTCTGGAATCTCTTCCCATGCATCACAAACCCACTTTGCTATCAGTTCTATGTCAGGCTTCATCATATTTCCACCTTTTGTTAGTCGGGCTTGACCAGATGACATCCATTCGCACCACATCTTTCGCACACGGTCTTTGAAAGGTTTATTTAAACACACATCTAAGGGCTGTAATACAGATGTAAGCCCACCTGGAATAACGGCTAAAGTAACTTGAGAAGACTTTGCCAATGTTTTTATGTCATCAGATGTGTGGGCTCTGAACATATCCCAAACTAGCAATGATGGTTTTTTCTTTAAGGCTGCTCCTGGTCGTCCATTCCAAACTTCTTCCAGCCACTTTTTTGTTCCATCTTCATCCATCCAGCCTTTAACATGTGGGCGCACTGTAATTCGTGGTGGGAATTTGACCTTTTTAGGCAAGGTCTTTCTTTTAAAAATAATGACAGGCCGCAGCTTAGTTCCATTAGCCAAACATGACAGAACAACTGTAAAATGGTTTTTCTCATTACCTGTGGTTCTGAGTAAAACAGTTTTGTCTCCCAAACTTGCCACGGTTCTGTTGCTTGGAAGATCAAAGGTCATAGGTGTTTCATCCATATTCCCAATATCTCCCAGGTCATAGTTATGGATCTTTCTTTGTTTTATGATGAATGAATGGAATGACATCACTTTTTCATCAAGGTCTTTTGGCAACTTCTGTGAAATCTTTGTTCTTTGCCGCAAACATAGGCCATACCTATTCATGAAGCCAGTACACCATCCTGCTGACGCAACAAAATTTTCAATGCCTGGTACTTTTAATTTGTCATCTTTAGCCATTTGAAGGGCACGTAAGCGAATTCCCATGCGTGTTACGCAGTAACCATTTTGACGACACTCCATAACCCATTCATGCAATTCAGTCTCTAGAGCCACATATGGAGTTGTTAAACCACGTCGAGCTTTTTTTGCCTTTGGAATCTTTTCCAACTCAGCTTTCATTTTCCGCCACTCCCTCACTTGTTTTTCATCAACACCAAATTCCCTACTTGCAATACTGTTATTGCTTTTTTCTGCTCTTAACACAACCTTTAGTTTGAAAGCAGCTTCGTATGACCTGCGTCTTTGTTTTGGTGCAGGAGTACTAGAAGTACTGGGCTGCATTTCTAACAGGAATGGGGAGGTCTGCTAGGGAGGCGGCAGTCAAGCGTTGTTTCCCTCCTCGTGGGTGTGTGTGTGTGGGGGGGAGGGGGCAGTCAAGCGTTGTTTCCCTCCTCAGTCAAGCTTGTTTCCCTCCTCGTGCGTGCGTGTGTGTGTGTGGGAGAGGGGCTTGTTTCCCTCCTCAGTCAAGCTTGTTTCCCTCCTCGTGCTTGCGTGTGTGTGTGTGTGGGGGGGGCTTGTTTCCCTCCTCAGTCAAGCTTGTTTCCCTCGTGCGTGCGTGCGTGTGTGTGTGTGTGTGTGTGTGTGTCAAGCGTTGTGTTGTTTCCACATGGGCCCCGGCGACTCCGCTCCCTCCCCTCACCTCCGGGCCGGGCTTCTCGCCGGCGGGCTGGCTGGCTGGTGCTGGTCCCCGGGCGAGGCAGCGGGCGAGCGGCAGCGGCATTTTCGGGGCGGCACGGGTGAGCGATGGGGGGGGGAAAGCACGGGTGAGCGATGGGGGGGGAAAAAGCGGCAGCGGCATTTTCGGGGGCAGCGGGTGAGCGACTCTGCTCCCTCCCCTCACCTCCGGGCCGGGCTTCTCGCCGGCGGGCTGGCTGGCTGGTGCTGGTCCCCGGGCGAGGCAGTGAGTGAGCGGGCGGCGGCAGCGGCATTTTCGGGGCGGCACGGGTGAGCGATGGGGGGGGGAAAGCACGGGTGAGCGATGGGGGGGGGAAAGCGGCAGCGGCATTTTCGGGGGCAGCGGGTGAGCGACTCCGCTCCCTCCCCTCACCTCCGGGCCGGGCTTCTCGCCGGCGGGCTGGCTGGCTGGTGCTGGTCCCTGGGCGAGGCAGTGAGCGAGCGGGCGGCGGCAGCGGCATTTTCGGGGCGGCACGGGTGAGCGATGGGGGGGGAAAGCACGGGTGAGCGATGGGGGGGGAAAGCGGCAGCGGCGGCATTTTCGGGGGCAGCGGGTGAGCGACTCCGCTCCCTCCCCTCACCTCCGGACCGGGCTTCTTGCCGGCGGGCTGGCTGGCTGGTGCTGGTCCCTGGGCGAGGCAGCGGCGGCATTTTCGGGGCGGCACGGGTGAGCGATGGGGGGGGGGAAAGCACGGGTGAGCGATGGGGGGGAAAGCACGGGTGAGCGATGGGGGGGAAAGCACGGGTGAGCGATGGGGGGGAAAGCACGGGTGAGCGATGGGGGGAAAGCACGGGTGAGCGATGGGGGGGGAAAGCACGGGTGAGCGATGGGGGGGGAAAGCACGGGTGAGCGATGGGGGGGAAAGCACGGGTGAGCGATGGGGGGGGAAAAGCGGCAGCGGCATTTTCGGGGGCAGCGGGTGAGCGACTCCGCTCCCTCCCCTCACCTCCGGGCCGGGCTTCTCGCCGGCGGGCTGGCTGGCTGGTGCTGGTCCCCGGGCGAGGCAGCGAGTGAGCGGGCGGCGGCAGCGGCATTTTCGGGGCGGCACGGGTGAGCGATGGGGGGGAAAGCACGGGTGAGCGATGGGGGGGAAAGCACGGGTGAGCGATGGGGGGGGAAAGCAGCAGCGGCGGCATTTTCGGGGGCAGCGGGTGAGCGACTCCGCTCCCTCCCCTCACCTCCGGGCCGGGCTTCTCGTCGGCGGGCTGGCTGGCTGGTGCTGGTCCCCGGGCGAGGCAGCGAGTGAGCGGGCGGCGGCAGCGGCATTTTCGGGGCGGCACGGGTGAGCGATGGGGGGGAAAGCACGGGTGAGCGATGGGGGGGAAAGCACGGGTGAGCGATGGGGGGGGAAGCGGCAGCGGCGGCATTTTCGGGGGCAGCGGGTGAGCGACTCCGCTCCCTCCCCTCACCTCCGGGCCGGGCTTCTCGCCGGCGGGCTGGCTGGCTGGTGCTGGTCCCCGGGCGAGGCAGCGAGCGAGCGGGCGGCGGCAGCGGCATTTTCGGGGCGGCACGGGTGAGCGATGGGGGGGGAAAGCACGGGTGAGCGATGGGGGGGGAAAGCGGCAGCGGCGGCATTTTCGGGGGCAGCGGGTGAGCGACTCCGCTTCCTCCCCTCACCTCCGGGCCGGGCTTCTCGCCGGCGGGCTGGCTGGCTGGTGCTGGTCCCCGGGCGAGGCAGCGGCGGCATTTTCGGGGCGGCACGGGTGAGCGATGGGGGGGGAAAGCACGGGTGAGCCATGGGCGGGGGAAAGCACGGGTGAGCGATGGGGGGGAAAGCACGGGTGAGCGATGGGGGGAAAGCACGGGTGAGCGATGGGGGGGGAAAGCACGGGTGAGCGATGGGGGGGAAAGCACGGGTGAGCGATGGGGGGGAAAGCACGGGTGAGCGATGGGGGGGGAAAAGCGGCAGCGGCATTTTCGGGGGCAGCGGGTGAGCGACTCCGCTCCCTCCCCTCACCTCCGGGCCGGGCTTCTCGCCGGCGGGCTGGCTGGCTGGTGCTGGTCCCCGGGCGAGGCAGCGAGTGAGCGGGCGGCGGCAGCGGCATTTTCGGGGCGGCACGGGTGAGCGATGGGGGGGAAAGCACGGGTGAGCGATGGGGGGGAAAGCACGGGTGAGCGATGGGGGGGAAAGCGGCAGCGGCGGCATTTTCGGGGGCAGCGGGTGAGCGACTCCGCTCCCTCCCCTCACCTCCGGGCCGGGCTTCTCGTCGGCGGGCTGGCTGGCTGGTGCTGGTCCCCGGGCGAGGCAGCGAGTGAGCGGGCGGCGGCAGCGGCATTTTCGGGGCGGCACGGGTGAGCGATGGGGGGGAAAGCACGGGTGAGCGATGGGGGGGAAAGCACGGGTGAGCGATGGGGGGGAAGCGGCAGCGGCGGCATTTTCGGGGGCAGCGGGTGAGCGACTCCGCTCCCTCCCCTCACCTCCGGGCCGGGCTTCTCGCCGGCGGGCTGGCTGGCTGGTGCTGGTCCCCGGGCGAGGCAGCGAGCGAGCGGGCGAGCGGCGGCGGTATGTTCGGGGCGGCACGGGTGAGCGATGGGGGGGGAAAGCGGCAGCGGCATTTTCGGGGGCAGCAGGTGAGCGATGGGGGGGAAAGCGGCAGTGGCATTTTCGGGGGCAGCGGGTGAGCGATGGGGGGGGAAAGCGGCAGCGGCATTTTCGGGAGCAGCAGGTGAGCGATGGGGGGGGGAAAAGCGGCAGCGGCATTTTCGGGGGCGGCGGGTGAGCGATGGGGGGGAAAGCGGCAGCGGCATTTTCGGGGCAGCGGGTGAGCGATGGGGGGGGAAAAGCGGCAGCGGCATTTTCGGGGGCAGCGGGTGAGCGATGGGGGGGGGGAAAAGCGGCAGCGGCGGTTGTTGGGGGCGCAGCATGCGAGGCAGCTTCTCTCAGCAGCCTGTTCCGAACGAAGGGACAGTTCTTTTTTTTTTTGTTGACTGGAGTATAAGCCGAAGTGGAGTTTTTCAGCCCAAAAAGTGGGCTGAAAAATTCGGCTTATACTCAAGTATATACGGTAATAATTTAAAGATCTCAATACATTTATTGAAAGAACAATTTAATATGCTATTGGCTGATCAAGTAGCAACTAATTTGCATTATGCTAAACACAATACTTTTTGTAACGCCAATAAGCCTGGTAGATGGTTGGCTTATCAATTAAGGAAAAAACAGAAATCACGTACTATAGACAAAATAGAATATAAAGGAAAAGAAGTCTACCAACAAAATTTGATTAAGAGGAGTTCTTTAGATTTTTACTCGAAATTATATTCTAAAGAAAATATACAAGCTTTAGATATAGACAAGTATTTACAGGGAGCTCAGTTTCCAAGACTTTCACAAGAACAACAACTTGAGATGAACTGCCCAATTACATCAGAAGAAATTTCTTTAGTTATTAAACAGTTGAAATTGGGCAAGGCTCCGGGAACAGATGGATTAACAGCAATTTACTATAAAAAGTTGTTGCCTGAAATGATTGAACCCTTAAAGATTTTGTTTAATGAAATTCAGACTGGAGGTGTAGTTCCTCCATCATGGAGGACAGCTTTTGTATCGTTGATTCCAAAGGAGGATCAAGACCTTACTCAACCTAAAAATTATAGACCTATATCGCTTTTAAATACAGATTATAAGATTTTTGCTAAAGTATTGGCTAATAGATTAATGCAAGTTTTGAAACAAATGATTCATAGTGATCAATCGGGATTTATATCTGGGAGGTATATGAAATATAATGTAAGACAAATTGTTAACTTGCTTGAATATTTGGATAAGAACAACCAAGTCCCTGCAGCATTGATATTCTTGGATGCAGAGAAAGCTTTTGACCAATTGAATTGGCAATTTTTATTAAGAGTTGTTGAGGAGATGAATTTTGGAGAAGGTTTTCTACATGCTATTAAAGCTATATATCAACAAAAACGGCACAAATTATAGTTAATGGGGGATTAACAGAGATTTTCAAAATTGAAAAAGGTACAAGACAGGGTTGCCCCCTATCACCATTATTGTTTGTTTTAACACTAGAGATTTTATTAATTAAAATTCGAGAGTCCTCTATGATAAAGGGAATTAAAATAAAACAGAATGATTATAGACTGAGAGCTTTTGCTGATGACTTGGTTGTGACAGTATCCCAACCGTTACAGTCGGTTATAGACTTGATGGAAATTATAACTCAGTATGATAAGGTTAAGGGACGCGGTGGCTCAGTGGGTTAGGACGCTGAGCTTGTCGATCAGAAGGTCGGCAGTTTGGCGGGTCGAATCCCGAGTGCCGCGTAGCAGAGTGAGCGCCTGTTACTCGTCCCAGCTTCTGCCAACCTAGCAGTTCGAAAGCACGTAAAAATGCAAGTAGAAAAATAGGGACTACTACGGTGGGAAGGTAACAGCGTTCCGTGCGCCTTTGGTGTCTAGTCATGCCGGCCACATGACCACGGAGACGTCCTCGGACAAGTGCTGGCTCTTCGGCTTTGAAACGGAGATGAGCACCGGCCCCTAGAGTCGGAAACGACTAGCACACACGTGCGGGGGAACCTTTACCTTTACCATTTATGATAAGGTTTCTGGGTTCAAGGTGAATAGTAATAAGACTAAGATATTATCCAAGAACTTATCTATGAGTGAAAAGGATATGTTATCTAAATTAACAGGTTTTGAAATAGTGAAGAAGGTTAAATATCTAGGAGTATATATTGCAGCCTCGAATGTAAAATTGTATAAGAATAATTATGAAACACTATGGTTGAAGGTACAAAGGGACTTAAATAATTGGAAAAAATTACAATTATCATTACTGGGAAGAATTTCAGTTGTTAAAATGAATGTTCTACCAAAGTTTCTCTTTTTGTTTCAAATGATACCTATATTGAAAAAGGATGCCAACCTTGATCAATGGCAGAAGGGTATTAACAAATTTATCTGGGCGGGGAAAAAACCAAGAGTTAAATTTAAGATTCTACAAGATGCGGGGACTTCCGGTGGCTGCACGGCGCCGGAGACAGCCTTCCCGGGCTGCCCGCGGCTCAGCTGAGTGATTTTCGCCCGAAACAGCGCCGATCAGCTGTTCGGGCGAATTTGAAGCCCCCTCCTCGGGAGAAGAGGAGGGGGTGAGGCCCCAGGTAGGGGTCGAGTTCTCCGGGGCCGCCTGAGCTTGCAGCTTGGGCGGCTGAAGGATCGAACTCCCCCGTAGCCTGGGTCGCTCCCAGCTGGCCAGCGCCTCTGCTCCTGATTTCATGGAGCAGAGCCAGGCGTCTGCGACCACCCCTGCCTGAAGGAAGGACTATGGATTAAAAGGAGCAGGCAGAGCGGTACAAGAGGAAAAGGTGAAGAGGATTATTTTATTTTACTCTCGAGCTTGATGGACTTTTTTAAACTTTAAGTGAAAGTGCGTCACAATTGAAAGTTAAAGATGGCGGCTAAACCTCCCCCTAAAACTCTTCGGAGTGGTGGATCTTCTCCGGTGCAACAATCATCATTACAGGCGTTGCACCCTCCTGATGTATTGACACCGAAGGATTTACGAGATGCTTTGGATAAACATGCCCATGTACTTTTGGAATCAATTAATCAATCAATTGGTGATAAATTTGCACAGATGGAGGAGAAATTGAAGAAGTTGGAGGAGAGAATGGAGGAGAGGATGGAACAGAAGTTCAGGGTGATGAAGGTAGACATTTTGTCTTCAGTGTATAAAGTGGCTGAATGTGTGGAAGATTTGGATGAAAAAGTGGAAGATTTGACTCAAAAGAATGCCATATTAGAAGCAAAAGTACTGGAGAATGAAGATTTAAGAGATAAAATGGATAGAGAATTGAGTCTTGCTCAATATTTCCAGATGCAGTTTGCCATTAGAATCAGAGGTTTAAAGGAGAATATTAAGGAAGATCTAAAGCAGCTGGTTTCTGAGGCTCTTGAAGTGGTATTGAATCAGCCAGCATCCGAAATAAAAGGAGGCATGGATAAAGTGTTTCGTGTGAATTCATGGATTGCTAGACAGAGAAAGTTGCCTAGAGATGTGGTGGTTTATTTTGCAAAAAGGGAAATTAGAGATGAAGTTATACAAGCTGCCTATGATACTAAAGTCGTGATTGCTGATCAAGAAGTTCTGGTTCTAAAAGAAATTCCTCCAAAGATTTTAAGGAGAAGGAAGGATTTTACATTTCTTGTGCAAGAGCTCAAGCAACGAGATATAAGGTTCAGATGGGAGATCCCAGCTGGGTTGATGGTGATGCATGAAGGTAAAAGGTACCGTCTGGTTACTGTGATGCAAGCGCGTGATTTTTACAATAATGTTTTAAAAGCAACCCCATTAACACTTCTGGAAGCTGCAAAGGGATCTGGAGAAGGAGAACATCAAGAGGCTGAAGATGGACAGACAGAGGAGAATGGTGCTGGAGGAGATCAAGTTATAACACCTTTGGATGATCCCAGAGAACAGAGGGTGACGCGTGCTGCTTTAAAACGATCAAAAAAGATAAAAGAACAAGAACAGCAGAAGTCTATGGAACTTTCACAACGTACTTACAGCCAAGTAGTGGGAGGTGGGAAAAGATTTGGGTGAGGAATGTAAAATTTAAACAAGTTTGAAATCTAAGAGAGAATTTTTACAAAATGTTTTATAGATGGTATTTAGATTTTAAAAAGCTAAGTATGTATCTGAATCATTAGCCTAAATGTTGGAGGTGCGGTGATGAAGACGTAATATATTTTCATATATGGTGGACTTGTAAAAAGGTTAAGGCTTTTTGGATAAAAGTCTGGTGGAACATACTAAGTTGATGTTGAATTTAATTACGGCAGCAAGACTTTTGATAGGTTAGTACTGGAAAGAGGAACTGCCGACCATAGAAGAGTGGGCTTTAGAGGTTTCCGACTTGGTTGAAATGGCGAAGATTTCGGCCTATTTGCAAGATTACTTGCAGGAACGCTATATTATGGAAGGGAGAGAATGGTTTGAGTTTATCCAGAATAAGTATAGGGTTAAGAAGTTTTATATTTGAATAAGGCTTCTTTCTTTGTTTCTTTTTCTATATTAGTTTTTTTTATATATATTTAATATTACTAAGGTTTGTTTTATCCTATATAAGCTAGAGAGTGATAGATTTTAGAGTTTATGGTTGTTAGTATATGGTTGTTTATGATTGTTTTTTTTTATACATACCTTGTATTTAGCTCTGGGAAGTCGGGGGGGGAGGGGGGGAGGAAGGGGGGGAGGGAGAAGGGTGGGGGAGGGGGGATTTTCTAAGGGAAAAATTGTATGTTAAAACTTTTCAATAAAAAAAAAAAGATTCTACAAGATGCCAGGGAAAGAGGGGGACTCAAGGCGCCGAATTTGAAATTGTACTATGATGCGGTTGCCTTGACCTGGATTAGTGATTGACTTAATTTAACTAACAAGAGAATACTTCATCTTGAGGGATGGGATTTGGTATATGGATGGCATGCATATTTGCTTTACGATAAGAAGGTGGACAGGGCTTTTAAATCCCATATTCTTAGAAGTGCTTTATTGCGTGTCTGGAAAAAGTATTATTATAAGTTAAATTATAAAATACCGATTTGGGGAATTCCTGGACACGCGATAGAGGGCGTATCTATGGGAGTGAGTATGGATATGGTTTCTTATAAGGAATTACTTATATTGCAAGGGAATGATTGGCAACTTAAACCATTAGAGGAGTTAAGGCAAGAAAACATAAGTTACTCTTGGTTTCAATATACCCAATTGAAAGCTAGGTGGAAGTCAGATCAAAAGGTTGGCATCACAATTATAGATCAAAATTTAGTAAAGCAAATTAGAGATTTAAATTGTGCACATATAAAGAGGATATATAATGCTTTAATTGAATTGGATTCGGAAACGGAACTGGTTAAAGACTGCATGATAAAGTGGGCACAAAATATTCAGGAACCAATTTCGTTGGACACCTGGGAGATAATTTGGGTCAGAAATGTTAAATTTACTCAGGCTCCTAATTTACAGTCTAAATGTTGGAGGTGTGGTAGTTTAGAAGCTACCTATTTTCACATGTGGTGGACTTGTAGAAATATAAAAGCTTTTTGGATTAAAATTTGGTGGAACATTCAAAAGATTTTTAAGAGAAAGATAAAGTTTTCTCCGCAATTGTTTCTATTGGGTATTGTTGTAGATTGTGATGTTAAAGAAACTAACTTGATGTTGAACATGATAACAGCAGCACGGTTACTGGTGGGACAATATTGGAAGAAGGATAGTTTGCCCACTATAGAAGAATGGGTGTTTAAAGTTTCGAATCTTGCAGAAATGTCTAAGATTTCTGCTTATTTGAAAGATCATTCACAGGAAAGATATATTTCAGTTTGGAGGAGATGGATAAATTATATTCAGAACAAATATGGCACTAAAAAGTTCCATTTAGCTTATGAGTAGATTTTAGTGGGATATTGTTATTGGCACGTTGTTTGTAGTTATATTAAAGGGGAGTTAAAGCACATTATGAATTTGGTTAATTGTATATTATGCATAATTTTTATTTAGAATATGATTATTGTAACTATAATCCTGTATTTAGCTCTGGGAAGTGGGGGGGGGAAGTGGGCGGGTTTGGGGTGGGAGGGATTTGGGGATGTATTGTAAAATTTTGTTTTTGTAAAACTCTTTAATAAAAAAAATATATATATAAAAATATGAGAAACAATTACAGAATTGAGATGCGTTTGCTAATTATAGAGCAGTTCTAAAACTCTCCCAAAGACCAGGAAAAACAATTGTCGCTGCAGAGTGCCAGTAATGAATCTTTCTATAATAGAAAATCTTTGAAGATGGTAGTAATCAAAGCCTTCTCATTCCACTGAGATGCTAATAGACTGGACTGATAAATTATGCTATTCTCTTCAAGTGTCTTATTTTCCCAATTGTATCAATGGAAGACAATGTATGTAGGAGGAAAAATTGAAAGAAGTGATAAACTCATTTTGAAGGCCTTGAGCTGGCCCTGCTTTAAGAAGCAGGGATTTCATTTCTTTGGAACTGGCCTGACAAATGTAGTTAACATGTACTTCTTGCAAACAAAACAAACTTATCTCAAAACTAACAAAATTCAGTGAACTGTTTTAACAAAGTGAAAAATACTCTCCAGATATTACAAATCCTATACAATAGCTTGGTTTTCAATGGAAATTATTCAACAATCCAGCTATTAAGAATATGCAAGCTAGCAAATAAACTAAAGGACTCTGTGACAGCACTTATAAGTAGTATGAACTTGCAGATGCATTTTTCTGGATTGGGAAGAGGGAACAGAAGTATAATACTGTAAATACTTTCACAGAATGCATGTCACAAAATTCAATATGTTAGACTCCCAAGTAAGTGGCATGCAGCTTTATGATCATTTCTATTAGCCTTAATGATATCAATAAATAATGCAGCTAAAATGCTTTAAAAGCTCAAGATTGCTAGGATTTCTAAATGCAATAATAGGGTATAATCTTCTGGTTAGAAAAAGGGAAATAAGATTTAAATCTGACAAAAGTTAGATAACATTTTAAAACTATAGTCTATTATTCTAGGGTATTTTAATGCTATTAAGATGTCTGGTAGTTCAATGCTTTTTGCTATAAAGTAACATTCATGAGGGCATAGCAATTCACTAAAATGTTTTGCTACAAAGATTTCTAAATACAAAACCTAGGATAAAAAACATGAATCTCCAACATTAGCAACTTTCAGACTTTTGGATTTCAACTTCTAGAATTCTCCAACCAGAATGGCTGAGTGGAAGTTGAATTCCACAAGTCTTAAAGTTGCCATGTTTGGAGATTCCTGACCTAAAATAAAAAATCACATATAAATAGCTCATATATCATAATCAAATAACGTGCATGTAGACCTAGAAGAAAGAATTAAGGAAGATTTCAGCCATTAAATTATTTCAGCCATGGAAGATGCAAAATCTATATCTCATATAATAATTAAAAATCCAAATACTGCACTTCGGTTCATTTGGAATGTATTTCCTGGTTTACTGACTTTTTCATGTAATTTTAAAGGCTAGCTAATAAGACTGGTAAAGGAGTGAGAAACATTAAAAGTAACACAAATGTTACTTTAACAAAAATGATGAGCCCAAACAAAAGTGAATTGTTCTGGATCTTATTAGATAAAATGCAATATATGGCTAATTTATAATACATCATCTCATTTTAAAGTTTAAGAAAGGATATTGTCATATGCTTTGAACTCTGTAGATAATAAAATTTAAGCTGACACATTCTGTCTTCACTGTTATATTGTAATGAGTTTATATAGCTTTTACACACATTCTAATATAATGAATAAGGGTAGCTCCTTCGAACCCCTTCCAGTTATAAATGATGTATACAATGGTATTTCCAAACTAATTTTGCTTTCTTAAGATCATACTGATCATCTTAAGAAAGCTATCTGCAAATAGAAATTGTGATTTTAAAAATATTTACATGGTTTAAAAGATTCTAATATGGCGTTGAATGATTTATGTTAACTTACCACATCACTAGCACCAGAAAATTCATTGTTAACCAAGCTTTCAAGAGCCATCCAACGCACTGGTCTGTTTTCATTATCTCCAAGGCAATGATAATCCATTGGAAATAAGTCTCTGGATAGAGCATTATCTGTAATCTTTACCTGAAGTGCATCATCAATGCTGCATATTGAAATATACATGGACAATCATTTAGGCAAGGCAATAAACTTTTATAGGCAAGTCTTAATCATCTTAAGTCATCCTTCCTATGCAGAGCTCAGAAAATGACACTGTATAATATAGTCTAATATTAGTAGTACAAACATAATTTGTTTTATAATTGTTTAGGGTTTGACACTTCTTAAAATGTGTGTTCCATCCCATTTTGCTGCCACCATGGTTCATCCAAATATGTAAAAATTATATATGTTGAAAACTTTTCATTAATTTTAAATATTGGTGCTGAAAATAACACATGGAGTATGGGCAAGGAATAACCTGCATTTTTCATGGCCCAGCAAATACAACCTTTTGGGATTTTAGAACACTCATATTTCTGCACTACCTCTGATGAGAAAGGGTGACGTGAATACTGGCTGAACAGTACAGCATTTGAAATAATGTTCTTCAAACATCACCGCTTTATGTATTTATCTCTTTAGACCTCAAGACTTACACACAGTTTCTAGCAGCCAAGTCTTTGTGAATAACTTCTCTTCGGGCCAAATAGCTCATTCCACAGGCAATTTGAATTGCCATATGTACAAGGTCTTGTTGAGAAATTGCCTGAAATAAAAAGTGAAATTTAATTAATTTGTTCAAACAAAATTTAGTTATTATTTATTTATGGTTCATGACCAAAATGTAGTTCACCCTAAAAAGTAAATGGTCACTGAGAAAGGTCATCAAAATAAAAATCTGAGCTACATAGTTTTGATCTTTAGCTTAGATCTTTTTGTAAGTCTAGAGCAAAAACCTGCTGTTTCAGTGCCAGCAAAGCTTTCTCCAATGCAACTAAACTCAAGATATTAGACATATGCCACCTGATTTTAGATTCAAATTTAGATTCTAATGATGTAAAATTATCCTGAAGGGTTATGCGAGACCAAAGGGCTATCAAGCTAGATCTATGAAGTTAGATTTATACGCTGGTCATTAGCAAGTGGAAAAGTCACAAGAATTGATGGAATATCTAAAAAATATGGCAAACATCAGAAGACTAGTGAAGTCTCTAGCCAAACTATACCATCAAACCTGGAGAATTATACAGTGGCCAACAGATTGGAAGAGATCAGTCAACATATTGATTTTACATATATTATATAAAATTCTTTATTTCACAAGTTAGCAAAATAATGCTTAGGATCATCCAATGCATATTCAAATCATACATGAAATGGGAGATATTAGATATTCTTTAGAGAAGATCAAGGATCACAAAATAGTACTGCTGATGTGTTAGATAATTGAAACAAAGAATACCAAAAAGAAGTCTGCACTTGCTTAATTGGTTATAGAACAGCTTTCAGTCGTGTTGTTCGTGTCAAACTGTGGAATGTCCTTAGAAAAATGAGAATCCCAGAACATTTCAGTGTCTTCATACACTATAAAACCTACACACAGGTCAACAAGCTAGTCTGAATAGAACATGGTGAAACAGACCTGCTCCATATTTGTTCAATTTGTATGCTGAATATATGTTGAGAGAAGTTGGACTGGAAGAAAATGAGCATGTTTTTAAAACTGAAGAAACATCAATAACCTGTACTATGTTGGGGACATTGCACTGATAACTGAAAATGCAAATAATCTGCAAGTTCTAGTTGTGAAAGGCAAGAAGCATAGTAAAAAAAATGGTACTAAGTATAAACATAAAAGATCAAACTAATGATAACAGGTGAAGTAAGCAGCCTTAGCAATGATTATACAGATACTAAAATGGTGGGTAGCTTCTTTTAGCATCAACTATCAATAGTAAAGAAACTAGCAATCAAGAAATACACTGTAGACTAGCAATTGGTAGATTTACAATGAAGGCCTTGGAAAAAAATATTCATATGCTGTGATGCAACAACATATACAAAGATTAGAATGCACACAAATGTTTTCTCTGTGACATTCTATGAAAGTGGAAGTTGGACTGAAGCAGTTTTAGTCACATAATGTAAAGACCTGGCTCTCTGAAGAAGTCTATAAAGTTTGAAAATTGTGAAGGGAATAGAAGAAGAAGCAGTAAGGTGGACTCAAGACCGGGCTGGGAACAGATAATCCTGGAGAACTCTATGTAGTCACTAAGAGTCAACACTCACTTGATAGCATGTAATCAATCACCAGCATGTTTATGCATTTTTATTGAATAGCTTCAATAAAAGGAGTCATAATTCAATATTTACAAACAAGCAATGATTTTATCCCTAGCAGCCTACAGAATAAATGCAAAATGATATGCACACGCACAATTTTCAATTTGATGGTGGATGGAAGAGGAGACTTTTAGTTGCTACAAACTTATTCCGTGCTTAAGTGTAAGATTGTTCAGTTTACTGCTTAAAAAAAAGAGTTAAAAACATACTGCCTATTGTTCAAGATTTGTAACAAAACTTGGCAATATCATCAGAGGGTATTCTACATTGTGTGGCCTATGTCCCCAACTTTGATACAACATTTTGATAAAAACAAGACATTGTGAACCTTTTTCAGATCATGTCAGGAAATCATGTGGTATGGTTTGAGTGTTTATAATATCCAGAGCAGAGACAATTTTGAATCCTAGGATTAAGCACATTTTACCTGAGGGTTATTAGCTTCTACAAGTTTGCATTGTCGCAAGAAAAGCTTGAGATTCCCCCAATTCATGTAAGGCAACAGCACCATTGGTTTTTCTCCTTCCTCAATACAAACATGAGTGATTGGGAGTAGATTTCTGAAAGAAATATAGTGTTTGTTATAATGTTACGCTATTTCTTTGTTAATTACTAATTTCTTTACTAATTACTATTCTATGACCAATCAGTACTGTTGCATAAATTATAGAATTATTATCCCTTAATTATCCTTTTTGTTTCTGTTATATTTCCCCCAAATTTTTTTCTATAGAAACAGTACACAAAAATATATCTAGGAGACTTAAATTATTCTTGGTGAAACATGCTTTCATCACCCTCAAATGCTTCTGTTATCTTTTACTTTATGTTTGCTCTTTAGCTAATAATGAACAAGATATTCCTGAAGGCAGAATCTTCCATAATTTTTTTAAAGCTATTTCCTGACATAAATCTTAAATAAACCATTCAATTCCACAAAACAATTTTATTGCAATTTTAAAACAAGAACACTAACCTGTGATGAAGACCTCTGAGTTTACTGCTTTCTGTCAGCATCATTGTTATTTGAATTTCTGAAGCTTGATCTAAAAAGCCAAATTTTTGTTAAAATCTATTTGCATAGACAGGAAAAAGCTTTCTTGAATTGAGTAAGGAGACTTAAATATAAAAAAAAATCAAAATGCCTGAAGAATATAGAAACTGGATGAAGAATTGTATTTCCTAACTTCTTAAGTTTGATGCAGAATAATTTGGTAGCATTTTTAAAAATTTTGATTGGTCTGGTCACTTCCTGTTTTTTTTGGTAATAAGTTGGGATCTCCAAGTAATAAATGAAATATGCATGCTCAAAAGTGGGTATTTATACATGAAATAATTTAACAACATTTATCTGAAACAATCCTATACTTCATTGTTATATATCTAATCATACCTACATCTTTTCCATTCCACTTTACATGAAAATACCTTTGAAAAAAATAAAGCGACAAGGGTATGCTGCTGAATTAAAGCTCTAATACAATTTTTTAGATACTAGATAACTGTGACCCATTGGGTTGTTTTCTCAAGATGTTTCTTTACCTAAGCAGAGAAACAGAATAGCCACAGGCAGGCAAAAAAAACAACAACAGTGAGAGCAGGAATGACTTCTAACCTGCCTGCCTGCTTCCGAACTGACAGTTTGTGGCAAGTGGCAGGGAGTGATGGAAATCACTCTTCCTACTGCTTAGTTGACCCACAGAACTGTCTACCATTTTGTTGAAAGATTGGGGAACAAAGGGAGTCATAGACCATGAGAAAAACTGCACCTTCGTTTCCCATCCCAAGAGCCCCTTTCAGGGAGAAAGAGGGATCACTCCTCGACCACCACGTCCCCCAGCCAGCCCTACTTTGCCAGTAAGCATCCAAGTCACTCTCTTTTCCTATCTTTGCTGCCCGTTCAGAAATTTCAAAACTGCAGCCTTGGTCAGGCCTTGCTGTCAGTTGTAGGTCAAGAAAAAGTGAGAAAGAAAGTGGAGATACACCCCTCTTATCTTCTTTTGTGCTATGGAATGTACACATTTCTGGGAAGTATAATGAGAAGTAGCAGTGGCACTGAAGCAGCAACAATTTTAGTTAATTTCAGTCTCATAAATTGTTGGGTCCCAGATTTTGGATGCATTCTGTAAGTTAGCTCATTTCAGGTATCTTGGTTCAAAATTTGTCACCCTATAATGCATTGTTTCATCTAATTGAAGGTTGCAAATAAACAGATATGAAAGTTTTGGAAACATATAGATTGCATGGAGGGACACCTAATTGTAATGACATTATAAATATTATAGTAAAAATAACAGTAGTAAAAGAGGATAAAGTAATAGAATACAGATTATAAATGTGTGTGTGTGCATAGATATCAAAAAATAAAATGTGCATAAATAATGTTCTTATGAAATAGTAAGCATTTAGATATCGCATATAACTCTACAATTGGAAGAAGCAGTACACATCAAAGCATATTCATTGGATTAAATTATCAAACTTTTCACTCAGAGAACATAGAAGTTAACAAGTTAAAGGATTTAAAACCGTACTTATAATTTTATCTTAAACTAAAAAGTTTAAGTTAATAACTATGTAAGTTTTTAAAACTTAGTAACTTTTATAGTAAGTAACTATAACAACTCTCTCTAGCAGACATGGATCAATTATGAAATGTTCTCAAGGTATCTAATTTGCTGGGCGTCACACAATACTATCCATTTCTCTTGCACATACATTATTGGACAAACTATTCTGATTGGGAAATAAAAACAGACAAACAAAAGCAAAAGATGGATACTATAAGCACATCAACAATATTTTGGAAGCTTTTTCTATACAAAATGTCAATAAAATGTTAGCAGAAGTTATTTGCATGTAAATTACTTATTGCCTAAATTTGTTTAAAGAATCTGTTTTATTAATTAGATACTTTTCAACTATGAATAGCCGAGTCAAAAAGCTGACTTACATTCAGAGTAAACTAGGATATTAAAATACTGTTCTACTCAAACTGTTTTATCTTTTTAAACAGTTACAGAAATTTGGATTTGATCCCAGGTACTTGAACCATGCCTGATAGGATCATTTCCAAAGGAGAACTCTTCTATTCATGCAACATAAACTCTAGATCAAACCTATTGTATTTTCTTATCAAGATAATTTCCTTGTTGCTTCTTATAAATCACCCATTTTTCCAAGAAAACAAACCTAACCCATAGTCAGTAATTTAAAATGGATACCCACTCTACCTAAGATGCAATCAAAGGGGACGTTGAAGTGAATATGCTGTGGAAGAGTTTCCCTCCCACCGAAAGGTCTCCCATCAAACTGCATCTTCTCTTACTTTCCAGGAAGCTTTTTAAAAATGGTTTTTAAATGCAAATATGGGGATTAAGGTGAGGATAAGAGAAAGCTGAAATTAATTTGACTGTTTAGTACTGTTTTCATATATTATTATCATTTTGAATCTATATTGATTCTTGATAATACTTATACTGTAGCAATCAGTTATCATTTATTGTGATAGATGTTGATAGTACTTATGTGCATTATTGCTATGTCTTATAATTTTGATTTATGTATTATGCATTTAATGTTATGCCATAAGCCTCTTAGGAACTATATAATTGAAATAGCATAGAAACATCTGCAATATATTTTACAAAATTGTGATAAAAGCAAAATAGGTGGTCAAGATTCCTTCAAGTTTTCTTAATTCTAGACATCTTCACAAGACCATGTACTTGGTTCCTTTAACTAGAGAAGTACAAGCTACCATCCCTTTAAATTTATTATTCCAAGCTAATATGTTTTATGTGTTTCCATTTTTTTCCTGTTATCACTTATATTGCAAATTGACTTCCCAATAGAATTAGGAATAAGTTCCATCTAAAAACACATATTTCTAAGGTTCATTGGCAGGCATCAACTTCCAGAGTCACTAATCCAATCTCTTTACTGTTTTGTTAGCTTGTATGCTTGAAATGTACACGTGTATAGTAAAATGGGACAATCTACTCTTCTCTGAACGGAAAATGTGTGCTAAAGGACATTTCTTTTGATACACCTAGAAATGAATGAAATTCAATGTTAAAAACTTACCTTTTACTGTTTTGACAAACATTTGTTTTTCTTTACTAGGATCTTTATCTTCTATTAGAATACCATGGAAAATTCTACCAAATGTGCCTGATAATAAGAAAAATTAAAGAAAAAAACTAATATAAAGATATTTGTACATACTTCGAACAACTAAACTACGAAGAGTAATTAAGCCTCCTCCTCCTCAGAACATTCACAGCTGCAGCTTCTTTGCTTTCAATCACATAGTATTTGATACCTGAATTTTGATTTGTCATTGTATAATTTGGAGGAATAAACAAATGACTGTCAATATAAACTTTAATATAAACTTTAGAAGCTAACTCAGTTATAGCGAAACCCTCATTTTCAAAACATGCAGAACTCATCAAACCCATCCACTCAACCACAATTCAAAACACTGCCCAGTGTCACTGAGACATACACATTTAATAAAATATTATTATTGAAATACAGGTTAATATAGACTGTGCTGAAACCTTTTAAAGTCCATTTTAAGACCAGTCAGATCATCAGATAAACTGAAAATCATAATATTTCCTTGGTTAATTTGTTCATCCAATTGTGCACCTTGGTTGCCTCAAGCATTAGAATTAATTTGATTAGAAAAGCTGGGAAATGAGCAAGTTAACCAGAAGTTAAAACCTTAAGAAGCACCATCGATGTCAAGAGCTTCGACATGACATCTGAGCAAAAACTATAGCAATGGCTGTTTATTATGTAACATTGAAAACCTATTTTTGAGAACAAAAATTATCTTATAAAATGGTAAAATATAGATATTATTTTATTATTACGTAATTTACACTGTACAGATCCTGACTCAAAGAAATTCTCTTCCCTAAGCATCAAGCAATAAGAACTCAGATTCAGGGGGTACAGCATCTTGCTAAATCTTTGACTTATTTTATAAATCTTTGACTTACTTTGGAACCTAAGCAGCATCAGCTCTGGTTAGTAAATTGCATATGGAAACCATATGTAATTCCAGGGTTGCCAGCTAGATTGGGAAGTTTAGAAAAATTTCTAAAGAAGATGCTACAATGAAATGCATTTTTATACTCCTCTAGGGCAGCTTAATCATAATTTGATTATTTTCTCTATAAAAAAGACCATTTTTCCCCATCTTGTGCCAGGCACCTAAGTCTAAGCTGTAACAAAAAACTCTGATAAAAATCAGTTTCTTAAATTGAACATTTTCTTGATTATTTTAGTTAACCCTTTGCTTAAAATTACCAACTTCTGAATAATTTGCAGAAACTGTGAAAAGAAACAAAAAAATGTAAAACAAATGAGCAACTCTTAAATAATACCTTCCTGAAGAACATCTTTTAGTGTTATCCTCTCTCTGGAGATTGCTATATCCTTCACTTTAGCTTTTGCCTCTACCAAAGTTACACTTTTAAGGTCATTCTTCTCTATCCGTAGAGTAGGATAACCTGAGGAACCAGCAAACCCAAACAATACCAATATAAATATCAAATGTAAATATTTGAAGTGCAGGTTTAATTAAACAATTTATTCAAGACAAAAATATGCTGCAATTTAAAGAAAAATGTCATTTTTAATGCTGTAAGAAAAATACATGCTCCGTGACAATACACAGGGTAAAACTAAAACCCAACATATAAAACTCTGGAAGATCAAAATACCAAAACCAAACCAAACCAAACCCAATTCAATGTTTTCTACATGATGATAAAACAATTTCCTCTTGGCTAATTACTAAATACTACACAAGCTTATAATATTTTATTAGTTAAGAAAGCAGGTACGCTGCCATCTTCTGGGCTTTAAATGGTACTATTATATGAAAGCTGTTTATTTCTTTATATACTTTGAAAAATCAAAATCTCTTAGAATTTATAGCAATTGTTTTCATAAAGATATTGCTTACTTAGGGAGAGTGGTAAAGTATATTGTAAAGTATGTTCAAAAATATTTTTAGCAGTAAATTAGTTGAAACATTTTCTTTGCTAGACAGGATACTTACTTTCGTTGTGAGTTACACAATGACAATAAAGATATTCTATTCTATATGTTGATGGAAGCCCTCAATTCCTCTCATTAAATAACCATTCTCTATGTGATTATTCAAGGAAAAATGAACAGTATTCTGCATTATAGCCTAACAGGATTAATTGATTCAGTCATAGACAAAATAATTACAGTAATTTCAAAGAGCTAGCCTATGTCAAAAATAACTTAGTTTACACACTGAGACAGCAATGTCAAAAAAACCCCTAAAACAACCAATGTATCACACAGATTTAGTACTAGAATTCAGATATTACCACAAGCTGACGTCTATCATTATGGTATTTAACTTTTGTACCATAGGAATTATAAAACTAGTATGTGATGTATTCTTTTTCTGAAAATCCCTTTATATTAGTCTTTAACTTAGGGGCAAAACAATCTGACCTCAATAGTCAGAGACTATAATAAAAAAATATCAGGATTTAACTTTAATTGGTTTTTTTGTCCTTGATGGATATATAAAACAAGATGCCTAACAATATGCCAATCATGGTTTATATACCACTTAAACAAACTTTAAAATATTTATTGGAATGCTGGTCCACTTAAAATAGTTTTCTTGAGAATAGTCGTGCTTATTTTCCTGTTAATATAAGCAAATATTGACTAATTATGATTAATTATGCCAATAAAAGTACTGCCTGAACTCTGGCACAGGGACAATGAATAATCCAAACATTTAGCTCTTTTGATATTTGTCTATAATGGTGTGATAAATCTGGGTTTGTGGCAGACCTTCACTGCATTGCTTTGCCTGCTTTCACTCCAGGTTAAAAAGATAAGATGAGATGAGATGAAATGAAATGGAATGGGAAGGGAAGATAGGGTAAGATAAGATAAACTTTAAATAAATAAATAAAATAAATAAACCTTTATTGTCAAAGTACAACATGTGTACATTGAAATTAGCTGAGCCTCCCCCCCCCCGTGCTCTCTCCCGCCAACACACAGTGACAACAAACCCTCCATCCCACCACACCATGTGAACCAACTACACCACACACCGGCCTCCCAAGTCAATTCTGCATAAGATTATTTCCCGTTCAAAAGCCTAACAGCCCACGGATAAAAGCTATTTTTCAGCCTGTTGGTACGGCTGGCTATATTCCTATATCTCCTACCGGATGGTAGGAGAGTAAAGAGATACCGTCCAGGGTGTGAGTCATCCCTGAGAATCTTCCTCACTCTTCCAAGGCAATGAGCCCTGGCGATGTCATCCAGTGGTGTCAGGGAACAGCCCACAATGTCTTGTGCTGTGCTCACTACCCTCTGTAATACTTTCCTATCCGCAGCTGTCAGACCAGCATACCAAACCACAATACCATACGAGAGGACGCTCTCTATAGTAGACCGGTAAAAGAGGGTCATTAGCTGTTGTTCTACCCTGTTCTTCTGCAAGACCCTGAGAAAGTGAAGCCTCTGTTGGGCCTTTCTAGCCACCTGAGTTGTGTTAACTTTCCAGGTCAGGGCAGGGCAGGTTCCTCCTTTTTTCTCCGGAAGTCTAACACCATCTCTTTCGTCTTGCCGATGTTTAGGTGCAAGTTGTTGTTACTACACCATATGGATAGTTTTTGTACCTCCGCCCTATATGCTGTCTCATCCCCACCTGTAATAAGACCCACCACAGTTGTATCATCTGCGAACTTGATTATCGCAGTGGATGGGTCAGATGATACACAATCATAAGTGTATAAAGAGTACAGGTAGGGGCTAAGCACACAGCCCTGTGGCGTGCCGGTGCAAAGCTTCAGGGGGGTGGAGAAAGCAGAGCCGACCCTCACTGTTTGTAACCGATCCCTAAGAAAGTCTTGAATCCAATCGCAGATGGCGGGGGAGAATTTCAAGTCAGTCAGCTTCTCGATGAGAATGTCATTTTTTACTGTGGGCACACTTGCACACATTAAAAATGAAATTCTGTTGCATGCTTTCAAAAATGTATGCATACATAACACACATATAGACATGCTATATACATACATATGTACTGTATATACCTACACCCTTACATATAAATACATATAAATATTAATCAGTTAAATAGGATTAACATTATTATGCAATAAAACAGATATACTTTCTAAAGTTTTATCATTGAAAGTTCAATAAAATTGATTTCTCAAAATGATGGATTGAACCCTTAATTAAAGTTAGAAGGGGTTTTTTTATTATATGTGCCTCTTTGTTTTCTTGTAGCTCTGAAAATTTAAGGGCAAAATTAACTGTTTTTATCTCACCTCTTAGTCAATATCAATTTGATTTTTTTAAACCATCAGCAACTACACAGTTTTTCTCAACTTTGGCTGATTACAAGTTATATGAATTTCAGTTCCTAAATTCTCAACAATGGACATGATAGTTGGGGAACTCTGGGAGTAAAATACTACATAACTGGTATATGCCCAGATTGCAAAAGACCAATGCACAATGCAAAACCTTTAATTAGTTAAACACTTACTGGTAATTGGTGTAGCATTATTAGGTGTGTCAGCTCTCAGATACTGGGTTGTTTGAGTTGAAGGCTGAGATAAACCTTGAGAACTACTGCTGTTACTAATGCTGTTTTGGAAAACAAACACAAAATATATCATTGTTTCTAAAACTTGCACATCAAGTTTCAAAAATTATCTCCTTCAGTTTTCTGAGGATATAGCACAATTTCAACTTTTCTAAATTACTTTTGCACTTGTAGTCTAAACATCACAAAATGTAGCTTGCATTCCATCAAACATATTAAAAGACTTAAGCAACCTCAATCAAGCTAGGAAATAGAAAAAAGCCAATAAACAGCATTTCTGAGAAATATAATTTAAAACAAATAAAACTTTAAGCCCTGTATACCCTTCTCTAAAAGAACAGATACAACTTGTAACGTAATGACCATAACAGTGTTCATATTTGAAAGAAAGAAAAACAAAACTTAAGAGCTTTGCCTATTATGTCCATAACAAAAGACTACAAAGGAATTGCTAAGGCCCGAAATACGGAAACCAAGTTTGACTGGGCTTATGAAACATAAGGTTTTTCAAATATTCAGCATGAGAAGTACTTTTCCAGTTTTCTACAAAACTACAAAGGCTCTGAAATGTGAAGATAATAGCATATTTCGTATCTATTTTACTATTGTCCACATATCCATATTGGTCTGCTTTCTTCTATGCAGTCAGTACTGAAACAAATAAAAGCTGAAAGGAGACCACTAAGATATGCTCTATGAGGAGCTACCTACTAAGACTGCTTGGTTGGAACAAAATATATGGTCCATTTGCTAACTTGCAGGTGTCATTGACATATTATATTTGTTTGCCGCTGGGGTACCTTACAAAGTACTTTGTTCAATTATTGTTGTGGTAATAATTTATCTATTATGCACTAATTACAGCAAGGTCAAAATAACAGACATCATCACAGAGTATGAGCCAGGATAATTAGAAGTAATATATCCATTATGAACACTATATGAAAACTTACCTGTATATATTTTTATTACTGTTTTCATGTCTTACATTATAGATGCTTTATCCATTTTGTGAACTAACAGCAAGCATACGATTTTGGGAGTATAAGCATATAAAAAATAAATTAAGCCTACCCTATTACTTTATTTAATTTTTATATCTATCTTATGCATGTGATTCTTGGCAACACACATAATTAAAATACAACGCTAAACAGTCAACATAACTCAAACACAACCACTAAAATACAATTAAAAACATTTAAAAACTATAATAACAACTTTGACATCTCTCTCATCTTTAGCACATTTCTCATCCCTTTGAGGGAAAATCAGAGGCACAAAGCTGTATAATTAGAGAGTGGCTGCCACAGGTAACTTAAGAATCTTTTTTTTTAATTAGATCAGACTTGCACAGACAAAACATGCTCTAGGCTTCTCTCCTTACTTTGTGCAAAGTCTAATTTGAAAATCCCGCTGTGATAAAATATTATTATTGAATTGTAAAACATTTGTGATATATTTCTTTCTTTTCCAACATCATCTCCGGTTAATCTTTAGTTACATTCACAGGTGGCCTGATAAATTGATAATCATTTTTAAGAATTTTGGTTTCTTTATTCAAATTCAGCATCTGTGAATAAACCTTTTAAAATTGGGAAAGAAAAATAATCTCCATTTCAATGTCAAGCATTTCAAATGGAAATGAATGTATGATGTAGTTTAGTAAACCAATTTAATAGTCAGTTATAACTGCTAAAAATAATCTTGCATTGCCTCATTTGTTTGCAGATGTCCACAATTCACATCCAAATATGTTTTATAAATGATCTAAATACAGCAAAAAAAGGAAATTGGCTGCATAAGGCATAAAATGTTACAACTACTACATAGTTTATATTTTAGCATGAAATTAATAGTACATTAAAATAATTAATTATATAACATGCCTTATTGGTTAACTACTGTATATGAAAGCAATGGTTTCAGAAGCACAATATATTTTAAGTCATGGTTCAGGTGCTATTTGGTTGCATCATAAAATGTTTTTCTTAATGTGCAACCATTACTTAATGTAACTAAAGTTTTCATGCTTCATGTAAGAATATTAGGAAAATTAAACAATTCAATATTGTCATGTTAGCTCCATCCAAACATATTATCTATTTTTCATTACAATAATTTTCTCATATGAAAACTGAAAGAACATGTAAGACCTTTTTACCTGTCTTCTAATTCTATTCTCTTCATACTGTGAAGATGCAAAACAGCTAGTATTATTGCTACCAGGAATATGACCGCACAGCAAACTCCTACACTGATATAAAACACACGCGTAGAAGTGGTGGGAGCTGCATTTACAGGATCAACTGAAATTGAACATAGAATTCAACAAAGAATTAGTGAAAATTAAATGAACATAATATTTGATAGCTCAAGAAAATAATAATTTAGTTATGCATATATAAGGCTCAAAATTTTATTTGCAGAACTTTAAATTTTAAAAGTGCATTTATGTCAGATTCAAATTCGGTTTATATCTAGTACATAAGAAATATAAAATTATTTATGTATAAATGTAACTGATAGAAAAAATTAATATACAGACTATTGAATTGGTTACTATAAAAACAACATGGCAGGAACTTAATAATAAGACATTGGAACAGCTTATTTGTTTATTCCTGTATGGATCTATACCACCCATTCATGAAGACTCGGTGGCTAACAATCAGGAACAGCATGAAATAAAAAGACCCCCTTTCCAAATATCTATAAAATAATAAAGCATACATAACATAAAGAAAATTGAGAAGATGTATTTTATTTATTTATTTCAAAACATTCCGTTACTGAATTAGGTGGAACAACCAATAGTCACACTCAACTAGGCCCGGAAAAGATGTCTTTAGTATTTTACTTCTATTATATTGATAATGCTCAAGCATAAACTGCTAATTTGTTTAATATTCTTAGTGAAAGAGAATGACCAGGCTAAGGGGATCAAATACATAATCAATTTGGAGTCCCTAGGCCCCTATAACTTAAAATCTCTTATCTGGTACCAATTTGCCTTGACCGTTAGTAGTTCAGATTCTTGTGTATAAGTAGCATGAAATAAACATGTAGTGTTTTTGAACTCTATCCTGGTACCTGATTTCTTCCACCTGACAGTTAGTGCCCAATAGTGTCCAAATACAAAGTAACTTATGATTTTTAAATGAATAAGACGGATGAAAAAAAGGTTTGACGGTCTGACTAAATTTTCTTAATTCAACAGCAGTGTGGGAAGAATTTAGTTTCTGTTTCCTATATGAGCAGGTAAAGAATGTATATGATCTTCTTCATGCAAATCGTAACATGAATTAAAAATAAGGGGGGGAAACCCCTACCGTTGTATATAAACATTTACTTACAAATGGCTTTAGTGTTATTTTTGTCTGATATTGGCAGCTTTACTTCTAAATCAAGTTCTAAAGATAAAGAGGAGAAAAGGGGCATTTTAGATTTAGATTTTAAGTTTTCTTATAAATTGCTTTTATTAGATGAGAATAAAAAAAGAAGTTATCCAAGCACCAACAGAAACACAAAGCTTTGAAAGTTCGGTTATTTAAAAAAATTGTACACAATCCACGGTCTGCAGAGGAAATACCATAGCATGCAGTATCATTACCTCCAAGACTCTAGTAACAAAGTGATTACAACTTATGCAGTTGATTTGACATATATTAAAAACAAAATACCCTCAGATAAACATAACTATTTCACAGGAAACAGGGAGAAACATAAAACTAAAATTAAATTGAGAATGTATTATAATCCTAGGAAAAAAAGAGATTAATAGTTGAATTAATTTGTCCAACATATTTCAAGGGAACATAATATTTAACTTTCTAAATTCAATTCATATTATGCATTTAAATCCTGATCTTTTTCATATACCTAAAGAAGTAAATTATTGGAAAAAGTCTTGCGAAACTGCTGTAATCAATAAAACATATCCTTTCATGGTGGCCATATTTGCAAATCCAAACAAGATATGAAAAAGATGTTAAAACAATGGGATTTTATAAAGAACAGACAGAATTTGAACAGATACTGTTAAAACAGATGAAAAGGTGATTAAGAAACTCTATAAATATCTGTTAAGCTTAAAGATGGAGGAAGAACAAGTAAAAGAAACAAAGATAATATGGGCAAAGAACTTTGGATATAATATAGAATTAGAAAACTGGCAAAAGTTATGAGAAAGAAATGTTAAATTAACTAAAGCAGTGGCATATAAAGAAAACATATAAAATGTTTTACAGATGGCATATGACACCAGTGAAATTAGCAAAAAGGTTTAGAAATACTTCAAACAAGTGTTGGAAATGCAAACAAAGACCAGGTACATATTACCATATCTGGTGGACATGCCCTAAAGCAAAAAGATTTTGGTTAAAAATGCACTTATGGTTGGAGAAAATGACTAAAAAACAAATAGATTTTAAGCCAGAATTATTTTTGTTAGGAATAATAGGAACAAATTATGAGAAAGACTACATATATTTACTTCTACACATACTAACTGTAGCAAGAATTGTATTTGCCCAACATTGGAAAAATGAAAATTTACCAACTGAAAAAGAATTAATTAATAAAATTTTAGAGTGTGCAGAAATGGATAGATTGACTTTAAATATAAAAGAGAAAGAAGACTCAATGTATTTTAGAACATGGAATAATTTTTATCAATGGCTAGAAAAACAAGTTAGAGAGAAAGGAATATGTGTTAGCAAGAAGACCATCGAGCAATTAACATATTGTTTTATGATAATCAACTATTACTTGTTTTTTTAAACACATGATGCTGTTTGCTAAATATTGAGAATGTTATTTGAAAAAACACACACATACAGGGCTTTTTTTCTCATAGAACGCTCAGAACGGCATTCCGGCACCTTTTTTTGATGGATTTTTTCAACTTTTGCACAAGCTGTGCTATTCCCTCTATTGGCTTTCAAAAGCCAATAGGGCCTTTCTTTGTTCTCCTTCCGGAGAGGGAGCTGCTGCTGCGGTGTCGGCTGCGAGCAAAGTTCAGAGGAGGCAGGCGAGGCTGCCCCAGCCATGGCTTAGCAGCAGGTGTGAAGGAAGAGGGCCTGGGGGGAGGCGGAGGCCCATTAAAGGTCCTGTGAATTACGACACTGGCTGTGCCTGTCCGTCGCTGGATCCCTGCGTTTAGGCAGGTTGCAGGCTGGTGCTGGCTGTTAGTTTGCGCCAGGGCATGATTACATTGGCCTGATCTAATTTTAGAACCATGCAGGATTAGCAAGGTAAACCTTTTTTCAGTTAAAGTCCTGTCTTGTTCATTTCATGGAGACATCTGCGTAGCCTTTAGTTTTGCAACAGTGTATAACTGGTTTGCATTGTCTCCTTTATGGTGTCCTTACGTCCCCCCCACCCCCAATCTAACCTACATCTCTGAGATTTCCTGACAGTCAGCCATCCAAGCACTAACTAGATTTGACCCTACTTAGCTTTAAGCTCAGGAGGTGGTCCTCAATGGCCTCTGAGAGTGAAAGTTAGCTTTCTAAAAGATAGTCTCCTTTATTCTCTCAGCCAGGAACTGTGTCTCATGGCTACTATTTTAGTGGTTATCTGGATTCTTGCAGATTTTGTACGTCTATCTGAAGTGGTAATCTTAAGCATTTTTTTCATAAATTACTTAAGGATATGCAACTATATTTTCTCATATTTATCTAATGTTACTTTTGCATCTACTTTTTTCAATCCATTTTCTTTCTGTCATTAATTCCCCAAGAATAAGAAATGTAAATTGTAAGCTCCTCATAGCACAGTTCTATATCATTGTTAAAGTACACTGGGCAATTATGGACATATTCATTCATATTCATAAATAGATTGAATTGTAACACTTTCCCTCTCACCTAAGCCTGTTCTCTTGTGTGTATAATTTGAACATAGCCAGGCCATTTTTTTATCAGCAGTTGTAAAGAAATAGAAACAAAATGTTTAACTTATGTATTAATAACAATTTCTTTGCAATTCATTATCTTTCAGTAACATGACTCCATCAATTAAGCACATATATGTTGAAAGCAGCATAAGCACTTGTATTAGACATCTATTATCTCCCACTGCTAGTCCTTCCAAAAGGAACTCAATATATGTCATACTATATTTGCAACAGGTGTCTCCTCCTCTATTAAAGTGCAACACATCTTTTTCCAAGTAGACAAAAAAAATAATATTCCATCTTTTCTATACCCACCTGCAGTATATAAACACGGGGGAGCTATCCCACAATTTTTCACCCCTATTAATTTGATAAAACAGAACTTAGTGTTCTAAGTTCATCATGAACAAAGTCTGATGAAAATAACTATTTTGGCAGGAATGAATTAATAGCATGCATTTTGGGTTATAGGAGCATCTCATTCACTTGAACCAATGTGATCATATCTTTAAAATGGTATGTACAAGCTATCAATAATGTGGTTGCTAATATAGGTAGGTCCGGCTTATGAGCTGTTTGTATTTAAGGATATGCTCACAACAAATTCTAGTTTATTTGGTGAATTCCTGAAAGATGCCTTAAGAATTGAATATATAATTTTTAATTATATAAATAAATATATAAATAAAAGATTAACAAGATGAGAGTTCCGGCACCTTTTTTAAAGAAAAAAAGCAGTGTGTGTGCGCGTGTGTATGTGTATATGTATGTGTGTGTGTGTGTGTATACACATATACACAAACATACATACATACAAACACACATAAAACATATTCTTCACATAATACCGAAACACTATATTAAAATAGATTAGTAGATACTATCTAGCAGGAAATTGTAAAGAATGATAGAAAGACAATTTACAATTCCACTGTAGTTATCAGTTACTATAGTATTTCATTTCACCTTCATTTCCTTTAGTTTATAAATATTGACATATTGTTATTGAAAATCTAAAGTATTTCTTTCTCACATGCACATAATTCTGTTGTCCTTAATACTTTATTTCTACCCTAGTAGCTATCTACTTTAGTGATAAAATCAACAAACTAACTTTTTCTCCACTTTAAAGTGATGAATTTAAAAGAAGAGCAGTGATAAAGAGCTTTCCAGCAGAAAAGATTCTGTGAAGTTTGCAATTGACTTCTTTAAAATAAAAAAAAAACAAAAAAAGCCATGACTTACTTTTATGACACATTTTCCTCCGTTTGAAATTTAATACTGTGATATTTTTAGAAGTATTAACTGTCATGTTGAGTTGCATTAGTACTGTAACATCAAAGTCTAACTTGCCAGTACAAGACAGTTCAATCCGAAATACTGTAAATATAAAGATAAAACAAAATAGTATATCTTATTGTTTTAAATACTTTCAACACTTTGCTATTATTCAAAAATTTAATTTAACTATAATTTAGAGTTTTTCTTTAACCTGTTATGTCTAGAGCTACAAAAAAAGATGGCCCTTTCTTGTTCAATGTCAATCAGAAACACCCAGATTTTGGTTTTACTCAAACAGATAACCTATCTGATCCTCTTTGCTACTGGAAAGAAACTGAGGAATTCCTGGTCACATCCTATTTGATACTAATAGGAAGTACATTTACTTCCTATGGAAGAATATCTACTAGGATCAAGAAAAAAGGTCTTATTTGTGGTGGCTCCTTCCCTAGGGATTATAATTACTGTGGAGATAGGATCTGTCCCCATTTTGATACTTTTTCTGGAACATCTTGAAAACATGATTCTGTCAGTAGGCCCGGGCACTCAGGTTGATATGGAGCTGATCAAATGGCTAGTTTGATTGTCTTTGTTGCCACTGCAGGGGTAGTGGATGGATGTGTGTTTAGGAGTTTTATAATAGATATTTAATTTTTAAGCCATTCAGTCACCCTGTGTAAGCTGGATGGCAACATAAATTTTTTCATCGATTGATCAATAAAATCAAAGTACAATGGAAAAAGGAGGTAACAGATTTCCTTGATTATTATTCATCCAAGATGCAGGAGTAATAAAGTTTGGTTTTGTAACTAAAAATCAACTTCGAATAAGAGTCCTAAAAAAATTACCAATTTTTATTCATTATTATTACATTTATTTGCCTCTTCTCTTTATTTTATTTATTTATTTATTTTATTTATTTATTTTAATTCCATTTATATCCCGCCCTTCTCCGAAGACTCAGGGCGGCTTACAAGCTTAGCAGTAGCCTTCATTCTATGTATATGCCTGCTTGTTAGGGCTTTCACACACCCCCCCAAGCAAATCAAGCTGGAACATTTTAATTATTATTCAGAAAGAATCAAAATTAAATAGTTGAGGATACAACAAATTAAATGCAAGATGTAATAAAAAAATAGAAATGAACTAAAAAAAAATGTGGATAAATTGGCATGAAATATCAGTTCATTTATAAACAGAACATGCTTTAAATTATATTTTGCATATGAAGATGCGTAACGGGTGCAAAACTGGAAGCAAAATCAATTTCCTAAAACAAGATAAGAGACAACAGGTGCTCTAATTTCAACTCTACCCAAAGCCCTATAGAATTCACCTGATGGTGATATTGTACAATTGTATAAATTGTATAATGGCCAGAATATACAGGTAGTCCTTAACTTACAACCACAATTAAGCCCAACTTTTCTATGGTTAAGTGAAATACTTGTTAAATGAATTTTGCCCCATTTTACGACCTTTCTTGCCTCAGAATCACTGCAGTTGATAAGTTAGTAACCCAGTTGTTAAGTGAATCTGGATTCCCCATTGTCAGAAGGTCGCAAAAGGGGATTACATGACCCCAGGACACAGCAACTGTCATAAATATGAACCAGTTGCCAAGCATCTGAATTTTGATCACATGACCATGGGGATGATGCAAAGATCGTAACTGTGAAAACGGTCATAAGTCACTTTTTTCACTGCTGTTGTAACTTTGAGTGGCCACTAAATGAACTGTTGTAAGTCGAGGACTACCTGTATAAAGTTTAATTACAATTTGTTGTGTAAGTCACAAAGTCTATCTCTTTCCTTTGCTATTATGTTTATAAACATTCTGATTAACCAGAGTAGGTCATGCTCTTATTTCTGCTCTCCAAGAAGTTAGAAGTCCACCCATCAAAGTAAACAGTTAACAGTATTTGAATACAGGTAGTCCCTGAAGTACGAGCCTAATAGAGCCTGCCCATTAGGTTCGTAATCGTCAAATGAATCAGACTCAATATTACAATTTAAAATCAAACTCATTAATTGAATCAAATGGGTCATTAAATGAACAAAGATTTGACTTATTATTTCCTCCAATGGCTGCCTGAACTGAGAGACTTTTCCCACCGCTGCTGCAGACTGTTTCCGGCTGCAAATCAGCTGTTTCAGGTTTCAGGAACTACAGTATTGTAAATTGCCTCCCAAGCAGGCAGCAGGCATTTTTTTTAAAAAAAAATGTTGCTAGGCAGCTCAAGCTTCTTCAGAGTGGGGGTGGAAAGTTCTCCAAATTGCAGTTGCCACTAAAGTAAGTAGCCTTAGCTTTAAGCGTCTCCAGGCAGGCATGCAAAGAGAGATAGGGGTGGAGTTTACAGAACTGTAGGCTTGCAACAGTAACTGAGATGGAAGGGACCTTGAGGCCTTCTAGTCTAACCTACTGCTCTCACAAGAGAGTACAGTACTGTACTGCATTTCTGATAAATGCCTATCCAGTCTTTCTCTTTTTTCTTTTTAAATATTTTATTAATTTTCTAGTTTACAGTCAAATACTTAACAGACAATGTGTTGTTTGGCTCTATGAGTAATTCAGTGGTATATATTAACTTCTTCAATCTAGATCCAATATTATACCATCAAATGTTTCATTTCTTCTTCCGGTAGTACCTGTTTTGCCACACTAGGCAAATACAATTATTATTGTTATTAATAAATATACAATTGAATATTAACATCTTTGTTACATTTTTCTCATAATATCAATAATGTCAGTTTTAGATAAATTTTCTAACCAAAACATACCTTAATTGCTTTTGAACTTAATATCCATATATTCAATCCGTATCCTGTTTTCATTTTTTTTAATTTTAATTTCCCCTCAGTGTTCAAAATGTCTCCATTGTTCATAATTTCAAAGTAAGTTATATTTGGGTAACCAAAAGCTTCCCTTATTCAAACTTCTTAGCGTTTTCCTGTTTCCCTTCTCATACCAAAATCTAATATTCTAATTACAAATCTTATCTTTCTAGTTATGACAATACTTCTATTTCTAACAATTATCTATTCTCCACCATATTCTTAAAAGCCTCCAGTGAAGGAACACCCACAACTTCTGGAGGCAATTTAAATTTAAAACCTTAAAAAAAACCACAACAACAACAACACTGCCCCTGATCAGCACAAGCCTCTCCAGGCAAAATCCAAAATGGGGTGGGGGTGGGGATTTCTTTCAGTAAGGGGTCAGCAGAATCTCTGGTGGGTTTGTGCTAGGGAGAGGAGGCGGCAGCAGCCACGTGCTTTAATTTTCTTTGCAAATGCAAACAAACAATCTTGCAAAGTAATGTACTTACAAAGACAATAAAAAGCAGAGCAGTTCCCAAAGTGATTACAAACAATACAGTACAGCACTATAGAACAGGCACGTCAAACTGCCGGCCCACGGGCTGGATGCTTCACGCCGAAACCGCACCCACCCTATTGCCGGCAATGGGGAAAAAGTCACGATACATTGTGCGATGTCACGTGGCATCGCATGACATGCCTGCTGTAGTGTAACAAAAAAAGACTATTTTAAAATACTTATAGAAGTAATTATAGCTCTCTACAGTACAGTGCTGTAGTCCTCAAGCCTAGCAAGCAGTAGATCTTCCATGCAGCTCCAGGAAATAAAAAACAAATGGTCGGTGCTTACTGCAAAAATCACCGGATCGTTTGGCCATGTGACCAGGCACAAAAAAAAAACTACCTCCCCCCCACACTTCCGGCTTCTCATAGGTCCGAACAGGCCCAGGCAAGTTACAGAGTTAAAATGGCCACTGCAGCAACTGAGACTGAATCCAAGTCACAAGTCACAGGCCTGTTTTTGACCACAATTTTGAATTTCTAATGTACCTTTTCTGAATAACCTCATTTTTGTGAAATCTCGCTAAATAAACACTCATATATGGGGGATTACCCGCATTCTGTTGTGTGCCAGCTCTAATGGAAATGCACTCACCTGACAAAGTTCGAGGAACTTCTCCTTGTTCAGAAATATTTACCTGTGGCATATCCATAGCCAACAGATTATCTACTTGAAATCCCAGTTTATATTCAATCTGTAATAATATGCAGTAAAACATCAAACTAAAAATATGTTCAACAAAGATTATCTGTTTCAAGTTACACTGTTACCAAAAAAACTGTTTGCTAGGTGCCAACATCATATCTGATGGAAAGATTTAGATAAAAAATAAGATAATGCTAAGTCACTTTTATACCAAGAAGCAGGAATAATCAGAGAATGAATGGAAAATCATTTTATATAGAAAAAATACATATCCATTTCTTCATAAATGTGCTCAATGTTTAAATATTTAATGCTTTTTGCTTTATTAAACTAGGCACGAAAAGATAAACGTTGGAATAGTAATGAAATATTTAATCTTTAAACTACACTGAAATAACTAAAGCAAAAATCAAGAAATATGACATACCTCACTCATTATTTCACTTATAATGGATGTTATTTGAGTTGTCATCTACATAATTTACCAAAATTGAATTAAATACATTTATATGTACTAGGCATGTAGCTGCACAGATTTCCATGTGGAATAAAGGTCTTATTTTTGGGAAAACATGGTAGCTACACAATCAATTCTTTTGCAACCTTAAAATAGCTATTGCTTACCTTAGACTTCGCATTCCAAGTAAAATGAAGGCTGTTTGTCTCTACTGGTACTTGTAGATTAAATGATAAAGCGAAGTGATTGATAAGGTCATTTCTGACATAATAAAGTTCTGCATCGATACCTAAATATTTTTAAAATGATAAAAGAAAGCTGAAAGCAAAATTATAACAAGTGGCAAAATCATTTCAAGAAAAAACTTGCTTTTTACAATGTAATGCCACAGATAATGAAACAGCAAATGAGACCTTGTGTCTATGGAGACCAGATTACAAAATCTACAATAGCTGTTTTCACAATGCACAACAGGACTACATTTTAATTTTTTTTGCAGCACAAGGACCACTCCCGTCCAGCTCAGTGGTGCCGTACAAAGATGTTTTTTGGCAAACTGAAATCCAAGGACTGCATTTTGCTTTCTTCCCCCTGTAGCACCCAGGCTGGGCACACCTCATCAGCAATGGGAACAAGAAAATGGTGAAGGTCAACAGTGCATAGGGCAGACGTGATCTCAGAATACAAGATGGTGAGGGTGACTGCATTTTTTTTGCCAGAAAACAGAAGTAAACAGAGCCCAAAATGTGATCATGTGACTGTGGTTGTGGTAGTGGCTACTGGAACTTTGAATCTGTTGTAAATAGCCCTGGGAAGATCCTTCTTAACTTTCATGGCCCCTGAGCGACCAATCATAAATTGAGCACTGTCTGCAGAAGTGTCAACATCCAAGATACCTTAGAAGACATTTCCTACTTACAAAAGCTACTAAAAGTTAAATCTGCACTATTGTCATTATCATATTGGAAAGTAATAGGACTTGATGGTTATCTGTAGAAATGAGACATATAACTGAAAAAGAATAATGACCGAAGAATATCAAATGAGGAGACTTAATGTGTGAAAACTATTTTAAAATATATTTAACTTCATATGCTATCAAAATTATGTATAGGAGTTTAAAAGTCCTACATGAAAAGTCAGGTGCTAAGAATTCAAGCTGGTTTTTAGAAAAAAAAACTAAAAAGATAAGAACTATTGCTGATGTATTCATGTATATCAGACATGTCAAACTCGCGACGAGACGTATCGGGACTGTTTTGCGATTGCCGGCAATGGGGTGGGTGCGGCTTCCGGATGATGTGTCTGGCCCGGGGGCTGGCAGTTTGACACCCCTGATGTATATCAATTCATTTTTTATTGATCACAGGAAGGCTTCAGTTGTATTGACCATGTTCTTAGGAAAATGAGAATTCTTTAACAATTCACTAACCTTATGCCCAGTCTATAAAAAGAAGTCATATGGCACATGGCAAAACAGGCTTGATCCAGGTCAGAAAAAGGGTGCACAAAAGATTATTTATTTATTCAACGTACAACACTGTAAATATTGGGAGGAAACCTGGATTGGAAGAAGATGAACACAGATGTAAAACTGGAGGGGAAAAAACGAATAACCTGCACCTTGCTGATGACACTACTCTGGGAGCTGAAAATTCAAATGATTTGGAAGCTCATATTATTTAAGTCAATAAGCACAGTGAAAAAAATGGGACCAAGAGTAAATATAAAGCCCAAACTAATGACAATTACAGCACCTAGTGACAGAACTAACAATGAAGTTACTATGGTAGTAGACGGTTTTAGAGTTAATTATTAATGTTAAAGAACCAGCAGCAAAAGAAATTTGTCACTTGTAGTACTTGTTGAGTAGAAATTCAGACCTTGAAAAAATAAAAAGTATCACTCCACATTTATACTACAAAGATGAAAATGATGCAGGCAGTAGTTTTTCTTATGGAAAAACAAAACTTGGACTTTGAAGCAGTTTTGGGTATTTTATGATAAGGGGACCTTGAATGCTGAAGCACTAAAGGGAGTTAGAGAATAAAGAAAAAACATAGAGCAGAATTCTATAACAACAGCTATTGCATATATTTTTTTGCCAAACTTTAAGAAAAAATAAATTAACCTTCTTCATAAAATGGACAGAGTATGTTACAATAAAGTTACAGATCAAGAACAAGCGCAATGGAAAATTTAGAAAATTACTTTGAGGGATTTAACCATGGTAAGCAATGATGCAGATATTACTCGACTTCCAATCAAAATTGGAAACAAAATATTCATTAAAGCAGTCATTAAACAAAATGTTCACGTGACTATTTTGCTTAGCAACTGCAATCCTGGCATTTCTGGTTCTGGTTGTTAAACAACCTCCTAGGACTTTAGATGGAATGCTTGCCAAAGGATTTCAACTCTGTGGAACTAAAATTTTCCCAGCAGGCAGCTCTTTCACTCTGAAACATTTGTGCAGTCTGCCAATGGATTTCAGCTCTAGAAATGCCAAATGTTGGAAGTGCTCCCAAATGTTGGAAGTGCTCCGAAGAACTAGGTACATACTTTCATACGTGGTGGTCCTGTAGCAACTCACAAAGATTTTGGCAAATGATTTGGGCATGGCTAAAAGAAATATTAAGACATGAAGTTGAGTTCAGTCCAGAATTTTTCCTATTGGGCATAACAAAAGAGAAATACCCTAAAGATGAGTTGTATCTGATGATTTACATTATTACAGCAGCAAGAATGTCATTTGCCCAGAATTGGAAAAGGAGTGAAATCCCAGTAGAAAACGAGGTAATAAGGAAAATTTGGGAATGCGCAGAAATGGATAAATTAACTTTGGAAATTAAAAATAAAGACCAATCAGGTTACTACAAAATTTGGAATAAATTTTATCTTTGGCGGGAACAAAAGGAAGGTCTCTATTAGAAGTTATAGATTGGTTGATTGTTCTAAGTATTGTATTATATTTAATTGATTTGTATCTTGTGTATTTTATGTGTACATATATATATATATATATATGAATATTGTAGACAAGAAGGTATGTCAGTCCGTTTGTACCGTGTCCAATGTTTTAAATAATAAATTTAATAAAGATTTAAAAAAAAGAAATGATGCAGAAATCTTCACAATTTCAGCTTGGTTCCTGCAGCCTGCCAAGGTTTTCCATGCATGGAGGGGAAATCCTTCATGGAGATGCAAAAACAGAGCTGAAATATTTAGCTTTGTTCCTGCAGCTTGCTGAAGGATTACTTCCCACTTTAGTGCATGGAGGAGAATTTATTTGTGCAGTTGCATAAACGGACCTGAAATCTCCATTTATTTCTGCAAAAGCTAGCAAAGTAGGTTGTAAATTGCAATCACATGACTGCAAATCACTTGGCAATTGGTTGTAAATGCAAGCCAGTTGCCAAGCATCCAAAATGCAATCAAATGACTGCAGGGGGTGGCATGGTGCTATATTTTACAATGGCCAAAAACGTTTTATGTGCTGTAAAGCACCTTTTCCAAGGCCATTGTAACTTTGAACAGTAAATCAAGGACTACCTATATGGAAAAGAATATGGACATACAAATGGAATTGATGATTTATTTTCTAAAGGAGATGTACATCTATTGAACCAGGAATTGGATTTGTCTATTGTAAAGTGATGTCACATGACTGCATCATTTAGTGATGGCAATCCCTGTGATCCTGACTGTCGCTTTTAAGTGAGAATGTAGGTCATTAAGGGTACCTCCTCACAACTTCCTGCTGGCTTCCAACAACCAAATCAGTGGAGGAGCCATCAGGAAGTTGCAAGCTCCAGGTGATTTAAAAGCAGGCAGTGCAGTTTAGGATAGCTGCTGCCAGCTAGGAGAGGATGTGTGGGTGGCCAGGTAGTGTGTGCAAGTGGTCAGAGTATGGCACAAGTAGTGTGAGTCTAGGGGAGGTGCACAAAGCAGACGGCACAGGCAATAATTTGTGGATGAGACTTACTGTGGCAATTTGCAACCTTCCCTATCAGATTCTCTTTACTTAAAGGGTAAAGGTAAAGGTTCCCCTGCACATGCGTGCTAGTCATTTCCAACTCTAGGGGCCGGTGCTCATCTCCGTTTCAAAGCCGAAGAGACAGCGCTTGTCCGAGGACGACTCCATGGTCATGTGGCCGGCATGACTAGACGCCAAAGGCGCACGGAACGCTGTTACCTTCCCACCGTAGTGGTCCCTATTTTTCTACTTGCATTTTTACGTGCTTTCTAACTGCTAGGTTGGCAGAAGCTGGGATGAGTAACAGGTGCTCACTCTGTTACGTGGCACTCGGGATTCGACCTGCCAAACTGCCGACCATCTGATCGACAAGCTCAGCGTCCTAACCCACTCTTTACTTATGGGTAGCCAAAACAGAATGTTGGCAATCACAAGACAACAGAATACCCAAATTGTGATCATGTGACCCATGATGGACTGGTTGTAACCACTACTCTAATCACCATTGTAATTTTGAACAGTAGATACACAAGTGGTTGTTTTTTTTTTATTGAAAAGTTTTAACATACAATTTTTCTTTAAAAAACCCCCCCTCCCCCTCCCTTCTCCCTCCCCCCCCAAGTGGTTGTTAACTGACTACCTGTATACTTAAAGTGAATGAATGCTCAGACTGAGTATTTAAAAAATGACCAATACAAACAATGAAATAGGAATGAACTGCAAAATAAATATATGAAGGAAGAGTGGATTTGTTGGGAGATGTGAAAGTCTGAGAAAGTAATGCTTATGCTGAATTAATGAGGGACCCAAAAAGAGAGGAGCTAAATTTAAAGAATAGCATGCAAAACATGAATCAGTATTTGGATATGACGAAAGCAAAAAAGATTTGCAAGGAAACAAAAGTAGTCAGGTATTATGAATGGAGTTGGTGTAAATTAGCCTTAACTGTATTTCATTTTTCTTTCTTTCCTTTAATTTGCTCATTATTCTTTTTCTGTGCTACACACATCACGCCTTGCCATAAAAGAGATAAGCATCATTAGCATATATGTATGCATGCACGTAGTTGCACATGTAGTGTGATAAGCTCTGGTTTCTACCAAATCTGTGAGCTAAACTGATGTTTAAATGAATTTCAGTATGTCTGTTTATGATACAATTGGACTTTGTAGTTCTTTTTGTCAAATGTTCATGGTTTCTGATTTCATGTAAGCTTAGTTGAGTAAAGGAATTATAACACCAATAGGAAGTTAACATCCACTATTTTATTCAGATATTTAATACCAAGTAAAGGATAGACAGTTGTGTGTCTTTCAGATGTTAATTCAGAACTTACTAGATTTCTATAGTAGCATGACCAATTTTGTGCTCCAGGGAGAAAGTTCTGCATTAGGCATCTTATGGATTTGATTGGTGTAGTGTGTTGTTTGAACACAGACTACAAACCATAGTTTATCAGTTTATTCAACTAATCGCTGAAAGTAGTTACAAAAATTAACCAATGTTGTATTTATGTCTGAATTGAGAAACATTGAATTATGTTTGCTCTATAAGGCAGATTTATTATTTATTACTTTATTTATAGCTATCTGGTGGCTAAGATAAAGACTTACTATAGTTTGTCATGAGGCATAATCAATGTTATTGGGTCAGGACACCAAAGAGAAGCTCTAAAATGTGGCACAAAACATTGCAGTAAGATGGGGAAATTGCAAAAAGTCAGATAGAGGCAGCTTATTTATTTGTTCAATTTGTTTCAACTATCCAATCAACTCAAATGATATACAGCACATTCTCTCTCCCTCCGTCATATATGGAAAAATTCAGATTAAAACTTATACTGATTGTAATATAGACTATTGAATAAGAGCACAAATTTTAAAATTCAACTTTTGGTTAATTTACCAACAGTGCTGCTCAGGAAAAAATGCTTTTCTTTTATCACTCTTATTTACAAATGCAGACCAATAATACAACTGCTGAAAAGATTCCCATTCTGAAATATCCCCTGTATTTTCAAAAGGTGAAAAACCTAATCTATTCAACTACCATCCAATGTATATTCTAATAAGCACAGTTAATTATACACACACACACACACACACACACACACACAAGTCACCTATAGAACAAATCCCTTGCTTAAGGACAATAAACTGTTTTTAAATCTGGCCATCCAACTTTTGATTACTGCATCATTCTCTGCTATCTCACTAAGATATCACATTTGCAGTGAGAATCTCTTTATGCTGCTTTCATAATTTATAATACAGAATTTGATAAATCCTGAGAAAAAAGAGTGTGGGAGTAACTAGCAGCAACCTCTATTGATTGCTGTTTGCTGTGACACTATTTTGTGAGAATACTTATATGGAATAAAGCATGATACTTACCATTTCCTCACTTACTCTATCTCCATCATAATGGATGTCAAATGGGGATCTATTCTTGTTTATCCAATATCTATTTTAACTGCACTTAGGCTTTTCCAAGTAACAAGTTTCAGTCCCCAGCATTAACAAAAACTCAATTCCCTCCCACTACATGCCAATAGTTTTACTATTCCTTTCATGTTTTATGTAGGTTGGGAGGGAGCTTAGCTACCTTTTGCCATCAATAAACCAAATAAACAAACAATAAACAAAATAAACCAAAACCTAGTGTTTATTCAAAATAAAGATTGTCCTATTTACAAAAAATGCTCTGCCAACTTAAATGGCAAATTAATTAAAATTATGCAAACTAAGTGCTTTAAATATTGAGGCATTATCTTCCACTTATGGAATAAACAAATCCAGACCAGTGGAGGAGGCCACTAAGGAAACAATTAGGTATGTGTGCTGTAAAGATAAGAGTTTTGTTTCTGAAGCTATCAAACTATTCAAGATGGGAATTTAACTTCTGCTCTAAATTATTTCTTCCGAAGGAACTGTAAAAACATCAGATTCCTGTCAATAGGAAACAGAAATCATTTCTTGTCAAAGGCATGAGTTTCTGCAAAACGAAATCATAATTTGCAAAGTAACATTAGTCTTGGATTTTGGGGTACGACTGCTCTCAACTTCACCGGGATTTGCCTGGATAGCAAAATCAGGGGAGAACAATCCCAGCCGGCTGTTGACGACAACAGAATTTGGCAAGTGCTCGGAGAAGCACCTTTATGTGACCATCAAAATGCCAAGCTTTAAACCTACAACGGGCACTCTTCCTCCTCTTGCAAAGTCACGTCCATGCTGCATTTGTTTCCACCCCGAAATCCCATCCCAGGCGGCGTGCTCACGGCACAAAGATGGTTAAGTTGCACTAATGCAGCAAGGCCCAACAAGGAACGAGGGGCCAGGCGATGGGAGAGAGAGCCCGGCCGGAGGAAGAGGAATAATCCCGACGCCTATCCAGGAGGAACACCCGCCATTTAACCCACTAGCCTCCCACACGATCTGAACCCTTTGACGGCGGGCCGTCTCCCTTGTCCTCGCAAAACCATCCCCACCAAAAAAAGACTCTTGATTACACGTCAGAATCCTTCTCACTCACTCGCTCACATACAAACACACGGGAGCGCGCACAAAACCCAAGTGTGAGCGAACATCCGCCTCTTACTCACCGATCAGGCGCAGCACCTCTTCTTGACTCATATAAACACTGAGGCCCGGTCCAGTGGCGGGAACGGCTGCTTGGAGCGATGCCTTCTGGCTTTCGGAACTCGCGGGAAGGAACAGCATCGGCAACAGGAGCGGCAACAGGAGGGAACAGAGGCGGCGGACGAGCCGCGACCCAGCGGCAGCGTCGTAGCTTCCATCCCGCCGGCTGCCCCGCACCATCGCTTGCCCCCGGTTCCCCACTGAGGAGGGGAACCGGGTCCCGGCCCGAGGCCTCACACTCGACAACCGTTCATACTCCGGCCACGCGCGCTCGCGCCCTCCGGGCCGGGTTCATGAGCTCCTTTCCCCCCCCCCCGCGCGCGCTCGCGCTCGCACTCGCACTCCCTCGACCCGCCCCTCCCGGCCGCGGAGCCAGCACATCCGACGAGGACAGGCAAGGCCCGGCTTTCTCCGCATGCGCATTCCTCTTTCCCCGCCGCTGCTTCTTTGCGCCTGCGCGAAACAACCTAATCATGGAAAGTGCTTTTCGGTCGTACTGGGAGGTATCACCTTGCTTTTCCTTTTGTCAGATTTCTGAAGCGCAGTAGTGCCGTCCCAAAATCTCGCACTTGGACCTCACTTGGCACAATTTACTTAGCGCAATAAAGTATCCGTTTATTCCACCCTATACCTAAGTGGAACCATTAATGGAAGCTCTATTTGAATGAAAAGAGCCTCTGATGCCTGCTGGAAGTAAAAAGAAATGAAAGCAGTGTTTTTATATTGCAACAGTGTATACGATTAAGTATATACTATATGTTTTTGTATGTAAGAGCATGGTTGGAGAATTCTGGGAATTGAAAGCCCATACATCTTAACGCTGCCAAGATTGAGAAATACTGCTTTATAATGGTGGCATTGCATAGTTAATATTGGAGCATATAACACCAGACCTGTCACTAGAAGGCAAAATCATGAAACACTCTCACTTTGGCAGTGTCACATGGGGGAATTCACTGGAGAAAGTAATTATGTTTGGAAAAGTTAGCAGTAAAAGGAAAGCAGGCCATCAAAGCTGACATTAGCCAGAGCATAGAAGTACCCAGTCTTAGAATTTTGATAGACAGCAGGTTTAAAGGAAAGGGAAGAAGAGAAGAGGAAAGACCAAATAGTGCTTATGCCCCATCCTGGGTCATAGTTACATGAGACGAGCGTTTGTCTCCTCCATTTCCTACAATTTCCTATCGTTTATTGTGGTGAAATTGGCAGAATATTCATGTGATGGCTCTCTTATTTTCTTTCTATTGAAGTCCCTGGCAGAAAAATTATTTGCCCTCAAACAGAAATTTTAATTCTAGCTCTAATCTCACAATATTCCATCTAAAATCTGGGGTACTGGTTTGTGGCTATTTTTCCTTATGTGAAACAGTTCCTACTCTGTTAACTGGAATCTGGATGGAGCAAAGCAGAACATCATCCTTTCCCAAGAAAGAGTCTTTGAATAATGGCCCCACTTTTCCTTCTTTTATGAAGGTCAAGCAGTTTTGGAGGACATAATAGAGACTGTCTGGAATGGTGTAGGGCACAGGTCTGCAACCCGCGGCTCCGGAGCCGCATGCGGCTCTGCCATGTGCAGTCCAAAAAAAAAAAAGTGGGACTAAAAAAGTTCAACCAATCAATTCAAATATGCAGGGTAGGTGCATATCTCGCCTTGGCTCCACTCTTCAGTCAAACCCTGTTCTGCACATGCACACATGTACGCGCATGTGCACACATTTTTTGCGGCTCCCAGTTTTTCCGGTTCCGAGTGGCTCTTTCACTGTTTCAGGTTGCTGACCCCTGGTGTAGGGTCTCCAATTCGTGCAGGGGGTTGGACTAGAGGACCTCCAGGGTCTCTTCCAGCTCGGTTATTCTGGATTATAAATCCAACAATAGAGTAATATGAATAAAGGAATTATTCACCATCAATCAATTGCAAAAGGCAGCTTTACTTGGAACAGCTTACATCCTGCAATAATATCTCTAACAACATAAAACATCAACATCTGCCTATCCCAGGTCCTAAAGGACTCGATTGGTGGATAAAAATGCCAAGTCCAGTCTAAATATCTGGCTGAGCAACAAACAAGGAATTATTTTTATTTAAAAAAGCAGCAGTAAGGATGTCAGAGAATAGTTCTAGTGCTATGAAGGACAAGAGATTGAGTAAATATGGCAGGTGCAAAAGTCTGTGTATCTCTTCAGTCAAAACTTTGCAAAAGTCTCCTTTGTCAGAAATAAAGAGTTCCAATTGTTTCCTGTGGCCATTTATGAATCTTCTATTGTTATTTTGCAAATGTTTCTTCTAGTTTAGAAAGATTCTCAGATTTCATCCTATTGACTGTAGGTATGTGATTTCCCATACAGATTTTCAATAATACTCAAGTTTTAGAACTGTGAACTGTCCAAAGCCTGCCTTTCTTTTTGATAAATATTTTACAGTTTATTTGAAGGTGAGCTTAGTTATCTTGCTGAAATGTTCAATCTTTTTTTCAGCTTAAGTTTCTTCACTAACTATGCGAGATTAGGTTCTAGAGTATGTTAATACTGTACTTAATTGAATCCATCTTCCATTTGCATAATACTTGCTATGCAACAAGCTGCCATATCCCTCCGAAGCATAATGGAGGTGCCTGCTCACACCACATCCACTTAATGGATTGCAAGGTGTTCATTTTTTTCAAATGTTTCACCTTTTTCCCCTCTGAATGTATATTGTGTTGTGGCTGAACAGTTCAGTTTTAGATCCATTTGTCCCTAGCTCTTTGTTGCAAAAGTTTCAAGCTTATCAAGGTTTTCTTTGCATACTTTAGATAATGACTTTCATATGAGTTTCAAGAAAAAGTTTCTTTAGACATGCAGGCCACTGTTCTATAAGGTATACTTTATTGTGGATATCTACTTCACTGTCAGCTAATAACTTTTCAGTGAACTGTGGATTTTGTTTGCAGATCTGGTCAATTTTCAGGCAGTTCTAACAGATGTTTCCCTAAAATAATAAACAGCTTGTACCCTACAATGATATCTGTGTCACTATCAAACTTCCACATCTGCCTATCCCAGGTCCTTGGAAAGGACTTGATAGGTGGCCAAAAATGCCAAATCCAGTCTGAACATCTGATTGAGAGTGTAATGAACCAAAATTTAAGATGAGATATATGTAACACAATATTGGGTACAATGTTGTATTGTGCACATGAATTGACACATATTGATTGCTCACACAACATCCTGATCCAGGGTCAGATTGATGTGCCACGTCTTCAGGATCTTTCTAAATGCTAGCAAATCCATCTCAATTTGGTAGAGGTGTTGCTGTTTCAGAATGCAGGTGCACCACAAAAGAGGCATGCTTCCTGGGTATTTGGACAAATTCTCCTGGTAATATCCAGTTTAGTTTACATCCTACACAATGCCAGTTAATCCCTATAGCCAGGTTAATGCAAGTAGATATGTACTCAGTTCAGTTAGTAAAAATATAGCTTTATGTTTATTTATTAAGCATCAGCAATCCACCCCAAGCAGTTATCTGGCAAACCAGGTAAAAAGCCAGGCAAAGGCAGCATGAGGGAGAAACAAGAGCAATATGCAATACTCTATCCATCTGTCTGAAACAGAACTTTTCAGGGACACTGGAAATACAATACTGTGGAAAATTAACATGGACAATGCTTAAATGAGTGACTTTGGTCATTTCAATTGGAATTCATTTTTTTAAAAATTCAGAACAGCAGCTGAATAGAAATCCAAGTAGAAGAGTGGGTAATCCCTCCATTTTCTGCACCAGTAAAGCTATAATTTGGTGAATGGGAATGATGTGTTCAATACATACCGGCAGCCTAAAAATGGGCTTAATGTTTAAGTTGCTGTAGAAATGGTTCATATCTCAATGCTCATGGTGATGGAGATTCCTTCAATCTCTTTTACAGAGGGAACTGCTTTCAGAAGCTGGGCAGTTGGTGCAGTTTTATAAGAGAATGCAGAGTGGTTCGTGGCATGTTTTTTTATATGCTGAAACATTTAGGAAATTTAGCAGTGAACATATGGGCAATTTTGGAAAAACACAGTCTTAAATGTTTGGGCAATTTGGGAGAAACACAGCCTTAAAACATTAATAAGTGAATTGTTTCTACAATTACATGAAATAAGCACACACATGTGGATTGAGGCTGCAAAAAAAGCACAGCATCTGCACATTATTATGCTCTGTGGCTAGGAGTTTATGTACCATTCCTTTGTTTGCCTTATAAGATTGAAGGGCGTGTGTGTGATGTGTGGTATAATGGGACTCAGCATGAAAGTGCCTTTTCTCCAGGATTCTATATTTAGGCCATTGCTCTTATGCCTATTTCAGTGTGAATGCTGGCCAGACTTCAGTGTAATATTTATCCTACATTTATGAAACACTGTCATAGTGATCAGATGACAATGCTGTTGAAGAACTCATCACTTTTCAATCATATATGCTTCTGTTTTCTGTTTAGCAGATTAGAATGTAATGTGACAGAGAAAATGAGGATATTTCCCTTTCTTGTTCTTTTTCCCAAAATAAACTTAAGATAGGTCAATCTACTGTTCACTTTTCAATCTCTGAAATGCTAAAAGTATATCTAAACATATTTCATTTCTTTTCCTTATATCACCATATTATAGAGATGATAGGATCTTTTTTGGATTATTTTTTTCAACCCATATCCTTCCCAATTCTTATCAGTTTTTCACACTTTAGAAACTAGAGATTAGATCTTTCTTTCTTTCTTTCTTTCTTTCTTTCTTTCTTTCTTTCTTTCTTTCTTTCTTTCTCTCTCTCTCTCTCTCTCTCTCTCTCTCTCTCTCTCTCTCTCTCTCTCTCTCTCTCTCTCTCTCTCTCTCTCTCTCTCTCTCTCTCTCTCTCTCTCTCTTTCCTTTCCTCCCTTCCTGTTTATCAACAGGATAAAATAATGAAAAAAATAGTAAATAAAACAGTGTTTTAACCCAGTGGTGGGATTCAGCCGGTTTGCACCGGTTCGGCGGAACCGATACCTAATTGTTTGTTGAGTTCGACCAACCTGTTATGATAAATCTGTGTTTTCTGGAACACGTCTGGTTTTTGTTCAACTTCCTTCCAGGTGGGGAAAAAACCCCCCCAAAAGTCCAAGAGAGGAGCGACGGAAACCAAACAGAGATGCAGCACCTTCCATCACGTCAACTGCCCACCTGCCTCTTCCCTTTCAATCCCCTCCTGAGCCGGACTGCCATGCTATGGAGGATGGGCCTTACCTGGTCCCCGTCAACTGTTTTGGAGCCAGGGGTGAGTGATGGCGAAAGGCTGTGCTAGCACTGCATGACAGCCGCGAACGAAGTTACCATAAGCCGCCTTTCTCCCTTTCCTGGCTGGAACGGAGGCAGCCAACACAGACTGCTGCTTTGTGCAAGCGGGTGCTGAATCATATCTGGGAACCAGTAGTTCCCAAGCCGCAAGTAAAAAGCCGAGCCGGCCGACATTTGACAGTTGACAGCTGTCAAATGGCCGCCCGAAGCAACGACGCACGCGCACCGCCCAGCCGGCCGCCATTCCCGTTGACAGCTGTCAAAAGGGCTGCCGGGGGCCAACGCGCACGCGCCAGATTTGACAGTTCCCGGAACTGTCAAATCTGGAAGTCTTCAACCCGGTCCTCCGAACTGAGCTAAGCGCTCAGCTGAGAGGAATTCCCTGACAGCCGCCGAGCTGTCAAAGTACCGAGTGTTGATTGGCCGTCCTCCGAACGGCGGGGAAAATACAGTTACCTGATTGGTTGAATCGTTTGACAGTTCCCTATATAAACCCGGAGTGTTTGACAGTCAGCTGCCGGGAGCTGAACCGAATAAACCTTTTGAAGTTTGCCTACGGTCTCGCGTCTGTCTTTGTAAAGACAATTCACCTGGCGACGAAGGTGGGATCCCGGTACTATAGAGCTGCCAACTGAGCTGAGTCACACCGCGAAGGAGTTCCGATCCCTCCCGCTGACAAGTCACTGCTGAAGCCACTTGGAGGGCAAAGGAACCCTTCCCAGCAGCTTGAACAGTACTGTGGACCCAGACCATGGCAAACTTAGGTCACGTCAGAGAATTCAACGTCCGCCATCCTGAAGGATGGGAGTCGCACTGGGGACAAATTGAAGGCTACCTCGTTGCCAATAATATAACAGAGGACCGCCACAAAGCCGCCGCCCTCCTATGTCTCAGCGGGCCCGCCGTCTATGACATCGCCGTAGGGCTTTGCAGCCCTGACCCCATCGCGACCGTCCCGTACGCCGTGCTGACTGACCGCCTCAGCAAACACTTCATGCCCCGTCGGTCCGAGCTATACTGGCGCCTCCATTTCGCCCGCCGCCACCAGCAACCGGGCGAAACCACCACAGCCTTCATCGCGGGGGTACGTCACGCCGCCCGCAGGTGCCAATTTCCCGACCTGGAAGACCGTATCAGAGACCAGGTTATCGTCGGTCTCTCTAACGAGCGGCTCCAGCGGAAGCTGGTAGCCAGGCCCACGATGGACCTCGCTCAACTCACGTTAGAGATCATGGCCTACGAAGACAGCCACCGTGAGGGCTCTCCGGTGCACAGAAGCAGCCCGGCCGGTTCAGTCCACCACGCCAGGGAACCGGACGACGAGCAACCAGAAACCTACACCGGCATCGACGACATCATGTCCCGCTACAGCAAAATGAGCGCCGACCACGGAAAGAACCGCAGGCCATCCAGACCAGCCGGTCCGGGTTCAAGACCCACCGCCACAGGGCCGAAACCAAAGTGTGCCAGCTGCGGCGGGGCTCACGCCAGAGCCACATGCCGTTTCAGAAACGCCAAATGTCACGGATGCGGAAAGACCGGGCACATTCGCTCAGCATGCCGCAGTTTGAACCGGGAAACCCTCCACGAGCTTGAGGAAATTCCGGCAGGTAGGACCCAGGTCCCTTCCCCAGCCAAGGGAATTCCCCAGCCCTCAGTCTTGTCCATACGAGCCAAAACAAAAATCTCGCCCATCCATCAGTTACAACCCAAAATTAAAATTTGGGTTAAAATTCAAGGGGTGCCCTGCGAAATGGAGGTCGACTCCGGTTCCTCAGTTTCAATAATGTCTTGGGACACTCTCAGAAAAATTGGGGTTAAAAATAGACACCGTATTCCCCTGCAGCCCTCCAAAATACTCCTCGCTGATTTCCAGGGAGCCGCTATTCAATTAAAGGGGCAGGCACAAGTAAAAGTAGAATACAAAAAATTCCTGGGACATTTAACGATCCAGATCACTGAGGCACCCAGGTCCACCCTCCTTGGGTTAGACTGGTTTGAGGCTCTGGGCATCCACCTAGAGGGCACCAACCGTATACAATCTCAAACTTTAGAACAGGTTTGCCAGGCGTTCGCGGACGTTTTCGACGGAACGCTTGGCAAATACACAGGCACCCCTATAGACCTCAAATTAAAACCTGAGGTAGGTCCCATCCGCATCAAGGCAAGAAGGGTCCCCTTTGCGCTGAAACAAAAAATCGAAGCCGAATTAGACCGTTTAGTCAGCCTTGGGGTCCTGGAACCAACAGACGGGGGAACCTGGGAAACTCCCATAGTCACACCACTTAAACCAAATGGTGACGTGAGAATATGCGCGGACTATAAGGCGACTCTAAACCGCGCATTAAATCCCCACGCATACCCAGTGCCAGCTGTCAGGGACGTGCTGTCAGAAATTGGGTCCGGCTCAATATTCGCCAAACTCGACCTAGCGCATGCCTTCCTCCAACTACCTGTCACCCGGGAGACAGCTGAGGCACAAACCATTGTCACACACCGAGGCGCTTTCAAGGTAAACCGCCTCCAATTCGGCATCTCAGTGGCTCCGGGCATCTTCCAGGAAGTCATGGAGAAAACATTAAAAGGAATCCCAGGTGTATGCCCCTATTTCGATGACATACTCATCGCAGGGGAATCAGAAAACAACTTAGCAGACAGGTTACAAGAAGTATTATTAAGATTCAGGAAGGCGGGGCTAAAACTTAAATGGGAAAAATGTTCTATAGGCGTCCCATCTGCAGATTTCTTAGGTTACAAAATTGACTCGCAGGGAATCCACCCCACGAATTCAAAAGTCCTTGCTATCAAAGCCGCCCCTACCCCAAAGAATAAAACCGAGCTCCAAGCTTTCCTTGGACTTTTAAATTTTTACCATGCCTTCCTGCCAGGGAAAGCATCGATCGCAGAACCCCTCCACAGGCTGCTCGACAAAGGGGCAGCCTGGCAATGGACAACAGCCCATGAAAACAGTTTTAGCACACTCAAACAAATGCTTTCCAGCAACACCACTATTTCCCACTACAAAGAAAACAAACCCCTTTGCCTAGCCTGCGACGCATCCCCATACGGGATTGGAGCAGTTTTAAGCCATTTAGACAGCAACGGCACCCAAGCCCCGGTGGCATATTATTCCAGAACTCTTTCCAAAACGGAAAGAAATTATGCCCAGATAGATAAGGAAGCCCTGGCAATTGAGGCAGGAATAAAAAAATTTCACGATTACCTTCATGGCCGCCCTTTTGTGATTTACACAGATCACAAGCCTCTGTTAGGACTATTCACCTGGGACCGTCAAACCCCCCAAATCTTGTCGCCCAGGATGTTGCGCTGGACAACATTCCTCGCAGCATATTCCTACCAGCTAATATACAAGCCAGGACACCAAATGTGTCACGCTGACGGCCTCAGCAGGTTGCCCCTACCTCACACAGAACCAGACCCAGCCCCAGCAAGTAACATCCTAGCTATTCAAGAACTCCAAGAATGCCCACTGACAGCGAATGATATCACTGCCGCGACTTCCCAAGACAAAACACTTAGCAGAGTGTTAGCTTGGGTACACACAGGCTGGCAAACCTCCTGTCCAGGCACAGAATTTCAGCCGTATTTCTCTAGGCAAAATGAGTTAACGTCACACTTGGGATGTTTGCTATGGGGGTGCAGGGTAATCGTACCACTTAAACACAGACCAAAAGTATTGCACACTTTACATGAGGGCCACCCAGGCATCGTAAAAACAAAAGCCCTGGCCCGCAGCTACGTCTGGTGGCCGGGAATAGATCAAGACATAGAAAAATACATCGCAGGTTGCTATTTGTGCCAAGAATCTCGCCCACTCCAACCCAGAGCCCCAATTCACAAATGGGAACTCACAAAAAACCCCTGGTCCCGCATCCACATTGATTATGCCGGACCTTTCCAAGGGCAGGTCTTCCTCATAGTTGTAGACAGTTATTCCAAGTGGCTGGAGGTTCTCCCGGTTCACAGCACAACCTCCGCCGCAACCATCCAAGCCCTCAGGGGAATCTTCGCCACACACGGTCTCCCCGATGTAATTATATCAGACAACGGCCCTCAATTCGCTTCTCATGACTTTCAGATCTTCACGAGGAGCAATTGTATTAGGCACTCGACATCGGCTCCCTTCCACCCATCGTCCAACGGCCTTGCAGAGGTTATGGTGAGGACCACCAAGGACGCCCTCAAAAGAATCATCACGGGGAACTGGCACCGTCGCTTGACACACTTTCTCTTGGCCCACCATTCTACCCCCTGCACCTCCACCGGCAAAAGCCCAGCCGAACTACGATGGAGCCTGGTAACAAGGCTCGACAGACTCCACCCCGACAGACCGGCAGCCGAAATGACACCAAACACCCAGCCAAAAACATTCGCCAAAGGACAAAGTGTTTGGTCCCGAGATTATGGGGGAAGGGATAAGTGGGTTCAGGGGGTTATCCTGGACCAAACTGGACCATTATCATACACAGTGGATACTGGGGCAGGACTCACGCAACGCAGACACACGGATCAGCTCCGACCCAGGTCACTACCCAACCCCTCTCTACAACCGACTCCGGGTAAGCCTACGCCAGCCGACACCCCCGGACCAGATGAATTCCTCCCCCAGGACCCACAACCATCTGCTGAGCCCCACCTAGAAACAACTCCTCCAGCCACGCAACCCGAAGGGAGCACCCCCTGTCCCCGACGGTCCAGCCGAGCCAGAAAACCCCCCGCATACCTCGCGGACTTTGAATGGAAGGGAAACCCACCATCTGTTAAAGAACCTGTTAACCATACTGTTTTAAAACGTTCAACTATTGTTATGCATAACATACCTGTTCAGGGGGGGGGAAAGGGGGTGAATCATATCTGGGAACCAGTAGTTCCCAAGCCGCAAGTAAAAAGCCGAGCCGGCCGACATTTGACAGTTGACAGCTGTCAAATGGCCGCCCGAAGCAACGACGCACGCGCACCGCCCAGCCGGCCGCCATTCCCGTTGACAGCTGTCAAAAGGGCTGCCGGGGGCCAACGCGCACGCGCCAGATTTGACAGTTCCCGGAACTGTCAAATCTGGAAGTCTTCAACCCGGTCCTCCGAACTGAGCTAAGCGCTCAGCTGAGAGGAATTCCCTGACAGCCGCCGAGCTGTCAAAGTACCGAGTGTTGATTGGCCGTCCTCCGAACGGCGGGGAAAATACAGTTACCTGATTGGTTGAATCGTTTGACAGTTCCCTATATAAACCCGGAGTGTTTGACAGTCAGCTGCCGGGAGCTGAACCGAATAAACCTTTTGAAGTTTGCCTACGGTCTCGCGTCTGTCTTTGTAAAGACAATTCAGGTGCGACCCTGGTGACCGAGGCTCCTTAGGGCCGCTTAAAAAGTTTTGTTCCTGGGTGGGTGAAACCGACCACCCTGCAGCAGTTTTCCACCTCTGCCTCTTCCTCAGGTGGCTTACTCTGCCCCCTCTCCCTTTACTTTTAGCATTCAGGGAAGCCCATGCCTTTACTTGTTTTTAAGTTGCTCTTCGGGTAGAGAACCCGATGTTAAATTATTTGAATTCCACCACTGATTTAGTTCATAAATTTAAAAAATGGCTTCTGTTTAGACATCAAAATCCCACTTGTTTAGTTTCACTTGGTTGAAATTATCACATGGCGAAAATGTGGTAGCATTTTTGCTTTTTTCCTTGAAAGAACCTCATATCTGCATCTAGGCATCACTTGGTAAAATGTCATGGCCAAATAAGCATATGTATAATTCCAGATATCTTGTGTGAGACAATTCAGCACATATCTAATGCATTCATAAGATTTATCTTCATGGCAATATTCATCATGGGAAGACTACAATATGTTATTAAATATAATCTACTTTTTATTGTTATAAATCATACTTCTTTATATCTCCCTGGAAAATCAAAAGGTACACTTTTGGTTTAATGAGATTATCCTTTTAATAGTGAAAATTAGCTTTCAGAAGGCAGTATTCTCCACAGTTTTCAAGTAGATCTTGCAGATTTTTTACTCATTTTAGCCAGTTAGACTTATTTCTTCCAAGATATTACATTGCATTCTTATGTTCTCAATGATCCATCATCATCTTTACAGTAAGTAATTGGTATTTAAAACCATACAACTGGCTTACCTCTTTATGACTGTGCATATATAGTTTTCAGTGAAAAACCTTAGGATTCTCCACAAGCTTGCTAACATCACCAACCCTTTTATGCTTGGATGTGCCATGTTGGCAGATATAATATATATAACTGGATAATGAATTTAATATAGGATGTCTCGACTTCTTTAAAATATTTGTACACAACCATTTTGTTGTGATCTTAATGCTAGAGCAGTTTTCACAAATATAAACAATTAAAAATATCCATAAAACTTAATGCTATAATTTTAAATGCCTCCGAGGAAAAATATATTAATTATTTAACATTTCTCAGCGTGGTATGTTGCATGCCTCTTATAAAGCAAATGACCATTTGAGAAGTTTTACAATCCACATCCCACCAGCTACCTCAAGACACAATCGGTAACCTTCCTTGAAAATCATAAGGTAAAGACAGGGAAAGAAACATCCTTTTAGATATATCCATCATGCCAGGGAATGTTGCTAAACATAGCTGCTAGTATTCAGTGACCACACCAGATAAGGAAAATATTTAAATAAATTGTTGTGAAAATACAAACTATTTTATAAAATATAAAAAAATATTTAATAATATTTAAGTGAAACTAGTTCTATCCCTATTTATCATCCGGAAGTCCTTCAACTTCTGGCTGTGTCATCTATCTGGGTGTCCCAAAGAGTAATAATAATAATAATAATAATAATAATAATAATAATAATAATAATAATAATAATAATAATAATAATAATAATAATAATAATAATAATAATAATAATAATAATTTAATTTCTATACCGCCCTTCTCCCGAAGGACTCAGGGCCTTTTACAGGGCAATAAATACAATAAAAATACAATGTACAAAAGTTAAGAAAGAATTAAATAATGTAGCCCAATTACAATAAAAATTAATAAAATTAATATTAAAATACCCCACACCCATCAGACCAGGCCGGCTTGTTCAAATAAGTAAGTTTTTAGGTCATGGCAGAAGGAGCGAAGGTCAGGAGCCATCCGGAGCTCAACCGGTAAACGGTTCCAAAGGTCTGGCGCGCCCACAGAGAACGCCCTCCCCCTGGGGGTCGCCAGTCGACACTCTTTGACCGACGGCACCCTGAGGAGGCCCTCTCTGTGGGAGCGCACTGGACGAAGGGATGCCGGCAGCAGGTGCTCCTGTAGGTAATCCGGACCCATGCCATTTAGGGCTTTATAGGTCATTACCAGCACCTTGAATCTCACCCGGAGGGCAACCGGAAGCCAATGCAGCTCGCGGAGTAGAGGTGTTACATGGGAGTATCGGGAAACTCCCACCACCACTCGCGCGGCCGCATTCTGCACCAGCTGAAGCCTCCGAGTAGTCCTCCAGGGCAGCCCCATGTAGACATTCTAAGATAATGCCATTATTATGGTTGATATTCTCTCTCTTTTGCGCCTTACAGGATTTTTTTTTAATTTTAATGTTTTAATAATTAGCGCTGATATTTATAATATGACTTTTAATATATTTATTGTTTTACTTAATTGTTGTATGCCACTTAGGGTATTTTTGTGAGATGAGTAGAAAATAAATTTGATAAATAATAAATAAAATATATGGATACTGCTAGCCTTAACTTAGGATTTTTAAAAGAGTGATCACTACTTTCAACTTTGCTTACTGACACATCCAGTCCTGTGCCAAGATGTACACAGCAGTATGGAAGGTCTACCGTTTTTTATTTTCATTGCAACATATATACATGTATGTAAACAGCTGTCAGCTCTCTCAGGTAAATCAGAAGGAGACACAAGGAGAAAAACTTGTTGGACTTTATTGTAAGGCTACATTAATGTAATCTTGCAAGTCTCAAAGTACAAAATTCCTGCCATTAGATTTAACTGCTCCCTAAGGTTCTTTCTCTGACTGTTAAGCCACTGGAGGCTCCTGACTCTCTTGTCTGATTGTTTAATGACCTCCCTCCCCACACCCATATCCTTGTACTGAAAGCAATTCTAGCTGTAAGAGGCCTTACATGCTTTCCAGGATGGGGTTACTTACCAAATCACCCAAGATTAACTAAAGCCCAATTTTCTTAACAAAATGTTTTTGACTGTACATCTCATTAAATCATAGATCAAAAATAAGGGCTAAGATTCACATAACCCTAGGCTAAAACATAACTGGCTTCTAGATTAGTTTTCAGAAATTTGACAAGTGAAACTCAAAAGTATGTTGCGGTAATTCAATCGGGGTGCAGTAACTTGTCCAGTTTTGGCCTTCCTAAAGATGGCTTGTTTAAAATACCAGCTGAAAGAAGGTAAAAGTAAAACAACCAACTGGACATCAAGAAACAAAGTCTCAGACCAATGGGTCATCTTTGCAATGTGCTGAAACACATTCTACAATATGAATTATTAACCAAACCAGCACAGAAAAATATACATATAAAGATTTAAAAGATGTATATTATAACAATCAAGATTAAGGCATTTCTCTATATACCACTAGGTGTCAGTGTTTTCAAAGGCCCAGACTTAATAAAAATGACTTGAGAAGGAATCCTGTATAAAAATGAAGAAAAAAAAGATTTTTGTGGCATTTTAATGACAAGCACATTTATTATTGCATACATTTTTCTTAATCACAGCCTGCTTCATCAGTGCACAGAGATTTTCAAGCAAATTCTCCATCTGTGCAATCATTTACTGTTACATATTTCTCACACTGGCAAGATTTTTGTTTTAAGAAGAAAGCTTCAGATACTTCCTTAGAAATAATTTTTAAAAACTTATTCTTTCATTCCTTTAATTAATGGACAGGTAATTTGACATGTCTTTGAAAGAAGTTGCTGCAAGTAATATAGAGAAGCCATTTAAAAAGAAAAAAAGAATTTAATAATGTCATGCAGTTAAAGGGTATCCCTACTGATTCATTAAAATCCAGATAACTCCTTTTAAAAGAATATAGTAGAAGTGGGCATAGGAGAATCAATTTCTTCCATATGAATGAAAAGCTAATACTCATCTAGTCTTCCCATGTGGTCATAATTTTGTAGAGTGAATGCATGTGGATTCTCTATTACCTCAGGTGGTTGGCATATCTTCTTTTAAGATAAAATTGCTCTACTTCTACAAGTTCTCTTGTTGAAGTCCATTTATGATTATGATTATCATATGTATTTAACTTATTTTTTTTACGTTTATGCTTTTCCTGTACACAGCTTTTGCATGGAAATACACAACCAGGCATGTGTTTGTATAATCAACACGATAAACAACTGTACAAATTTCTCAGTGACACAATGACGTACCTGAACAACACTCCAAACCCTCATGCATCGAGAAAGCACACAATGGATAAAATGTGCAAAAAGTATCTTAATCTGTTCAGGTAGAAAGGTCAATAAACTATAAGGAAAAATATGTGGTGGAAATATGAAATAATGCTGTGTGTAAAATTAATGAATCACATACAATGTCATTGTAGCATCCAAATTTAAAAGAATAATATCAGTCAGCAATTGATATTTCTGGCTTGAATGTTATTGCTATCGTTGGAACTATTTTTCATTTGGTGTTTAATGTTCTATTTGTATTGTTGCTGCATATGAGCTAATATCCACTTCCACATGTGAATACTATGCCAGTTTGAAAACAGCTCCAGATCTTTCTGTTCCCATGATGTCAGAAGAACGGAGAGCTGAGGTGATTTATTCCTGGCTCAGATGCAGTATAATTGAAACTGCTATGAAGCTAGTGTTTTGCTTTGTTTTTGAGATTTTATGTTTCCATGTCTTCATTGCAATTCTCCCCTTAATTTCTCTTCTTTCATTCTGAGCTTAAGGGGAAGACAAGTTCCAGTGGCTTAGCCAAGGGTTTTCTTTACTGTAGAGTAGAGATTAATGAGAGTTTTATTACTGCATATCAGGTATGGCAGTGATGGTGATTTTTCAATCATAGCTTCCCTTCAAACTGCATTTGAGAATTTGGGGAATGAAAATCTTGGTGATGTGAAGTGTCATCTTTTGAGTAATGTTAAAAAACTAAATCAAGAAAGAAATGGAAGCTATTTTTTCATACAATTTATAGCTGACCATTGGTATAGGACAAGGTACATACATTTCAGCAAGATAATTAGGGTCAAAGATGCACTAGCCAAATTTAAGGAAGATAAAACTTTCCATTAATTACTAAATGTAGGTAAGGTTTCATCCAGCTCCTAGTAAATGAATACATGACCTTTGATTAGGGAAGGTCCAGTGGGAGGAGATGTTAGTCTATGATGGCAAAATATCAGGAACCTGGTAGCACCTTTTCAGACTTGAACATTTCATTAAAAAGATCATGAAAGTGTACTCTTGTTAATAAATTGTGTTAGTTGGAAAAGGAGCTACTAGACTCTTAAGTGTAGAAACTGCTTTACCCAAGGGCTTCTGTTGGTTTTGAAGTGTTACTATTACCATATTTAATATTTATTTAATAATTTTCTCTTCTGTCACATTCAAAATAGCATTTAGCATTAGTTTTAGGAGAGGTTTTGGGGAATTTCCACAGTTTTCAGAAAATACATACAACCCTGTCACTCGTTCACCTTAACAGGCTTCACAACTGTTGAGATGTTCTTAGATTCCACATTAAAACTTGAACATTAATCACAGTATGGAGGGGTAGGTGGCTTGGAGGACATTAAAAACAATATATGTCACATTATCTCTTCATCTTGCATGGGAAATCAGTTTGGTGCAGATTGCTTCTTTCATTTTTTACATATCTGTTCAATTCTTCCCTTTCCTAAACTCCCTCTTGCTGTTTAGTAGTTTGATTTGCTGATCAACATTTTTTTCTTGAAGTATTTGACATGTCTGATACAGGGAAAATTCCAGCATTCAGATAAAATGTCCTCAAGGCCTGGAACATAGGCAGAGCAGGGGGTGGAGGGAGCGGGAACAATGCATTTTTGAAGGTAAGAATTCCAACAGATCTTTTCCTAATTATATGTTGTAAATAACCAATACTCTTCAGAGATTTCAGTTCAAAAACAACTACAGTAATTGATCTCCAGCAGGATTTTACTGGGATCCTTCACCCCAGTTTAAACAGTACTCCTACATTTTCTCCAAAGGAATCATAGCATTTTTGGGAGCAATACCATGCAGGAATGTGGCTTCTGGCATCAGGCTAAGTGCTGACATTCCAATCCCATGTCCAAGAATGTGGACAGAGTGTTCATTCCCAAATCATGGTACATGAGGACATTCATCTTCAATGCAGAGTGATAGGAGACGTAAAGTGAGGTGAGGGTGGTTGTTGGAGAGAATACAGGACAAGAAAATATCAGGGGGAGATGTTTAGTTTTCTTCACTTATGAATAAGGCCCAGTATTCTGCTTTCTGCCATTATTCAAATCACTTTTCTGTAACTCGATATGCGAAATATTTTCCTAGTTAAGGTTGCATGTTAATTGAGAAATACTGTCACCTCCTATTTACACTTGTGTGAAATATTGTGACAGCAGCAATCGCTATGTGTTGGAAGAAAAAAAAAACAGCACTGGAATTTTTTAAATATGATTTAAATTATGGACATTTGGAGTTTATATGCATGTCTCTACAAATTGTCTATTAGATATTCTGAAGAATCGATAGCAAGTTGCAGATTTGATTCAATATGAATTTTAGATATTGTGTATCCTAGTCAGGATATTGTGTATCCTGACTAGGGTTTCATTCAGTAATGCAAACTAGGTCATTTGGAATGAACATATTGAAAAGTTGGCATTGCCAACTTTCAACCTTGCATTAAATCCATCTTTTCCTGTCAATTGCAAATCCCAACTGTCTAATCCTTGTGTATCTCATAAGGAGTAATCATAATTACAGAGTCAAGTAATTATCCACCCTTCAGACACACCCCTTGAAAAATCAGGCACATTACTATTTATTTTTAAATATTGTCATGCATAACATGGTTCGAACAGGATATTCCTGTTGACTTTTGGTGCAATTTTGTCTGACATTCCTTGATGCACACTTGTATTCTTGTTGCCTATTCCTTCCTGTGTTATCCTACATACTGCACATATTTTGATTGCGAAATCAATCCATAAGAATTACTTTGCTGAAGGAGACTAGGAGTCTATGTTCCAGCTTCCAGGAACAGCCAGCTTCTGATACTCAGAAGTACCATGCTCTCCATGCTTATCCATTAGTTAATGTAACAAACAATCACTTAGTGTTCATCCTCCCAAAACATATTTGAGGACTGAAAACAGCAGTGGTGATCTTCTAGCCTGCAGACTAGATATAGGTTATATATATATCTATGCAGCTCACCAAAGCCCCTCCCCTTCAGTGAAGTGTCACCCAACATGTGATCAAATGCCAATGAGTTGCCTGAAATATTTTTGACAGCAACAAGACACCTGGTCCAGGTGGGGACATAAACTACATGCTTTGAATTTTCTGTGTAACTTCATTATACCCATGGATAAATGGGTGGTGGCAGAGGTAGCATACTTGGGAGCATAGACAACACAAAAAGGATATGTAATTTTTAAAAAGCTGAAATATTACAAGCTGATTCAATCTTGTGATATTTAAATTTTCTCATCTGACATCTCTTGCAATATTCTGCTTAAGAGTACAATCTTAACTGTACTTAATTGTACTTCACGGCTATCAGATGAAATTTTCTATGTAACTTCATTGTGAACTTCATTTGAAACATTGCTTCATTTTAGGGCTCAAATTGCATGATTACATCTTGGCCCCCTATCTGAAAAGGCTGAAGCCTAAAAAAATGTCCTCAGACATGTTCTCTATGTCATTGTTGCACCCATACACCAAAAGTAAGGGGGAAGGGTGAAATTGTTGCCTGTAGTATGCCCTCTAGAAAGCTACCATAGGTTATATTGATTTGTGATACATTGCATCATAAACCATCTTCCATATGCACATGACTTCCCCAGGGTAACACGCAGAAGGTTTAACTCAGTGTTTTTCGACCTTGGAAACTTTAAGATGTGTGGATTCCAATTCAGAATTCCCCAGTCAGCATTCTTGGAGTTGAAGTCCACACATCTTAAAGCTGTCAGAATTGGGGAAAAAATACTTATTTAACTGTTTGGGGTAGAAAGCTGAGGCCTTTTGATCCCTCATCACAGTATATAAGATGAAAACCATTAGCTTGGGATTATAGTGTCTTTAACAGAATGATTAATATTAACAGGAATGTTTCCTTTGCCTGAATATTTTTCCCACTTTGCAATTCCAGCTGCTAGACAATCTTTTTACTATGAATCACTATTTTAATGGCAAAAGAAAAGATATTTAATACACGTGTGTCAGGCTGAAATGAATTTTAATTCCAGTGAAAAGAAGAGTCTCCACATTTAGCACAGTCAATTTCCCCCCAGAAAATAGGCATATTTTTATCTTTCCCAGGCTCAGTTCCAGATACACACCTCATGATTTTCACAGGTTCCTCATTCTCATTGATTTGATTTATGAGGCAAAGGTTAATACTTGATTAAGCTCCATAGTTATTCTTTCCAATCCAATGGAAAGTTGGATAGGTATTATGTAAAGCAGCTTGGACTCTGTTTATTTGCTATCTGTTTGCCAGCAGAACAATTCTGCATAGCTAGAAAACAGCGGGAGAAAATTTGACACGGGACAGATGAAAGATTGAGTAAAAAAAATGCCTGAATCTAACCATAGATTGTGGGACCACTGCCACAAACACAATCTCCCAATGTATCTCTTTAGAGGGCCAGTTAGGCAGAGGTTTAACTGGCAACTGTCCCATGCTAAGTCTCCCTTCCAGTCATGAGTCCCAAAGCACCAGCTGACTAGAGGTGCTTGGGTTGTTGGTTCTTCTGGGCTCCTCTGCCAATCTTGCCTTGCCTCATGTCACAATGCCTCATGTCTGGCCAGGTCCAGCACTGGTTTCCGCTTTCTGCGCACACAAACGCAACTAGGCTTTTTCCACCAAACTGATACCCATTTATCTACATGCAATATTGCATGCTTTTGAACTGCTGGGTGGGCAGGAGCTAGGGATCAAGCAATGGGAGCTCACTCTACCTCACAGAGCTGGGCCAGAACTGTCAAACTGTAAATCATTTCTGGCCGGCAATTCCAATGTCAATTAGCCTCTGCACCACTGCATCTCCCTTTGTAATGTGTGTATTTCACATAAAAAACAAGTGCAGCTTTGACTGCAATATTGGGGCTGCCATCTTGTCATTTGTTTACCATAATCTGAAGACACCCATCTTTAGAACTGTAAACATATTTCATTTATTTACCCATATTTATATCCTTTAACTCTCTATATAACTTTTAGTTAAACCAAGCACTCGAACTTTCCTATCTTTGTTCAGAGGTTTTTCATAAACAATTGAAATAATTAGAAATTAATATAGGAATTGGTACCCCTCATCAACTGTCTCTGAGTATATTCCCCTTTTCATTAGACTATGATTAATTATCATATTGCCTTACATAATTAAGTTTAATCCACTCCACCCATTTGGAAAATCATAAACAAGTTCATCTGAATCTTAGATTATTTTTCTCAACTCATATGTTTCCCAATTCTTTTCACTTTTTCACACTTCAAAACAGGGATGTCAAACTGGTGGCCCACAGGCTGGATGCATCACGTGCAGGCCATGCCCATCCCGTCTCCACAAAAGCAAAAAATATAATGATACATCACATGACGCAATCGAGTTTGAGACCTGTGCTTTAAAAGCTAGAGCTTCCTTCCCTCCTTCCTTCCTTCCTTCCTTCCTTCCTTCCTTCCTTCCTTCCTTCCTTCCTTCCTTCCTTCCTTCCTTCCTTTCTTTCTTTCTTTCTTTCTTTCTTTCTTTCTTTCTTTCTTTCTTTCTTTCCCTGCTTTAAGGGTGGGAACAGAGAACTGAAATAAATGCCTTTCCCATTTATTTCATTTTCTCAGAATTTCCTCTCTTGGCCTCATTTTTTCCCCTTCAGATTCAATATTTCTGACAACTGGGGAAAAAAATAATGTTTTCATTTCCATGGCAATACAATCCTAAACTTTGAATAGTTTCTATGGAATTTCAAGAGTGCTGTATCTGGGCAATCAAGTAATCGGTTGAGAAGTTATTACAGTTTCAAAGTCTTGGTAACTAGTTCTGGTGTCCATGCTAGTAATCTTTGCAGATAGATTTTGCATAGTGCATACTGATACGGCTTCCAAAGTACAACATACAATTTCAAAACATAGTGTTCAAGAACATGGCATAATTTCATATTTTGTGATATAAGAAAAGGACAGAAAAAAGGTTTCATGCCACAGCAATTATAATACGGGTGGATATATTTTTTAGTAAGTATGACTTTTCACATAAGACAATTTATATTTACATTTCTGGCATCTAACCAGTCTTCCAGAATTTAAATATACCTTAATACATACACTTGAGTCCTCCACAAAGAAATTATACTGGTCCTATATATATTAATATTGTTGGAACAATAGCATATAACTTCTATAGATTTTTAATAACTAAACAACCACGCTGTTTTGAAAGTCCTAAAAATCCAGGATCAAGCTCTCTTGAGGAATAATTGTACGGTTCCTAAAATTCCAGTCTTCAGGTGTCTTCACTTTCTGTCCTCCTACCTTCCAAATATGTGACACAGTTTTGTAGTTGTTGTTGTTGTTGATTGTACCTGGTCTCCCCAGTTGTTGAATTTTAATGTGCTCTCACAATATTTTTAACTCTTGTTTCATAGCTTTTTCTTTCTTCTTTTTTACGATTATGCTGCTGTTTTGTGCTCTATTGCTTTTATACTGGAATATATTAATTTATTTTATCCAAGGTATTTTGGGACAGAAAGGCAAAAGATAGACATCTTAGCTCTATAATTTGAGACCTACATGTGGAATAGAACTGAGTACAGTCATCATCCAAATAAAGATGACTAGAAATAGGACTTCCTTGCTGTGGTGTTCCATTTGTGGAATTCTATCTTTAAGGAAACCTGCTGATTTTGTTCCACTGGAACCTGTAGGAAATTAGTCCTTGAAAGCTAGAAACTATAACATCTGGTTCTTATTGCTTTAATCCCATTGACTCTGGCTTTTTAAAATAAATGTTTTAATTTTATATATAAAAATAGTGGCATGTATTTGGAAAGAACATCTATTGACTTATTGGCAAGTGTACATTTCCTTCATTAATTTCCAGGATAAATTACTGAGTTTTTTTTATTTAAAAGCAAAATAGCAGAGTCCAAAATGTTCTACATGATTTTTATATTTGTATGGTTACCTTATGCCAGTACATTGATTAAATGAACAGAATTTGTACGGTCTACAAAATCATGGTTCAAATGTCAATTTATAAAACAACTTTCCAATAAAAGCCTATTTTCTAATGTATAAAAAATGGCAGTGTTGTGTTCTTTCCTATAATGAACTATTTCCTATAATAGTTCAATATAGGCCTGCATAATGAACTATTTAAGATCTTTTAAAGATAACAAAATATGATTCTGTGGTCTATTTTACTTTTTTTAAAAAAATCTTCATCTAAATATATCAATATATTTGGTTTTTAGCTTTTTTAGATTTGAACTTATCTTTTAGCATATACTGAATGCTACTGAGCTGTCTACTATGATAAAATATTAAAACTTGTTCATCCTGACTTCAGTTTAGATATTTTGTTCAGGTTAGAAAATATACCCCTATGTATAGATTTTTTATGATCATGGCATCCAGCCCTCTCAATTCCTGGCAAATAGATGGGGAAGAAATGGAGGTAGTGAAAGATTTTATTTTCCTGGGCTCCAAGATCACCGCAGATGGGGACTGCAGCCAAGAAATTAAAAGACGCTTGCTCCTGGGGAGGAAAGCCATGGTAAATCTAGACAACACACTAAAAAGCAGAGACATCACCCTGCCAACAAAAGTGCGTATAGTCAAGGCTATGGTCTTCCCAGTTGCAATGTATGGCTGTGAAAGTTGGACCATAAGAAAGTCTCAGCGCCAAAGAATTAAAGTCCTTTGAACTATGGTGCTGGAGAAGACTCCTGCGAGTCCCTTGGACTGCAAGGCGATCAAACCGGTCAGTCCTAGAGGAGATCAATTCTGACTGCTCTTTAGAAGGGCAGATCACGAAGTTGAAACTCAAATACTTTGGCCACCTAATGAGAAGGAAGGACTCACTGGAGAAGAGCCTAATGCTGGGAAAGGTTGAGGGCAAGAGAAGAAGGGGACGACAGAGAATGAGGTGGATGGATGGAGTCACTGAAGCAGTAGATGTGAGCCTAAATGGACTCCAGAGGATGGTAGAGGACAGGAAGGCCTGGAGGAACATTGTCCATGGGGTCACGATGGGTCGGACAAGACTTTGCAACTAACAACAAACATAGATTTTTAATAATATTTTATCTGTTTAATATTTTCCTCTTTCTGTTTATTGATTCAGTTACATTATATTTTATTTTATTATTTAAAATTGTCTATTTTGCTTTTGTACTTATATATTCCACTTCAGAATGGTTAATAACTGTAAATAAAAAGATTATTAAAAAGGAAATTTTTGCTGCCACACTTCACAATAATAGCTAATGTACAGTATACTTAGAATGAAGATATTCCTTGAAAGTAGATATGCATCTTTCCAAAGTCAGTCTTCCGTATGAAATCTTCTAAACCTTCCTACAGTCAGTAATTGGTATTACTCTAGTTTTCAGTTAACAGCCTATGTTTAATTTATTAAATCAGAGGTATTGGGCTGTGGGTCTGGATATCAAACCTAGTATGTGGCTGAGTGAGAAATTTGACTGCTTTTATGATTACTCAGTTTTAAGGTCTTGTATATCCTCAATAGTATAGCTGAGTCCTGAGATTTTAAAATATGCTGATCATTGCTTCAGTTTAAGCTCTTTGTGAAGTATTTTCCACACACAAGGCTCCTGTGTAGTTTCACCACCCAAGATTTGCTCAGAGGCATAGCAGAGTACTGAGCTCCAGACTGTCTAATCTATCATAGTTTGAATTATGATAGGAATAATTTTATAATGCCTAATTTCTTCAGTACTAGACCTCAACTATGCCAAATACCTGCAGCTTTGCACTGAACATCCATAGAGCAAGAAGAAATTTGTCATAATTTTGAGCCTTTGTGATGAAGCAACCTATCATACTTAGTTCTACATAGAGGCTATGAATATCATCTTCTTGCACTCTATGTCTAATGATGAGTTAGTTGCATGAGGAAAATTATTGCCATCTTATAGGCAAGTCAGTGGCTTGTTACTGAGCATTAGAAAACCAAGCTCAGTGATTGATAATTGACTTTGTAATACTGAAAGAAGGCTCAGCTCTCACATTCAACGTATTAAGATGGGAGTGCAGGCAATATTGTGGTTGTGTGAAAAATTAATGATATGGTCAGAAATTGAGAAACAAAAAAAGATAGTAACATTGGAGAATGATATTCTTCCAAGATACCTGCAAAATCTTTGTTAGGTATTTGCAGAGATATGAGTTCCACTGGATCTCCATCAACGGAAAAATATGGGGTAATACAAACTCATATTGAACAAAGACGCATTACTGAAATGTGATGTTTTCCTTGTTAGTGTCTTTGAACTCTATTGGCCTTTGGGGATGTTACCAACTATGATTTATGGGTTATGTAGAATATGCTGATTGAGAAAAGCTGAACCAGATCTTTGAATAGGCAAGTCCACTTCCTTTCGAATATTCATTTTTGTCAAAATATCTGCAACATTCTCTCAAATTCCAAAGGTAACCAGCTGCTGTTTTATTATCTGTCAATCAGCCTTGGCTTGGCCTGTTCCTTTGTCTTTTTTGGCTACCTACCGTCTCCCCATTTTTGCCATATTTGGGAGGGAGGGAGTTTATGTCAACCTTTTCATCCATATTCTATATGACTTTTCCCATAAGTGTTTAACAAGAAATTAGTAAGAGATTTATTCATAATGCAGGCATCCTAAGCAAACGTAGCAATCAACCTCTAGGTAAAGGTAAAGTAAACCTCTAGGTTTACTTTATTTCATAAATGTGGTCTTTGTACAAACAGTTCCATCCAGTTTCCCCGACTCTACCCTGAATAGGGACTATAAGATCATAAAAAGGGAGGGAATTTTTTTTAATACAGGGTGTTTGTGAAATGAAGATCTGAACTGATTTTAACTTTTTAAAAAATCATCACCTACAGGAACAGAGGTGATGGATAATGTGTGTGTTGCTGCATGTAAAAAGCTTAGCTGCTTCTGAGCAACGTTTTGAAATACCCCCTTTAAATGCATCTCATGTTCTGTGAAAATTCCCAGGAGCAAGTTCACTTTCCTTCTGAACAAGGTGGGGCAACAAAAGCAGGCGCTGCATGTTGTTTAATGGAAACCTAAGCATCCAAAGTATTTCAACTATTTTCCAGAGTTAAATAAACAAGGATTAATCCAGTCTGTGTTTGAATTTGTAATTATTAAATAGAGGCAAGATAAAGAGTGTCAGAAATCGTTCTCTTTGGAACCAGCAACTGATTATGCAGATACAGGCAAAGGCTACTGAGAGTACAATTGCTAGAATGCCTAGAAGCATGCCTTGGGACGCGGTGGCTCAGTGGGTTAGGACGCTGAGCTTGTCGATCAGAAGGTCGGCAGTTTGGCGGGTCGAATCCCGAGTGCCGCGTAACAGAGTGAGCGCCTGTTACTCGTCCCAGCTTCTGCCAACCTAGCAGTTCGAAAGCACGTAAAAATGCAAGTAGAAAAATAGGGACCACTCCGGTGGGAAGGTAACAGCGTTCCGTGCGCCTTTGGCGTCTAGTCATGCCGGCCACATGACCACGGAGACGTCCTCGGACAAGCGCTGGCTCTTCGGCTTTGAAACGGAGATGAGCACCGGCCCCTAGAGTCGGAAATGACTAGCACGCACGTGCGGGGGAAACTTTACCTTTACTTTTACTAGAAGCATGACCAATAGGAGCTGAATTCACCATACATGATAGAGTCCTCAGATTGAGAAAGACTGTTCTAAAACCTTTTTGTCAAATAAAACTATCTTTTAAATTCTTTGAAACAATTTGAAAAAGAAAAACATTTGCCTTGATTCCTTCTTGATTCTGTGCTATCACTACTTTATCCTCTTATTTAGTGCGACTTATAATTCCTCTAGATATGTTAGGATTGTAAAACCCTCTTTTTAAAAGTTCCATGAATACCCTGACTTGGCACTGCTTTGAGGCATTTGGGAGATTAGACACAACTGCTAGTGCTGATAGTGTTGATCCAAACAGCCCATGCTGGGTAAATCTAAAGTACAGCTGGGTAAATCTAACAAATCTCATGGAAAGAAGAGATGCTGAACACTGGGTGCTTTGCCCAGGGTTCCTTTGTACCTGGAGCTGATTCTGCTTATGTTTCTTCAGAAGAAGAAACCAAAGAACCTTCCGGATCACTTTTGCAAATTGACAGAAAATACTATTTGGCCTGTCTCAGTCTTGTGCAGGGGTGACAAACTGCTGGCCCGTGGGCCGGATGCGTTACCAGGAAACGGCACCCACCCCATTGCCAGCAGTGGAGAAAAAGCTCCGATACATCGTGCGACGTCACGTGACGTCGCGAGTTTGACATATCTGGTCTAGTGCCTTCCAGATGTCTTGAATGACAGTTGATTAGTGATGAAGAAACTGCAATGCAGCTGAAGGGAAAATACCGTATACTGGGTCTATGCACTGCTCCTATGGCTTTATCCCTTTTGATTCCACAACTGATTTAGACAATTGATTCAAGTGGAGTTGTACTCCTTTATGCCACTGAGGTGACTCGTTCCTGCTTCCTTAGCATAATAAATGCCATTCTATACACTTACAATATTAATGTAGCTATCTAATCACTTCCAATTAACAAAAGCTGGCTGGTACCTTCATTCTTTTCACGAGAGAGATGTTGCTACATAAATTTTAAAGATGGGAATCATTTCATTAATGAAATGTGCAATACAAGGCATTGCATAAAGCATGTAATTATGTACTTTCCCCCCATCCCTAATTTCCCATATGTGAGTACTAAAGAAAAGTGGGTTGGTTCCTGTAAATCTCTTGAATTAATTCTTCCATCCTGGTGGAGACTCACATTGCCATTGACTCAGCTATTTTAAAAACAAATGACTTAAACATTCAAGATCTCTTTCAGCTCATACTGAGCCCGCAGTAGGGCTTGCAACATATTGTATATCATACATTTTTAAAAAATTAAAAGCATCTGACAATCAGTTAGCTAATATCCCATAACTAATATCATGATGGGATTCAAATAATTTAACAATCAGTTCTCTCTGAAGTCACAGAACCCTTTAAGAGGTGCACGTGTAAAAACCAAGCTAGGATGGGGGAGCTGCCCCATGTGCCCTGTACCTGCTTCAGGACCCCTTCACCCAGGCCACTCCCTGCTTGGTTCAGTGACCTGGCTGCTCACCCATCTCTTCCATTTCACTCCCCTTCTGAGCCGGACTGCCATGCTACAGAGGATAGACCTTACCCACCATTTCGGAGCCAGGGAGAAGTGATCTGCCGCCGCTGTACAACAGCCGCACCTGACTCTGGAAGAGCTTTCTTTGGTCCCTGCTGCCCCTGCCGCCCTCGCCCCGCAGATCACCTCCTCCTCCTCCTCCTCTGCCAACTCTTCCATGGCATATGCCATGATTGGGGGGTGCAGACCTCCCCTGCCAGCTTCCCTCCGCAAGCTGCTGATCAGGAGGAAAACGTGTCTGCTCTGGGGGGGGGAAAACAATTTCAAAGGGTTTCCTGGAGAAAAAGAGCATAGCTCTTCTGTTTGCCATCTGAAGCAAGTGCAAGGCCAACTCTGTAGGAAGTGGATCTGCTTCGCAAGGGCTTTGCAGAGCCATCGGGGAAGGGGAGTATTTTATCGGAGCTTAGCATCCTTCCATTTGAAGTGTCCTGCCTTTCCTCCCTTCTGCTGGGAGGAAAGCAGCAGAAAACAGAGCTGCCATTTCCAGAACGGAGAAGGGAGACGCCGCCGATGGAAGGCGGCAAGAAAGTCTGTGCAAGAAAGTGCAGTGGCAGCGACGGAGGGCTGGTGGAAGGATACCAGGGTTGGTGGAGGGAGGTTGCAGAGGAGGCTTGTGCAGATTTATCATAACCAGTTTGCCGAACTCAACAAAAAAATAGGCATCGGTTCTGCTGAACCGGTGCGAACCGGCTGAATCCCACCACTGCTTATATCATTTTCTTTTCTTGGCAAACAGCTATAAAGTCACAAGCCCAATAGCATTTTTTATAACCTAAGGAGTAGAGGCTGCATGCACATATTTTATAGGAGGAACCTTTGTTATTACCCTGAAATTAGGGTAACAGGACAAAATCATCTTCTAACTGGTCTCTCCACCTTGACAGGGGCTAATGACTTCCATCTGCAAGGGAAAAAATGAAGGCATGTTCTGGGTGGCTTGCATTACAGAGCTGCTCCAGGCAAAAGAGAGGCTAATTTTCTGCATGTAGTAAATAGGATCAGCATCTTCTCTTTTCTGCAATCCCCATTGCTATAGGCTTCACAGCTGCATTACAGACCGAAACACAAGAAGGCATTCCTTTCTCCTGGAGAGGCTGAATTGTTTGAATGTCTGTCTGTCATGCAGCTAATAAAAAGGAGGGGGTAGGAATGAACATTTGGAATTATTCATAGGAAAGGCATACACTGAGTTTTCTAATATTATCTGCACATTATTCCTGGATTATTCTTTTGTATTCTCCATTTTTTTCAAATGAAAACTTAGCCATGTGGACTTAAAGGGAAGGTTTGTTTCAACTTTTTTGTTTTGTTTTTTTAGAATAGAATAATAGAATAATAACTTTATTGTCACTTTGAATGTACACTAATCGGCATACATTAAAATGAAATCTCGTTGCATACAGGCATGCCAGATGTCTTCCCTCCTCTGAAATTTGTGCGCTTCTAAATTGCATGCATTTAATTGCATGGATCTAATTGCATGCATCTAATCCTTCCTCCAATTTTCCCCCAAAAAGCAAACCTGTGAGGTGAGTTGGCCTGAGAGAGAGTGACTAGCTCAAGGTCACCATGCTGACTTTCATGGCTAAGGCATGAACTCACGGCCTCTTGATTTCTGCCTGCTTCCTTAACCACTAAAGTGGCATATTTGTTTACAGCAATAGCAATAGCACTTACTTATATACTGCTCCATATTGCAAGCTGTCTCTAAGTCATTCACAATGATAACATTCTGGTGTCCCAGCATTCTGGGACATCATTTTAGTGGCAAATATCTGTAGCTAGGGCAGGGGTCAGCAACCATAAACACTCAAAGAGCCACTTGGACCCATTTCCCAGAGAAAAGAAAACACTGGGAGCCACAAACCTCATATGCACGTGGGGGGAGCTTCATTGAAGAGTTTAAATTAAAAAGAAATAGAGGCTGCTGTGTGTGAGTTCTCCCTCTCCCTCTCTTTCCCTCTCCGTCTCCCTCCCTCCCTCACTGTCCCTCTCTCTGATCTTCTGCTCACCTGGCAAGCTGGCTTCACACTGTTCTCCAACAAGCTGACACACAATCTTATTGGGCTGGCTCTCCTGCCCTTGGTCTGCCAGTCCTCTTCCCCCGCTCAGTGTGTGTGTGTGTGTGTATGAGAGAGAGAGTGTATGTGTGTGTGTGTGCGTGAGAGAGAGAGTGTGTGTGCGTGAGAGAGAGAGAGAGAGAGAGAGAGAGCTGCTTCTTTCTGCTTTCTGCTGCTTCCTGCTTCCTGCGGAGACACAGCAAAGGCAGGAGCCCGCCCAGTAAGCTTGTCAGCTTGTCGGAGAACAGCATGAGGCCACTCTCTTTTTTATATACACACACACACACACACACAAAGAGAGAGAGAGAGAGAGAGAGAGAGAGAGAGAGAGAGAGAGAGAGAGAGAGAGAGAGAGAGAGAGAGAGAGAGAGAAGGGAAGTGCAAGTGCCTCGTCTCTCTCTCTCTGCAAATGGCGGAGGATGACTGGGAGCCACAGGAGAAGGCTGAAAGAGCCGCATGCAGCTCCAGAGCCACAGGTTGCTGACCCACAAGCTAGGGCATAGGATGAGGGTGAAGGTTCATTCTCTGAGGTAACATCTTCAGCAGAGTTTAGGGGATGTCAGTGTCAGTGTTCTTATGTTTATAAGGGCTTCAGGTGTGAGTGTGTCAAGTGAGGGTCTTGTGATGGGTCAGGTGTGAGTCATCAGTGAGAGGCTTGTGATGGGTCTGAGTCAACCTTGAGCTGGTCAGGATCGAACTCCAGCAGTGAACAAAGTTACTGCATTCTAACCACTGTGCTACCACATGTGTGTATGTATATGTGTACCATATAAATATGTAAATATTACATAATATTAATAGATTATGTTCATAAAGAACTGCTACACTATCTTCTTATGGACTTTGGAAGTAGGCTTTATTTTTAAAGAAAACACATATAACGTAAAGGTGTTTACAAAATACATTTACCTTTAGTTGAAAAGTTTTAAAATACATTTTATCTTTAACAATCCCCCCTTCCCCCTCCCCTACCTATCCCTCCCTACCCCTCCCCCCCTTCCCCCCCCCCCGACTTCCCAGAGCTAAGTACAGGGTATAAGAACAAAGAACAATCATAAACATCCATATGCTACCAACAATAAATTCTTAAATCTATCACTCTCTAGCTCATATAAGATAACTACAAACAATACTAATATTTCATATAGAAAGAAAAAAAAAGAAAATAGAAAGGAAGACTTATTCAAATGCTAAATGAAACTTTTTAGTCCCGTATTTCTTCTGGATATATTCAATCCATTTTTTCCACTCCATAATATAACGTTCTTGCGAATGATCTTTCAAATAAGCCGAAATCTTTGCCATTTCTGCCAGGTCAGAAACCTTTAAAGTCCATTCTTCTATAGTCGGCAGTTCCTCCTTCTTCCAATACTGACCTATTAAAAGTCTTGCTGCTGTAATTAAATTTAACATCAACTTAGTGTCCACAACATTAGCATCTGTAATTATACCCAACAAAAAGAATTGCGGACAAAACTTTATCTTTTGCTTGAAGATCTTCTGCATATTCCACCAAATTTTTATCCAAAAAGCCTTGACCTTTTTACAAGTCCACCATATGTGAAAATATGTTGCATCTTCACCACCACACCTCCAGCATTTTGGCTGATAGTTCGGATACATACTTGCAAGCTTTTTAGGATCTAAATGCCATCTATAAAACATTTTATAAAAGTTCTCTCTTAAATTTTGAGCTTGTGTAAATTTTACGTTCCTCACCCAGATCTTCTCCCACGTATCCATTGTAATAACTTCTTGGATGTTCTGCGCCCATTTTATCATACAATCTTTAACCAGTTCTGTTTCTGAATCAATTTCTATCAATGCAAGATATATCCGTTTGATATGTGCTGGACCCTGATTTCTAATTTGCTTTATCAAATTTTCATCAGTCATTGCAAAACCAGTTTTCTGATCTTCTTTCCACCTGGCCCGTAATTGAGTATATTGAAACCAGGTTTGAACAATCTTCTCATCCCGCAAGAAATTATACGATTTTAAACACCATACACTTCTTTCCAAGCTTAAAATCTCCTTATACGTGGTCACGTCATTTACCTTTAGGAATAGATCTGTAACCAGCTTTTCTAGCATACAAGATTACCATAAATTAGCCACAAAAACTGTATTTATACAGTTGGCTAATTTGTGATTTAGTATCCTATTCAAATAGTCTGGCTCTAATAAAAATATGAAATGTCTGTAAAATGGAATTGCAATTATATTTGTTTCTATTTTTACTGATTATGTAGTTTATTTTTTAAAAATCACAGTGGTCTGTTATACAAAAATTAAGGAGGTAGGTTTTATGCCGTTAAATGCTTCACCAACTTAATTTTTTATGTCTTTTTAAAACACAGCAGGAGAGTCTTTCTAAATATTGGCAAATTCTACCAATTATCTAAGGTACATTACTTACTGCATAGGGATTCTTTGTGGGTAACTTTTCAGTAATACAGGTTGTCCTCGATTTACAACAGTTCATTTAGTGACTGTTCAAAGTTATAATGGCACTGAAAAAAGTGACTTATTACCATTTTTCACATTTACAACCATTGCAGCATCCCAGGGTCATGGGATCCCCTTTTGCGACCTTCTGACAGCAAAGTCAATAGGGAAACCAGATTCACTTAACAACCGTGTGAGTAACTTATCAACTGTGGCAAGAAAGGTTGTAAAATGGGGCAAAACTCATTTAACAAATGTTTCACTTAGCAACATAAATTTTGGGCTCAGTTGTGGTTGTAACTCAAGGACTACCTATATTTATCAGCTGTTCTGGCAGGGATCTAATATTCGTTGCATTATTCCCTGACGCATCTTTTGTAGGGTTTTAGTTCTCTTAGGAGTCTATCATCTCCTAAGATAGTTTATTTCATTGCTTTACAGCTCTTATATGGAAATTATCCTGATGTCAAATTCAGGTTTACTTCCTTGTTTCTTCTCCTGTCTTGTGGAACAGCTCCGAACAATTCCTCTCATTCTTCTGCCTGATAGCCTGGGTCTCCTCATAGTGTCTTCTTTTACAGAGTAAATTTATTCCTTACCAGCAACCATTCCTTGTATGTTTTTCCTTCCAGGCTCTTTGTTGTCTTAGTTGCTGTTTGACAGTAGACACCTCTGGACACATTCAAATTTGTTAATATCTGTCTTAAAATGCAGTGTTTTGTTCAGCTACAGTTAATAGAATTAATCACATTGTCTGGATTCATATTATACTATATAGTAACCTTACTATCTCATTTTGCCTAATATATTGAACCAACAATGTTTTAGGTGAGTGCGGGGGTACACAACCCCCAGTCTGTGGACCAGTACAGGACTGTGATATGCCAGCAACCGGTCCACACAAACAAGCAAAGCCCCATCTGTGGGATGCAGGCAGCACACAAAAACATGCACCCTCCAGTCCGTGGAAAAACCTCTCTCCACAGAACTGGTCCCTGGTGCCCAAAAGGTTGGTGACCTCTGAGCTAGTCTATGAAGGCACAGTTATGTTCAGGGCCTGTGATCATTTTCCCCTTATTATTTGTGAATGATTTAGCCCTGGCTTTGTGACAATACTAGCACTAGTTTATGCCGACCCATAATATAGTTTCGCCCAGTTTTATCTGAGTATTATGCAAATCCTAACTGTATTTATGCAATAAACCAGAAATGAATAAACTATAATGTAATATGATGCAGGAGACAGGCTACATTTGCAAGACATACTAAGCTGGAAAAAAAAATAGTCAATGAAGCTGCTACCATTTAAATTCTTCCTTTCGCATACAGATCTTTAAAAACTCCCATGATTTTTCATAGACAAAAATGGCTGCTTTTTCAGTTTCACAGGCTTGATTAAGTTTAGTTCATTAACTGCTAGCATCTGTACATGTTTTCTGTGCCAGCTAGCTATAATAAGGTGCTGCATTTGACTATCTGTGTTTTCTCCCTTTTCAAATGGCACGAACATTTTGATGTGAATATTTGGATGACAATAGCACAATGATGAATTTGCATTTTAGATGTAATTAAGACACAAGAGATACAGAAAAATGCTGTTGTCCATTATACTGTGAAGCCACAGAAAGGTTACCAGGCAAACATAGATACAGTAAGTATAAACAAGTTCCCCTGTTGGTGTGCTTGTCGTTAGAAAGCCCTGTGAAGCTTAGGGAAAGTGTTTCAATACCATTTACCATGACCTATTAAGCACATATGTTCAGAGGTGGTTTGTACTTACTTGTTTTGTACATTGCTCAACCAGTTAGACCAGACGTGGCATCTTAGAAATGTTCATCAGCGTCTACTGCTGGCATACCAAGGTTAAATTGGGTGGAGAGAGTCTCCAAAGAAAGAGTAGGTTTCCTAGCAAATTGAATCTAGTCATACTGTCTCCAGAAAATGTGGCCAACAATTTTCCCCAATTGGAAAATATGAGTGCATTATGAATCTTACAAAGAGTTTGAGGACTGGGGGGTTTCATAACATGAGAAACTGAATAAAGTAAGAAGCACATGTAAGCTGCAAGCATAGATAGAAAAGCCCTGGGATAAGAACATATTGACATTTACTTAGGTTGCTATTGTTCCATCCTTGCATTGACTTTAAAAATCTTGTCCGGATTTTCGTAAGATGTTTGATCTGGACTATTAAAACCAGGGCTTTTTTTCTCATAGAACGCTCAGAACAGAGTTCTGGCACCTTTTTTGGATGGAACCTTGTAGGGTAAGCAAGGCAGGTTCTATGACATGTGTGAGTTCCGGCACCTTTTTCTTTTACAAAAAAAGCACTGATTAAAACATCAGGGAATGAGACATTTTTACCGTATATGACTGTAAAATCAGTGAGGTGGGGCACTATTGGACTTTTTTTTTTTAAAGTACAGGGAAATGTTGGTATCTCAAAAAAATAAAAAAATGTAGTTTAAAATATCAGCTGGGTTTTGAATTGACCTTTTTTTATTTTCAAGGGAAGAAGAATTGTAGCCATTGTGCTATTAAAGCAGTTATAGTAGCAGTAGTTCTAAAAGGTGTTACTGAATATAGCATCAGTTGAACAAGCATTTCTGCTTCTATAAAGCGGCAATGAACTGCTGGAATTCACTTACCTCAAACAGAAATGCGCTACCTGAAATGGATAGGAGCCCTCAAGCAAAGATAACCCGGGAAAGCATGTTTTGGAATGGTGCATTTCTTCTTCCTTCCAAAAACAGTTGCCTAACATATTCTGGTAACAAAGCAATGGTTGATGAATATAAACCCTAAGTAAACTCTTCTCTTCAGCTAGTGCTGAAAGAGAATAGCAGTGCTAACCTTAACTTGCTTAAGATGACTTTGAACTGCCCCAGAGATGGACTGGGGATGAGGCAAAAGCAACATCATGATGACATTATATAATAATAATAATAAGAAGAAGTTGGAAGGGACCTTGGAGGTCATCTAGTCCAACGCCCTGCTCAGGCAGGAAACCCTATACCATTTCAGACAAATAGCTGTTCAGTTTCTTCTTAAATACTTCCAGTGTTGGAGCATTCACCACTTCTGGAGGCAGGTTGTTCCATTGGTTAATTGTTCTAACTGTCAGGAAGTTTCTCCTTAGTTCTAGGTTGCTTCTCTCCTTGACTAGTTTCCATCTGTTGCTTCTTGTCCTGCCTTCAGGTGCTTTGGAGAATAGCCTGACTCCCTCTTCTTTGTGGCAGCCCCTGAGATATTGGAACATTGCTATCATGTCACCCCTCACCCTTCTCTTCATTAAACTACACATACCCAATTCCAGCAACCGTTCCCTATATGTTTTAGCCTCCAGTCCCCCAATCATCTTTGTTGCTCTTCTCTGTAGAGCAATAGAGCAATAGTTGCTGTACTGGAGCAATAGTTGCTGTACTGGAGAATTCCTGCTGCAGTTACATGGATGTGATGCCTTAATATGTAAAAGGGGGCTCTGAAGCTATATAGCTGTATGACTACATAGAGGAAAAATGCTTCCTGAGCCATGAGCAAATTTGCTTGAATATTTCTCTTGTGATCCTGTAGTCCATCTGCAGTACAAAGAGACTTTCAGATATCCTACAGATTAGGACAATACATGAAAAGAAATCAGGGCAAACTTACACCAAAGTTGTCTGTTTCATCTGTGGTTTTGTGGGAGGGGTGGGAAAATATTCTTTTTGCCCTGAGTTGCATTTATTCATGGTAATTAGATGGGAGTTGTGTGCTCAGTTAGTTAGGACTGCCTCTTCCCACTCCCTATCTAGTAGGCTGTTAGGAGAAAGCGAATTACATTTTCCAGAGATCTGAACTGATGGCTTGTAGAGGCTTTTGAAAATTTGGCTAAGGGCCACGTGTAACCCAAGGGCTGTGGGTTTTGCCATGCCTGATGTAGAGCCATATAGACCTCCCTCAGTTTGCAACATGAATAATGTAGGAATTTTATTAATCCATTGAAAGTAGCATACTATCCTGTAAGAACAGGGAAGTACGGCTGATATTTTACTTCAGAAGAATTAGGATGTCCCATAAATCAGAGCCTTCCTCAGAGCTGGTTTAAATTATTAAATCCTATATATGTTTTTTTAATTTTAATCCCATTTATATCCCGCCCTTCTCTGAAGACTCAGGGCAGCTTACAATCTAAGCACAAATCAATGTGCTTAGCAATAGCCTTCATTCTGTGTATATGCCTGCTTATTAGGGCTTTCGCCCCCCCCAGCGGCATTATTACAAAGTCAGCTTATTGCCCCCAACAATCTGGGTCCTCATTTTACCTACCTCAGAAGGATGGAAGGCTGAGTCAACCTTGAGCCTGGTGGGACTCGAACCTGCACTAATTGCAGGCAGCTGGTGTTACTTAAGGAGGCATTAGCCCACTGCTCCACCAAGGCTGTTTGGATAGAAAAGCATCCTAAATTGGTAGAGATTGTTGTGTCAATGATCCTAAACATTGCATGTAATTTTGACTCACACATGGGATGGTCTACATCAGTGTTTCTCCAACATTAAGATGTGTGGACTTCAACTCTCAAAGTTCTGGAAGTTAAAATCCATACAATTTAAAGTTACCAAGTTGGAGAGACACGGGTCTACACATTTTATACAGGAACTTGGGTAGGAACTTTGCTATGTGATGCAGCGCGAATAGCAGGATAGTTTAAGTAATCACCAATGAATGTAACAGAGGAGAGAGAGAGAGAAGCTTTTGGCTTTTTCTCATTTCCCTCAAAACTGAGGAGGTGGTGGGAAAGAAAAACTGAGGGAGTTGACTCAGAACTGTTCAACTTTTTTTTTTGGCCTTTTCAAAATTCTGGGAAGAGAAAAAAATAGCCACAGTTATTCCAAGCATGTCAGGATAATAACAGGCTGTTTACTGTTTATATGCAAGGAATGTAAGGCAGGCTGTCCAATGCGGGCAACAGGGAGGGGAAATTTGGCAGGCTTTTTCAGACATTCAAGACTTAATATGCTTATTCAAGCAAAAGGAGAGGCCTGTATCCTGGCTTTGTTCTCCTTCAAGCACATTTAAAGCATCACATATTTTCAGTGTAGGTCACTTACACCTTCATTCTGATTCAGCCCATAAGACTGAAACGACATGATGCCAAGTTGGGCAACTATTGTTAAACTCTAGAGGAAAGAAGTCCTTTTCATGGGCTTGTATGAGATAACTATGACAGCACTGGGTTTGGGATTTGTCCTGACTTCATTTGTCATCACTGTCTGTTCCTGACCTGGTAGCCTCTTTCACCTCATTCCTACCTTGGCTCAGATGCTATTTCTCCTTATGAGACATCAGGATAGCACACCCAGGTGTTTCGGAAATTATTTGTCTTATACTTGCACATATTTCAAATTGCACTTTTAAAAAGTCTAGTGTCTAAGAAGGTCAATTTATGAACATGAGGGATGAATTAATGGTCTCCAACAAATTTCTTGATTGTACTTTTAACTTCACCCTGCCTTATCTTTACTGTTAATGCTCTATTATGTTTTCCAGATATTTGGGGTCCCTGGTTGAAAATACAATTTGGCTATTTAAGAATCATACAAAAGCAAAATGGTAGCAGCAAACTAGTGGTATTTGTATCTCCTTACTGCCATCTCATGATTGATTGGTGTTTTGCAACCCAGATATTCCCTTACTGCGCAAACGTGGCCACTGGTTTATGGCTTCATTATTATATTAACCCAACTAATGGTGGTTAATTCAAAGGACTAGGCTTGAAGAAGTTATGGCTCAGCCCAAAATGTAAGCATAATCATTGTAACTTACTTCAACATATCTTGTTAAATCACCTACAACTTAGCTTAATTTGTGAATCTGCCTACAAAAATGGGTGTTTTTCTTTTCAAGAGAAAAGAATTTTTATTTTTTGAAATGATTCAAAATGTGGATATATGTGGATTGTATTTCTCAATTCATAAGAACTCCCTCTTTAAATCAAAATAATCAGGATGCCTTAGAATATTCTATGTGTCTCCCAACAGAAAATATTTTTATTTATACTTGCAAATTTTTTATTGTATTACTACATAGAAAACTAACATAAATATTGATGTTCTTTTGGATTTATTTCATCTTGTTCTGTCAGTTGGACAGAATTTGGTTTTTGGGAAGCCTGAAATACCATAGCCAGCCAGAACCCTTAATATTGATTATCACTCTGTATTAGAGTATGAACCAAAGTCAGCTTTCCTTTACCTAGATGTCTCTAAAATTCCAACATTAGTTAGGGAATGAGAAAACCTGAGAAAAAAGTTCATGTCATGAGAGCAAACAAACCAGTTAACTGGCAAGGAAAAGATATCTGTCCATTTTGTTTTATGTAGCAAAGTCAGCTTGATTGACAGCTGAATCTAAATTCAGCAATGACGACAAGATATAGTTTTTGCCATTCCCAAGGGGCAGCTGGTTAACTGTGAGTAGTGATGCAAAGCAGGTCATGTAGAATAGCTATCTGTGCCTGTAGTGCCTCATCCACCAATGATGCTCAATGAGCAACATCAAGCAGGCAGAGAGAATCTTTTTTTTTGCCTCCTTTGCGTGACTGAGCTATCAAATCATTATTAAAGTTTTTACTGTTGTTGTTGGAATACCACATGGCTATATCATGGATGCTGGATGGCTTTCAGCTGTCTATGACATTTGAAGTCAGAAGTAACACAGAATTTGAGAGAACTGTTTTTTGCATTTCACAAATAGCTAAACAATGAATAGTGAAAAACACATGTCAGTGTCCTCATGGGGAACTTGTACAAAAGGGGGGTGGGGAGAGATAAGATCAAGAGAGAAAATAGTTCCCCACCCCTGTAAATGTAGCTTTCCCATTAGCCTATGCTCCCTGGTGTATGGAGAAATTTAAAGAGTTATTATGCAAACCTTTTCTGCATTCTGTTCATACCGCTGTCTCCCCATTCTTTGGGAGTGCAAATAATCAATCTGTATAACAGGCTGAACATTCCAAAGCTTATATAAGGGATAATGAAAGCAACAAGACTCTTGTTCCAACAGGGATTTGAAGGTCATTACATTTCTGCTTCTGCTTTACCTCTCTTTTGCAGCAGTGAAAACAGAACCAGAGAACTGAAAGGGACTCAGAGCAGTTGGCAAGTGTAGTCACTTCAAATTCTGAGAATTATGGTTTCCACTGGTGAATTTTCACTGAAGTTGAAAGCAGTCACAAATGTTTTCAGAAAAACAGCTTAGAAACTATTATATCTGTATCCTTTGTAGCACATGAGTGTACATGTCTATTGAACTGTACATTCTCTTGACAACCTGGCTCACATGAGAGCTAGGTTATAATATAGTTAGGCCTAGCATTTCATCTGAACCTACAGCATGGATTAAACTGTAATAAGAGTAGTTTATAATATTTTGCATCTAATCTGCTCATTTAAACTTCAGCCCTATGTGCTAGTTAACTCTCTCTTCCTGACTTTCTTTGTACAGAGAAACAGAAAGCTGGAGCAGCCATAAAATGGAACATTCTAGTTGTTCCAATACTTCCATCTCTATTGCCAGTATCTAAAGGGAAGATAACCATGCATATATGTGTATACGGACATATGTAGAGGTACACAAACTGGAGACAAAGCTTTGGCTGGCAGCTGCTTACCATGTGATATGGTACTACACTCTGGATGGTTTACCATCTTAGTACCTCTTAGTACTATTTATGGCTTAGTATGTCATGTGAACATGCTAAGATGCATTACAGAATGCACATGTATAGAATGGCACTTTGCGTGAGGTTGTATTGTAGATCTTCAACATCATCAAACCAAAATAAGACCACACCTGGAATACTGCAGCCAATTTTGGTCACCTTATCACAAAAAAGATGTTGAGAGTCTGGAAAAAATTCAGAGAAGAGCAACTAAGATGATCAAAGGCCTGACTGATTAGTAAAAGAAATGGATAATGCCTCTATGTCATCTAGAACTATAATATGTTTTATATTTTATATATTTTATACTCCCCTCTATTAAATTAAGTGGTTGTTCTTTGCAGCTTCATTATTTAGCAATGGAGCTGCACTATACCCTATCCTATTCCACTGGATTTAGAGCCATTAGTTGGGGCCTCAGTTATGCAAAGAATTCAATCAATCAATTAAGCTTTGGGGCTTAATGAGTTCATACGAATGGCTAAATTAATCTACTCAAGCCTAGTGCTTTCCAGAAGTGTTGAATTAGCACTTCTGCTGTTCCCAACCAGAATAGTATAGCTGGAAAAGAATTTATTTTGGAATCAATCAGATGACACTATGATAGGATTCCAGTAGGAACACAGTTACATTAACCCATGAAAGAAAAATGCTTCTCTAAAAACTTTTTTCTTTGGGAAGAGATAAAAGTGCTCTCTGGCTCTAGAGAACTGATGTACAAAAAAGAGGGGGGAAAGTAGTTATCTTTTGTCTGTTAGACAGCAGGAAACTTTGTGAATCATCTTATTTTTAATCATATGTTAGTCTGTCTCAATAAATCCGAATTGAACTCTCTGGCCTAGACTGAAGGAAGCACTCCAGACACTTCTATTTTTGTTCACAGAAAAATAGAACAGTGAAAGAGGAGAAAGATAATAGTTCATGTCTACCACATGGGACACAACAAAAAAGTGATTCCTAAAAAGCAAGTTACTTCAAGTGAGATTTCACCAAATGCAATTTTATTTTGTATGAGTCAGAAGCATATACTGTATATATATGGATGGATTTATTAAAAAAAGGTGCATACCTTTTTTAATGTCATTTTTTACAAAGTTTCAAAGGCAAAGCAAAAGTCAGTATGAAAGACTGCTAATCTAAGCACAAGGGAGATCAAAAATATCTTCGTAAAATCCTGAAAAAGCAAGATAGGTTTTGCCCTGTACCAAAAAATAATATAATGAGAATGCAAGTCCCATATATAGGAAGAACATTTTTGTAATTTAATTGCTGCCTTCACTAACAGTTTTCTCTTGCTAGTTTCCCTTACACTCAGATGGGTCTTAAAATTGTCAAATCCATGAAGATAAATTTTAATCAAAAGCTATTTAGAGTCTGTAGGTTCACTATACTTGGGCTTACTAGTTTTAAAGGTTCTGATTTTAAAGGTTGTAACTAGTTATTGTGTATGCTTCTGATCCTGGCAAAGACTTCAAAAATCATTTTAAAATGGACACAGAAGGAGAGGAAAATGGTATATATTCAACACTGGAGAGTGTCAATACTTTTCATATGCCACAAAAACAAAGAAATTTCTGCAGATCCCTTTGCATTGTTTTTGTTAGGAGGTGAGGTGTTATATAACTTTTTAAAATATATAAACAACTCTCACTTTATTACATCTTTTACCAAGGATGTTTTGCTGTGACTAGCAATGGATTTTTTTTCTTTTGGCATCTCAGTATATGTCTCTGCTCTTTAAATTTTTCCTAGATTTATCATTGCCTCTCCCAAGTGATAGATGTCTCTTTATTTCATAGCTATACTATCACTATCCCTGTCAATTTTCCATCTTAGGAAGATAAAGTTCTTCCTAAACTTCTCTGCCTATGTGAATTGAGCAGGCGTTGTCTGTTAACATAATTTTACAGGGTTTTTTTGTTATTGCAGCAACAGATTAGGTTTTGTTTCTTTTTCAGTTTCAAAAAGTCTTCCCCATTTCCAGTCATCAATGTATGATGGGTCATAAGCATATGTAAGATTGCTGATGTTTCGCACAACATATAATTCCAATTTTTATTTCTTCTAATCAAACATTTCTCATGATATATTTTGCATTTAAATTAAATAAGGTGACAGTGAACAATCTTGGTACATTCGTTTCCCAGTTTTGAACTTACCGTAGTTGTTCCATATTCTGATCTAATTTTTGTTTCCTGATAACCATACAAACTTCAACAGACAAATGAAGTAGCCTCAAACATCTATTTTTAAGGCATTTCACAATTTATTGTGATCAACAAAGTTAAAAGCCTTTGATTAATTAAAAACAAACAAAAATGGTGTCTTTTTGGAATTCCTTTGCCATTTCCGTTACCCATTGGATGTCTTTTGAATTCAGCAAGTACATCTGGCAAATATAGAGTAGAACTGTATAAGTAGCAACAATGTTAAAGCTAACAGCAACTGGTCCAATTGACATTTATATTTAAGCTGTAGAACAACATGGAGGTGCAACTTAACCTCTGCTGTCAGACCAATATTTAAGTCTCTGGGTCTTCCTTCCTTCCTTCCTTCCTTCCTTCCTTCCTTCCTTCCTTCCTTCCTTCCTTCCTTCCTTCCTTCCTTCCTTCCTTCCTTCCTTCCTTCCTTCCTTCCTCCTTCCATCTCACACAATTGTAGACACTGAGTATTTGAGTAATGATAGTAATAATATACCAACTTAATACTAGAATACATATTAACTTATGCAATAATAAGCAAAACATATCAATTACTAATGAGCAAACCTATGTGTTGTAGAGATGAAATGGTAAGGAATTTAAAACAAATATTGAGACTTATTAAAAGTAAGTATATGATCTTCCAAATTACTATTCTGTCAGCATGATTGTATCATTGACCTCATTCGCACAGCAGGCCAAGCACAAAGCCATAAATCAGGAATGGCCAACTTTTTAATGGCCAAGGATCATGCTTAATACTTTTGGAACAACTGACAGTTTGTAAATTCTCTTTATGGAGAATATGAGGTTTTTTTTTTAAAAAAAACCACTTATAGGATTTGCTTATCAGTTAATTTCCATGAATGTCTTACCTCCAAATAGCAGATAATTCTGCTGCAAGTTTTTAGCAATCATAGTTAGAGTGGCTTCCAGGAAAATAGAGGGTTGGGGGCTCTATTGTCCATATTTCTGCCATTAGTCATAGTTTACAAATGGCAATAGATGGGCCATACAATGTACTAAGCCAGAACTAAATCTAATTGTCTCTTAGCATGAGGCTAGCCACTTTATCTTAGGAATAATTGCAATTCCTTGTCCTTTCTGAAGTTGTGTAATCAAATTTCTGCAATGGGAGATTGTCTTCCATAGCTAATACTGTACATTTCTGACTGTCTGGATTGTTATTTTTAACATGAGTTTAGGTAGACTCTTTTCAGAGTGTGTCCCTGGATCACAGGGCACGTCTGCCTCATTCTTTGAAATGGGGCCAGATTTCTGAGCTTTCTGAAGGATGACAGCAGCATATAGTTTTAAATACATGTCTAGTTACTATAAGTGCATCCACAAGCATGTACAGAGAGACTGCTTTCTATTTTTGCCCAAGATCTTTGACACTCCTTGACTCAAGAGCATATTTACAGCCACTCCTAGTAGGAACATGTCATTGCACATACCATATTGATGGGGAATTGAAGGCCAGGGAGAAAAGGCATAGCTGGGTAGGAGAAATGTTTGTTTGCAGAGAAATCGACCCACTTTTATTTTTCTCCTGCGTATTGTCACAAAGAAGTGAATCATAGAACAAAATGCCTCTGTTACGTCAGCTCAAAGAATATGAATTGTGAGCCTGCGCATCCTCTCAGCTTGAATGTCAATTTACCAAACAAACTTAGGCAAACCAATGAAACAAACAACCAATCTCAGCACTGATAAGAATAAGATAAAGAAGTCACCAAAGTTATTTATAATCTGCCTTTTATCTAAGGTGATTTACAATCAACATCAGTGATTAAAAACCAAGGAGAAAAATGCTATTTTTTTTAAAAAACAACAACAACCAAGAATAGTGAAATTGATAATAAAGACATGGAAGGAGCATCTGGAACAGACATTTAGGGTTGCTGACCTCTATCTTTCTCCTTTTCTCTTCAGAGAGTTTTATCATTAGGCCAATGGTGATAATAGCCACAGAGTACAAAAAGGAGGATTTAGTCAAGCAGACTTCTAAGGTGGTTTTCTTACCTTCTTTTTTTCCCTCTTCTGGGATCATTCCTTTGAGGTATTGCTTTGGGAAAGGGATAAAAATCCAATGGCCAAAACTATTGTAATAATCTTTGAATTATAAGCTGGAACCATGAGATGAAGTGGTTTTGCCAGCCCAGGGCCACCCTTAACACTTCTGAGGGGAAACTGAGATCCACAAAGTGGTTGGAACCACTTCTTAATTATGTGCTGAGCTAAGAATTGAGAATGGGATAGCCTACTCAGGTCTTGCACTACGCTTTTCATGTGGATTACATCTCAACATGAAAAGAAACTGTTGTGTATTGATGTGAATTCATAAGGGCAGTTATAAATAGTTAACTGTTGTATTCATTCAAATCCTTAACTGTCTGTCTATTACTTTGCAAGCTTGTGTTTGAGCGGGAACATTTGCTTTAATTTCATTGGCTGCTGCCTCTCGGTGGTCCGTATAAATAGATGTCAAGCAGCTATTAGAGCTGGTTCTGTGTTAACTCAATAAATGAACTGTTACTTATTACTCTCGACTCTTCAATGCCTCAACGATCCCAGTTTACAACACAAACTATAATTCTTCCTGTTTTAGCAATCATGGACAAAGAGTGACCTGAAGATTGCCCTGCTCATTATCTGGCAGGGATCCTAGAAAGCAATTGTTGAATAGGCAGAAATTCAATGGATGAAGCTGCACTGTCACTCTATTATTGCTCCGGGCAGTAATTTATAGAATTCATTTAAACAGGAATTTATCCCCTGAATTTCTATTTGTCATGTGGCAGTGGAAATCACATTAGACGGAAAGGAGGAAATAACTCTGTGACCGGCCTTTTAGAGTTCTTGCAGGGATCTGTGTAAAAATTTCAGGGAGAAACACATTTTTCTTCTATCTCCTGTTAAGTGACAATCATTCTTGACTGAATAATTTTCCCCCCAATTGTCTTATTAAATATGTGACTGATAATAAATACTCCTGAAAGCAGGACAGATACATTGCATAATGAAGAATCATAACTATGCAACCAGTTACAGTATATCTTAGTTGTTATTCTCTCAGTACCAGATATTTGCTTTGGCACAATTCTATCTATAATCATCCTTTCCTTTTGAGTGCAGTCTGTTTGCCATGCTTTGAACTTCTAAAGCTTTGTTTCACAGCAGCAACATTTCACCCTCAGCTTGGAATCAGCTACTGCTGAGGTATTTCTTACAAAGACTGATATTCAGATGCAGTAGGAACTGGAACTGAGAAAGATGCATTTTTCATTGCACATCACTAGGAAATCTTGATATTTTTTTTTAAAAAAACCCAATATCTGAAGTTGGACTTATGAACCCTTTGCTCTATTTCTTCTCAAGCTCTGAGCTTCCAGTTAAGAGGGCAGAGGTAGATTTCACCATCTCCAGAAGCAGCCTGCTGAAGCTTTCCTTAGTTATCAGCTCAAGACATGAGGATAAAGATCAATAGAGGAAACATGGAAGGACAGGAAATGATTTCAAAGTGCTTTTAAAATTTTGAATATTGTTTGTTGATCTTTCCAAAGCGCTCACTGTATTGAAATATATACTATTATGTGACTGTGTCATACAAGTGAACAGAATTTAGCATTCAATTCAAGACAATATAAAATGAACACACAGCAATAGATTCATAACTTGCACCAACAAGAAAGGGTCTGTTTGGTAATGTTTAGTTGAATAAGATGTAACTAGTTGGGTTTAATCCATACATAATGGTTTATAAATCTCAATGACCGGGTTCACATATTGGAATTAGCTAAAACCAAACCAGCTTTATTTATACCTGCTTGTATCTCCACTGAGATGTGCATACAACAGCTGAGCTATTTCTATGTAATCATATCTAGTAATCACATTCTACATTCACAAACACTTAGCTATGTGAGATCGAATTTGAGTCAGTCACCGGGACCAGAGACTTACTCTTCCGAGTTTTCGGACTCCATCTTCAGGGAATTTCTCTCTACTGGAATAAGTGCTTTTGGTTGTTCTGTGAGTCATGCTTAGGTAGTGCCTTTCTATTGGCTGATTGGTGTGTTGATGGCTGGCGATTGGCTGTTGTTTCCTTATGCTGCCAAGCCCTCAGCTCCTAAATATTTGACAAGTTGGTGGTAAATCAGCACTCCTGTTAACTGACAAGGGGCCCGTTTCCCAGGTTTCAATCATTTCCTTGGCTATCTTTGTACCTGCATGGCAAGTGATCTTAGTTGCTATGAAATTAAATTTGTGTCCTTGTTCATTGCAATGTGAGGCTACCAATGAGTTCGAGTCTCCTTGTTTGACCACTCACTTGTGTTCTTGCAGTCTGGTGGTTAGCTTCCTCTCCGTTTGTCCTACGTAGTCACAGGGACAATGCATATTACATTGGAAGTATCTCCCACTTACAAGCGATCTTTAGAATGCATAATTTATCCTCGTATGCTAGCCTCTGGGCAGTGTGCGATGCCCACTTGAAGATCTCGGCAGCTGCATTCTACTGCTTCTGAAATGTTTCTGATGTATGGTAGGGTATGCCATATAGTTGGTTTTTTACCTTCTTTTTTCTTTTCTCTCCTTTGTAGCCTCACATTGCAATGAACAGGAATACACATTTAATTTTGCAGCAACTAAGATTATTGGCCATGCACGTGCAAAGATAGCCAGGGAAATGATTGAAGCCTGGGAAACGGGCCTCTTGTCAGTTACCACCAGCTTATCAAATATTTATGAGCTGGGGGTTTGGCAGCACAAGAAAAAGACAGCCAATCGCCAGCCATCAACACACCAATCAGCCAATTGGAAGGCACCACATAAGCACAACTCACAGAACAGCCCGAAGTACGTATTCCAGTAGAGAGAAATTCTCTGAAGATGGGCTCTAGCATGAGTCCGAAAGCTTGGAAGAGTAATCTTTGGTGCCAATGACCGACTCAAATTCAGTCTCACATCATTATCGTGGGACATGTAGCCTTCACACTTAGCTATATTGAAAAGAAAAAAAAAGATTCCTCAAAACACACTGCATCTTTACAAATTTAGTAAAACTAGTCTTTCATATATGTTAATTATATTATCATATACAAAATATTTATTTATTTTAAAAGCTCTGCCTTCATTCTTCTTATCAGTATAGCTATTGGAAACCAAAGGGTACTGGCCTTGTCTTGACTTCAAAAGCTAAAGAGGGTCTCATTTAATTAGTATATGAGTGGGAAGTATAAGGCTACAGACTGAAAAGTTGAATACGCAGTGGCGAATAACTTTGATACTGCCTAGTACAATAAGACAAGGACATCTCCATGAAGTCACCAAAAGCTGAATTTGATTTAGTGGAGACATTTTATTAAATATGCCACTCAAATCTTAATTATTATTGCCATCCTATAGGTGTATATCTGTAAGCACTCCACATTGAGTAAAGCGACTGCATTGGCAAAGCGTTCTTATTCAGTTAATAATGACTTATAGCTTTAACTGATTTTTCAGAGATTGCATAGTACACTGAACAAAAAATTTGCCATATAGTTTGTGTCTGTGATTTATGGTTCTGTGAGTCAGGAATGCAAATTGAGCCAACAAGACAGTTGAGTCAATACGCCTAGAACTGTACTGACTTGCATGAAAAACAGGGTATTTCAATTATTACAGAAACTGGCTGCCAGATTTTTAACTGGCTTAGTCACAGGTGGAGTCATACTTCTTTATACTGACTGCAAATTTGCTTCCCAGCACAAGTTAATACGTTTGCACTACATTTAAAATGCAGATGATCCAATGTTTGCTTGGGGTTTCACCCCAATACATTCTTTTGTTTGGAAGAGTTGGAGGAAATTCTGAGAAAGTGGCCATCAAATCTTCATTCCCTTTTATTGTCTCAACCATTGTTCTCAAGCTGAGAAGATGAATTAAATATTTCAATCCCAAGACAACTTTAGCTTCTGACTATTGACCAATTTTTAGTTTGGGTCAAAATTGCTTCAGATAAAGATTTAGTATGTATTTCTATGTGGATTGGGCAGCTGAAACTAACTCAGCAGCATTGTTCAGTATTTTCACTATGAATAAATCCTAGAGTATGAAAAACCCCTAATCTCTCACATTTATTAATAGCAGCCATCTGAAGGATATATGCTTTCCAGAAGATTGTAGTAAGAAACAAATACTTTGGACAAGAGTTATTGCACTTCCCCGTACAATTTTATTTTATTTTATTATTTTATTCTATTTTATTTCATTTATTATTTTATTCCCCTGCTTTTGTTGTTTTTACATATTTTATTATTTTCCCCTGTTTTATTGTTATAAACTGCCCAGAGTAGCCTTAGAGTGAGATGGGTGGCAAATAAATTTAACAAATGAATAAATAATAAATAACTTTCTTACACCTTTGTCTTTGCCCAATCCTGGTTCCTTTGTCCCGGGAGATCTGTAACTGTTTCAAATAATCGTTTAACTACAATCATATTTTCCTCATTGTTGTACTTTTATATTGGAGAAATTCTGTGCCCATTGCATTTCTGCAGCAACAGTTAACATACAGGTGTACCATTGCTGCAGCTTTTGAGAGGGCGCTTGTTTGGAGCCAGCATGTCTTCTGCCGCCTCGTTCTCCTTTGCCTCTGAGGACACAGAGGCTTCCTCCAGAGCCAGAGTAGCCAAGGCTGCGGCAGCGCTGCTGCTTTGAGAGTGCCCCTGGTCCCTCGAAAAGATTCACTCCAGGAGCCAGTCCTGGTCCCTGGCGGCCAACGCAGGGGTCAGGACAGGTTGCGGCAGCGAGAGGAACCCCGTGAACCAAGGCAGAGAAGAGTGTCTGCTTTCAGAGCTGTGGAAGTGTTTCCGGGTCGACCTTCGATGCCCCAATTTCCCCAGGAAGCTTCCTTTCACCGAGCCAGAGCTTCACTCGCGCTGGCGGCTTAGAAGGAGCATGTTCTTCTCTTCAAACAAAGGTGCCGGAACACTGTTCAGGTGCATTTCATAAAAAAAAGCACTGTTTATGTGTATAGTTAGAACATACAGGGTGAATTTGTGGGAAATAGGGAAGTGATGCTAGCAGATGCAAGTTTTAGATGTACACGGGTATGTGGAAAGTAGTGATCAGCAGAAAAGTACAAGGAACTGATTCCTTGATATTGCGAGATTAGCAGCCATCTGTGGTTTTAAGAAGAGTTAAGGTATAAAAGATTGAGTCTGGACAGAACTCAGGGCCACTTGGCCACTAGCCGTCACTGTTATGACTGCTACTCCAATGGTCTTCATTGCAATGAGTTGTTGAAATGTAAGTACTGAATTTGTGTGTTAAATTTAAATAAACCTCTGGATCTTAAAGTGACACTTTTATTGTGCGTTGTCTCTTATTTCATTTGAACAAGTTTTTCCCCTGACACTACAAGACTCACTTGAGTTCCAGAGGACTTTTCATAAGTCCAACTCAGTGAAATGTTTGGAATAAATTCTCTAAAGGGGTTGGGACTTGGGGTGCCTGCAAGCAGTGTAGCTCGGTAAACAGAACAGAACAAGACCAAATCTGATGGGAGGAGGAGAAGCCAATAAAGATAGATCAGGTATAATATGGGCACTATCCTGTCAGGCCATTGTGGAGGGGAAAAAATCTAGGGAAAAAATCCTCAATGTTCTTTTGGAAGGAGAAGTTAGTCAGGAGCTTGGACTGCTGCTGAAGTTTCATTCTTAACTCTGCCTCTTTTCTACTCACATGCCCCAGAATGGAGCTGCTGTTAAGAGGTTGGAAGGATTCCAGAAATGAGGTCTGTTTGTGCTTTCTCTAGCTCATTTGCGTTCACATCTGCTACAGACTTCTAATATGCATAAAATCAGGGCTTTTTTTCTTATAGAACACACAGAACGGAGTTCCGGCACCTTTTTTGGATAGAACCTTGTAGGGTAGGCAAGGCGGGTTGTATGACATGTGTGAGTTCCGGCACCTTTTTCTTTTACAAAAAAAGCACTGCATAAAATGTATCCATAGCCAACTTGAACATCAATTCAAAGACTCCTCATCAACAGTCTTTATCAAGCTGGAGTAAGGTGCTGTGGTGCTGCTGCAGGCAGTTGGGCAGTTGAAGGAGTGGAAGAAATATCAAATTTGAAAGAAATAAATGTAAAGCCAATACTCCAGAAGGAAAATTCAAAATAGTATTGAATATATAAGTAGGCCTAATTAACAGAAATTTAACAGAGATATGTTCTTTTTATTTCACAATTCTTGAAAAAACCTGGCATGAGAATAGTGTCTGAAAAAGATGTTGGAATTCCAGTCAGTCAAAAACTGAATATTTCTCAGCCATGTAATGGGACTGCTAAAAGTACTGCTGTAGTGCTGTCTATAACAACAGAAGTATTATTTTCAATCATGGGGAAAATTCCCCCATATTTTACACTGGTCAAATCCTATTTAAACTGCTAAGTCTAGTTCTAGGAGTCACAGATTCAAAGAGAGTAAAATAGGAACAAAGATAGAAGAAGATCAAAAAAGGGAAACAAAGTCTTGAACAGAACTGGGCATACGTATCTAGCCTTGGTAAAAGGTGACTGAAAGGAGAATATGATAACACTTTCTAAGTATTTAAAGGGGAGTCACACAGAAGGAAGTTAGTGTCCTTAGCTACCATCCCACATGGAAACATAGAGAAGTCTTAGTTACAGATTCCAGTTGAACCAAAACTTTCTAATTTAGGATTGACTCAACAGTAAAATGAGGCACCAAAGATGATGATGAGCTTCCTTTTGTTATATTATCTTGATGTGTTGAAACAGAGCTTGGACAGCCATTTGCTATGGAAACTTTAATTTGGATTCTTGCACTGAATAGTAACTAGATTAAATGTTCATTTCCAACTCTGTAACTTTATCAAGCATGACACAGTTCTTAGGTTTATATAACATGCTAGGTAGGCTATAAAATCATAATTTACAAACTGCAGTGGCAGGGTTCAGACAAGATTTAATAAAAAAAATTATATTAAGACTGTTTGCAGAGCTTCGTAATCTTTAATTTATGGTTTACAAATAGTGGTTAAACTAGGACCAAATGAGACCACTGTAGTACACCTTAATATGATGATATGGTTTATATAGTTTGGCTTCACATGTTATAGGAGCATAGCCACTGTGCTTTGTTAACCATGGTTTTAATATCTGTGTATGAAATTATGAGAACATATGAGAGGATGGGACAGGGAAAGAAGGTTTTCATTATTGTTTTCTTTTCTGAGTGGGTACAGTGTTAAGATATGATGGAAAAAATGCTGGGAAATTAGTCTGGGTGTTCTCTTTAGAGAAGATGAAAGCGCTCTCTCCTCCTGTTCCCTAGACATTTTCAAAGAAATAGCTTAGTTTATTTCCAGTAGAATGGGAGGGTGGAAATTGCAGTTTGAGCAATATGGGAGGCATAGTCCCAAGAGATCTTCAGGGACTTATTTGAAAGTGTCTTGTGAGAATTGGTATGAATGTGAATATTGAACCCCTTTGTCAATTTAGGGCAAGTAAACAAAAATGCCATTAAAAGAAATCCTCAGTTATGCACTTTATGACCTGTGGAAATGAAAGAAGTTGATTCTCAGCCTGCTGAACTACAGATCACATCACACTGGAGTGTAGAGACTGTGCATAGTGGTATTTGTGATCTGTGATCTACATACCTGGAATGTACCAGGTTAGAAAAGGCTGAAAAATCTGACCTCCTCCATCAGTAAATGTTTTGCTTGTAATTATTTATGGGGCTCATTTGCTTGGAGGAATCTAATTACTCTTGGCATTTGGGGGGAATCAACCTGTGTTCACTTGGGAAAAAGAAAAATATATCAACTCTACTTTGCTCAGGATCTTAAAATAGTGTATCCACTATTTTTATTACTACAAATAAGGCCATGGTTCGGATCTCCGTTTATGTCAGAAGAGAAAAGCACATAAGGGTTACTTAAGCATTGCTTTCCTCTCTGTAATAACCTTGTTGTGTTGGCTTCTTACTCAAATTCTTCAGGTTAATCACACACTGGGGCAAAACACGTTGTTAATAGTTACAGATTAACCACCAAGGTCAGTGGCTACAGGAAACAAGCTGCTGTGGCAAAGCAGAAAATGTTAATGGACCTTGACAGGACATTTTGGAAGCATACCCTTCCCAGCAATGGAATGTGACTGTGAAGTATGTGTGTTTTGCTCAGGGCACCAGTGATTCCCAACTCTGCCAGCTTGGTGGAATCTGCCTCACCCTTCTTTAGAGTTGCCATGTGCACACAAATCCTTCCCTTGTTAGAGTCACTATATTTGCTCTAAAGCACCCAGGTAGTTAGTACCTAGGCCTTCTGGACAGAACTCAAAAAAGCAACCTGTGCCGTGATTCGCTGAAGTGGATGTAGCAATCAAACAAAGAGAGATCAAACCCTGGCAGAATTCAGACAGTGGTTCTTATGTCCCTGTTGCACCATATCCCTTATCAGGACTGTCAAAGTGTTTGTGAAAGCTTAGCATACATATATGACTTTTTTTTTAACTTTTCCCTTTACATTATATTTTCCCTAATTATATTTTAGGAGGTAACCAGCATGGCATGATTGTTCACACCAGAATTAAAGACAGCTTTCTGGATTTGTATTTTATTGTACTTCTTGCTAGGTTTGTTATTCTAAAACACAGAAATCTTAAGTACATCTTTCTTTGATCTGTGTTATTTAAAATTATAGGACGTAGTTTTGACCAAAAAAATCTACCTCACAAATAAAGTGCTTTGAAAAAGCAACAGTTAAAAATAGTTGTATTGTCAGCTTGCCATTAATTCTTAGTTAATTAAGTTAATAAGTTATATTAACTTCAATTATATTATTTTTCACAATAGATCTTTTTAAAATTGTAAACTTTATAAAAAATACCGAACATGGATGTTTTAAATAGTTGTACATTTCTTCCAGATCACATCAGTACCCATAGATATATGTTTCTGTGAGTACGAATATAAAGATATATGGAGACATGTATGTATACTCTTAAAGCAGACACCAGCCAGAGCATAGAAAAACTCAAATAAATACTGCAAGAGTGGAAGATGTGGAGAGACCCAGCCCATAAAATGGCCAAGAATCAGAAATGTTTGAATGGATAACATCATCATCATCATCATCACCACCATCACCACCATCTATGGTCTTAAGTTTCTCAATTTGCATTTTTTAATTCTGTGTTTTTAGTTTTTTAGTTGTAGGTTTGTTTATTCATTAAAAATGAATAATACATGTAGTATTAATCAAAACAAAAAAGAAAATAGAATGAAGCGTATCAAATATAAATGTATATAAAATTGAATTTTCAAATATTGGTGGGTCTTGTTTTATGTTCTGGTAATTTTGACTTATATATTGTGCTCACCTACATTCTGGACTGTGTCTTTTTGACTTAACAAGTTTTGTGAACTAACTGTGATACATTTAATCAATGAGGGTTAAGCATACTGTGAAGAAGAGCAATATAAAAAAATCCAACTTTGTCCAGTATTTCATGTTCCAAGGCAATCTTCAATAAGGAAAGAAGATAATGAAATCATATTTCAGCAAATGTTGCATTCATGGTTTTCTAATCTATTATTTAGATATGCTGATTGCTTCAAAGGTTCACTTGCTCCCCTGCAGCTTTTGTTTTTTTAGAATAAACATTTAGCATTACAGCTGTTATTAACAATGAATACATTATTGTGTAAAACTACAAGATGGAACAGTGATGGTGAACCTTTTAGAGACCGAGTGCCCAAACTGCAACCCAAAACCCACATGTATCATTGGATGCTGGGTGGGCGTGGCCTGCTGGGTGGGTGTGGCCCGCTGGGTGGGCATGGCCCGCTGGGTGGTCATGGCTATGGTGCTCATGGCAGACTGGGTGGGCATGGCCAGGGTGGGCATGGCCAGCTCAATGTTGCTCCTGGGGAGGGATGCCTGTGGTGGCCGGGCAGGGTCTGGGAAGATCCAGGGGGTCTCTGGCGGGTGGGGCAGTGGGCAGGAGGGCGTCTTGCTCAGCTGATGGCTTGGAGGGGAAGGAGGCAGCTACACCCTCTCCCAAATGTTGCTGTCTCACGAAAGCAGGATGAAAACTCCAAAAAAGTGACAAGGAAAAAAAGTTAAAACAGAAGAGTGTCTCGTGATGGTTTTCTTCCCTGGGGGGGTGGGTGGAGGCTCCTGAGCTCTGCAGCTCTTCTGAGGGGGGAGGAGGATAGTGGGGAGGATCTGTGCTGGGATTGGGGCTCTTCGTTCCTTCCGCTGCCTGCCTGCACTCTTCTGCCACAGATACCGCAGCTCCGCTTGCCTGCCAGGGCGGGGACACATTTGCGCATGGGGACATACATGGGGCTGCTGCCTCACTTTCCATGCTGTGCTGGGGCTGTGCTGGACTGGACTGGGCATGGAGCCTCTTTGCCACTTCTTCCCCTGCAGACATCAGGAACGCCCATCTCACCTACCGCCTGTCCCAGTCAGCTGCTCTGGCTCTCTCCAGCCCGTCGCCAGCCATCTGGGTGTGCCAGGATGCCTCCCTTCAGGCTCCCTCAGCCTCTCCCCCTTTCCAGGCTGGGGCTGGTCAGATTCTCCCCATGAGCAGAGCTGTGCCCGTCTCCGGCCAGCTCTTCTCCTCCATCTTCCTGCTCCTGTGGGCAGACTGCGGCTTGCCGAGCTGGGCGGTGCCTCTTCCCACACATGTTCTCAGGTGGAGGAGCCAGGCAGCCATGGCTCTCGCTCCCCTCTAGCCTCCATCTGCCCAAGGCCTGAGCTCGGCATGCCAGGTTGGCTGGCAATGGGCTGGAGAGCATGGGACGGCGGCAGCTGCCCCGGGATGAGGGGTAGGCAGGGTGGGTGCTCCCAATGTCTGCAGGGGAAGAAACAGCATGGGGGCTCTTCACCCAGTCCAGCCCAGCCCTGGCACACAAGGCAGTAGCCCCACCTGCGTCTGACTCAACCCTCACAGAGCACCCTTCTCCCGCCGCTCCGACCCATCCCTCACAGAGCCCCAACCTGGTTCCTTATCTTCACCTAGCTTGTTCCGCAGCATCATGGTAGCGGCATTGGGCAAACAGCTGGTTTCAGCATAACACAGCAGTCACCTCATGTATTGCGCCCAATGCTGCTTGGCCAAAAGCAGCCATGGAACAAGTGGAGCAGGTTCCCCCCCCCACATGGGAACGGATCAGCCTGCCGCCACTGCTGTTTCTCCCCACCTGGCGTGCGGATTGCCCTGCTGTCGCCATTGTTTCACTCCCACCCGCCGCATGGATCTCACTGCTGCCACCACCATTTCCACCCCAACCCCCAAGGCTGTGGGGTGGTTTTGCAACTCCCCAGTGGTTCAATCTGGGCTCCAGAGGTCTGGAAAAGGCCTCTGACACACAGATCTAGGGCTGCACAGTGATTTTGCACACACCCCAGCCAATCCGGGCAGCAGATCAGATTGGCCGTGGTGTGTGTGTTTGAAATCACTCTGCAACCCTAGATTCGTGTGGCAGAGGCCTTTTCTAGGCCTCTGTACCCTGGATCAGGCCACTGGTGCACTGCAAAATTGCCCCATAGCCATGGATGTGAGCTCCAGAGGCCAGGAAAAGGCCTCTGCCGCCCAGATCAACTGTGGGAGGGGTGCAAAATTTATTTATTTATTTATTTATTTATTTATTTATTTATTTATTTATTTATTTATTTATTTATTTAATTTAATTTTTATACCGCCCTTCTCCCGAAGGACTCAGGGCGGTGTACAGGGCAATACAATAAAATACAATATTTAAAAATAAAAAAATATTAAATACAACGGCCCAATTCAATAAATTAATACAATAGCGTTAAAATACCCTTAAACCCATCAGACCAGGCCGGCTTGTTCAAATAAATATGTTTTTAGGTCAGGTCAGAAGGAGCGAAGGTCGGGAGCCATCCGGAGCTCCACCGGTAAACGGTTCCAAAGGTCTGGCGCGCCCACAGAGAACGCCCTCCCCCTGGGGGCCGCCAGTTGACACTCTTTGACCAACGGCACCCTAAGGAGGCCCTCTCTGTGGGAGCGCACTGGACGAAGGGAAGTTGATGCCGGCAGCAGGTGCTCCCGTAAGTAACCCGGACCCATGCCATTTAGGGCTTTATAGGTCGTAACCAGCACCTTGAATCTTACCCGGAGGGCAACCGGAAGCCAATGCAGCTCACAGAGTAGAGGTGTTACATGGGAGTATCGGGAAGCCCCCACCACCACTCACGCGGCTGCATTCTGCACCAGCTGGAGCCTCCGAGTAGTCCTCAAGGGCAGCCCCATGTAGAGAGCATTGCAGTAGTCCAAACGGGAGGTCACGAGTGCATAAGTGACTGTGCGCAAGGCATCCCAGTCTAGATAGGGCCGCAACTGACGCACCAGGCGAACCTGGGCGAAGGCCCCCCTAGTCACTCTGCAGTGCTAGATCCATGCGGCAGAGGCCTTTTCCAGGTCTCTGCTACATGGATCAGGCTGCTGCCCCACCGCAAAATCACCCTGTGGCCATGGATGCAAGCTCCAAAGGCTTGGAAAATGCCTTTGCTGCCCGGATCGGCCATGGGCAGGGGGCGTGAAATGATTCCGGAGGCTTACCTGGACTCTTGCTGGCAGCTGCCTCCACCATCCAGCCTGGATCCGCCCAGCTCATGCAGCTGCTTCCTGACTCCAAATGCAGAGAGAGAGAGAGAGAGAGAGCGCAGGCACATGTGGGGAGGCGGAGGGGAGCAGCCTGGCCCTCCCTCCCTCTGGGGCTATGGCGCACATGCCCACAGGGATGGCTCTGCATGCCACCTGTGGCACGCATGCCATAGGTTCGCCACCATGGAGATAGAACCTATGACAAGACTGACAAATAGGATTAGGTGAACCTGCTACATTATTACTTTATCTATGATATCAAAAATAATGACTAGTTGACCATGCGGTGAAGTCCAACAAGTGTGGAAAAGAAAGTGGTTCACCCTATTACCTGTAAAGTCTATCTTCTTAACTTAGTAACTTCCAGATGTGTTAGGCTAGCTGCATTCAAAAATTCCCATGTGACTGAGTGATATCTGGAGAGCTGGAAATTGGGGATGTAGCCTTTCTTTGTGTTGAAAAAAACTGTAAAAGACACAGCAGAACCAATACAGCAATAAGACCAATGTCTTTACCATACCTGGTAATTCTATCCAGAAACCCTGAAGTTGGTTAATGCTACTTCATATGAGACAGTTCATAAAATCTTGCAGTTAGTCAATACATTGACAATGATGACATAATCCTAGAACTTAGTATATACCTGTTCCACTTAGAAAATGCACAAATAAGATGGTGGGAAAAATCCAGTGGTATGCTGGGATTGTCCATAGAATCATTAAACTCTTGCCCAATGAGATGATTAGGAGATTGGAGGGATATTTATTCCAGTAGTGTAACTTTAATCTGATTGTTTAATGGTATGCTGCTCAAGGTGATGTTGACTCTTATCAGCCACATAGATTTTTTCCTATAGCTACCTAATTTATTCCATCTTTTTTTCCTAGCACAATCACAGAATGTTTCCATACATCTTCCAACATTCCAGCCTTGTGCACCTTTTGTTATGATAGTGCCATGTTTGATTTTCTGAGTAGTCAGACTAGACCACTTTACATTTTTCCCTTAACCAGCAAGGTAAAGGCTCCATCCATACAGGGAACAAGAGAATCAATCCCATGCTTCCCAAAGTCACTTGATAAGGGAGTGGCTACTGAGAAATAAAGAGAAAATATTTGTGCAAAACAGGAAGTCTCCAGATGCATATAACAATTTTTAAAAAGCCCCAAGGAAGCAAAATCCCAAAGCAACACACAGATCTGAGCAAGTACAACAGCACAACAGCTGTTGAAAAACAAAGCTTGGAAAGTACAATTTGGGGTAAGGAATAGGCAGACTATGATGCCACCTGAACATCTGACAGTTTTTCCCAATCTGAAGCCCTCAGATGTTCTTGTATGATCCTAAATTTTAGACTTAATGGAAGTGCACTGAGCACATGGGAATATCATCAGATTGTGAAGCTCTCTATCTTATTAGAGTCTCTGCAGGGAAACAGGATGGATTCACTGACTGACTCAGGGCTATAAAAACATTCAGGCAAAGACCATTCTTTACTAGGAGATGCTAATGCCTTTCAACTTTTTCTTGACTATTTTAGCTTTGAGCACTCTTTAGTCATTCTTGCATTACAATGATCTCTTATTTTGGTCTGTATTGCATTAAATGATACATTAAATGCCTTCTCCCGTAATCCGAGGTATATTGTTATTTATTTTTATTTTCTATTTTCTTAAATTGGTCTCTCTCTCTCTCTCTCTCTCCCTCTCTCTCTGTGTGTGTGTGTGTGTGTGTATGGCTTTGAGTCTCATTATAAGTCATTATTGACCCCTGGAGACTATCATTGATAGCTTCCTAGGGCTGAGAGAGAGTGACTGGCCCTAAGATGGAATCAGAACTGGCTATCTCCCAGTTTCCAACTGGTGCCTTAATCATTACACCAAATTAGTGCAAAGAATTGCACTTGTTCATCTTAACAATTTGTTTAGTTTGGGCATAGCACTAAATAAGCGATGTTTCATTAGATCCCTGAAGTATAGCTCTATGATACCTCCTAAAGATGTTACTGAATTGTAACTTAATAGAAAGAAGGGGAAAATGATTAAATAAAGGATTAGAAGATAATAATGATGATCTATATTAATTATTTCAATTCTGTTCCAATGTAAATGAATCGGAATCTAAGTTTTGTCTGAGGTCCACCCATTATTTTTGGTGCAATGCAATCAAACATCAAGTGTCAGTCTTGAAAATTAAAGCCATAGTTCCAAATCACAGATCTGCTGTTCCTTTTTTTCCCCTCCTCTATAATAATATGGAGGAAACTGAAGTAATCATTTATGACGACATCTGAAATAAGAACTGTGATTAATTCAGCTATAGTGCTCTTCCCTGTTTGACATCTTTTATATCTTGGACTATAACTTTTCTAAGCAGCAACAGAAGGGGACTAGCTGAAGATTTTTAAAAACTAAATGTAATTGGTTTGGTTCCGTATAAAAACCACAAGATACAATTGTCTTAAAACAACAGAAGAGGGGCTGGTGTAACAATAACCGATAGGTTAGCATTATATAATCTCCCCACCCCAGTAATTCATTCTTTATTCTTCAGATAAGTAGACTAATACTCATAAGTACAATTTCTAGAAGCTGTCAAGGTGCAAAAGCCTTAATCATACTTTGAAATATAAAGAGAATAAACATTTTAAAATGTGATTCCACAATGCACATTCAAGCCTTTTTAAGTGTTGGTAAATAAATCAGATAGGTTTTACATTTCTGTCAGTGATAAACTCAGGAAATGTCAGTAAGATACATGAAAATGTATTTTTTTAAGAAGTCACCTCATTCAATAGATACTTAAATATTTTTATTAACCCACATTTTTGGAAGTACTTTCATCAGCCTTGCTACTGTTGTCTATAACCAGCATACTTATTTTCTTCAAGTATCTTCCCACCCCACCTCATTCCCAAACATGCACAGACACAGAGTAACATTGTGAATGTTTAAAAAGGAAGTCATGTAAAAGCATATTACGTGATAACTGATGCAGTATGTAAACTCTTATGCTGACTAATACCATATAGTATGTTAACAAATATTTATTTCCTCCCAAAATTTTTCGGAGTTTGGAGTGCAAGAAATTTGAAATCATAGCTTAAAATAATTTTAAGCTTACCAATTGCATTATAATAATAAACTGTTACATCATCTTGAATTCATCTAATTTTCAAATGCTAATACTAACACATAATATATATATATCCCACTTTGGAACAGGATTACATTATTTTACATATTTTCTGGACAAATAAATAAAAATAAAACAAAAGAATTTAAAGGTTGTATTTTCCCCACATATACTGTTCAAGGGCAGAATCCTTTTATTCATTCAGACTTTTTTTTACAAGGGGTCCCAAATTAAGTCTATATTTTCTGTATGTTGAAATCCCTTATCCTTCTGACACATTTTCATTCTCTTGTGACAGCTCTTTCTCTAATACTTTCTCTAGTAGTGGAGTATTTAATAACTACAGCCGCTCTTATTTTCTTATTTAAGACATAAGAAGAAAAAGGAGCAGGAGGAAGAGGAGGAGTTGGATCAGATGAAAAACATCCTCAAGCTCAGGTTCCAATTACCTTTAGATAATTCAGGAGAATCCATAGCAGCTCATCCTTTTGCTTAATTTTGTTTCTAGAACCCATTTTGCTGCTGGTTATGGTCCCCTGCAGTATTTCATCCATTATAGCTGTTAATAGAGTTCTCATCAGTGAGCTTTTGTATACTTTCTCCAAACTACCCAAACTGTGGCCTTTATTGCAAGATACTTTATTGCAAGATAGCAAATTAATCCTTTCATTAAGGCACTATATAAAAGAGTTCTATTTTTTTCACTTTGCAATTTGTTTTGTTTGTAGTAATGCATTAACCTTTTTAACTTACATTTTCTTTTTAACCTAAAAAATGAATGGGTGTTGTTCTAAACACACATTCTTTGAGAAGCTCTATAAAAGCCTTTCCTGGAACAAAGCAAGGCTATACATCATCACACATCAAAATGGCACAGGAGAATGGCAGCATAAGTAAGGGTTGTGAAGGAAATGCACATTTTGGATATCAATCTGTCCCAATGTAGGTTGATAATGATGACAAGTGATGTTCAACACATCTGGAAGTCAAAGAATTTAGGGTGCTGAAAACCCAATATTATCTACCCTTTTAAAATGTTTCTGTTTCCCCAATTAAAGCTTGTCCTATACTGGTTATCTTGTCTAGTTGCCCATTTACAGGGGTCCTTAAAGGTTTGTGAACCAATTTGAATTTTCAATATTTCTGTATAAATACTGTATGATCTAAAATATGATCCAGACAAATTCTGAAACCAGTTAAATAGAACCTTATTAAATGAGTAAAATATATACTTGTTCACTTATCAAGAAAAATGATATAAAATATGTATCACATGTTAAGTCATATTTAGGCAGAAATATTGAACATTCTAAAGGATTCACGAAGCACCAATGTATCTTCAGACAGGACAATCCATGCTAATGAATGACAGTTATTTTTCTAGTGCTGTTTTGAAAACTTCCGCTAAACTATAATCGTATAACCAATATTTAAACTTTAAACTGAAAAGATGATTTTCTGTATCAAATGTAAGTAAAATGTATATTTCTGGCATCTGAGTTAATTTTTCTTATTACAGTTCCTAAAATGAACTCAAGATTGCTGAGGACTCATGATTACATTAAGACTTGGAATGAAGGACCTTTGTCAAAATGTATGGCTCACATCCCTACCAGGACAGGAATCCTGTAAGATGTGTAGACAGGGGCAACAAGTAATCCAGAACCTATCATTTTAAATTTTTCACATAACTTTTGGTTGTCTGAGATGATATTAGTGACATTAGGCTGACTGAAGTTCTAGCACTGTCCAAGAGTGTTGAATAAATATGTTGAGTCTGCATAAGGCCAGCCAGAATTCCAGCTAATGCCACCAGTTGGACTCTCTCTAGAATTTTGGTGATTTTCAATGATACAGTAGGAATTTTAAATAGAAAGTGTACAGATGTGCAACTTGCATTGTCTGTTAGTACCAAGGATGAGATGTACAGAATACCAAACCTCTAACTCCTGGAGTTTGAAAAAAATATCACCCATCTTCATTTTTAAAGATTTGCCAATGTGTTATAAGAAATAGTCTCTTATTTTAATCTCATTTAACTAAGATTATTCAGGAAGTAAGAACAGCTATCCCTGGTAGAGTTACTGTTTCTCAGAGTAAATGGGCAAATATTTATTTATTTATTTATAATGAGACTTGTATGCCGCCTTATCTCCCGAAGGACTCGGGGCGGCTAACAACAATAAAATACAAATAAATACAAATATTAAAAAAGAATTAAATTGTGTTAAAGTCCCACTAAAACCAATAAAAACATTTAAAATCATAATTAAAAACCCCATTATCATCAGTCCAGGTCGGCCTGTTGGAAAAGATATGTCTTAAGGTCACGGCGAAAGGACCGAAGGTCTGGGGCCATCCGGAGCTCCCGGGGGAGTTGATTCCACGAAGCAGGTGCCCCAACAGAGAAGGCCCTCCCCCTGGGGGTCACCAGCTGACATTGTCTGGCCGACGGCACCCTGAGGCGACCCTCTCTGTGTGAGCGCACAGGGCGATGGGAAAAAATATCCCCCTCCTCCCACAGAACACATAGTTTCTAATGGAAGCTGTGAATAAGGTTTTGAAGACTATAAAGTAGCCTTGATACACAAGGTGACTATAAATGAACTGGAAAACAGTTACAGGTAGTCCTCAATTTATAACAATTGAGCCTAGAACTTTCGTTTTAAGTTGTTGAGGTCACTAAATGGGCCACTTGTGACCTAATCTGATCTATGTACACCAGGCTATCATCATGGTGGTTAAGCAAACCATGTGGTCAAATCCAGGATATCAGATGGGAGGTTTCTGCTGGAAAAGAGCAAAAGGAAAACCTTGCAAATTGTGGTCATGTGACTGGGAACACAACAATCAGTGAGTGAGTTGCCAAGTGCCTGAAATGAAGTCATTTTGACCACAGAAGGTGTTTGTATGTAGCAGTCGTAACTTACTTATACTATATATGAGGATGGATCATAAATTTTGAGTACAACTTTCAATGGTAGCTATATGACCAATTGTGAGCTTGTCAGTGAGAGTATCAAGAGCAAATATCAGATGAGAAAGGGTTGCACCTTGGAGGTAATAATCATAACAATTTATTAAACCTGTATGTACAAGTGTTTCAACATGGGTAATTTCAAGACAAACCCACCCCAATTGCTTTTGGGTGCTTTAGCTCCTTGCATCCTCCATTCACAAATGTTCATTGCATAGTAAAACACAGCCTCAGTCTTATTAAACAATATTTTTATTAAAATATTGTTATACCAAGTGGAATGCTACAGCAATCTCGGTATAGGGCGGCATAAGAAACAGTCAGGTTTACATTTAAATATTTAAGATAACTTAAAATGCACCAAAAACAAAACAAAAACACCCCTCACTGTCTGGCAGGAAAAAAAGTTCACAGCACAAAAATATTTTAAAAGGAATACCAAATATTAATATGAAATATATTAAGCTGTGCTTCTCTCTCATAACTCTTTGTTTGCTGTTTTTCACTTTGTAAACAACACACAATAGCCACATACCATTTTTACACATTTATGGAGGGATTTTTTTTTCTTTTTTTTCAATGCAGTTGTCCAGCAAATGCATATGTTTAACTAGGAAGCAGAGGAGGGGATGAAAGTGTCTGATGGTGAAATCAAACAAAAGGTTTGACGGAGTTAAGTAATGCGCTCATTTGAGAGTTGACTACTGTCAGAAGCCAGCTGTCAGTAGGTAGGAGAGAGCAAAGAAGGCTGAATGCAGATTCTGGAGTGATTCCAAAGAAAAGAAAGGATGTGCCTTTAACAAATATTTTCTCCAGATTCTTTTGAAAAACACAAATTTGGGACACCAACGTTGTTTTGCATCCCCATGTTCAAACACACATCATTCTCACAAATGCCCTTTAATTAATTATAAAATTATCACTGTCAGCCACTTCAAAACACCACCAATTTAACCCAAACTTCTGCACTCATACTGTGCCTTGTCTCTCAATGCAGTTTTGATTCACTTTTCCATCTTTTTACAAATAGAATAACATCCATTCTTATTAGTAAGAGATCCAGTTGTGATCTTGCTTTAGACCCAGATGGAATTCTCCATCAAAGCCCTTCATCCCCCATACAGCTGTGCTGAGCTACACCACATAGAGATGTATCCAGCTTAGAAGAGGATAATTTGGCAATGGCAAGATAGAAACAGAAACAACTGGTTCCTGGCTGCCGCTCAAACAAAGACTAGGGAAATTCCAGTCTAAAGCATCATGGGAAATGGCTTCAAAGGAAAGGGAATCTGAAGGACTGCAAAGGCGGATATTTAACTCATGACAAACAGGATATAAAATGGAAGAAAAAGGGGGGGAAGCAAATATTGAAGAAATCTGACAACAAAACAAAAGGGGAAAAATAGTTCTGTGATATGAAGCAGATCTACTGCAAATATTAGAACAGAACAGAAAGAGCCACAACAGGGGGACTGTGGCTTAAAGAAGATATTTACAAAATAGCGGCATCATTTTTGTGATCCCCCTTCCCCTCAAGAGCTATGATAGGTCGTTTTCCAGATCATCACTTGGACTTCCCAATATTTGCAGCAGTTCCTCTGCTTCTGAACTGAACAGTGGACAGAGTTGGGGGAAGAGTACGGCAAATTAATTCTAGCCATACCAGCACCAGGCACTCCTGCTTTTAGTTTACACCTCAGGTCCGGGCATCTGCCAGAAGCCTTGTGTATTATGTATATCACCTCTATCAGTGCCAAACTTCAACATGCCACCACATCTAGGGCCTTATCCAGGCAGCATAAAAATCCCACTTGACTTCCCAGTTGTATTCCCATCTCTTGGGAAAAACCAGCAGCAGAGGAAAAAGTGGAACAGCTGCCTTGATGTAAGCATTAACCTCAACTCATAGCCCCTGAGTTGTTGTTTGGGGTACTGCAGAACAATTTTCCTAGGAGGCACTATCCAAACTTGGGTATCTCCCACAGTTGGAGATCCTCAAATCAACTATCTGGTTGCTGATCTCTTCCAGCTCTTCTTGTAAAGTCTTTAGTACTGCTTTCCACAGAGCATCCTAATTGGTGAAGGGCTCCTCAGGCTTCCTGCGCTTGGTCCGCTACTGTCTCCTGAGAAGGCAGAAATCCACTAAGGCAGTAAAGAGCACCTGGGTCTGATCCATAGAGGAGCTCCTACCCCTCAGATGAGAATCTCCACCATGTCTGACAGGTCGAAAATTTTAGCAGCTGACAACATCTCTGCAAAGAAAAACAGGTCATGTTATTAGAGACATTTGGAGGAAATACATTCGGCTTAGGTGTAAGGCAAACCACTTGTAACCCTAATGTTTGTCATAGCAAAACTTTTCATTTTGATGCCACAAGCTAAACTTAAACTTGTCTTACAGACAAGATTTGAAAAGTAGATTTTGTAGCTGTAACAATCCCATTGGCTGGAGTTATAAACCGGATTAAATTATGTTGCTTATCCATGAATACCAGATTCATATATCCTAAGCCACAATTCATGACTGCAAATCAATGTTGGGAGTTCAGACGTTACACTAATCAAAACCTGAGTTGGTTAAAAGATGGGCAGCTATATAAATGTTTTTAATAAAAAATAAAACCAAGAAAATCTTAGTGTTCTGCCTAATATAGTATATGAAGCAGACATATGGGAAATACATCAAAACCTGATTAAAAACTCCTTGATCACTGATAAAATATGCAGAATATTAATCAATTTCCAAGACTATGTTATTTATTAGGGACATGGATTGGAGAAGGCTGATCAAATCTAGTTCTCTGTATAAATTCTGAACATAATTTTATGCATATAAGAAACTCCTCTTAGGGTCATGACTTTGGTTTAAGCTAAGGTTCAGGCCCTGGTAATCACTATCAGCAATTGCTGTTTAAACAGTGGGTAAACAGACACTTCTGGAATTTACTGTTGAAGAAAATATGACAGTGAATACAGAGAATTTAAACACCCATACAAATTACTATTTAATGTCTGTCTTGCTCTTCCTACATCAGCCCCACCTACTCCTCCTGGATAAGCCTATACTCCATTGCATGAAACTCATGATTAGTCACTATGGGAAGAATCTTAGTTCTGGTATTTGGCCTGCTGCGGCAGCACTGTGTTCACCTCTTAGTTATGTGAACCCTCATAGGCATCTCTGGCAGAGAAGGCAGGTCACTGGGTATACTATGAATATAGCTACTAGGAAGTCTAAAAGAGAAGGTCAGGCTCCATGGGTTCACTCATCAACTGGTCCTTACCTAGGGAACTTGCTGCATGACTGTTTTTTTCAACATGGAACCTGGACTCGTCACATGGAACATTTGTGGGAAAACCTTCAGTCTGTGTACTTCCATCTTTGCTGCCATGTTTGGTGTGGAAGGGGATACAAGTTGATGGGACCGTTGCTTCTGCTGAGGCCTTGAGTGCTGAAGAACCAAAAAATAAAATAAAAATAAAATAAAATTAATATTGTTAAGGGTCCACAGATTGCAAACTATGGTTTGCCTATTTTCTAACAGAATAACCGATGATCTTGTCATAAACCATGCAAGCCACATGCAATCAAACCATTTAAGGTTATGTATAATGTATGAACTCAACCATCAAGTAATCAGTAATATTTACGGATAGCCCTTAATTACCAACAGGAAAATTGTACTCTTTTATATTTTCTCCTATTTATTTCTAACATGAACATCTACAAGGAAATAATTAAAAAGATATCCTGCTAAACTGATATAGATATGTATTCAGCCTCTCAAAGTAGGCTACATGGATGGAAATTCCACAGTGAGGCTTCTTAATGACCAAGAGAAGGCAAAGAATTGTAGATAAGCAATTCATGATTCTAATTAGTGGCCAATGGCCTCAGAGAATAAGACAATCTGGAAGGAATGTGACATTTGGAATACTCTTGCAAGGAACTTTCCTAAAACCAGTTTTTGCCTTCACTATACTGTTTTAACTGGATCCACCAATCAGTTTGCCCTAACTCTGTTGATCCGATAGCATGTTACATTTTTGTTATCTCACACAGTTTCACTTCCCTGAACTTGTCAACCATAGATTTGGAAAATCTGAAGTGAGCCAAAATCACTTGGTAAAAGCGTAAGGGTATGGAAATGGAAAAACAACACAAATACTGTAAATATAAAACCAGCATGTTTCTTAAAATCAGTTTCCTAAATGGAATCACTGAACCTGCAATCTAAATACATGTAACCATATAATCCTACCCTTGTTCTCTGGATTGCTCTGGGAATCACTTCCACTGACAGAATTTCCTGGCCAACATTGCATGCCAGAAGCTGCAAACAGCGATGGCACTGATTTTGCAGGTCGTAGGGAGCCCTGATGAGCCTTGTTGGGGTCCTTCCGAGAGCGCTGTTGCAGGACCTTGATGACTGCATCCTTCTCAAGGATTTGGGCATGAAGTTCTTTTAACCTGGGAAAGAAAACGAACAATAAGGAAGGAAACCACCAGCACCACATTGCAATTTGTAGGGAGCATCCATCAGAATGTTAAAAGTCTAGCCGTTCAACAAAGCCTTTCTTCCAAGCACCCCTTAACCTGTACCCTCTTGTTGCATTTTGCAAAAAAGAAGCTGCTCTTTGGCATCTTTTGAATGTTGTCTGGTAAGAAAGCCATTTTTAAAAAATCAGTGCAGGATGAAAAGGACAAATGTCTTTCTTTCTGCTGGGGCTAAGCCTCTTGGAACTTTCTCTAACAAGACAAACCTGTTTTCCATCTCCTGATGCTTATGGTTTGCAAGCAAAAGGTCTTCGTCAAAGCTGCTGTTGGGAGACTGGCGTGGGGAGTGGTTGATAATGGTGGTGTCCCGTTGTGCAGCAGCTGTGGCAGCAGCATCCATAGCAAACTGTCGCATAGTACACTCCTCCAGGTACTTTTGCTCCCATTTGGTCATGTCAGCCTCCAGGGCCAGGATTTTTTCTTCCTTTTCTCTCAGCTGTTCAGACAGTATGTGGGCATTCAACTCAGAGGATCCTCCACCTGGGGCTCCCATCTGCCTCTGGAGTAGCAAAGCAAGAGGGAGAGAGAGATTGATTTAATATGTGTTTGGTGCTTCTACAAAAGAGCCTTGGTGGAGCAGTGGGCTAATGCCTCCTTAAGTAACACCAGCTGCCTGCAATTAGTACAGGTTCGAGTCCCACCAGGCTCAAGGTTGACTCAGCCTTCCATCCTTCCGAGGTAGGTAAAATGAGGACCCAGATTGTTGGGGGCAATTAAGCTGATTTTGTAATAATGCCGCTTGGGGTGTGTGTGAAAGCCCTAATAAGCAGGCATATACATAGAATGAAGGCTACTGCTAAGCTTGTAAGCCGCCCTGAGTCTTCGGAGAAGGGCGGGATATAAATGGAATTTTTTTTAAAAAAAGCAGTCCATTCCAGCATTTAACATAGTAGGCCCAGACCAAGATGAGGCACGTTTCTGGCATCTCCCTTGTACTCCACTAGAGCCTACCAGTAAAAATCAGGCTTAAAAAAATTGGGAAGTCTGGAGTCAGCTATTTGTTTGGCCTGTAAGAATCTAATGGTGTTTCCACACAGCAAATTACTTCTGCTTGATTCAAAGCTTTTCTTTCCAGAAGTAAAATTGACTAGAATCAACCACAGATCTGCTACATCATAAATTGCCTTCTGCTCCACCTTGGCCTAGGGATATAGAGCTACAATGGAAGTAGTTTGGGAATTACAGATTAAAAGAAACATGCAAGAATTAAGCATATATTCCAGGGAGTTTTCTCCAGGAGATTGAGTATATACCTTATATTTCCCATCACAGTTTGAAGCGACTCAACCTTTTCCTGACTGGCTCAAATTTGGATTATCTGAATCTAGTAAAAAGCTGCTTATCTGAAAGGTGTTTTAATTTTTTTAAAAAAATACAGATTTGATTTTTACACACAGTCACTGTTTTCATTTAATTTCCTGATCAAATAGGTGTTTTTCTTGACAATGTGCATGACTTCCTTTCATAAAATCTTAACATTTTATGAACAAAATTTCAATAAATGCTAATTTAAAAGATCAACTGATAAACAGATTTCTAACTATTGCCAAATAAATTATTCAACTTCCACAAGTAGAGTACCGTAATAGCCTTGGTATACTTGCATCCACAAATTCTTAGGTCATTACATTGATTAGTTGTGTAAAAGGACAGAAGAGGAAATATATCTTTCATAATGTTGTTTAGACTTGTTCCACAAACATTCTTCTATTATTGGGCTTGAGGTAATACTACTTGAGCATTCTAGAGATACATTCTTCCTAAGTTAATGGACAGTAAAATCAATAGGTCTTTAGTAAGGAGATAAAATAGGACAAAAATCCATCAGTATGTGGTCGCTCCAAACTTTCCAAACTGCTTTCCAAACTGAGTAACCAGAATATTCTTTTTGCCATTATTACTTGGTTCTTCTCTTACCTGCTGAGCCCGTAGTATCTTCAGCTCCTGCTCTAAGCGGGTCCGGAGACGCAGTTCCAATTGCTCACGCTTTTCACACGCAGCCTGGAGTTGGCCCAGGGCCTGTTGCAACCGTTCTACTTTCTCTACATAAGCTCGTTTCTTCTGCAGCTCATCTTCCATTTTAACAGTGCGGGCTTGAGCACTGCTCAGAGCCTGCTCCAATAGTTCAGCCCGCCGACGTTGATCTTCATTAGTGCCATGAAGACGTGCAATTTCCCGCTGTAACTTTTCCCTTTCTTGCTGATATTCATAGTCTGAAGACAAAACAAAGAGGAAGTTTGCCATAAATCACAGCTATGTACACTTTGTAGTCAAGGGAAAACCATATTTCTGACAGAGTATCCTTAAAGATAATTTTTAATGGTAACACACTAAGTCCAGTTCCTAAGTTTTTAGAAGGGAAATGGGTATTGCCTTCATTTTCAATAATCTGTTGTCTATTTAATTAATTCCATGACAGGGTTATTCAGGGCTCACACTTAGGAAACTGCCAGACTCAAGAGGAAAAATCACACACCATTGTGCCATAGTACTTTGAACTTACACAATGTTCCTATTATTTCTTAGCTCATGCTTCATGCCATGGTTTTCCATGATGTAATCATAGCTGGGGCCCAACAAGGTAAGATAAAGAATTTTTGGGAAGTTGAAAACCATGCTCATGTAGAACAGATACAAGAATTCTGTACCTTTCCAGATGATATTGGATTACGATTTGCATAATCCTGAATCATTGGTCTTATTGGCTAGCAATAACAGGTATTGGAATATGGGAATATATGAAAGCCACAGATTCTCTGCCATTTTTATAGAGGAATATATTTTATGCCCTACATATCTGGTAATCTATGTCATTTCCTTCCTCTTACCCTATCCTACACCAAAGGTTAGGGAAGCATGACTATCTCTAGCAGTTTCATTCATGGCTCTGCAGAGGGCACCAAACTGCTTTACCCCATTCTCAGAAAGACTCTAGCATTATTTGTAAGTTTTCCTCATCTTCAAGAGACCAAAGTGTGGTGGCCAAACTGCCACAATAATTATATGTGGAAGCTAAAATGATAAGGACATAATGCATACTCTACCACTTATTCATGATTTGCTGAAACGATCAAGAGGGAGAGCCATTCTAATGAAGCAGACAGAAAAATCATAACCGTTCAAATAATAAATGGAGATTCTAATTTTAAACAACAGGATGGCTGCCTAAGTGAAAAGCAGAGTTTTTCTGAGTAATTATGCAAGGGATTACTGTTTCCCACTGCTGTATTTACAAGGCCAGGAAGAGAGCTACATCTTGCAAGGAAGCAAGGCTAATTTTCTGGAAGGAGAGAGGTGGTTTCTTGAACTGGATGGGCAAAAGTTGAGTGTAAGTACATTCCCTGCCAACTTCAACCCCCATCACCAGGCCAATTCTCATCCTTTGGCAACAAACCCTCTTTTCAAAAATCCAGAACAGCAGCATCTTGGACCTCAGACTTTGAGGGGAGGGAGTATAGCTTGTGTGCTGGAACAGCCAGAACAGCCATTGGAATGCAAAGAATCCAGGTCACACTGATGGTTGCTGTGATTAATGGCTCTAGTTTAAGTGCCAAGAATAACTTGGCCTCCTCAGGGGAATGGCAAAAAGCTTCCAAAGGAGGATCCGCCTCCTTTTCAATCTTAAAGGGACCACAGACTTATCTTCTTCCCAGCTTGTTTGAAGCACAGATACAAGGAATAGAACATTGCTATGCAAATGAAGAACTAGAGATTATGCAGCAGTATACTATCAGAAGGGCACATGTGGAGTAGAAATACAGTTGAAATAGCAAAAGGTTTTCAAGAGGCTTACTTTGAGCAACAAGTTTTGCCATAGTCCCTTGGCTTCCTTCTTGGTTTTCCTGTGCTCGGTTGGCCAATTGTTTGTTTGCAGACTCTAATCGTTCTATGAAATAAAAGTCACGATTAGAACATATTTCAGTGTTCAAATATTCATGGCTTTCTAGAAGGGCACACTTATTTGTCACTTGCCAAAGGTGCTATTGTGCTAACATAGTTGGAAAGCACAGCTGCTAATAATGGTACAAATATTGCTTTAGAAATAAGTGCTTTATTACTTAGAAGTTTAAATAAGAACAATATTTTTCTGGATTCCAAGAGCTTTATAAGATTTACAGTCTGAAAAATAACTAGATAACTTTTTGGAAGCTTTCAAGCTAAATGATTCAGTTCAAAAGTGATTTTGAAAAACTGTCAACAAGCCATAAAGGTACACTGCTCCCCCCTCACCTCTTGGTCACAACCTGCCTTTTAATTCCGATCACCACTAACCATTATGCCAGTGGGCAGTGATGGTCAACTCTTTTCCTCCAATGCATAAGCACAATCTTACCGCTAAAGAGGAAGAAAAGCCACCTGCAACAGCAGATGCACCAAACTGAGTCTCAGTGGCTACTGAATCAATGGCTGTAGTGATATGAACCTGAATACATCCTAGCCCGATTGTGTTAAATGGCATATAGGGTAGCTGTAAAGTATCTGAGACCAGAAATTTCAAACACAACAAACATCTTTCTGACTCACAACACACATCACCCAAATTTAGAATTTGACCTTTCAAAATTGCCTTACCTTTGAGATCCCAATTGAAGTCTTGCAACCTCCTCATTTCCCCATCCTTTTTGTTTCTCATGGTTTTCTCCAAGGCTTCTCTTTTTAATGATGCTTTCATTAGATTTTCATAATCTTCTGAAATTTGTTGAATTTCGCTTTCCAACTAAGTATGAAAACCAGAACATTTGGGTTAAAATATATATGCATAATAAAATCCATAAATTACAGGTAGTCCTTGACTTACAATAGTTCATTTAGTGACCATTCAAAGTTATAACGGCACTGAAAAAAGTGACTTATGACCATTTCTCACACGTATGGCTGTTGCAGCATCCCCAACATCCTGTAACCAAAATTCAAATGCAAGTGACTCATATTTATGATTATTGCAGTGTCCCGGGGTCATGTGATCCCCTTTTGCGACCTTCTGACAAGCAAAGTCAATGGGGAAGCCAGCTTCACTTAACAACCGGGTTACTAACTTAATAACTGCAGTGATTCACTTAACAGCTGTGGCAAGAAAGGTAGTACAATGGGGCAAAATTCAGTTAACAAATGTTTCACTTAGCAACAGAAATTTTGGGCTATATTGTGGTTGTAAGTCAACGACTACCTGTATAGTAATGAGTATTTCCTCAACAACTGAACTTTAAAATTGCACTGGAATACAAATTAAACATTTCTTAAAATTCAAAACTCACTATCTGAACATGAAACTGAAAGCAGTAATCTTCAGTTCAAGAACCAAATATGTATGAGTTAGGAAAGCCAGCTTCTCACAGCACATAACTAAACTGGAAACTGTAATAGTTAGACGTTTCTTGATGTTATCACTCTCCCAAGCCATTGTTTTCATATTTAAGTTCTAAATAATTTATTCAGGGGTCAGCCATCATTTCCAACATTTACTAGACCAAAATATAGGCTGTGTACTAATGCTAAAATATTACTATAATGATTTTTTATTAAAATAGTATTTTATAAATATAGTGTTTTTATTACATCTAGTGTGTATATATACAGTATATACAACATGCAAGTGGTTATGAGGAAATGTATAAAACTGTCATAAAAACCTTAGTGAGAAAACACATTAGTATTTAAAACAATTTAAAAGCTTTAAGGAGGATTAAAACAATCATCCAAAGGCTAAGTCAGCATCACTGCCATCTCCTTCAAGATAATTTAAATAAGCCAATTATGTTATTCTGGTTTCTCAAATTCCAATGTATCATTGCTCTTTTTTTCATTTTACACCATTCACTACCTATCCAATATATTTCTCAGCCTGTTTTGAGTTGGGTTTGAGACCTGCTGGATAACATTCATTACAAAAACTATAAACAAGCAATGGCTGTTGCATCTTTCTGCGATTCAAGGAAGTTGATAATATGAACCAGGCTAAAATGATCCTAAAGTTATGAAGCAGTAGACAGTAAAATCATCACATTCTGTGTTTACAATTTATGACCTAAATCAGAGGTTCCCAACCTTTTGGGCACCAGGGACTGGTTCCATGGAGAAAGGTTTTTCCATGGACTGGAGGGTGTTTGGTTTTGTGTGCTGCCTGCATCTTGTGGTTGGGGCTTTGCTTGTTTGTGCGGACCAGTTGCTGGCATGCCACGGCCCGGTACTGGTCCACAGACCGGGAGTTGGGGACCCCTGACCTAAATCATATTAGACTGTTCTATTAGAATACTTGAGGATTTGCTGTGGGGTTTCCCCCCCTCTTTTTTGCCCCGACACATCTGCCCTATTCTTCCTTACTTCCAACTGGCATGCAGTTTCATGCCAGCACATGCCAGACCCTCCCCCAAATAACCCAATGGCTTCAAGAAGAGTATTCTTGCCCTTGGCTGAAGCTAGGCTGCCACAGCCTCTCCTTGTGTGTTTCTGCACAAAAGCTTCTGTGTCTTGCCCACCAAGAGCCCAGGAGGGAGGGCCAGATAACAAGAGAGCACAACTGTTAGCAGAGGAGGTGAATAGACTCATTTCTCTCTCCACTCAACAACTGCTTCAGCTTAAGATCAGTTGGGTCCTGTTAGCTTGTGCTCCACAGCTGTTTAAAAGTATTAAAGGAGATGGTTTTCAGGACAGCTGTTTCTGGGAAACCAAAGGCAAAAAGGAGAGCATCTGGGGAAATGTTGCTGAAAGCAAAGCTCTATGAAGCACTACTGTATGATGAGCCCTCTGCTCTTCCAGTGAACATCATGATTGTTCCAAACACAATAGCTGGATTCACAGGTAACTCCAAGCCAAAACAAATCACAGAGTAATAGAACAGAACAGAGGTAAGCAATCTTTTCAGTTTCCCTAGATCTCACAAAGGGCTCTTACATGATAGCTGTATGCAAGAAAGTACAACAAAGAACAATCTCACAAGAGACTGCATGAAAGTTTGAGGCAAGATTTTGGAAGATCTCAGCACTATTATTTTAATTGTATGGAAACAGTGGTGCTGGGGGGAGGTTTAGTGGCCGTCATGTTGTTGATCCATAATTTTGTGCTGTCAGTTAAAGCTTATCTGAATTACCATGCCAGAACTTTATTTTGTTTTGCTTAGCAGAATGAGTGAACCCAGTTATTGGGATTTGTAAACCATGATTTATGGCTAAGTGTTACATGTGAACAGTGGCTTCTTCAATAAACTATGGAAATTGTAGCTTATTGTAACTAGTGAATTGCTACTTCAAAATGGACTTCATATGCTTCTTTTTTAAAAAAAATCAGGCAGATAATCATTAAAATTATCATACTTGATGTTCAAGTAGCAGAAAATGCTGCATATGTTTTTTATTTAATGGCCGTCACTACTGGAATGGATAATTTTACCACTCATAACATGAGTACTTGTTTGGGACCCATGAATCAACTTTCACCACTGACCTTGCATGCCTTCATTGAATATGAAATAATATATTGGGATTAGAAAGACCAATTATTGGTCCTGATAAAATACTGTTTTCTATGTGCCATTTCTGGTTTCTGAACTCCAAAAGGCCTGCTTTGTGTACTTATGTGCAATGTATAACAATTATAACTGTTGTATAACACAAACCTATAATGAGCAATTCCATCTAAATGGTGTGGGAATGTAACACCAATCAAACTTTAAAAATGGAAGCTGACATAATATAAAGCAGTATATCATTTCTAGCATTTTCTTTATTTCCAAATAGGCATTCTGCAACAAAGGCCCCATAAAGATTCTTAGAAGACAAAAATGGTGGATGGCTCTTTCCAAATTCAGTGCTTTGTAATTATGCCAATCTGTTCAGAATACAAAAATCCCAAAGAAAATGGTGATAGTAATGAACATGCTGCTGCATCGCATGTAAATTATTGTGAAATATTCTGCAATATGCTCTCAAAATTCCAAACATGCTTATTAACCTGAAAAGACCTGCTTTGGCCCATCAACCAAGTTTTCCTACAGTTGGATAACTTAAAACCAGATTCTCCACTCTTGTTGCCAAGATAGATGAGAGAATGTCAACAGATATCCTTTTCTCACACTGAATAAGGATTTAAATTTTATAAAGTTTAATTATGACTATGAATTTGTCCTTGACTGCAATAGTTTCATCTTCCATGACAAAATCTGTATTGGTTTGCATATATTTTGATTAGATAGGTTGGCTAAAGTAGAGCTATGCTTGGTCTTTACCTTTTGTATCCGGTTGGCCTTTTCATTGTAGCTCTCCAGTTCCCTCCGCAACAACTCATTTTCCCTTTGCAATGTCTCATTCTCTCTTAACAACTTCTTATTCTCCATCAACACAGCTTCTATTTGGGACAAGTGGTTACTAGTAGAAGCAGCCTGAGTTGCCATCAAAGCTGCCACACCAGCTGAAGTGAGTGATCCCAGATGGTTATGGCACAGAGCAGCCTGTTGTGGCAAGAAAACTTGGGACATCGGATTTTGCATCATCCTAAAAAATTAAAAGATGAAGAAATTAAAGATAAGTACTTTCTAAAAGGAAGGCCCCAGCCCTGTATGTAGCAAAGCTCAAGTATATGGGTCAGCCATATGGACAATTTAAATACACTGGGCTTTAAAAACTCTACACCTTCAATATTTGTTAGCTGAACACTGTTTCGCTAACTAAACTAGGAAAGTTTTAGAACATAGAAGATTGGGTTAAGATTTCCACATCTGCTGCAAAAGTCTGGACAACCACTAGATGGTAATTAGGGTATCTCTTTGCTACCCTCTGGTGTCATCCACATTTTTCCAGTCTAGATATGGTAGCCTAGAGTGGCTAAACCATTCAAGACTGCTTTAAATTCCAGTTATCCGCTAATAAGATTGGCAGTGCAGCATTTTTGATTACTATTTGCATAAAAGCTCCTGATTTTGAGAAAAACATAAATCTGGTTTCATAAAGCATGGATTCCATGGTACAACCAACGTTATCCAGTTTATTATTTGCACTTTAATCCTTAATTCAGTGTTTTGTTCAACACTGCTATGCCATGCTTTCATTTTCTCCATTTTTTTAAAACCCCCCCCACCTCTGATTAGTCACATATTATGCTAAACTATAAACCCACATTCGAGGTTTTTACATTGCATTCAGCCAAAACCTTATCAAACATATGTGTCTGTGTGTTCTGTGAACACTTTCCTCACTCAGTTTTCTATTGATTGCTATAACTCCACAGTAAAGTTTCATAAATATTTAATCAAAATTAATGGCTACCATGATCCCACTTGACTAAATCCAAGATCCATAAAATTCTAGAATGTTCAAATGTATAAACAAACAAGTTGGTTTAGAGTTCTCTCTCCTCCTGCTCTTATGATTAAACTGCTATGCAGGTAGCAGCAAATTAAAACATGGATGCCATTCTTGTGCACAAAGGGGAAAGTTCTTCCTGAGAAGACATAGCCTCATCTGACTAAGGCTCCTCTGATGCAGTTATTCAGACATTCTTGTGAAGTGATCCTAAAGCAAATAAGAATATATACATCTTCCTTTTAGCACACAACTGCCCCCCACCTTCTTTTGTTCCCAGGAAAGAGCCAATTTCCTGCCTCCAGCATTATCTCTTCCTGCCAGTATTCGCTAGAGGTTGTCTCCAGCCAGAAAATATGTTTCAATTCCCCCTTCATTCTCAGTAAGTCACAATGGTGGCAGGCAGTTGTGAAAGTACTTGTAAATGCCACTCAAAACCAGCTGTAAAACTCTGATATTCTAAGCAAATAGGAATGTTCTTTATGGGCCAATTTCAAAAAAACAAGCAATGTCCAAGATTGGCCCTCAGCATTCTCAGCCATTGGTTGCTGCACAATTCATGAAGTTAGGAAGAGAATTACATGCTAATGAGATAGGATGTTCAGATAAGCTTCCTAAGTTACACAAGAGGTTCAACTCTGATTCTTCCTCTACATTTTTGTAAGAGTGAATTGGATGATGAAATGGAATTCTGAACTATCCCCTCCCAAAACAGAATCAAATGGCCTTTGTGCCTCTTTTATAAAGCTTGGAAGAATAAGGCATGTCTGCTATTACTCCTTTACATTTTCCCATACTATCTGAACTAGTTGCTTCTTTATCTTTGGACAACAGTGAATGCCAATTCTTTCTCACATTGTTCATGGTAGTTGTGCGCCCAATCTGCCCTAAAATTAACAGAATCTCTTTACAAAGCCAAAAGAAACAAACACAAATCAAACACAAATCTTCTTCTACAAGGAAAGGTAAAGTTGAGGGAAGAGGAGGAGCTAAAATTGAAACAGGATACAAGAGTTTAATTCCATACATCTCCACTTAGGGTAATAACCATCCATGATAATTTCTCTTTGGGGGAAAAAGGTGCTTTCTGACAAGATGGAAAGGACCAGGTTTAAGTCAAATAATGAGTTAACTAGAACACAATCCTTTGAAAAGTATCCTGTGAAATTCCAACTTTCAGCATAAGCAAAGTAATATAAAGCTAATACAAAGTTACCTGACTTCAGGATGTTGAAATCCTGGACCTTCTCTGTAGTGCTGCCTGGGGTCAGAAAGGTAACTTTCTGATGCCTCCTGTGAAGGGATTATATAAGGATATTCTGGAGGAGGACCATGGGACTCTGATGCTTCAGAGGACTTTCCTCTAGAGAGACAGAGTTGGTGGTGCCTGGAAAGTTGAGGGTAGCTGTGAGAGGAACTCATGTGGTTCTGTGCTTGAGTCCCATTCCTTTCCAGGGACACCTGCAGGAGCTGCTCACTGAGTGACCGCACATGACCATGTTTCAGCTCTTTCAGTGGCTCATCCTGCAGTTTGCTGTTAATGTCAGAAGCATAGGTCCTGCGCTGTCCTCCTTCTAGAGGCGCTCCAGACAAGGTGGCTCCAACATGTTGTCCTGTGGCATAATACTGAGACTGAGCTTTGGCCTCCTCATAGGTGGGAAGCTCTTCTCCCTTATGTTGAGGATGGTAGAACTGGTACATGTTATTCTCCAGGTAGAGGTGGTCAGCATGGTGCTCCTGGCCCTGGGGTTCTTGTCGTGTTGATTGCTGAACCATCTGGCTCTCATCCTGTGTGAGACTCTCAAAGGAGGACTGTGGGCTCCCACTGCTTCCTCCTCCTCGTAAGGCCTGCTGCTGTATGGCTAGGAGTGTACGATTCTCGGTAAGATTGCCATACCTCAGCTGCTCTTGGATCAGGCGGTGAAGGACAGTTCCAGAGGAATCCTCAGCTGTCCTCATTCTCAGCTAACTGGTTCTTTCCTAGTGCTTTCTGAATGCACCAAAACAGCAAACAAACAAAATCTGTTTCTGGAAACTAACAGCCACTGTCCGGCCAAATGACCCTGCAAAGGGAGAAAAAAAAAGTCATGAGGTTGCATAGTGTAATAAATTCATTGAACAAGACCACTACATTCCAATTCTGTATCTTTTTAAACAGTCTTTTGCAATGTGGTGTTTTCCAGACATCCTTGACCATAATTCCTGTCACTCCCAGCCAATATGGACAACACTCAACACATTTGATTGGCTCTGTAGCCCAACAAATGTGGAAGGGCCAGACTGGGGGAGGCAATCTGTACAACAATTGCTTTAGAGAAAAAGACCCAATGTAGAAGTTTCTCAAAGGCTTTCTAGCTTATGGCCACAAGGATATAATGAGAAAATATATTAACATGTGTTTATTTGTTGGGTTTTATTCAATTCATTCATTTAGGTTTGCTGTAAGCCAGTCCAAATGCTTACATTGAAAATAAAGTGCACAGTTAAGTGGAATCTACTTTCAGGGATTCTTATAAATTCTCTCTATAAGGACTGATGATGATGATGATGATGATGATGATGATGATGATGATGATGATGATGGAGGAAGTGTCCTGCTTGGGCAGGAAACCCTATACCACTTCAGATAAATGGCTGTCTAGTCTCTTCTTAAAAACTTTCAGTGTTGGAGCATTCACAGCTTCTGGAGGCATTTTGTGGAAGTGTGAAGCAAAAATTAATTGGACAGTGCATATGGAAGTGCTCTTTTAAAATGTTGTTTTTCCATGCAACAATCATATGAAATAGGCTGTGGGTGATTAGGCCAATAAATACCATCAGGAACTGAAGCCCCACTTACTCAACCTTCACCATATCCAATATTTTACCCAGTAAATCAGTTGCCCTAAATCTGAAACAATGCTTAACTATAAAAAATGGAGCTTGATGACATTCTCCAGGAATGTCTCAGAGGTTATCTGGATAGCCCTATTAAAACAAGATACAACTCAAGTAGTAAAATTCTTGGTGAGTGCTTCCCACTTAGTTAGCTTTGGAAAACCTTCCTCAGTTCACAAGGGCTATTCAATTTCATTCCAGTAAGTAGCTAAAATCCTTTTCTTTGCATCTGATTTTATTCCAATCCAAGATGAAAAGCAAAACAAAAACTGTATAAGATCTGATTCCATGTTCATATCCTTTAAATAAAAGATGTCAAAACTAAGACAATATTGATGTTGCACAGTAGCCAAAGTTGATTTCTACAAGAGATCCACTGCTGAAAATTAACCCTAATGTCCAATTTAGAGTCCTGCCTTTGGGTGGAATTAGAGAAAGGAACTCTGCATATGCCTAAAGGCACTGTTTTTAGCCAGATTTTATATTCTGCAATGCTGGTGCTAAAGAATAAGGGGACCATACAAAAAGCAAAATAGGTAACCATAGTTAAACTATTTGGAAATAGTGCTATTCTGGGGAAACAAATAGGAGTCAACGAATTGGAGTGAGGCTGAACTCTTCATTTTATAAAATTATGCTACAGAACTATCATCTTGTTTAAAAATGATTTTTGAAAGAAATGGGTTGTCTGATCGGCACTATTGCATTTCTTTTGCAGATATATTAATCATTACTCTTCAGAAAAGAGATTTTAAATGTAGGGCGTTCTGAAACAAGAAACATTTCTGCAAAGCTTCCCAGAAAAATATCTGACACGAGTTCTATTAAAGCAACACATTCCTGAGACATTTTTGCAGCAAGCCAAGGACAAAAATTAAATGCTCCGTGAATCTTCATAACGTACGCACTAACAGCCCAAAGAAAGGAAAGTTCCGACTCATCACCCTGCAAATAGGGCTGATACAAGGAGCAAACCCCCCTTAACTTCGTCTTAGGTTGCAATCCCAAGTATGCTTTCCTCAACGCCTCGCTTCTCCCTCCTCAAAAGCTTCTTATTAACCCATCACTGAACCTTCTGCCAATTTCCCTAGAAATGGCTAAAAGTGGAGAGTGGAGGAAATGGCGAAGGTTTGGCTTCTACCTCTGCTCCCTCCCAGTCCAAACGCAACGGAGAGAGAGCGCTCACTCGCCGCGCGCTCAGCAGATTGCCATCTGCGCCGTCTTTCGAGTTTCCCTGCCCGCTCTTTGTTTTCCAAATATTTCTGCGCTGACATCACAGGGGTTTGGATTGCAATTAACATTCCTGCTAAGTGAGAACGCGAAGCATCGGGCAGCGGCAGGCAAGACAAAGCCAAGGCTACCGCTCGCGGGCTAGAACTCTCCCAGCACCTGCATTACCAGCAAACCGCTCCTACCCACCTACTCACCCTACCCGCCCGTCGCAAAGAACAGCAGCCTGTATACTGCTACGCTCCCCACCGACGAAGATTTCGAAACGTTAGTAGTGTCATTTTGCGAGCGACTGGAGCACAACTGCACAGGGAACGGAGGGCCATTTAATAAAAGTTGCAGGGAAAGCGAACGGGGAAAAGGGGTTATACCGGTAAAGATGCCTAAGGGAGATTTTTAGGCCGCGAGATAAAGGGAGAAAAAAAAAAGTAATAACCAACGCTTTGGGCTCGCCGCTCTGCTCCGGCCACCAATATCAGCATGAGCAAAACGGCCATAATTCCTAAAAGGGGGTGTCCAACCTGGAAGGGGCATCGCTTTACCCGACGCTCCAGCGAGAAGCAGGGAGAAAAGGGTCTCTGCTTGTAGCCGCTCTCCTTCAAGCCGCGCGGCATATGTCACAGGCGTCTCTTGTCCCTCCGGACCAAGCCTCCAGCGGCGTGAAACTTACCCAACCATAGCAGCCGGAGTGGCCCGGTGACTCTGCCGCACGATTTGATCTTTTTTCCTGGCTGCAGAGCGCCGAAGAGAAAAGGTCCGTTCGAGCCCGGCCAACGCCGCCGTTCGTGCTGCTTGCTGTCCTGGGCAACTGAGGGAATGTAAGTCTCTCTCTCTCTCTCGCGCTCTCTCTCTCTCTCTCTCTCTCTGTGTGTGTGAATGTGTGTACGTGCGTGCATGGAAGCCTAGCTTCCTTGCCCAGAAGTGCCTGCCTGTGTCCGCCCCTGCTGGAAGGAAGACGACTGCGCGCAGCGCCTGCCTCCTCCAGCTGCAAGTAGAGCCGAGCAGAAAGAGGCTGGGCTGCGCAAGAGGCTGATGCTATGTCAGGAATGCAAGAGTTTTCAGGTTCCCCACTGGGATCAAAGTAGGCAGTTCGTTTTAAAGAGCTTTGCCGTTGCAGTTGTGTTCGGAGCCAGAGGCCGGAAGAGGGCGTGCTACAGCTTCCCCAAGTCTCACAATACAGGCGCTGCCTAAATCCAGTCCCTCGATTTAAGGCTGCCTCGGTCTTTGGCTTCCATTTATTAGAGGCGCTTTCCTAAGCCCTCATGGCTCGGCAGTGGAGAGCTGCTGCTTTGAAGGGCACCGAAAAACTTAATTTGGCAAAAATTGAAAAAAAAGGCAAGAATAGACCTTGTGGACTTAAGGAGGGTTGCATATCATCAGCTTTCCCATAAATAAAAGCTGCTGTATTAGGTTATATATAAAAAAGGCCTTCCTACTGGTAAGGTAAAGGTTCCCCCGCACATTCGTGCTAGTCGTTTCCGACTCTAGGGGCCGGTGCTCATCTCCGTTTCAAAGCCGAAGAGCCAGCGCTTGTCCGAGGACGTCTCCGTGGTCATATGGCTGGCATGACTAGACGCCAAAGGTGCACGGAACGCTGTTACCTTCCCACCATAGTGGTCCTTATTTTTCTACTTGCATTTTTACTTGCTTTTGAACTGCTAGGTTGGCAGAAGCTGGGATGAGTAACAGGCGCTTACTCTGTTACGCGGCACTCGGGATTCGACCCGCCAAACTGCCAACCTTCTGATCAACGTGCTCAGTGTCCTAAACCACTGAGCCACCATGTCCCTTTCTTACCAGTATGTGTCCTGAAATGAGATGAGTTTGTTTGGAATTTATTCTTAATCTTTCTGCAAAAGTATCAGGTCAGAATTGGACTCCAGGCAAGTGCTTCCCCACTCTCAGCCACTCTTCTCCCTGTATAAAATATGGGTGCAGGGACTTTCCAAGGAAAGGCCAAGATTCATTCAACAGAATGAGCAGTGAAGCAAAGGTGATTTCCTAGAAACTGAAATAAGTAAATGATATACAATGTAACTTAAATTTCTTCCTCACTTTCACAATCAGTTTGACAACCCTGAATTTCTCACTGTGTGCTAGTGGGGTTTTAAGAGTTGGTATTTGGGAGGTTTAGCTCAGACTGACACATCTATGAATCCAGGTAGCTTGTTGCATTTTGCAGATTGCTTGGCAAGCCTTGTCTTAATCCCAAATGCATTTGTCATAATCCAAAAGGAGAAGGAAGTTATATTCTTAATAATGAAGATCTTGGCCAAAGTACTTTGGGATCACTGGCAGTTCAGGAATCAAATGGGAATAGCTTGACTATTCAGGACCTTCTGACTGTGAAGACATGCAAAATATTTGGCAACTCCACTTACATGCAGCACAGACATGTGATGCCATTATTAAAATGATTTCTGTATAGTTAAAAGAGAATTAAGGACATGGGAAAAGAAAATATACATGGTTCCAATCATATAAACTTTATATTGTTAAGGACATGAGTTACTGGGCTGCTAGATACAGTCTGGTTAGTAAGCAGGCTCCATTCCACAGCTCTATAATAAATTAAGAATAGCTAGTTTGAATATCTGTTTTGATGGAACTTTTGGAAAGTGATTGCAGGCTCACTTTTCTAAGCCATTAATGGGCTCTGAATCACATTTTGTGTTTGACTCCAACTAATGGACTGTAGGGTTCTAAGAAAAATCACATACCCATTAAAGGATACCTTTCCCTAATCTATTGTTGTGCTGATGATTTTCCACTCAAACATTGCATCCGTCCTTCTCTCTGTTAAGTCACTTTCTTCTCCCTCCAGTGCGCCTTCTGTTTCTGCCAATTCAGTGAAGCATAGTTGCTCCTGGTTAGTTTAAAGTTGGACCAAGAAAAAACAGTACATGCCAACAGTACTCATTCTTTGGGATAATGAACTTCTTGGATCCTGGCATGGAACAGTCTGATCCAATTGCTTTTATGCCAGTGAGGCATGCGCCTGCAAATGTTTGCTTCTGGAATCATAACTTTGGGAATACATCAGGGCTTCTCAAACTGGCAGCCATTAATTATTGAACAAAATAAGCAGGGGTTTAGGGCGCCAAGGAAAGTTTTTCCCCCTGATTCTTGTGTCCTTAATTCTTTCACCACCATGATCTACTTTAGTGGATATTTTTTTTCATAATTGTCCTTTTGTGCCGTGTTTGACTTTGATCTGCATTGTTAAAAATGTTTGCTTTGGCGTGTTGAATGACTAAAATTTGAAAGTTTAATAGTCAGGCATTACATTTATTTTGTTTCTGTCAAGGGGACCACTGTTGGGTTGTGCTTAGGGCATCAGCTGGCCTTTATCCAGCCCTGGTCATGACCTGTAGGGAGGTCATAAGCATTTTAGGAGGGGTGTCAAAATTTTCTTCAGGCCTGGTGATGCCCGTTTAGTCAAGTGGGAGCTTGGGCAGAATGCACTTCAGGCTTCTTGGGGGGGGCGCTTCCATGTGTAACAGAAGGACAGTCAAAACTTCCATTAATTTGCCACTGTTGACTTTGAAAACTGCTACAGATTAAATATTTTTTGTTTGTTTAGTTATTCAAGATAAATAACATAATATATCCAGAATAAACAGAAATAAAATATCCATAAGGAAATAATAATCTCCCATCATAACCAGCAATTAATAAAAAAATCCAGAGAGTAGCGATTCACTGCATACAAACTTTTTGGAAGAGTTCCACTGACAGTATCTTCTGAATGGTTAAAAGTGCAAATTTTATTTTTTGTCCAATGGAATTCTTAGTTTTATTCATGGGGGGAGGTCACATAAATTCATTTTAGGAGACAGGTACCCCATTATTTCAAGGACACCTGTTTTGCATTAGGGATACATCTGATGAAAGCAGCCAATAGAGGGAGGCAGTTGCAACTTGCTTTCTTAAATTTGCCTGCATATCAGTATTTTGCCTTTGACTTTAGTTCCAACAGAGAAGACTGACAGTTGTACTTAAGTGGAAGTTAACATGACTGAATGCTAATTTCTTTGTGCCCCCACCCTCCAGAAAGAAAGCTAGCAGCTCCTAAGGCTTCTCTGTGTCATGCTATATACTACACCATGGCAAAATCAGCTTCTGAATTTAAATAATATGTTATGCCAAAATTAAACGCATCAACCATAGTGACTAGTTCCATAACATTGGAGATGGCTTATTGGGAGGGACCACCTCTCCCTGATTATATCTGCCTGCCCCAACAGGAGTGGGAGAAGGCATGCTAAGGGTCCCATCTGATAGGAAATTACATTTGCTGGGTCCCAGGAGGCGGCTTTTTGTGCCATGTCACACCTGTCTTGTGGCATCTTCTCCCACTTCCCCCGGAAGTAAGGTTAGCTCCATCTCTATCAATATTCTGCAAGTCCCTCAACACCTGGTTATGTTGTCAGGCCTGGAGATCCAAGGAAACAGTGAGGAGGGGGGGAAAGGAATTTTGTGATAGCTTTGTTCCTGCAATTAATATCATCCTGTCTTGTTTTGTGTGCCTTTTTTGAGGTTGTTTTTAATTATGACTTTATTTATTGTTTTTAATTAAGTGCTTTATGCTGCCCAGAATCTCTTTCATGTGAGATGGACAACTATATAAAATGTTATAAATAAATAAATAAATCTACTGCCCATTAGACACTATCATGCTACTCAAAATAACTGACAATTACCTTGCAACGTTAAAAACATGATTGTCAAAAGAACACACTGAACAATACTACAAACATTAATGCTGAACAAAGGATTACCCTTCTGTGAAAAACAATCACATTGAAAAAAAAATTCCCCCCCCAAAAGGCCTGACTTTTTCAAGTGACTGAGATCAAATGAAGAGGAGAGAGAATGTCTGTTAAGTTATAATTTGGGTGGGGACCGCTCAGAATACCTTTTTGGAAGTTGTGGTTGGTTATGTGGCTTTAGGGACAGAAAAGAGCGCTGTTGCAAATTGTGCTGATGGATTTGTGCAAGGGTGCCTGAAGCAACTGTCAGCAGCTTGTGGCTGAGGGGGCAGTTATTGGCAGGGGATCAGCCTGCTGCCTGCCAGCTGCCTATGGAAATAAATCTCCTTTAATCAAAGCTGGGAGAAGATCTGTTGTCTTCAATGCCAAACAAGCCTGATTAAAAAAGAAAGAGCCCGTCTTTGCCATCTGCTCTTCCCACCCGCGTGCCTCACAATGCGGTGTCTCTCTCTTTCTCTCTCTCCTCCCCATCCTGTCGGCCCCTAATTGACAGGTGACGCCTGTTTGGAACTCACAAAGAAAGCATCATATCCTTTGACTTGCAGGTACATTCCAAAGGGAGGTCTGGGAATTCCTTCTATCTTTCCAGGGCCTTTGGATGATGTTTCCAAAGTATTTCCTACTGCACCCAAAGGATGTATAATGAACTGGTGACTGAGGATTTGGCTGAAGACATAATTTTCCAAGGATATAAGCACTGAGGCTTTATTTTAATAAAGTTGAGGATAATTGTATTAATTAACCTTTAAATTTAGTATCAGGAAGTACCTGAGGCAGTATTTCCCAATCTGGTAACTTCCCGAATATCCCAGACATATTGGGAATGAAACTTCCAGAATTCCCAGCTCTGGGATATTAAATAAATTCCAAGAAACAAAACTATAACAGTCATAATATGTCCCAGTTCAGTGTTTTCCAAACTGGGCAACTTCAGCTAGCTGGAGAATTCTGGAAATTGAAGTCCACACATCTTAAATTTGCCAAAGCTGAAAAACATAGTTATAGCTATAGGCAGGTGAAGTCAGTATATGCTGCTCCTCATTAAGTGCTTTGTAAGTAGATTCAAAGGGACGCGGTGGCTCAGTGGGTTAGGATGCTGAGCTTGTCGATCAGAAGGTTGGCAGTTTGGCGGGTCGAATCCCGAGTGCCGCGTAACAGAGTGAGCGCCTGTTACTCGTCCCAGCTTCTGCCAACCTAGCAGTTCGAAAGCACGTAAAAATGCAAGTAGAAAAATAGGGACCACTACAGTGGGAAGGTAACAGCATTCCGTGCGCCTTTGGCGTCTAGTCATGCCGGCCACATGACCACGGAGACGTCCTCGGACAAGCGCTGGCTCTTCGGCTTTGAAACAGAGATGAGCACTGGCCCCTAGAGTTGGAAACGACTAGCACGTATGTGCGGGGGAACCTTTACCTTTACCTAAGTAGATTCAGAAATATTGAAGGAACCATATTCCAATCCGCAAAGATGAAATGAAAGAATATTTATAAAAATGTATTGTTTTTATCATAGGTTCATGGTTGCAGAAAAAGAAAGCCCTGTACTTTTGCACATATAAAATACGATAGGTTTGAATAGTTGGATGCAATGAAGTACAAATATATGAAAAATCATGAGGACTAGGTGCAACAATTGAAAATGAAAGTGTATTTATGGCATAGAAAGGTGACTGTGCAGATGAATCCATATGCTCATTCAAGGCTGGGAATGTTAAAAAGAGGGACTAATTAACATAGAGATACAAGAAACAAACAATATGTTGGATTAGTTGTACTTAATCTGGATTTATTCATTTTAATAGGCCTGATCTAAGCATGAAAAAGACTGGATCCAACTCCAAAAGTTTATCCCCAAACTAATCCTAATTATTGAAAAATGACATGTTTTAAATCTTGCATAACATCTGGAAAATGCCTCTGCATGATACTTGGCAGATTTAAATAAGGATAGAAGTGAACAATCCAAAAGCAAAAACAGAAAATGTGTCTTTCACTCTGCTAATCTGATATATAGAGATCCTAAAATATTTGCATCTGTAAGTATTTTTTTAATTTTTGAAATGATTAGGACAAGCTCTATAAACAAATTCTTAGAATAGTATATAAAGTGATTCAAGTGATATAAATACAATGAAAATCAAATATATAAAGAATCATAGTTACAGTATAAAAGAGAAGTATGGGAGCTGGCATATTAAGGATAAATGTTAAGGCCACAGAAGTAACTCAAGATAAAGTCAAACTTCAGGAATTAATTTTTTAAAAATATTTTCAAGAAGACACACTCCAAATACAATACAATATTTAGGCATTCAATAGTTTAATTCAAAGACAGTAAAAATCACTACCTGTAATCATAATATAAAAGAACTATATAAGGAAAATGTTAGCATGGTCTTGGAAAGTCTATACTATGGGTATCAGAATATCTAGAAAGGGCATTCTAAAGAGGATGGGTTACAAGTTACCAACCTTGGCAACTTTAAGATGTGAATTCTCCAGGCAGCGTTTGGGACAAAAGAACAATATAAGCAGTGGTTATAAAACTCATGCAGGTACCCAAGAAGGAAGGAAACACAGAAAGGATGCGATTGGACTAGACTCTGAATCCATTCTAATGGAAACCCAGTTTTGAAACTGTTAAGAGCCTTGGTGGAGCAGTGGGCTAATGCCTCCTTAAGTAACACCAGCTGCCTGCAATTAGTGCAGGTTCGCATCCCACCAGGCTCAAGGTTGACTCAGCCTTCCATCCTTCCGAGGTAGGTAAAATGAGGACCCAGATTGTTGGGGGCAATTAAGCTGACTTTGTAATAATGCCGCTTGGGGTGTGTGTGTGTGAAAGCCCTAATAAGCAGGCATATACATAGAATGAAGGCTACTGCTAAGCTTGTAAGCCGCCCTGAGTCTTCGGAGAAGGGCGGGATATAAATGGAATTAAAATAAATAAAATAAAATAAAAATAAAATAAAAAACTCTACTGTGCAGTTTAAAAGTAGAATTACTGCTTGCCTATCAGTCATTAGAAGTTAATGTTTTCAGATATAAATTATAAAAATGTGAAGAACATGTTGTGACACCAGTATCTTTGGATTTCATGTAACATGAATATATGTAATGAGTTAATGAACTGGATTTTTTTTTCTTGTACGGTACTGTGGCAAGGAACTATGTGTGTATGTGTACATGAGAGAAAGAGGGATTGAGAGAAAATGAAAGAGGGAAGAAAATGAGAAAGATCCTACTGTATTTCCATAGATCAATGGCACTGTTTAAATTTCATTTATCAAAAGGTTAGTATTTTGAATTTTCTCAGTACAACATTGTTTGACTTTTACCATTGTTTTGAGATAGAGAAACTGTATCTCTTGGAAGAAAATTCCTGTGATTCATGCTCAAGGTAAATCAAATATGTCTATTAAGTTTCAGTTTACATCCATTTATTATACTATGAGGTCTATTGTATGGTCTAGGTGAAAATTGTGATACCTCACCAGAAGTCATAAGTTTGTTGTTGTTGTTTGGTCTCTAAGTCATGTCCGACTCTTCACAACCATAGCATGCCAGACCCCCTGTCCTTCACTCTCTCCAGGAGTTTGCCCAAGTTCATGTTTATTGCATCAATGTCACTAATTAACCATCTCATCTTCTGCCATCCCTTTCTCCTTTTGCCTTAAATCTTTGCCAACATCAAGATCTTTTCCAATGAAGTGGCCATAGTATTTGAGCTTCAGCTTCAGTATCTGTCTCAAAGGTGTTTTTTCAAAAGACAACTGGACTCTTTTTTCCCTAAGGAAGAAGATGTTTTGCTTTTCATCCAAGAAGCTTGATCACTCCAGCCAACATGCCATTGCACATGTTATACAGAAGGAAATGGAAAAAAAGTATGCTCAATGAGCACAGAATATCCACCGATTGAAAAACCAGGGACAAAAATTGGAAACGACATAATGGAATGGTGCATTCTATAAAAAGGGATCTGCAATAGAAGCAATTCACAGTTTAAGGTGTTTTTGCAAGTGCTGAAAACAATGCACACAAATTATATCAAGAATAATAATTCTATAATTTGTCATTGCTTGTCAATCTCCTCAGGTAATAACTTTGTATGTTGTTTTGTAGGACTAAGTGTGAAGACACATCAAACAGAACTCGGGGAAGTATCCTTGTATCACTTTGTTAAAATTCACTATAGTGCTGTATCTTAATTGTCCTACTTTTTCCAAGTATTTATACCTCACAATTATGGTCTTATTTCATGAACCATCTAAAACATATGAAATACTATGCACTTTCTGAGGAAACTACAATTAATTGAAAATCTGCCAGGCTTTCTTTGGCTGGCAAAACAAAATTTCAAGAACACAAATGCTCTTTTAAGTAGGCTTTATTATAGAAAAGCTTTGAAGCCATTATGAAAGAATTCCAGTGACTGCCCTATGTCAAATACAAGTTCTGTTTCTAGTTAAACCAATGTTCAGATGATTATACCTCTTGTTCCCACCAGTGCAAAGCAAAAGATAAGGAATCACTCTCTTCCGGGTGAGATACACAGATTTCGTCTTTTTTAAAAAAAATTACTAATGGAATTATCTGCTCTTAGTCTGTTTATTTCCTTTATATTTCAGACTACATGACTCTATTCATTATAAGTCCTTTTAATATACCTTACAAAGGTATCAGACCTCCGAACTTTCCGTCGGGGCCTGAAGACCCACCTGTTTGAAATAGCTGGTCTGGCCTGATGGGGGATTATGGGTTTTTAATTGTTTTTTAAATTTGTATTACTGTTTTAATTGGGCATGGGTTTAATCCTTTTTTAATTTTTGTATTGTCTTTTTTATATATGCCCTGTGAACCGCCCTGAGTCCCTACCAAGGAGAAGGGCGGTATATAAATCAAATAAACTATAACTAAACTATAACTATAACTATAAGGACGTTCACTACTCACTGTATGATGACTTAGCTGCAAATTCACAATTGGTCAGCTTTGAAGAAAACATCTACCTTTAGACTCGAGAGAAAGAGAGACTGGGTTCAAGACCTGAGTGCCATGCAATGAGGTAAGCTCTCGTTCCTGCCCCAGGTCCTCCCACTTAGCAGTTCAAAAGCATGCAAATGCGAGTAGATTAATAGGTACCACTTTGGTAGGACGATAACACCGTTCCACATACCTTTGGCATATAGCCATGCTGGTCACATTACCATAGAAAATATCTTTGGACAATGCTGGTTCCCTCAGAGTTGAGCATCCTTACCTTTTAACTAGAAGAGAAAAAGATTCTAAGTTTAAATCTTCCAAAGTTTCAGTAATTTTGAGCCACTACTACTTTGAGCCTAAAACATTCCATTGCTATGCTATCTGGTAAATGAGGTACATATTTGCACCATGCTGGCTTCTGAAAGATCTACCAGCCTATGTGCTTCTTTTGCTGTTAAAAATATGATGGATCTCCTTTAGAAAGTATAATTTAGATTTCATTATAATTTTTACATTAATACTAAATCTAGTTCTATGAATATGCAGCTTAATTTTGTAGCTTCATTAAGAAATCCCTTTTTTAATGCTAGAGGTGGGATTCTTGGGTAAGGAGACAAGGATTCCTTTGTATAAAGTCACACATGCCCAAACCTCCCTCCCCTCCCCTTTCCCTCCTCTGTTTACATTGACATGGTAATGTCTGGAATGCAGCTATTTCCTCTTCTGTTCCCAATACAATGCAAAGAGACAAAAGCCAGCAATTTGCTCACCTCGGGTCAAAGACTAGCTGCTTTGCTTTTCCTTGAACACCAGGATTCCCTGCTGTATATTTCTTCTCACTAACCCATTATCTCAGCAGGGGTTAGAGAGCCCCATGCCTTCCTAACAGGAGGCCTGCTCCTACGTCAGCCCCAATGGAAAGGAAAAATCTTAACACAGAGACCGGTCCTCCCCCCCACGTCTTCTGTGGCTTGTCTTTCTATAGAGTAAAACTGGTGTGATGTCAGTTACTGATGGACAACACTCTGAGCTTTGAATAGCTGATGCTCTATGTTATGACATATGGCTGGTGAAATAGTCTCAGACTTTTTTTATAATAAATTTGATTGCATGTGAGAAAAATGGGAAATTCTACATGTGTTTGATTGGTGAAAAATGGTCTTCAAAGGTTATCTGGATAAGTATTTTACCAGACTTATGGTTTATTAGTGCAGGATCCACTTGACACAGGACACAGGATCGGAAACTTGACACTGAGTTGGTTACCGGGACTAGCGGTTTAGTCTTCTGAGCTTTTGGACTCATGCTGGAGCTCATCCTCACGGAACTTCTGTCTAGCACATTCTGCAACTTTATCCTGGGACATTGTACTTGCCTTCATTCGTAAATTATTAGTGTTTTAAAATTGGTTTATTTCATAGTTCAGTAAACAGACCTTGATATGTGAACAAGGGATAATATAATAACTACATTATCTATCACTATAAAGATCATACCACCTGATTGCCTAGCCCCACAACATAAGATGCTTGTTGCTGATAAGAAGACTAGCTTATACAGAAATGATAGTGGCAGGACAAGGGGTCCAGAGAAAATTAAATGGAGGAAGCTATGCAATCACAAGGCAGCTTTCATCAACCATATTACATCTCCTCTGATCACTGAAAGCTTGATTGGTGTCACATGGACTGGTACTCTTTGAGAGTCTGTTGTCACTGCTGAAAGAATGACTCTGGGCAGTTCAAGACCAGGCCTTCATCGAATTGTCAAGAAACCATGCCTTTGGACTGAACAACGGCAGCAAAAAGTACAGGAAAAGAAGGTGGCCTATAAGAATTGGTATACAATAAGATCAAAGAAAACTGGCAAAATTACATCACTGAGACGAGTGGCAAAGAAAAGTATTCAGGTCAGAGCTGAATACTATTACAACTTAGAGAAACAACTGAACAAGAAGGAAGGCAAGAAAAAACATCTACAGATTAGTAAAACCATGTGCCAAGGAATGACAAAACATTGAGCACTATGTATGTGTGAAAGATGAGAGGCGAGTGCAGGACAAACACAAAATTCTGTAATGCTGGAAGCAGCAATTCAATGGCAAATATCAAATATCAAAGGCCCTGATGACCTACCAGCAGACATTTGGAAGCTGGAGGAACTTAGTGGCAAAGCAGGCAATTGGCTAACATATTTCTTCACTTTGGATACGTGCCTGTTGATTGGGCTTCAAGCACCACAGCTCCCCTCTTCAAGAATAAAGGTGACCTAGCAGATTGCTCTATCAACCAATTTGAATTTGCCTTTTATCCTAGACACTGAAAATCTTTGAGCGGATCCTCAACCAATGCCTACATGACCTCGTGAAAATCAGTACCAATCAATGCAACTTTATCAAAGGTTCTAATATAGATGCCATCTTTGCAGCTCACATACTCACGGAGAAACTCCAAGAAAAGGGGAAGCTATTACACTTGGCTTTCCTTGCAATAGAATTGCCCAGTTGGACCTGATGCCGCATTTGATCATGCATGACGGTGTTCATCAATCCAAAAAGCGGACCTTGCACCTGTGGGAATAGCTCTAGGAAATGGTGATTATCATTATATAGTATATTTATAAAGTAAATCAGTTTAAAGTAGTTAACACTAATCAAAAGAAAGTTACATAGATTGGGAGAAAAACAGTGCTTTAACCTTCATGTAATAGGAGACAAGCCAATAATTTTAATTGGCTACGATGTTATAATTGTCTTTATTATATAAATGCATATTTGCAAATGAATAGTTCACCAGCAGATACATCTTATATATGCTGCTTCCATGCTTTTATGTTCCCACGAATAGATTATCAGTTAAATCACTGTACTGAATTATGAATTAATGGTGTCTGCAATGAACCGTGATAATATGCAAACAGGGACTTGTATATTGTCGTATCATCATGCAAATTCCACAATGTTTGTACTTGTAACAGATATTTGGATGCAAATAAGTAAGGGTAGGATTGGTTTGATGATGTCACTGCATGTGTGTCATACATTCCACATTTTCTTGTTTTGCTACCGATTCCAATGATTCACATTAATCAGATAAAATAGTTTATTGGATTTATTGCACCTAGTCATAACAATGTACATGATACCACTCTAATGGCAGAAAGTGAAGAAGAACTAAAGAGCCTCTTGTTGCGGGTGAAGAAGGAGAGTGCAAAAGTTGGCTTGAAACTTAACATTAAGAAAACCAAGATCATGGCATCCGGCCCTCTCAATTCCTGGCAAATAGATGGGGAAGAAATGGAGGTAGTGACAGATTTTATTTTCCTGGGCTCCAAGATCACCGCAGATGGGGACTGCAGCCAAGAAATTAAAAGACGCTCCTGGGGAAGAAAGCCATGGCAAATCTAGACAACACACTAAAAAGCAGAGACATCGTTCTGTCAACAAAAGTGCGTATAGTTAAGGCTATGGTCTTCCCAGTTGCAATGTATGGCAGTGAAAGTTGGACCATAAGAAAGGCTGAGTGCCAAAGAATTGAGGCCTTTGAACTGTGGTGCTGGAGAAGACTCCTGCGAGTCCCTTGGACTGCAAGGCGATCAAACCGGTCAGTCCTAGAGGAGATCAACCCTGACTGCTCTTTAGAAGGCCAGATCCTGAAGTTGAAACTCAAATACTTTGGCCACCTAATGAGAAGGAAGGACTCACTGGAGAAGAGCCTAATGCTGGGAAAGATTGAGGGCAAGAGAAGAAGGGGACGACAGAGAATGAGGTGGCTGGATGGAGTCACTGAAGCAGTAGGCGTGAGCTTAAATGGACTCCAGAAGATGGTAGAGGACAGGAAGGCCTGGAGGAACGTTGTCCATGGGGTCGCGATGGGTTGGACACGGCTTTGCAGCTAACAACAACAACAACAGTCATAACAATAAAATGGGAACAGTAGATTCATAGAAGGCCATCTGCTCTGTTGTTTTGATTAGTATAATTAAAAATACAGGTCTAAAATAATAGACAGCATGGAGATTGTTTTTTCTTTCAGTTGGAGTGAAAGAGGGAAATTTAGTTTAGCCCAATCCACATGCAATAAACCCAGTCTGAATTGCACTCTTCATAGGGACTCTCATGAGGCTGAATCTTCAGCATACTTCTTAATGCATTTTCTGAAGAAAAATGCTGCATCCAGTTTTGGTCTCCACACTATGAAAAAGATGTTGAAACTTTAGAAAGAATGCAAAGAAGACAAAGATGATTAGGGGACTGGAAGCTAAAACATATGGAGAACAGTCACAGGAACTGGGCATGGCTAGTCTAGTGAAGAGAAGGACCAGGGGAGACATGATTGCAATGTTCCATTATTTGAGGGGTTGTCACAGAGAGGAGGGGGTCAATCTATTTTCCAAAGCACCTGAAGGCTAGACAACAAATAACAGGTGGAAACTGATCAAGGAGAGATTCAACCTAGAAGTCTATGGAGATTCTCAGTCATCCAGGTCAGAGTTATCCCAAAGATGCTTTTTCATGAGGCAACTGGACTTTCTTTTTTCTCTCTCTCTCTTCTTTGAAGATGTTTCGCTTCTCATCCAAGAAGCTTCAAGTCCAGTTGCTTTGTGGAAAAAAAACATCCTTGGGATTCAGCCTAGAAACAAGGAGAAATTTTCTGACAGAACAATCAACCAATGGAACAGCTGGTCTTTTATTCTAAATATAATGGAATGTACAGTATTGGAATTACTACTATAGTAGATGTAAACAAGGTAAATATCTTATTTATGCTTTTGCCTGAAGACCTTTTTGTTTAAACCAATAAAACATTATTTGGAGTAAAACCCAATCAATTTGAGTCTTATTTGTTTCCATAACAATGTGAGAATGGGGCTTTTAATTCTGTAAAGTTGCTTCCCTGTTTTTGAAGGAAAGTGATTGGCAAAATGGTTCAGGACTAACAAAAGCTCCTGTATGTTGTGAATAGTTATCATCTCACAATAGCAGCCAAGAAGCAGCTCCGATTACTTTTCAGGACATTAAAAGCCCCTGGGCACAACATAGAAGAATGCGGCTGGCACATTCCCGCTGTTTTCAAGGACACTGACAGCAGAAAATGAAATAAACCACTTCTCGTATTCTAACTGTTCTCCCAGAGACACATGTATCCATAGAACTCCTGTCCCAGATGCAGAGCTGCTCCTGTCTGGATGGCTTTGAGAGAGCAGATGGCCAGAAGGATGTCCATGTGTGGCAGTGGAAGAGAGAGACAGGGCAGGTGCAGACAAAATTGCTAATTAGGCATGGAACATTAAACATGCATTCTATAAAGCTGGTATTCAGTACCCTTAAAAAAAATAGAGCAAACACCTGCAGCAATCTTGGGTTTTACTGGCAGCTCCACAATAAACCAAATTCTCCTGAAAAGACTAAAGGATCCCCAAGCAAGGAGCAGAAACATTTGTTTGGATGGCAGGGGAAAGCAATGAGAAGTTTTATCATTGACAAACCAGCTTGATTTCTTTTATTTTTGAGCTATAGAAAAAAGTTTCAGGAGACTAACCAGGAAGAAAATATCTCTCCCAGTTATTTGTTAGGCTCTTGTTGCAACAGTTTATTTTATTAATAACTGAGGGAAATCCAAAATAGTGTCCTCTTCCTCCTCCTCCTCCTCCTCATCATTATCCCCACCATCCACACAATTATTAGGTTTGAGTGTTTGATGATAAGGTGTCCAGAATATCATACAATCATTGTAAGGTTGCTTTATGGTTAATTGGTCATAAGCAAACCATTTATGGCCAGTAGAGCTCAGTTTCCAGATGATGAAGGTGAGATACTTTCAGATTGTAGAGATCCAGATGATGACTGGATGGACAAAGGGGCTATGATATCTCTTTGCTGATTTTAATGATGTACACACACACACACACACACACAGAGAGAGAGAGAGAGAGAGAGAGAGAGAGAGAGAGAGAGAGAGAGAGAGAGAGAGAGAGAGAGACCCTTCCAATCTGATATCTACTTTTTGTGCAGCATTTGTAAAACTGGCTTCATTAAAATATTTAAACTGTATTTTTGGTGGAATGTGAGTCATGATAGCAACTTCACATTTCATAGAAAATTAATTTCAGAAGCTTACACAGCTACTATTAGTTCACTACAGTTTGCTGGGTTAGCATAAACTCAGAAATGGAATAAAATGAAAAAGGATGATTGTTCAATTAATTCATTCTCATTTTGTAGTAAATGATGTGGCCTTAACCTGAATGAGTTTTGTTATCTTCTTTGATGACAGATTATTTGTATAGTATTGCATTTCCAAACTGAATCTATGAGCAGGATCTACAATGAGGTGGGAGTCAGATTTATCTCTATGCATGAACAAATTTATAGGCTGCTGTTTCCAAACATCTATAATCTAACAAGTTTACCAGATTTTTCCAACGTCGTGTCCTCTAGATTCATTGAAGTACAGATCTTACTATTCCCAGTCAGTTGCATAAATCTGGAATAATTCCAATGTTTACTTGTTTTCTTTATATTCTTTGACTATTATTTCCATGTAATAATTCTCATAAATCTATACAGATCTTTTCAAGAAAACATTATATAATAAGTAAAGATTAGGAATTTATCCAGGAGATCTAACATAAAACTAAGGAGAAATTTCTGGCCAGTGAGAACAATTAATCAATGGAATGGCTTGCCTCTAGATGTTGTGGGGTGCTCCATCACTGAAGATTTTTAAGAAAAAATTGGACAGCTATTTGTTTGGAATGGTATGGGGTCTCCTGTTTGAGCAGTGAGTTGGAGTAGAAGACCTCCAAGGTTCCTTCATTTCTGTTATACTATTGCTGTTACTATTTTTGCTTTGTTTTTTTTCCAAATGCCATTTATAGCATTCAAACTTGGTGTAAGCAGCCACAGCAGTAACAGGTAACATGGCTCATCTCTTTTTCCCTCCCTGCAGCTCCCACCCTAGCTTCTAAGCCAGCAAATAGTGAGAAATTGAACAGCTTGGCTGTGCGTGTGTCTCTGTGTGTGTCTTCATGTCTATGTGTGTAATAGGTGTCACAGGATACCTTTAATGCAAACTGCTTCTTTCTTTTCCCTCTGAATAAAAATGTTTTGGTTTCAAAAACAACAGCCTAGGTTTAAAATTTCCCAGTACTGCTTTCTGTATTTCCACCTCTGTTGCCAGCCTTCCATTTTTTATTTAGAAGGAATGAGTAACTTCTCACACCTATTTCTTTTATTGGATTTATTTGGGGAACAATGTTTAAATCTTAGCCAAGTTGCTATTTATTGTCTTCCATCTGTAGCTAGTTTGAGAAAAGTAGCCTGCTTCAAAAAGAAAAACTACCAAATAAACAATCCCAATAGCCTGAAGCAATTTTGTCTCCATAGCTAACTAAGTTAGCTAAGCCAATACATTTGCCAGTTGAATCCAGGAAGAGGAGACAAGGAAGAGAGAAGAGTGATTACAAAAACTGATTTCTGAAACAAGGGAAGATAAATATATAGGAATCACAACTTCAGCCCGCAATATTTTGAATGTTTTAGGTAATTTTATTGCTTTAAAAATAACAGCAGAAAAAGAATTAAATGTACAAAGGCAAACACAAAAATACATTATAAACAGGATACATAATAAGTGAAAAAATACAAGAGAAAAAAATAAAAACAAAAAATGAAAATGTAGAGTACAATATATCATTTAACAGTAAACAGTTACAATTCTGTATGTAATTATGTAACTAAAAATTATGCAATATGATTGTGCAGTTATATTTATATAACTAATATTTTGTGACATGAATGTCTTTCTCAAGAAAATGAATTTGACATATATTTTGTAACTAGACTAAATAAATTACATACTATAACGAAAGGTATAAAAAGGAAAACAGTCAAACAAAGGAAGAAGGCCAACCAACAAAAGATAAGGAGAAGCAAACATTCAGAAGATATTTTCCAGTCCTGGAACTGAGAAAGAGCTTTTAGGCCCTTGCACAAGAAATAAGCTCCAAGCTTTCAGTAGAATTAAAAAAGATCCTGGGGAACAGGAAATTGGATGATGCATCTGAGAAGAGCAGAGAGGATGCAGATGCACCTATGAAAAAAAAATAAGAGTTCTGGTGGTCAATGTCTCTTATGATGGACCAAAACAAAAATATGCTGACTTGGCTTGTGAAGTGTGCTGATTGTCTAGAAGAAGGATATTTCAAAACAAATTCCAAAATAGAGCAAGTTCACAGATAATCCACATTGGAATAAATATTTTGCAAAATATGTATTGATATTTATTGAAATTGTAATCAACGTGGACTGTGAAGTCCTGGAAATCCAAGTCCAGGATATGGAGATGTAAATAAAAGGAGATCAGAGAGGATTCAGTACGATAATACAGGACAGAAAAAGAAAAGAACACGGATCCCTTCCTCCTAGACTTCTTTACAGGGATTTTCTTAGCTTTATGCATCTGCGTGTATGGTGGGTGAAGGAAGGAACAAAGCAGCAAAGTAGGCATTACTTTAACAAGATTGTAGCTTCAGCTCTGATAATAATAATAATAATAATAATAATAATAATAATAATAATAATAATAATAATAATAATAATAATAATAATAATAATAATAATAATAATAATTTTATTTGTATACCGCCCTTCTCCCGAAGGACTCAGGGCGGTGAACAGGGCAATACATGTTAAAAGACAAGAATACAAAAATTAAAAGAGATTAAACAAGATGCCCAAAAACTATAACAATAAGTTAAAATACATAAAAAGCAATAAAACCCAAACCCATCACCCATCAGGCCAGGCCGGCTTGTTCAAACAGGTAGGTCTTTAGATCGTGCCGGAAGGAGCGAAGGTCGGGCGCCATCCGGAGCTCAACCGGAAGATGGTTCCATAAATCCGGCGCGCCCACAGGTTTATTAGACTGTGATCACTGACACAGTCTAATAAACCTTGAGATAAGATTCCTATCTTATTATAGCCGAAACCCATAAAGCAGGGGTGTCAAACTCAGTTTCATTGAGGGCCGCATCAGCATTGCGGTTGCCCTCAGGGGGCCAGGTGGGTGTGGCCAGGGTGGGCGTGGCCTACTGGGTGGGCATGGCTAAAGTGCGTATGGCCTATTGGGTGGGCATGGCCAGCTCTACATTGTTCGCATCAAGGGTGCCTATGGGGGCCTGGGCAGGAGTGGGACAGATCTGAGGGTTTCTGGCAGAAGGAGGGTCTCTGGGCCAGGGCCAAGGCAGTGGGGGCCGTTCCCTCACTGTTTCCAGGATGGCTTCGCGGGCCACATGAAACCACTTTGCGGGCCGGATCCGGCCCCCGGGCCTTGTGTTTGACATGTCTGCCATAAAGCATGGGTTTCCCCCGCACATGCGTGCTAGTCGTTTCCAACTCTAGGGGCCGGTGCTCATCTCCGTTTCAAAGCCGAAGAGCCAGCGCTTGACCGAGGATGTTTCCGTGGTCATGTGGCCAGCATGACTAGATGCCAAAGGCACACAGAACACTGTTAACTTCCCACTGTAGTGGTCCCTATTTTTCTACTTGCATTTTTACGTGCTTTCGAACTGCTAGGTTGGCAGAAGCTGGGACGAGTAACAGGCGCTCACTCTGCTATGCGGCACTCAAGATTCGACCCGCCAAACTGCCGACCTTCTGATCGACAAGCTCAGCGTCCTAACCCACTGAGCCTGACCCGGTATCTATGCATATCACTTTAGGAAACTTATTTTTCTATTTAATGTCAATTGATCTTCTATTTCATCTTCAAATTTCTAATGCTGTCACTTGCTGTGTTGTTATTAGAGCATCATTTCCCCAGAGGTTTAGTGTGGCTTCTTTGCCACATACAAGTTATTTTCCTATCTAGAACAGAAGAATCAGAAAGTCTGTCATCATCTACTTAGCTGGAAAATACAGGAGAATATTCAGGGAGAATTGGAATTCCTTGGAGTGTAATTTAATTAATATAATACTTGAGTCAGATTTTGAGTCAGATTTTTTTAAAAGGAAGAATAATAGTTGCTTTATAGATTTTAAACTAGTCAGATGTTAAACCATTTAAGGAATTAGTTTGTCAGAACAGAAACCAAAGCAGATTGCAAAATATGGAACTCATGACCTTTTGTGACACATAGCTTAGCCATTCAAGTCAGTTTCCCTTGTCAGCTTTGATCTGGCTAGACTTTGGGACAAATATGAAAGAGCAATCAGCAATATAAAAGAAGTGAACTGACCCTTAATTTTAAACATTTTCTGAAAAAGTTCTGCTTAAATAGATGAACTTTCCTTGGTGGAGCAGTAGGCTAATGCCTCCTTAAGTAACACCAGCTGCCTGCAATTAGTGCAGGTTCGAGTCCCACCAGGCTCAAGGTTGACTCAGCCTTCCATCCTTCCGAGGTAGGTAAAATGAGGACCCAGGTTGTTGGGGGCAATTAAGCTGACTTTGTAATAATGCCGCTTGGGGTGTGTGTGAAAGCCCTAATAAGCAGGCATATACATAGAATGAAGGCTACTGCTAAGCTTGTAAGCCGCCCTGAGTCTTCGGAGAAGGGCGGGATATAAATGGAATTAAAATAAAATAAAATAAATATTCATAGTCACATCCTAAAATAAAATGGAGCTATATCTATAATTATATTTATTTGATTTGATTCTGTGCCACCATCATCATCATCATCCTCTCTCTCTCTCTCTCTCATTTTTTTTTCTTTTTCTTTCTCTCTCTTTTACTTCAAGCATAAACCAGACTTTTAAACTGCAGCTTGTTGAAGAAGTGAAATGCATGTTCACTAGTAGAATTAGTGTTTGGCTTCATTTCTGTAATAAAACATTTTTTGTGGTTTAGCAACAGTTCAGTGATGCTATCCTGTGAAAAAGATACCACAAGCCAATGAAGTCATAAGGGGCTTTCAGAAGGAATTTTTATAGCAGATTTATTCCATGATTTAATTTTTCCTACAAGCTTTGGCATATTACACTACAAAATGGTCAAAGGCAGAAAAAATGTAAGACGCATCTGGTGGAAATTTATATTCTGGTCCATGGCCTACTTAAGCCAAAGTATGTGATTATATGCTGTGTATTGCCTGTTTCTATTCATTATTTCTACTAAAATAATGCCTTTAAATGTGTTGTATTTCCACTCCCAGACTCTTCCAGAATGTAAACTGGTACTCAGAAAGATCCAAACTTCTACCATGAAACACATTTTCTGGTAGTTAACCATACTCTCTTGATTGTAAGTTTTAATCCCAACATTTCAATATAGTGATATATTTATTGAACGTTTCGGTTGGTTAATTAACTAGAATTTCCTGGGCAACATAGAATTAAACTAAAAGATGAAATGGTGATAAAACCAGTGCAAAGTCATTTAAGATAAAAATAGCAACAAAGATATATTGAACTATAACTGACAGCAATATAATCTTGCAAAATCCTAAATGCACAACACAATTATTTTTTTGTTGAGAGGGCTGTTTGGCATAATGGTGAAAGCATTAAGCTAGAAAACAGAAAATCCTAATTTCTAATATTGAAGCCAGTTGGATGATTCTGGGTCAGCCCTAGAAAGAAGACAATGGCAAATAACTTATGCAATTGTGCAAGAAAACTACAGGACTTACCCATACAGTTGCCAAAAGTCAAGATAGACTCGAAGGCAATATTACTAATAACAATAATAATTACACTACAACAATTTAAAAATTATGAAATGAATCAATAATAAATGCTATTAAGATAATTTTAACACACCTTATATGATTATGAAAACCATAGCATCTAATAATACCAACACAGCTAGATTCATCTCAAATTTAGGTATGACTCCCATTCTTGGCTTAGTTCTTATCTTGAGAAAGTACATCTATAAAATGGTATTTGAATATGATATATTAATATGTTTTATTGAAAAAAGCTAACTAAAGGTTTGCAAACTTTCTAAATCAATATTTTGAATTGATTATAAGGAACCAGTACTGTATGATTTTATCAATTAATCAAGGAATAATTTATCCACTTAATTATGCATTGATTGAAATTTTCAACATGTTTTCAAAGGCAGTTGCACATATGTGTAATATCATAACTTAGAGGTTACAAGAAGAGAATAATGACAGCCAGATTGGTCTAGTGGCTAAGGCATCAAGCAAGAAACCAGGAGAATTTGAGTTCTAGTCCCACCTTAGACTATAAAATTGAGTGACCTTTGGCTGGTCATTTTCTCTTAGCCTTAGGAAAAAGATAATGTTAAGCTACTTCTTAAATCTTGCTAAAAAAAACTGTAGGGATTTGCCCAGGTAATCACCAAGAGTCGACACTGACTCAAAGGCACAGTGCTTTTAGTGATAATGATGAATCCAAGAGTTGTCCCAAAGAAGGAACCTGATGTTTTTGGGTTCACATGATGAAGGACCACGTCATATACATAGAAATGGCTAGGATTTTCTGTTGGTCTCATAAAAAAAATATTTTGCTTTTTGGCAATTATACTATGTAAAGGAATATAAAGCAGGCCTTGGAGAAGCTATTAAGGGGCCGTTGAGAGGGGAAAGAATGAAGGAACTGTTAAGAAGGACAAGAAGAAAAGATGATACAGTCTTGATAAAAAAGAAGGCACAAGAAAGAAATTCAAAATAACTCTGCCTTTATTTTGTTTAATATAAAATGGGATAGAAAGAAACCTGGATAGTCTTTCAAGATTCTGTTATTCTACCTTGTTCTAGTAAGGAACATTCCTGCAACCCCGTCATGTGTATATCTTGACCTGGTCTAACCTAAAGGCTAATATACAACCAACATTTAATTGGAGGAATTTTAGAAATTTGAGAATGGTTGATTGGGAGCTGTATGTGATTATTGGCTATCTATTCCTGGCTTAAAGAACAAGGCTGTGCTCTTCCAAACAGATTAAGGGCATCTCCAGATCACTAAAAAATTCTCACTCCTGCTTAAGGGAATGCAACCTTTTCAAAGGTCAGTGAGCACTACTCACAATAGCTGAACAGAGAAATCCATCACAACCAGACTTGTGTGCTTGGTCTTAATTCATTTGCCTAGTGCCCACCTTTAGACCTGGTTGCATAGTAGATGGAAAGGAAAGCTAAAGTGGAGTAGCATTTGCATATTGATGACAGCCTAAATCCCTGGAAAACCTTCCCCATGAGTTTCACATAGAGGTTAAAAAGTCTAAGGAAAAATGTATGCAGAATCAAAAGCAAAAACACAATGAAGGCAATCTCATAATATATTGTGTAGGAATGTCAACTGTCTTGCAAGATTTTAGAATTTTTGTGTGATATTGCAGGATATTTTGGATATACATACATACATACATACATACATACATACATACATACATACATACAACATCACCATCATAATATTTGTGGGGAAGCTGCAGATTTCATCTCATCCAAAGCCTGACATGGCATTACCAATGAATTTAGCATGTATAAGCTTTCAAAACTCTTTGATAATAGACAAAGTAGAAAGATGGGATAAAAAGTGATTGTTGTTGAAACTATGTAGTCCATTATGGAGTCCACTCTAAGTTTAGCTTTTCATCTAAATCTTGATCTTGTGCCAGAAACCACAAAAGCAGATGTTTTTCAGAAGGTTTATGATGTAGGATAAAATACATAGGCAAGTTTTTCCCCCTTTGTGCTTGTGTCTACCCTGCAACATATTTCATCAAAGACCACATCAAATGGTAGCATATCAGAAGTCTGATAATTCTAGTACAGTAAAGAAAAGTCAGACAATACTGACAACATTTCTTGGTGTGTGCATGGAGCCCCAAGAAGGGGGAAACAGAAATAAATTACTTGTCTCAACATGACCACAGTTATAATTGCAGATGTAGGTTAGGGTTATGTGATTTAAATGTCCAACTCTAATGTTCAGTCTGGGATAGGAAAAGTAAAGGTAACTGGACTTCTGCTTTATGGTTTTCCCCCTCTGAATTTTGTACTTCTGTTTTTAAATATTGCACTATTTAAGGAATTTGAAAGTTTCTCTCCAGCAAAAGCAAGGCAAATCTTTTATGATCAGGTTAATATATTTTCTTGTCATCTGAAAAAAATGCATTTCATTCATTGCTCTAATACCACAAAACTTGCTTCATCTAGACATCTTTAAAGGCTGATTAACTATCGCATGACCAGCATTTTAGTTGGATGATTGAAAGTACTCAAATGGTGAAGTTGCTGTTACTATTTAATTCTGATATTTTTTTTCCTAGGCAACTAAATTATTCCATTTTAAAGTAATCCTTTGTGGAAGATTAGACTTGGAATGTCAAAATTATGTCTAATCAGAATTTGATTTTTTAAAACTTGTATCCACACTTATTCCGAATTAAATAGACTGGATTTTTTCTAGTATATCTGCTGTGCTTTATAAATAATGCAGCCAACTTTACTTAGAGTATGGTTGTGATTGTGCATCAATACACAGTTTAAATTGTCTGCCATTTTGTAATATGTAAATATAAGGTTCTGCTTCATTCATCTGGATAAGCTAGAGAACAAAATTATCTAGTACATACCAACTAGTGGCTTTTTTCTTTTTTTACCAAGTGGATAGAGCCAAATTTCTGTTTGCCCATGACATAAAAACATGGCTAATTAAATAATAGATTGGGGGACCCTCAGTAGAGGCAATGGAGTTGTTATCATTTAATGCAACATGTGAATTGGCCCAGAATGTGTTAACCACAGACAGTTCTGATAACCTTTGATCATATTCATCAGAACTCCTAATTGGAGTCAAGTCACTGTGCTTTAAGCATTTTTACAATCCCTGTGGTTTGTTTGGATTTGGCTTAGCACCATATTTGAATCCAACTGTTGTGCTCTCTAAATGTCAGTTCATGATAAGGATGTGCAACTCCATCAGCTTGAGAGTTGTATCTACTTCAGACCCTAGAAGTGAGTGGAGACAGGAGCCAAAATATACGAAGTGTCATGGTTGTGATAAATGAGACCAATTAAATCAGAACTCTGAAGCTTGAGTTTTCCTCTAAGAACATGTTTATTGGTTACAAAGTATCAGCACAGTCAAAAGTGAAACCAAGACTAAAGTTCCCTTCAAAACGTAACATTATTACAACGTTAAACTTCCCACCCACATAGCCTAACCATTCTTAAGCTCTCCGGGTTTGTTGGTGATGTCCATTTTCCTCTCCAAGTTCATATTGACCTACCCCTAACCCAAAATGGAATTTTCCCAAATAGGATATTCCCATGTATTTTATCAAGAAATATAGATAGGACATTGTAGAAAACTAACCAACCATTCCCAAGCACTCTGAATTTGTTGCAAAAGTCCATTTTCCTCTCCACGTTCATGCTAACCCAACCCTAACCCTAAGTGGAATTTTCCCTAATAGGATTTTCCATGTATTTTACCAGGAAACATAGACAGGACAGCCTAGAAAGGTCAGTGCCCTCCTAACCATTTCCAAGCACTCTGAGTTGTTGGTGATGTCCATTTTACTCTTTGACTTCATATTGACTTAACCCTAACCCTAAGTGGAATTTTCCCGAATAGGATTTTCCCATATATTTTACCAGAGATAGGACAGCCTAGAAAAGTCAGTGCCCTCCTAACCATTTCCAAACCCTCCACATTTGGTGGTGAGGTCCATTTCACTCTCTGAGTTCATGCTGACCTAACCCTAACCCTAAGTAGAATTTTCCTGAATAGGATTTTCCTGTGTATTTTACCAGGAAACATGGACAGGACAGCCTAGAAAAGTCAGTGCCCTCCTAACCATTTCCAAGCACTCCGGGGTTGTTTGCAAGGTCCATTTTGCTCTCCAATTTCATTCTGGCCTAACCCTACCCAAAGTATAATTTTCCTGAATAGTATTTTCCCATGTATTTTACCAGGAAACATAGACAGGACAGCCTAGAAAAGTCAGTGCCCTCCTAACCATTCCGAAACACTCCAAGTTTGTTGGTGAGGTCCATTTTGCTCTGCGAGTTCATGCTGACCTAATCCTAACCCTAGGTGGAATTTTCCCAAATAGGATTTTCCCATGTATTTTACCTGGGAGAATAGACAGGACAGCCTAGAAAAGTCAGGGCCCTCCTAACCATTTCCAAGCACTCCAAGTTTGGTGGCAAGGTCCATTTTGCTCTCTGAGTTCACGCTGACCTAACCCTAACCCTAATTGGAATTTTCCCAAATAGGATTTTTCTATGTATTTTACCAGGAAACATAGACAGGACAGCCTAGAAAAGTCAGTGCCCTCCTAACCATTCCCAAGCAGTCCACGTTTGTTGGTGATGTCCATTTTGCTCTTTGACTTCATGTTGACTTAACCCTAATCATAAGTGGAATTTTCCCGAATAGTATTTTCCCATGTATTTTACCAGGAAACATAGACAGGACAGCCTAGAAACGTCAGTGCCCTCTTAACCATTCGCAAGCACTGAGGTTTTTTGGGGAGGTCCATTTTGCTCTGCGAGTTCATGCTGACCTAACCCTAACCCTAGGTGGAATTTTCCTGAATAGGATTTTCTGATGTATTTTACCAGGAAACATAGACAGGACAGCCTAGAAAAGTCAGTGCCCTCCTAACCATTCACAAGCACTGTGGGTTTGTTGGCACGGTCCATTTTGCTCTCTGAGTTCATGCTGACCTAACCCTAACCATCCAGTCAGTTTGAATGGGCCAATCCTCCGGTGTTAAGCGCGCTGTGGGAAAGGAGCTGATAACAGGGTCCATTCTCATGCTTGTGAATCTGTTATTGGGTCTTCACACCTTCCCTTCCTCAGCAAGAGATAAGCCAGATGGCCGGAGGTATATTCCTTTCTACCCCAACTTTCTCAAGGGAGAGACATTTAAATGACCATGTTGGTAGAAATCACGGAAAAGATACATTGTAGCAGAGCAGAGAAACATACCACAGAGTCTTCCCCCTCCCCCTCAGGAGAATGACAGAATCCTCAGAAAGAAATGAAATATGTCCTCCCCAGGAAAGAATGGTTTCTGACACTTACAACAATACTGTGCATAGCAGTACTAGACTTACTCTATTTAAATGTTTAATGTCATGGTTCCAATAGATGAGACCAATTAAAGCAGAACTCCAAGGCTTGAGTTTTCCTCTAAAAACATGTTTATTCGTTACAAAGTATTGGCATGGTCAAAAGTGAAACCAAGACTAAAGTTCCCTCCAAAAAGTAACAGTATTACAACATTAAACTTCTCACCCCATAGCCTATGCGATCAACTACGTTTCCAAATAGAATGGTGGGCTTTCTAACATCAACCCCCCAGATGAAGGAACAGAAATGACCTTAGTTCCCACAAGTCAGAGAATTTTTAGGCTAGCATAAAAGTTCCCATTCCTCCTTCTAATCTTGTGGCAACTGAAAACAAGCAAGATGGCTTCAGCCATGTTCGTTGTAGAGTTGACACCAGGCTAATTTGATCTTTAATTTTTTAAATTACTTTTAAATTATTTAGATTTATTTTTTCCACAACTTGATAAAAATAATCTAAAATTGCTACAATACTACTACTTTCTACTATTTTCAGTCTTGAAATATATGGAAAACTACCATGTAAACCCTCATAACACTTCCACTCACCCAAATCTGAAGAAAACCTATTCTTGCCTCTGTGTGATACAGCCCTGTCTATTTTGCATAAGAGTTAAGTATGGCCCTCAGTCCCCTAAAGATATCTATTTGTACATCCATAGGGAATCCAATAACAGAATTAAAGAAATCTACATTTTTTTTCTCCTGCACATATGCACTTGTAAAATTAAGCTTCTAATTTAAGGGATATAAGGGTATGTTTTATTAATAAATTTATATCTTATTTAAAAGTCATTTTCCATTCAGAATGCTATTCTATCCTTATTTCATGTGCTATGTCAGATATGTTTTGTGATTCCTTTGCCAAATGATAGACATTAACTCTGAATTTTTTTGCAGAGCCAACTGCACATTCCAGTTGTAATGCTGGCAATATAAGTAATGTTCTCTAGTCGTCAAAAATGCCATTTCTGCAAAACCGCACTACTTACATAGCTGCAAGATGAGACAGAGACCAACAGAGACAAGATCTTAATTGTACTTGGTGTAATATTACAGTATATTTTTTTTCTTTTCAGATGCAGGAATGTAGCCACAGCAGAATGGTTGTTTTGTGGGATACCTTAGGTTTCACATATACAATGAGGTAGTGTTTTTATGACTTAAAATATAGCTCCATCATCATGGAAGTCAGGCATAAAAGTATGACTGGAACTTGGAAACTGAAATTCAGGTGAACTTTGGTTTCTTTCCAGCGCTACAGTTTGTGATTCTGCAGCAATGTCCACTTTTGCTTTTTGAAGGAGGGATTCACAAGAACATTAATGAGGTTCCTCCCTCCAAAAATTAAAGATGAAGAAAAAGAATGATAAGGAATTAAAACAGATGTACAACTTAAGAAATGGGTACTTATCCCAAAGACTTCCACATGTTGTTACCAAAATGTAATATTTAATGTGATGTATTGGGAAAGATAAATGTAGACAATCACTTAAATATGAGCCAGCAGTGTGCTGCAGCTGCCAAAAAAGCCAACACAGTGCTAGGCTGCATTAACAGAGGGATAGAATCAAGATCAAGTGAAGTACTAATACCACTTTACAATGCTTTGGTAAGGCCACACCTGGAATACTGCATCCAGTTTTGGTCACCACGATGTAAAAAAGATGTCGAGACTCTAGAAAGGGTACAGAGAAGAGCAACAAAGATTATTAGGGGGCTGGAGGCCAAAACATATAAGGAACGGTTGCTGGAATTGGGTATGTGTAGTTTAACGAAGAGAAGAGTGAGGGGTGACATGATAGCAGTGTTCCAATATCTGAGGGGCTACCACAAAGAAGAGGGAGTCAAGCTATTCTCCAAAGCACCTGAAAGCAGGACAAGAAGCAATGGATGGAAACTAGTCAAGGAGAGAAGCAACCTAGAACTAAGGAGAAACTTCCTGACAGTTAGAACAATTAACCAGTGGAACAACCTGCCTCCAGAGGTGGTGAATGCTCCAACACTGGAGGTTTTTAAGAAGAGACTGGACAGCCATTTGCTTGAAATGGTATAAGGTTTCCTGCCTGAGCAGGGGGTTGGACTAGATGACCTCCAAGGTCCCTTCCAACAACTTCTTCTTCTTCTTCTTCTTCTTCTTCTTCTTCTTCTTCTTCTTCTTCTTCTTCTTCTTCTTCTTCTTCTTCTTCTTCTTCTTCTTCTTCTTCTTCTTCTTCTTCTTATTATTATTATTATTATTATTATTATTATTATTATTATTATTATTATTATTATTATTTTATGTTTAAACAAGTGTAGCTATAAACAAAAGTACACCAAATTTAGTTTTTGCCCTGTCTTGCACACTCAGAGTCCTACCTGTCACTTAAAGCCCAAATGCGGCTTTCACTTCTTAAAATCATAGCTTCAGGAACTGCAAATCAGAACAAATTTATTTTGAACATACATTACTATTGTTCACCTCACAGAATATAAGCAGGAGATAAAGACAAAAAAAGCACACCTATAGTTGTTTACACACGCCATGTGTATATCTGGAGCTCAGGGATCCAGCCTATGCATATCAACAGTACACTCCAGAGTACTCCCCCCACCTTCTGTGACCCTGCAGAAGAGTCTTATTTCATTCCAGACATGTTCTTAGTTTAATCCTATTTTATCCTGTTATGAAGGCAATGCCCAAATAACTTCTATGACCTCATTTCTCAGAGAACAGAGTGATATTTGGAGTTTTTCCAACTGTCAGTGGAAGAATGGAGGGGCTTATAGAAAACATATCTCAATGGAAATCACACTTCTTCAAAGATCCACCCAGAGAAAGGTGCTTGTTGTCCCAACATGATTAGGAGAGGTAAAGAAGCAGGGAATCCACCAGTTGGGAAGATGTGAATCGCCCTCCTAATAATATTGCCAACAGTACTATATAACAATATAACAATAACAATACACAAAGAGTGATTGAAATCCAGACAGTAATTTCTTAAAGTAGCTTCTTTTCCAGCTGGTTTCATCATGGGAGGCATGCAGCTTAGGTTGCCATATGAAAGAGCTCATACCTCAAATGGAAAAGGACAAAGTAGGCCTAGATAAAATGAGTTATTTCAGTTTAGACCAGAGGTCTCCAAACTTTCTCAGTTGGCGAACCGGAGGGAAGGGAGGGGAAAACATTTTACACGTGTGCCCACACACAAACAGCACCACAAGCACACATGACACAAATGAGGTGGCACCCCATTTTTGCCATGCGGTGCCCCATGAGTGAGGGTGGGCACTGGCCAGCCTGTCCCATGGCCTGGTGGCCAATAGGCCACGGCCTGGTAGTAGGACACAGCCTGGTAGTTCCTCTGGTTTAGACAATTGGTACCATCATTAAACATTGATTGAGGCTCAGGCAACCTCTCTTGCTAAAGTGGAGAGGAGAGAACCATAAGTAAGAAGCAGAGTACTTGTTCTTGAGTTTAGTTTCAGGTTTGATTGTTACTCAAACAGTTGCTCTCTGATATATCCAGTTGGGAAGCAGAAATAGAACAACCTCTTTCTGAGATCCTGGAAAACTGTGGCCTATTCAGAATTGACAATATTAATTTATTAAAGTATCTTTTAATAGGGGATGGGGAGATGGGCAGCTATATAAATTTGATAAATAAATGTTAATGTCAATTGCAGGAAGCTTTTTTTCTAAAATGGTATCAAGGGATTTTTGATTTAAAAAAATGTTGGATATCGTCTACTTGCAGTGATCAGAGCTCTATGGCCCTTTCCTGTCTACTACTCTGTCTTTTACCTCTATCCCACTTTCTCTAATCCATTCCAAGTCAAGAAAATAGGAAATTGAAATGGGTTCTGTAGTTGCTGACAGGTAGTTTGATTTAGGGCAAGAGAAATTCAGACACTTTATTATTATCCGCTGCAATGGTTCTTAAACTATTTCACCCAATCACCCTTTCCCTGGTATTAAATAAAATCATTTATAAATTGTTCCAGTATCTTGAGAATATTCCCACACTATTTTCTTGAGGGCAGTTATTCCCAGTTTAGGAACGTATTGAATGCTCTATTGAATGACTGGGCCAAATGGCCCTAATTTCATTTGTCTATTTACTTTTTCCTTTACCAAGTTTTTTTTCTTTTTGAAAGTTAACTAGTTCCTTCAAAAAACTAAATATACCTTAGTACAATAATTCTTATTTAGTACACAGCCACTATTGTTTCTTTCTTCTTTCTCAATTAGTTCTTTTTTGTAATAGAATAAACATAATCTTACATAGAACTGTTCTGAATCATAACTATCAAAAAAAATCATATCTATAGAATCATATATAGCAAAGAAAAACTGGTGGGGAAACATTAAAATAAACTCTCTAAACTGTATGCAAATCATAGCTGTGGTTCAGTAAATGTATCTGTAGTAGCCTCTTGACTTTCTAACTTGCACAGAGTATGGTCAATCTCCTGGAATGTGTAATAGATGAGATGTTTTGCAGTCAATGCTGCTACTTTCCTAGGTATGGTCCAACATTCTGTTTTGAGAAGAGCGTCTCGGGACAATGGAGTCTCGGGACAATGGACGCGTGGTGCGCATTTCTCAAATTCAAACACTAAGGAGGGAGTTTCCTATGCAGGATTCCAGACAGGACATACCTTATTATATCCTGCAGCTGGTTGCTGGTCATCTGATAGGAAGAAAGACACTTGTAAGCATGATCTGGGACTGAAAAAACTCTACTATCCCAGTTCATGTTTTTGAAATAAAATGTTTTGCTACTAATGATTTATTTCTTAAAGGACGGGTGGAGAAGCAGCCAGTTTCTTGTTCTTACAGGTGATAAGTCTCTCTGAATTGGAATATTCAACACATACCTTTTTTCAGAGGTACATAGGGAAAACATGCCTCTGCTAGTTTCCTCAAATCTTTATGTAAAATCTTTTCTCAAGGAGTAGACTTCTAATGACATGTTTTCATTAATTTCTCTGTTGCAGCACATGACAGTTTTTTCCCCCTCTGTTATATCTATAGGATTACAAAACTAACTCTTGCCCCAGGGGAAAATCCTGGGGAAAATTCACATGCATGTTGTTCTTGCTCACAGCTGTTATATAAAAAAGACTATGCTGTATTTGAAGACTGTTTATTTCCTCTATATTACACATGCAAATATTATCCTTTCTTTATATTGTGAAAGATACTATTTAAGGTTTACAGAGCATCGCTGTTTTTATATCAGATCAACCAAGATTGAAAGAGACAACTGAGCAAGTCAATGACTTACATTTAAAGATTTGCATGTATGCCTACCTGACTGTATAATAATATACTTATGCATGCGGAAGGTATTTCAACTCCTTGATAAAGTTGCTTAACCTTCTATGCATGTTTCAATCAACTGAGTTATTTGTAAGTAAAAGGAAGGCAAAAATACAGGGAATTGGAGAGTGTTTGTGACTCACTTTGTAATCTCTGTTTTTCTCAGTTTCATCAGGTGCAAGGGATGTATGGACTTGTGCATCTGATCCATCTTTAGGATCCTGAATCTCAGGAAAAGCAAAAGAGGGAAAATCAGGGACAGCAGAAAGCGGGGGAAAAACAATCAGAGAAAGCAGAAAGCTTTTCCTACCTCAATCTAATTAAGACTTGCCACAGAACAATCTTACCATTTTACTCAAATTGATAATTACTTTTGGCTGCCAGCTTCCCTCTTGCTGCCTGGGCTGATCCCTATCCAGTTGCTTGCCCTATTGTGGGCTTAGTTTTAGTTTTTAATTCATGCCCTATTACACATTCAGCTAATAAATGGTTTATAAGACAAGTCCTAAATATAGTTGATAATACACAGCATTTTCTCTAGGCCTGTCTGTAACTGTCGTACTATTTCTAGCTATTACTTACTGATAAGAAAGGTTGAGTTTGAGAGAGAGCATTTGGGTCAGAAAATTTGGCTGCTGTTTTTATTGTCACTGACTCATTAGTCCCCCAACAACTAATCCCTAAACTGAACCAGGGACAATGAATTGGACAAAAGAGCACCATTACTGTATTCCAGGAAGTCATGCCCAGTCAAGAAACACATTACCCTGGAATTATTTCCTGCCTGCATTCAGGACCTGCCATTCCAATCTTTTTGTTTCACATCCTTTTCACAAAATAGAATCTACTAGTCATATAACAAAAGGTACAGCAAAGAAATGCTTCTATATATATATATATTTATATATACAGAAAAGTGATTTATGCACTCAACGATACCAAGGGCTGCATCATATATCATCCTTAGCTGCTGATGCTTGTATTTTCTAGGTCAAAGCAAGAATGCATTAATTTGTTTGGACAACTTTTTCATAGTGCACAAGAATTCTACCTTATAGTAGAACTATAGTATTTGAATTACTTTTAATATAATTCAATATTCATCCCTGTCTCATGGTTGGGCAAAACTGTTCTTTAGTTGCATTTGCCAGATTTCCTTCCTTGCAATCTGGACTGGAAATTGTGATCCAAGGAATGATAATCCAAGACTTCTGATCAATAGTATTTATTAGAAGGAAGGTATAGCTGTAGCCCCCAAATGCCAGCAGGCATTCTACTTTCAATTGAGGCTCCTATAAAAGAGGATAGGGCAGCAAAACTCCTAAAGGTTTCCTCCTTTTTATGCCAAAGACTGAATATCTTCCTTTTCTCTGAAGTAGGGTCAGTTCCTATCTGCTCACTGTCTTGATAACTGACATCCAGGCTGACTGTATTGTTTACCAGTAGCAGGGAATGCAGAATGAAGATGGGATAAAGCTTATCTACTGTTCTTAATTATGGGAAACCCATAATTGTCCTATGGAGGACAATATTTTTGTTGCCAAGCGTGGTTTATGGAAACTTGTGACTTGGAATATAAGAAGAGTAAATGGTATTCTTTAGACTAACAGAAAGTGTGAAAAAATGATGATTGGTGGAATAATGTGGTGAAGAGGCTGTGGTTGAGAAAAAAACCAACATATACGTAGTGCATATAGGAAACACAATACTCTCAAATGTTTTGGTAGTTGGGTGGAAATAAATATAAAGCATAAGACAGGGTACTTTAGGCACCACCTTCAGAGAATGTCTGCCTGCCCCACATGCTCCCACAGGGAAACTATGCTCCAGGTTCCTTCTTTTAAAATTTGTCATTTGATGTGTGCATTTTCTGTTTTATGGAGTATTCTCCTCCTGATATATAACAGGCCCCAATTCTGTTTGCCATAAGGAAAGCCCTTAAGACATGATTCTTTGTCAAAGCTTTAGAGGCCAGTTGAGTGGAGTCCTGTTTTAGTTGTTATATTATGGAACTTGATCCCCATATTTATTTATATATAGCTAGTACTTGACTTAAAATCCCCTTTTAAGTCCTTTGACTCTTATCTGATACCAATTTTTCTTGACCATTAGTAGATCAGATTCTTGTAAATAGGTAGCATGAAATAAATGAGTAGTGCTTTTGAACTCTATCCTGGCTCCTGATTTCCTGTGCCTTACAAAAAACATTCCAAACTGTTGTCATGTGACTGTTGGATGCTATAATTGGTTGTAACCAGCTGGTTACAAAGCACCCAAAATGTGATCACATGACTGCAGGCACTCATAATTTCAAGGATGGTTCATAAGTAGCTTTTTAAAAATCCATTGTAAGTTCTACATATATAAATAGACCTCAGTTAACAATCACTTGTTCAGTAACTGAAGTTGCGGCAGCATGAATGAGTGGTACTTCAAAGCCTGTGAAGTTCTGGCTGTCACAGCATCCCCTTGGTCATGTGATTGCAATTCTGGTGCTTGGCAACTGGCTCACACTTACAATGATTGCAATGTCCCAGGGTCACAAGGTCACCATCTGCAACTTTCCCTGCTGGCTTTCCACAAGGAAAATCAATAGGTAAACTGGAGGGAAGGTCCAAAGTTGTTCTTGGTAAGACACTCTCACTGCTTTTTTGTTTTGAGAAGCCTGCTATGGAGTAGAGATCCATAACCCTAACCAGATCCCCTGGTTCCACTTGCATGGTGCCTCTGTACCCCCTCACCTGCCTGTCCTCATGTGGCACTGCAGCCCACTGCCACCCATTCTGACATAGCACCACAACACTCCTTCACTTGCTCCTCCCAACACACCCATAGACCTCATGGCCTGTTTCCAAACCATCTGTCACTTGCTTCCGCATTGACTTTGCTTTTGATAGCTGGCAGGAAGTTACAAGTCACAACCACAAAAGATCTTAACTTAATGATGCACAATCTTCACTTAACAATGGCAACAGGGACTGCCAGGATTGCTACTGGTAAGTGATGAGGTCACATGATGTCATGCTTTATGACTGAATTTCTTAACAATGGAAATTCCAGTCCCAATTATTATAGTTAAGCAAAGGCTACCTATATTGTATATGTTTAATAGTATATGTTTTCGTGGAAAGGTTGGTTCTTTGTTATGCTGAATGCCACCCTAGTCATACTGGGTGGCCTTATAAAGCTTGTCAACAAAAAACAAGAAACTTCCAGAAGACTGCATGGAATTAAGAATAAAAGTGATGAAATAATTTAGGAATACTGGATGGAATAATTTAGAGATTTCAATGGGAAGGAGAGACAGTTTGAGGCAATAGTTAAAGGCACTAGGCTAGAAACTGGGATATCATGATTTTTCTCCTGCCTTACTCCTTCAGTCAGCCCTAGGAAGAAGGCAAGGACAGAGTACTTCTGGAAAATATTGGCAAGAAAATTGTAGGGACTTGTATGGCAGAAGTCAAGATTGGCAGTGGCAACATAGAAGAACATAGATAATGGCAGAAGTCAAGATGGTAAGATGGGCACATACAAGGTGATAGATAGATAGATAGTTAGGTAGGTAGGTAGGTAGATAGATAGATAGATAGATAGATAGATAGATAGATAGATAGATAGATACATGCATGCATGCATACATACATACATACATACATACATACATACATACATACATAGAGATAAGATTGAATCAAAAGTGTTTGTGTGTTTGTACACAAATGCAGACAGACAGTCAAACAAGGGAATGATAGTGATATATCAAAGCATGGAACTAAAATGAATGCTATACATGTTAATGTCCCAGAAAGCGGTGATGGAAAGGAAGTCATACATGTTCTAAGAGTGGTAAAAATGGCAAGTCTGCTGGAATATATTGTGTTACTGGACAAATTACGGTATGTTAAAATATGAATGCATTTTCCTACAGAATGGCTGTGCAACATTTAATATATGTATCAAGATTTCATCTTGATAGACAATTGGAGAAATACTATAAGCATATATATCATATAGTTACAGAATGCTAAACTGGAGGGGAATTTGTTTGATAAAAGTATTCAGGAAGGTGTTTGGCGGAATTTTCATTAAAAGATTGTGGGATGCAAGAATTTGAAAAGTGCCATATGGCTTCATACTTTTTAAAAATTGAGAATGGACAGAAAGTTGTCAAGACCATATTATACATTTGCTGATTTACAGAAAGCTGATTTAAGAAACTTGACAAAATGAACAGGCTTGAATTATGGAAAGTGCTGTGTGAATGTGGAATTAAATGTGGTAAGAGCACATTGTTGGAAGTAAAGAATATGTAAGAATGAAATGCTTAGCAAATGATTCAATATTAGCAGGGAGGAGACAAGGACATGTGTATCCTCTAAATTGTGTAATATATTTATAAATAAATGTGTAAGGAATGTTTATGGTAACATGGTTGGGGATGTAAAGTCTATGTACTTTGTATGCAGACAATGCCACATTGTTCACTGAGAACTTGAATGTTTTCCAGCAATTGTTAGGCAGTTTTTTTATACATAAATGGTGAAAGTGTAGAGCAAGGAAGAAATCTTAAGATGTGCAAACCATGGTGGAAAGATAGTAAATGATCTGTAGTTTGATTTGATGAATGATTTCTAACACTGATGATATTATCTGGTTTGGGTAATGAAATGTCTGCAAGAAAACAACCAAGCTCAGAGACCCCCAAAGATCACTCTTTCAACCCTGAGCTACAAATATTCTCTTTTATTGGAGCATTTTTTCCCCCCAAAAGACATGGCAATAATGACCGTGTGAAAAAAAGTATGAAGAAAAGTTGCTTTAGCATACTATTTATAATTCTTTTTTATGCTTTGTATAAGAGTGCTTTATCTATTAGACTTGGATATGTTTTTAGTTCTAAAGACCCATGTCTTCTGTTAGGAATAAGAGCATTATATGCCATGCCATGCACATTAAGATGCAGATGAAATATATAGGGTGATAATAGCAACAAGGGCTTATTTTCTTTGTTGTTGAAAAGAATAAGCTCTACTTTGTCTGTGTATTGTAACATTCCAGAACAGTAGCCTGAATGTTACAGATGCAGGGAATGTACCTAGAGAGATTATTTATTCCCTCTGGACATGGCCTGTCTATTTATACAATAGAAATAGGGTGTACAACATAATCAGGAACATAATAATCATTCCCATTTATGTGTAACTTATCTGTCATTATATGGAAAATGCCAACTTGGTTTGGCAAAAATCCAAGTTACTTCTAGGGCTGCCAACAAATTAAACACTAGTCTTTTAAACAACCTGGTGTTTAATCAGACTGATTCCTCTGTTATATTACATAAGTACTAATATGTCTTCATTAGAAAATGAAGAAATTGGAACTCTCTAATTATATTTTTCTATTCCAAAATAACAATAATAACAATAATAATATCCAAGACAACCTTTTGAAAAGCATACAAAAACTCTCTCTCTTTTGCAATAAGCTATATATTAACAGTGTTCTGATAGAGCTGGTAGCAGTAGTGCCAAGGTTTTGGAGAATACAGTTGCCATTTCATCAAAGGCTTGAACTTAGCAGTTTGCCATAGACCAGAGTGAAAATATTCCTCATATCTACGGTATTGAGTGCAGAGTAATTCCATCCAATTCTGAAGAAGTCATCATATTCAATCCCAAAATAAATTTACAGGTGCTTCCTGCTTCAGAAATAAAAGCTAAAGGAGTTAGAATCAAAACTCTTTGCATCTGTTTGCCACATAGGCATTTAATATGCAGGTAAAATTGATTCCAGTTTTATAAGATAAACAGGAATGCTCTTCCAAAGCTACACAAAGGAAGAAGCTTGTTTATCATCAGTTACAATAATCTATAAGCATGTCTTCACTCTCTCTAACTGGTATGACAGCATAGCATTGCCTGAATCAATCATATTCCCTAATTAAAGTCAGAGCACTTTTTGCTCTTCTGTAAGATGACAAAACAGATTATTGTATAAAGCTTGCAGCATTTCCACTGTTTCTTTTACCACTGTTGCTGGACAGATATGAACAGTTCCTAGAAGAGAGTTTATTCTTTAAAGGCAATTAAAAGAAGTTCAAAGAAGGGCATAGGAGTGGGATCAACATAAGACTGGAAAAGAAGCTGACTAAGTGAGCATTTTGAGATTTAAGTTGGCTCAGCAATTGCTTCTCTATCCAAAAAAATATGTATCTGTTAGGCATTTCTAAGAAGGCCAATTTCCTTATGTGACATTGCCTTTCTCAAAGCTGTATGCAAGAATGTAACAAGTATGTGGAAATAATACCATTATTACTTTTTATATCCAACTTTGTCTTTATTCCAGATTTCCACTCCTGATTTATGGAAATTTGGTGACTTGAAATATAAGAGGAGTAAATGGTATTCTTTAGACTAACAAGAAGTGTGAAAAAATGATGGTTGATGGAATAATGAAGAGGCTGTGGATGAGAAAAAATAACATGTATGTAGAAATCTAGTCTTATGAAAACATTTGAATGAATGAAAGATTAAGTCTATTAGTAGTAAATGTAAGGAATATAAAGCTGGTTTATTTAGTCAAGGTTAAAGCAAGGTATGTTGTTACTACTGGCTGCCGTTTCAGGCTTTCTAGTGATACCAATATTGAAAATATGACATTTTATGGATTTATTTATAGATAAAAGGTAGGATATGGTATAAAGAGATAAGTAATTTTTAATTTTAGAGTGGGTGAAGAGTTTACTGAATTTGTTTATACTGGTGATGAATTTTAGAAGTGACTTCTTTATATATTTCTTTTTTCTTTATTTATTATATTCTTACTTTCTTTTTTCTCTTTCTTTACCTTTTTCCTTGCACTTTTTACTCCTTTCTATTTTTTTTTCTTTAGATTTAGTTTGGATTAGATTTAACTATTGCAATAAAAATTCTCAATAAAGCAAAAAAAAGGAGGAGGAAGGTCAGATTCTATGATAAGAAATCCTGAAGGAGAAAAATGACCAGGATGAGGGAAAGCTAGAAAAATTAAAAGTGCAATTGCAAACAATCCCTTCTAGAATGAAAAATGGGAAACATCTAAAAGAGACAAATGTGAACACTCATAGAGGCTTCTAAAATGTTGAAAAGGGAATATGTATGGGAAGTGAGGGCTATATATCCAATAATGGATGCCAGGTAATCCTCAGAAATGTAGGGACTGTGTAAGAAAAGCTAATGCTCAAATTGAGCTAATTTTTTTAAGAAATGCCCCAAAGACCACCACTGGGTCTTTAGTTACATTGGAAACAAAGGAAAAGTAAAGGGACTGTAGGTCTGTTGTGAGAAGAATGGAACGAAATGGCAACAGTGATGCTGAGAAAGCAGACTGTTATAATTTGCATTTTGCATCTGTCTTCTCTTAGAAGAGAAACAAATCCCAGTTGCCATCTGTTGTTACTGGTGGAAAGAGAACTGCAGCTCAGGGTAGACAAGAAGAACATGTAACCAATTTAAATGAATTCAAGTGTCCAGGGCCAGAATAATTATTAAAGGAACTAGTGGAGGTGACTACAAAATTGTTAACTGTAATTCTGAGAATTCCTACAGATTTGGGAAAGTTCCAGAAGACTGAATGATCATAAGTGTTGTCCACAAAAAGGGAAGGAAAAGGATCTGGGAAATTATAGTTCCATCTTCCTTATATTTATTTTGGGCCAAATTCTCACTCAGAATATTGATAGAAAAGAATATTTGTAGCTCAGGGTTGATCTGTGGGGTCCTTGTACTCTCAAACCCTACTTCCTATTAGCAATGATGATATTACATAGTTTGGTAATCAAACATCTGCAAGAAAACAACCAAGCTCTGAGACCACCGAGGACCCCACTCAGATTATTAAATAGCATACTTGTGGGTATTTGGTTCTTGTGCACTAATCCAATAATTAACAAAAGCTACTCATTTCAGATTAAATTTATCTCCCTTTTTGAAAGAGATTTACACATCAGGGGAATGCCATGGATATAATGTACCTAAATTTCAGTGAAGTATTCAAATAGATATCTCATGACATTCTTATTTATAAAATGCCAAAAGGTAATGTAGATCAGTGCCTCTCAAACTACTGTAGCTGTAATGGAGGACCATAGGTTTGTATTTCCAATCTGTTGCAATCCAGTAGGATTTGTGCCGTTGTCTAATTGCTATTAAAGTTTCTAAATGCTTACTCTCAATTTCTGAACTTACATTGTTGCAGATTGCAATTTTAAAAAAAATAATCCAAAGACTGGCACCATTAGTATAATTTTTATTAAATAACTAGGAAGTTCTTCCTTTTCCAGCATGCCTAAAACACATACACAGTTGGAAATGCAAACATTCCAGGCATACCAAAGGATTATCATTTTCTAAACAGACCAGAAAAATATTGCCAGCATATGGAAGCCCTGAAGAGTGAGGGAGAGGACAGAGGATTTAATGTTTTATTCATGAGCAACTCTGTATGCTGCTTAGAAAGAGTTTTTCATCCACAGAGTTACCTATGGGCATGATAACTCATATATTTTGAAGTACGAAGACCTGCTGTTAGCATTTATTTAGGGCCCACAACTTTCTGACAAATGAGACAGGAATGTACACTACTTCAGTTCTTTAATGACTTGATGAGCAATATGCTATAAATTCCTTTTTAAGACGAGTAAAAATGTTTATTTGGGTGCATTAAAACATCATTCTTTTTATAAAAATATTTTTTATTAAAAATATAATTAGGAAAAAATAAAAACTAATACAAACTGCAAAGATATAAGAATGAAAAAGAAAAATCAAGAGATCATTCCAACCTTTCAAATAGCTGGGCACTTACTACTGCATATACTGTTATTTCTAACATAGATTAAAACTCAGGTTGAATATACCACAAATATGGTTCACAAATTCATTCCTATAATGGCATCCATGTCTTGCAATCAGCAGGAGTGTCCCACAGGCAGTCCATGTGGCCTATAGGACTTTCTTTTGTGAAGTTATTATGAAAATATAAATTATTTTATTAAAATATTGTTAGATAAGATCATCTTTATTGTCATTTTTTACTGTGAGCACTCTGGCCCACATTAAAATTGAAATTCTGTTGCTTACTCTCAAAAGAAAGTATAGATACACACACACACACACACACACACACACAAATATTAATTACTGTCCATTTTGAATACATAGTGGAAAGAGGAAATTTGAGAGTTCACAAGGTTGATGCTATATGGAACAAAACTGACTGAATCTGGATGTTCTGCTTCAGATACCATGAAGCCTCGTACCAGAAGGTAACAAGGAGAACAGATCATAAAGTGGATGTGTAGTGTCCCAGACAATCCTGCGGACTCTGCTCAAGCATCGCTTATATGCTGTGCTCTGGTCTAGGACAGAAGCTAGCAAAGACATGATGAATTTTAGCTTCATCCTGTAGAAGAAATAAATAATCATAGTTCTAATGGCAATGAAGTCAACAATAAAATACCTTGAACTATATTTTAAAATATAATTTGTGTTACTGATTCTGACTCTATACACTACAGGTTCATTGTACATGTATGGCCAGCCTGATGTAGCAGTTTCCCTCCACATTTGCCAACTCTGTGACTACTGTGTACCTCAGACAGAGTCATTATTAGTACTCATTTACACAAGATAGGGTTACTTTTTAATATTTGTGTTATGAGTCTTTGATAATTGTTTCAGTTTTGTGAAGGATGTCAAAATGAGTAAGACTGAAAGTCAAAATAGAGCTATCAGGAATGTTGGACAAGGATTGTTCATTGCAAAGAACAAAATGTTTGGTAGGTATGCAAATCATACCAGTGGTCAAGGAATATAATGTGGAATGGTATTATTCAACCATGTATGAACAAAAATGTAAGAAATATGAAGGGAATCTCTAAATGTGTTGACTGGAGATTTGAGGAATAAACTTAAACAGCAAACAGGATTTTTAGCAAAATAACATAGATTCAAACATAAGCTTAGTATACTTGATATGTTGGTTTCTCTTGAGTTTGCTAAGGTTTTTTAAAAAACTTTTCAGATGACAATTCAGGTACCCCTTGGCTTATTATAGCAATTGGGACTGGAATTGCTATTGCTAAGCAGCACAGCCAGAAAGCACAATGTCAGGTAACTGATTTCTTTAGTGATGGCAGTTCCAGAAATCTGGGTTGCTTTTATTATGCAAGGAATATGGGTTGTTAAGTGAGGAGCCATGTGACCATATCTTCCAACTTTCTGCCAGTTTCCCTATTTGCTTGTGAGATGCTAGCAGGTCATGTCAGAAATCATGATAACATGACCACAGCTTGCTACAATATTGTGAGTTTGGCCTCAAGATCACATGACTGTTGGGATACCACAAGAGCCAGAACTCTGAGGAACCATCATAAATCCCTCTCATTGAGTGCTCTTGTAACTTTGAATAGTCACTGATCGAATGGATATAACCTGAGGACTCCCTGTGTAAGACAATGTATGCTGCTGAAAGGGCAAAGGGCGAATGGGGTAAACTAGAGTTGATGAAAAATTTCAATCAGTATTGCTTTCCCATGAGATGTATACTTTAAAGAAGGGATATTGACATGGGAGAATGAGTAAGAAAAACAAGGTCTGGTATTCTTCAAAAGTAGTTCCTATTTTTGTTACGTCCTGGCAAAAGCATTGATCAAAATGATGTGAACCAGATTTTGATATTTATACTTGACTCAGGAAGATTTTTCTTCCAAACAAGAATTAATTGAAGTATGCATGCAATCTCAAAAGTAGGGACATTTATGATGCAAACAAATCTATTGATAAAATTGGAGGTTTTGAGATATATATATATATATCTGGGATGGAATAAGAAAAACTAAAACAGTTTTTCAATACTGTCAAAAATATTAAAAGATCAAGCTTTCGTTGGCTAACTGCCAACGTCGTCAGGATGGAAACGCTGGGGTGGGGAGATCGCGTTTATATTGTTGGTGTCTCTGCACTCTGCTCATGGAGCGCGTCACTGGTCTGTTTGTTGAGGCCGGCCGTATTCCTTTGAGTTGTCACGCATCCTTTTTGGGGGGATGTAGTTGTCTCTGGCTGGCTGTTGTCAAAAGTGGATTGTTGACAGTTCCGTGTGTTATAACCATAGCTCTAGTCATTGCCCGTGTTCTTCTACCAGAGGTTCTAAATAGTTGTTTCTCTTCTTCCCTGTGTTCTACAATGCAGGGTGGTTGTATGTTTGTGCAATCTTGATTTTGATACAATGAGGCGCTCTGTAAGTGCTTGCGCTGTTTGCCTCTATATCGTGGGATTTATACTGGATTTATAAGGCTTCTTAGGGAAAGTGAATTTCATTGTTTCATTCATTAAGGAATGAGTGTATAGAGTATCAGTAAAACAAAACAAAGTTTTTAAAGTACAGCCTAATAATGATGCTTCTTGGCCCTTCCGTGGCTTAACTGACAAAAATTAGTAAGAGCTCACGATGAAATAGGAAATTAAAACTTTTCTCTGAAACCATGTCCCAGGCAAAATTTCACAACTGTATTAAATATAAATGTTTTGAAAAAAAATTATATCACTAAGTAGCCACAAGAAATTTAAGCATTTTTTTTATAACTTGGGCAACTGAAAAAAAATGCAAATTCTAAAAATTTGTAATTGCATTTTGAATAAAATTGCTATAAAGGAAAGTGCAAATATAACTATTTCTTGAAAACTGAAGTCAAGTGTGGCAGTGAAAGAGTTAAGGGCATAATTGTTAAGAGCAAAACTTCTGTGGCATCCCCCTTTCCTACGTGCCCCAGCGACATGCTTAGTTTGCATAATGGTTAATTCAGGATTGAGGGGAATATTTTAATGATATTTATGATAAAGATAACGATGTATCAAAGATTGCTATGTTAATGTTGAAGACAAAGAAAGAAAGAAAAGGAAGTAATAAATGTGACAATAGTGAAAATTGGTAATATTGAAAAAACTGTAATTGATGCAGTATTAAGAAATCAATACTGTCAAAAAAAACCAAGAAAGGGAAGAATAGAAACTGAGAATTCTGTTTGTGTGAACAAATATAAAATTAGAATGCAGTGGGACTGGATTTCTGAAGAGTATTTGTAGTATAAACACAAAGAGATGGGCTCAGAAATGAATGGAAGACGAAGAAATATGGATAAAAGACCTGTGCAGTATTGAAGTGGTCACTTCAGTATGAAGTGAATTGAGAAAAATGATGATCACATCACAAAGCAAATAAGTGTCCATGTGAAGATTCTGTTGCCTGGTATTTTAATGTTTATGTATTTATGATGGAAATTTGTTTTCAATTTATTTTAAGTTTGTTTTCTGCTCAGAGTCACTCTGAAATGGTGATCACACAAACTGAATGAATGAATGAATGAATGAATGAATGAATGAATGAATGAATGAATGAATGAATGAAAAGTGACCAATTTCAAAGGAAAGAGATCCAGATCCAGAAATTAATGGCTGAATACAGCTGATGAGATCCTCAAACTTAGATAAGAGATAAATTTAGCAACAAATAGGCATGTATGAGGTGGTATATGGAAATAGTGAAAGCAAGCATGATTTGGAAGGACACAAGAATGTGGAAAGAATAATGAATGTTGTTGAGATAACTGATATAACTTAGCTTTGTTTCATTTTCTTTTTCCTTTCCTTTCTGTTCTTACTGATTCCCACTCCTTTTCTGTGTGGGTTAAATATCGCTTGCACTGAAAATGAAATTCCATGATAGGTATGAATTTTTTCATTAGAACGCTGAATTCCATAAATTGCAATCCCAGACATATACTAACGACTGAAGAATGGAATGCTTCTCAACATGTCTTTATCTATTTTCTTTCTTTTTTTTCCCCAAATGAATTTTTTTCAGGAGTCTGAGAGAATATTGTTTTAAAACTGTTCCTATAGCTTTGAAGATCTATTGCAGATCAGCCAGAAATCTTCCAGGACATTAATTGATAATAGTCTGCCTACTTTCTGGTGAGCATATCCTTGTTGTGAAAATATAATGAAGGGAATGGCAAACTGCTCTGGAGTCCATTGAGGAAGAAAAAGAATATAATATGAAAATGGATCTTAAATGTCTAAAAACGGGGACAAGTACAAAATATCTTTATTACTAAGCTTTTGACTATCTTTTTTCATGCCATTTTTTCCAAATCACAACACAGCACTGTTATGGTACAATACCAGTTTATACTCCATTTACATTTTAATTTTCTGTTAAGGGATTATTTTCTTGACTTTCTAGCTTACTTGCCACAGTGTTGCTTACCTTTAATATTTTATGACAAACGTTCGGGTGTAAAGATTTGGGGAATATCTTAAAATTTTGTTTTTAGTTAAGAATCACTTAAAATGCATGTTTTTGGGTGGTTCTCTCTTTGCAAAGGAAAATAATAATAAAAAAAACTTACTAAGTATGACAGGACTTGGACTTTTTTTTTTGAAGAGCAAGAATCTCCCACCCTCATACTTGAGTTTCCAGCAATAAGTGGCACTTCTGTCCCCCATGTATTCCTTGGATAGGTTTGTATTTTTCTTCATTTTTAAAAGAGAACTTTTCTTGTTTCACTGATGCCTGTCTGGCAATGCTGAAATTCCTTCGCCTCTGTTTGTTGCTCTCCTCATGGCCAGTTTCTATGGAGATACAGATTCCATGCCTAACAAAACCCCATACTTCAAGGTCTCCTTGGAAAACCACCTCCCCCATCTCGCTTCCAAAGAAAACAGGGATAGAAGAGAATCAATGCACATCCTCACTTTCCCCCAAGATACATCATACATTTTATTTTCTGTGAAGAGTTAAATAATATGTTAATTGTTATCAGATTTTAGGGCAAAAAGAACCAACAGCTCATTCTCCCTTCTCTGGCATACACTCCAAAATTACCACATCACACTAATATTTCGACACTAGCAAGTAGTCCAGATGGTCCACATTAACATTCCAATACTGTCTCAGTTGCCAACAACAGCTTGCTCCTTAAATTGTCTCCAAAAATCTAAAACATACCTAAACATTTAGTAATGTTGAGAGGTACATATGTGCACAAAGATGATGGAAATGAGTGCAGATGAGGAAAAGAAGACAATTGGAGCCTTTCCTATTCTCTCACCGGTAATTCAGTTTTTCATTTTACAACGAGAAAAATTAAAGGAGTATTAGAGCCAAGATTTTCATAGTAATTACATGCCATTTGGTGTGGACTGTCCTTGCTTTTGTATGAGGTGAAGTGAATAACTGGTATGTTTTGGAATACATCCTGTTTGCCATCGTAAATTCGATTATAGTGGCTCACTGTGGTGAGCCACTGGGATGGTGGCTATCTGAGACGCATGAGTGAAGAACAGTGAGAGTGTATGTTGAAAGTATATATACCAGCAGATTCAGCCAAGGCATGAAGACATTCCAGTTGCTTCACTAAAGCAAGCAATCATCTATATTGGGCAGCAGCAATATAGTTAATGATAATTTCAGTGACAATGGCAAAGGCATGATTTCATATGGGCAAGAGAAGGCAATGCCAAATCATTCCTGATTTAACAAGAAAATCATCCAAATAGAAAAAAATAAAGTGATTGATGATTTTGACAGATGATGAGCCCCTAAGGTTGCATGGCACTAACATTTTACTCAAGGAAAGCTGAAGATCTTTTGGAATACTAATGATATTTATGACATGGTTTAGATTAAAGCCTTATGAACATCTAGTTGCTTATGTTATCATATAGGAAAATAAAATCTGAAGCTGCAGAATGGAAACATGGAACGTAAGAAGCCTGATCATGGGAAAACTCAATATAATGAAAAATTAAATGAACTGAAATACTCATCAGCATCTTAGGCATTAGTTAATTGAAATGAATTAGAATTGGACATTTTCAGTCAGACGATCATAGTGTTTCCCTCATATCCTATGGAAGTGATTGTTCATTTGAAAGACACTTATGTTTTCACAACATATTTACATTATCTTAATTATAGAAGGCACTAAGATTCCTGAATTGCACAATAAGTGCAATTGCAACTGCAGACTAATTATACCATCTGGATTCATCCAATTTGCCTAGGCTAAAGGGTTGCTGGTTAGTTTTTCATTCAGTGTGACATGCACATCTGCCTCTGAATCCAGTTTCCCTAATGTAAAATATGTATCTATTTTGCTCTTTGAAATGGTGGAGTGGATTTAATGCATTCTCTGCTTTTTTATCCTTTAAGAAAGCCAAACTAGTGTTGACACTATTAATAATTTGCATTGGTATGTGATTTTGGAAACTGGAAATGACTATTTTTTTTTCTTCCTGCTGTAATTAATGGTTTAAAGCACTGAGAGTGAAACAGGATTACTTGGGATGTGAAACGTTTACTGGGAAGATGGAATGCAAGTAGGAAGTAGGAAAAGAAACATTTTAAACATTTTAAATCAACTTTCAGTCTGGGGGCTTCTGGTGGATCCTCTATAATTTTCTGGCATAATGGTTATTATTGAATTGCAAGCCCACTGCATTTATAAGACACCAGACTGGAGGAAATCTATTTTAACGGTTCAAATAATTTATTTTTTATTTTATTTTAATTCCATTTACCGTATATCCCGCCCTTCTCCGAAGACTCAGGGCGGCTTACAAGCTTAATGAATGAGGCATTTGTTAAGTATGTGCTGTACTAGATTGTAGAAAATGTTATTAATGTTATTGTTATCACTTTTTATAGTATTTTTACTTTTGCCTTCAAACAGTGAAAAAATAGTACCGTATTTTGGACAAAATGACAAAAGAATGTCATTTGATTTTGAACAATTTGTCTTTTTCAGTTGAGATTGGAAGCTATTTGATGCATGTTGCAATTTCACAGTATACAAGATGTTGCAGTGTATTTCAGAGATTTGTTTCGCTAAGGAGACATTTGAATCTAAAGCACAGTCTATTGCCTGGAGCATTGATTAAAAAAATTAAATCCAAGTGTTAAGAGAGAACATGTTGTATCTTTAATAATATAACCAAATAATGTATTTTCTGCTCTTATGGGCAAATTCAATTCAATTTAGTGTTAAAACACTACAATATTATATTTAAAACACTTGTGTGATATAACTGATTTTTTTGAAAAATAGATTTTATTTCCTTGTACTGAGTTAATTCAGACATAACACTAAATTGTGTTTTAGCTCTACATGGATGAGTTATGGGGTCATGACCCATACCCTGATTTTCCCTCTCAGTTCAGTTTTAATGGCTAAAACGGGCTTCCAGGGGCCAAGTAAAGTTGGCTGTTGCATTCCAAACTAAGCAAACTATTTTTGGCTGATTTGATTGGCTCAGGATCTGTCTCAGTATCACGGTATCAATCATTACAATCCAGACATCCTGAATTAGCAAACATGTATCATATTTATATAAAATAGATTACTACATAAATATTTTGGCAGATATGATAATGTACATAAATTTGCTTTGTTTTCCATTTTCTCTTTCGAACATTGTGTCCCTTGTATAGGTTTTGTTGATCAACAAAGTTAGAGAAGATTCACTCCCAAAATAGTAACCTCTTCATTTTTGGCTATTAACCCTACTGCAGCTATAAGCTGCTGAATAAAATTATATTATTATTATTATTATATTATTTATTCAGCATATATTATATGCTGAATAAAATTATTATACTGGGTTTATTAAAAAAAGATGGAAAGAGAAGTAAAAGGGAGGTTTTCTCTACTAATCAACTATACTTCTTGAAGAAATTTAGAGGTCCTTTTCAGTAGACAGTTAAAGTGTAATTCAAGCAATATGGAAATCTTTTTTTAGAATTAAGTTTTAGTCCCTATCCAATTTTAAGTGTTCTACTCACATTTTGAGAGATAGATTAGGAAATAACGCAAAATATTTTGGTCTAATATGGAATTGCATAGATATGTTACAAATCACATCTACGCAATTCCATATTAACCCTAGAAGTATATCTGACCATTTTATGAAACCAAAATATGAGTTTTATATCCACACCACTAACTCATGATTCTAAAATATAATCTGTTATCAATACTGACTTTACTAGATAGCATTATTAAAGAATGGACCAAACTTTCTGGATTGCTGGGCACATTTGGAATTTGGTAGCTTATTATGTAGATTCTTGCAAAATGAGTCCATAGTAGGCAAGGCTAATGATAAAACAGTTATTTATCGAAAGATAAGATAGGCTGTTCCCTTTTGCCTTCCAAGTTGCTCTGATGTTTTGGTGCACATGGACAATTCTCAAACAACTCAGTGGAATGGATTTCCCCATCATTTCTAACAACATCCCTGGAATACAGATGTAGATATAGCCCTGAAATATTCTTGGAATTAAATGTTATAGTTCTGTAAAATTAAAATAAGGTAACATAATAATAAAAATGTGTACTGTACCATGTATATTAAGTTGAATTGAAAAGATCTATACTTAACTAGAAGGGACACGGTTGCTCAGTGGGTTAGGATGCTGAGCTTGTCAATCAGATGGTCGGCAGTTTGGCGGGTCGAATCTCGAGTGCCACGTAACAGAGTGAGCACCTGTTACTCGTCCCAGCGTCTGCCAACCTAGCAGTTCGAAAGCACGTAAAAATGCAAGTAGAAAAATAGGGACCACTACGGTGGGAAGGTAACAGCGTTCCGTGCACCTTTGGCATCTAGTCATGCCGGCCACATGACCATGGAGACATCCTTGGACAAGCGCTGGCTCTTCGGCTTTGAAATGGAGATGAGCACCGGCCCCTAGAGTCGGAAACGACTAGCACGCATGTGTGGGGGAACCTTTACCTTTACCTTTACCTTATACTTAACTAGGTTTCAAAATTTTTAAGTCCTTTTCAATATGTACTTCAGATGTTGAATGTTTCCACAAAATAATTGTATAGGTTTTATATTAATTTAAATATGAAACATTAAGAATCTGTCTATCTACCCCCATAACAATGCAGATGATACCACTCTAATGGCAGAAAGTGAAGAGGAACTAAAGAGCCTCTTGTTGCTGGTAAAGGAGAGTGCAAAAGATGGCTTGAAACTTAACATTAAGAAAACCAAAATCATGGCATCCGGCCCTCTCAATTCCTGGCAAATAGATGGGGAAGAAATGGACGTAGTGATAGATTTTATTTTCCTGGGCTCCAAGATCACTGCAGATGGGGACTGCAGCCAAGAAATTAAAAGACACTCCTGGTGAAGAAAGCCATGGCAAATCTAGACAACACACTAAAAAGCAGAGACATCATTCTGTCAACAAAAGTGCATATAGTTAAGGCTATGGTCTTCCCAGTTGTAATGTATGGCTGTGAAAGTTGGACCATAAGAAAGGCTGAGCGCCAAAGAATTGTGTCCTTTGAACTATGGTGCTGGAGAAGACTCCTGTGAGTCCCTTGGACTGCAAGGTGATCAAACCGGTCAGTCCTAGAGGAGATCAACCCTGACTGCTCTTTAGAAGGCCAGATCCTGAACTTGAAACTCAAATACTTTGGCCACCTAATGAGAAGGAAGGACTCACTGCAGAAGAGCCTAATGCTGGGAAAGATTGAGGGCAAGAGAAGAAGGGGACGACAGAGAATGAGGTGGCTGGATGGAGTCACTGGAGCAGTAGGCGTGAGCTTAAATGGACTCCAGAAGATGGTAGAGGACAGGAAGGCCTGGAGGAAAGTTGTCCATGAGGTCGCAATGGGTCGGACACGACTTTGCAACTAACAACAACAATCCCCATAACATAGTAATTATAAAATAAAGACTATAAATGATAATGAAAAACTAAAACTTACATTGATAGAACCAGAATCAATTCTGAAAATTTCTCCAGAAAATTGTTACATATTTTCAAAAGGCCATTGAAGAGTGATGGAGGGATATTCTTGCTTAGGAGGGTAAACTCCTAAGAGTTTACTCCTAAGAAGAAGAGGAATACTTTCAAAGAACACCTGCCTTTGAATCAATCCCACCTCCTGGTAGATGGGCAGTCTGAGAAAGCACTCTGTCTTAATTATGTGGGAAAATTTGATTAGGGAAAGGTATGTCTCTTAAATGCCCAGGTCTTAAGCCATTAACGGTTTTATAGAGAATAACCACCTTCTTGAATTATGCTTGCAAATATCCTGGTAGCCAATACAGCTCCTTCAGAAATGGTATCCATTGAGATTGACCAGTGAGCACACAGACCACTGAATTTTGGGCCACATATTTCTGATCGACCCTCAAAGGTAGCCTGTTGTAGAGCAAATTATAGTAATCTAAACAAGAGATAACAAGGATAACATCTTTTTCCAGGAAACTGCTGTACTACCCAAAGCTCAGCAACAGCTTCCACTTGCTGTTCTAGTAGAAACGTTGAGTCCAAGATGACCTCCAGATTACCAGTCTGCTCTTTGGGTGCATAGAATACATAGATAGATGTAAAGAAGGAATTCTGTGGTCGTTCCATAGACATCAGTTTAGCTCCAGATATATGGTATAAAAAAGCCCCATGATTAACTCACCTTCATTTTTGTTAGTATAGAAGGGAAGGTGTCATTTTAGGCTCTCAATATTCTGTTATTATACATGGATGAATCTTGTATTTTCAAAGTTTGTGCAGGCTGTGTTTTCGACCTTATTTCCCTCAAGATGCTGACAGGCAAGCATACCCATAAACAATCAAAGTTAATATAGTCCTACAAGCAGCAAGCTTCTGAATATTCTATCCTCTTTGTACCTGGGACGGAGATGTACAACTGGTTATTTTAATATTAACTTTTTGCAGGATTGTAGTATTATGAATCAGTGATAAATGCTTCCAAGGTGGGAGAGGGTAGTACCACTTGTTTTAAGAATAGCATTACTTCTCCTATCAAATCTGGTTATCAGCTAGATCTCAAATACTTCCTTTAGGGATCTCCAGAAATGTAGGATCGTCATATTCTCAGCAACCTTGCACACAGAAAATATTCAGGCCTGAATATGGAACCAAATCCATAATGATTGCTCTTGTGGATGACTAGTGATCCTTTGGAATCAGCTTCTGTTCTAGAATTGCGCTTATAGTCAAACCAAGCTTAAAATTTCCAGTTATATATAAAGAGCAAAGTATGCTACGTATTTAAACTAGAGCCACAAATTCTATGAGTTCCAAAAGACATGAGGAAGGGACATGGATTTTTCTTAGGATCTATTCTCTGATGGTATAACACAAATTATTTCCTCAGTAACAATAGTACCAACAGTATATAAGAGGTTGATATTCAGAAGAAAACTACAGGTAATCCTCAATTACCATTCATTATTAATAAACAATAATAATAAAAAAGTTGGAAGGGACCTTGGAGGTCATCTAATGCAACCCCCTGCTCAGGCAGAAAACCCTATACCATTTCAGGCAAATGGCTGTCCAGTCTCTTCTTAAAAGCTTCCTGTGTTGGGAGCATTCACAGCTTCTGGAGGCAGGTTGTTCCACTGGTTAATTGTTCTGTCAGGAAATTACTCCTTAGTTCTAGGTTGCTTCTCTCTTTGATCAGTTTCCATCCCTTGCTTCTTGCCTTGCCTTCAGGTGCTTTAGAGAATAGCTTGACTCCCTTTTCCTTGTGGCAACCCCTGATATATTGGAACACTGTTATGTCACCCCTTGCCCTTCTTTATTAAACTAGATATACCCAATTCCAGCAACTGTTCCGTTTTAGCCTCCAGTCCCGATAATCTTTATTGCTCTTCTCTGTAGTCTTTCTAGTCTCAACATCTTTTTTACATCGTGGTGACCAAAACTGGATGCAGTATTCCAAGTGTGGCCTTACCAAGGCATTGTAAAGTGGTATTAAAACTTCATGTGATCTTGATTCTATCCGTTAATGCAGCCTAGCACTGTGTTGGCTTTTTTGGCAGCTGCAGCACACTGCTGGCTCATTTTTAAGTGATTGTCCACTAGGAATCAGAGATCCCTCTCAGTTACTACTATTGAGCAAGGTATCACCTATACTATACCTGTGCATTTGTTTTTTCTTGCCTAAATGTAGAACCTTACTTTTTTCACCAGTGAATGTTCGTCTGTCAATGTTCAGTTACAAGGGTGCTAAAAAAAGATGCCTCATGACCAGTAGTTGTGCTTAAACTTGTTGCAGTATTCCCTGCTCAAACTTTGAGCACTTGGCAATCAGCATGCATTTATGACAGTTGCAGCATCCTAGGGTCACATGGTAACCATTTGCAATCTTCCCAAAAGGCTTCCGACAAAGTCAGTGGGAGAACTGGATTTGCTCAATGATTCATTTAACAACCTCATTGCTTAGCATGGAAGTTCCAGCCCCAGTTGTGGTAATAAGTCAAGGACTACTGCATTAAAGTCTTAATAATGGTGATACTAAATTTGTGTAGAAATGGCTTTGTTTCTGGATTTTCCATTATCACTTGTGAAGAATCTCGCCAAGGACCTTAAGTACTCTCTACAAAATAGAGGTAATATTGTCATTGTTAGGTACAATTTTCTAGAATAAACTTTTTAAATATCATGTCTATTAAGCAAATGTCTTTTAAGAAATGCAGCGTGAGCTCAACATTGTTCTTCTTTACAATATTACAGTTGAGTATATACCTTTTGAATATATCTGTAAATTCAGGAAGCATGAAGTCTCTTGGGAGAGGGGCGGTATATAAATCCAAATAAAATAAAAAATAAAAAAATATATATTTAGAATGAAATGCTCTAAAATCAATAGATGGAAGAAAGGTTAAATATCCCTCCCTTAGCTACTTTAGTGCATTAATTCTGTCTGTAGTTGAAGCTATTAACATTTTTATTATGTGTGGTAATGTGTATTTTGAGTACCTTCAATGCATCTTCTAGATAGCATTAAAAAGATGAAGCGAAAAAACTTTTATCAGCAGAACTGCCTACATTTCCATAGAATATATTTACTACAAATAAGAATTTACTGAAATCATGAACTGCAAACATAGAATTTTTGCAATATATTTCAAGTTGATTAAAGAGCAATTCATACTCAAGGAAACTGTTGTACTTCTGCGACCTCTGCTGGAAACTTCAAGGAAAATCTTTCGTACTTAGGTAGAAAAATCTGTCATGATCTACAAAAAAACCTTTAGTGCCTTTTAAGCAACTGTTTAATTAAAACAATTAATTATCACTTATCTCAAAACAAGAAATTCATCTGAATAAAGTGGTTATTATGCTAATTTGTACAGATTAATTTCCAATTGGAGGAATATTCTCATGAAGATACTGCAAAGCCAGATCAGTCCATTTCATTTCTTGTTCTTTCACTGATTCCGTAGCTCCACCATTGTCTTGTTCTGGTTCTGGAAGTTCATTCTGAAAATAAAAAAAAATATTTATCACTGAGTAATTAAAGAAACAATAGAACTTGGTGGGGGAAAAAGTTATGTTTTCAATCGTAATCAGTGGTTTGTTCTTTTTTTGAGAAAAATCTATTCATAAATGGGAAAATTTTTAAATAGAAACCTAAAATATCTTCAAGTGCATCATGCCTATGAATATGGATATGGATAGATATACATATACATACACACACACACGTTAATGGCTTACTGGCTTAAATGCTAGGTATTTGGAAATCAAGTTTGTAATTATAGTTTTGCTTATTACAATTAGTGTCCTATTGATTCTTCATATATATATATATGGACACACACATATAATACATTTCAAACAGCTATAAAGTAGATGACAGCATTAAAAGAAACGTATGTGGCATCTGTAAGACTATGTTTTGATACATCTGTATTAACAACAGCTGCATTACTGCTGCTTAGTTTTATTATGAATATTGGTACTATTTATATCTCACCTTTCTGCTCCTAGGGAGGAACTTTATCAGGCTTTTGGAATGTTAGTTTTTGACTGGGTTTAAATCAAATTATTAGCAAACGCTTCACCGAAAGCTTTTTGAAACTGAGAAAATGTTCTAAAATTAAATGGGAAAATATATTAATTATCCAGGAACTTACCAAGGGTATTGCCACATCTTCATATGGTAACTTATCTTCTCTCCATGCATCATCAATCAAATCTAGAATTCTCCCATCTCTTTGTACCTCACTGTCCATTTTTTGCACAGTTTATAATGAGGGCTATGATACAAAGAAAATATTTATGCATATATACTACTGCTTCTCATATACCCAATTGCCAAAGAAATTCCATTGAAATGAACAGAAACTGTTTTTTAAAAAGTGAATTAGTGAAATATGACAAACCGAAAATAATGCTTTGTTTACAATTTTAAAAACGTATGCCTTATGG